>NW_027507748.1:219585201-220206451 GCF_037356315.1 Lithobates pipiens | reverse complement strand
AAAGACAAGGCTCTAACAGCATCGTAAAGGGTGGAGGGGGGGGGAAGAGGGGGGGGAGAGGGGGGAGGTGGGGGGGAATGGGATGTGAGGGGGAGGGGAGGGGAAAAGGGGGGAGGCGTGGGGGAGAGGGGAGGAAAGAGGGGAAGAGGGAGAGACGGGGAAGGGAGATTGCATAAATACTTAGCATATTATAACAGATTTTTAGCTATGTCAAAGCGTACTAGTCAAAAAAGCCCATTTACCATACATTTCCCTCGTATATAGGAGTTAGTCATGGGTGGACAATAGTCGGAACAATTTAGAAGTAGACTAGAGAAAATGCAACAGATGTTAATGTCTTTTAATGTCCAAAGAGAATATTAAAGATACGTCACCAGTGGGAACAATGAAAACAGTAGGAACTGTGTTATAGTTAAATATAACGCTGCTGTAACAAAAATTACGGTTCAGTTCAGAAATAAATGCATAGGGCCAGTATCTGGTAGTTAGGAGAGGGGTGAATGTCCAAATACCTTCAAGTAAGGAAAGCTTGCAAAAAGAGCGTTTCTCCATCGCGTCCTTCAGCCGAGGGGAGGAGCGACTCCGGATATAGTTGTATTGCCGGAATGACGTAAATGCTTATTGCCACTGACAGCGTCCTGCAGGGAGGAAGAAAATGGCCGCAAGGAGTTATGGGAAATGTAATACGTGCCTCCCAAACTAACGCCATAGAAGAGCTGTCGGATTAGAGACATATTACCATCCCGTATGCCAGATATATGGAGCATACATACCAGACAGTTTGCCAGTAGAGAAAAAAACAAAAACAAAAAAAAACTTGGTAACTAGAGCAAATAATAAAGCCATGAGAACATAAAAAACAAAAAGAACCTGGCCAATCAGATGAAAAGGCAACTGTGTGAGAGAAGAGAAACTTCACCGCATACCACTACTTACACATGAATGGTAGTCTTAAGTCCTGCAACGGGATGAGACCGTAAACAATAAGAAAAAAAAACCCCCAACAACCAGGGTGTACTTGTCATGTAACAGACCCCAGTATGTGAGAGGTGGCTTCAGCGGTCTCTTCTAGCCCTCCTGGAGCTCTGTGTGTAGTAAGGACTACGTGGGCGTCGGGGGTCCCTCGGAGCGCTATGACCATCATCTGGTGAGGGAGATCTGCGCCGTCGTAGACTCTGATCTTGAGCTTCCATCGGTTCCACAGGGGGTAAATCTTTTCTCACAGCAGAGCGGCGAAAATCCGCGAACCAGTTAGGCACTTCCACCGCAGGAATGTTGAGGGAGCGACAGAAGTGTGGTAAGTCCTCGGGGACTTTCAGATGCGCTGTGCGGCCTAGGGCTGATGCCGAGAGACAGAATGGAAATCTCCATTTATAAGTAATACCATTGGCACGGAGGACATCTAACAGTGGGCGCAGATCTCTGCGATGTTGCAGTGTTATACTAGACAGATCCTGGTAAATTTGGATAGTCTTTCCATCATGAGTGATTTGCGGGGAATCCCTGGCTCGTTTAAGGATTTCTTCTTTTATTTTAAAGTCAGTAAGACAGCATATAATATCGCGGGGGGGGGGGGGGGGGTCCGATTCCCTACCCCTAGGCTTCAAAGCTCGGTGAATTCTGGCCATGTCTATATGAGTCAGGGGTGATCTGTTGAGCAAGTTGTTGAAAATGCTTGTCACGGACTGTAGAACCTGATCTCCTTCAATTGTTTCCAGAAGGCCTCTGACCCTTAGGTTGTGGCGTCAGCCTCTGTTGTCGAGGTCTTCCAAATGAATGTGGATTGCCCGCAATTGAAGAGTGTGTGTGTCGACATGATGGGTAGTTTTCCTATTCTGCGACTCCTGTTTCCGCACGTTGTCCTCCATCTCAACCACTCTGTCAGTGAGAGAGCGAATGTCGAGGCGAAACTCCGAGATGGCCACCGAGAGCGTTCCTTTGATGTCGTCTGCTATAGATCTGAGGTCCTGAATGCGGAGCTGTGGTTGTGGATGAGGTACGGGATGGTCCAAGTGTTCCGGGGCCTCAGATAAGGCTATTGGAGAATCTCATTGTGGTCCGCTCTGGGACAGAGCCACATTCTGTTGTCGTCGGTTATGGGCAGCCGCCATTGTTCCTCTGTTCGCCCGAAATAGATCGGGGATTGTGTTGGAAACACCTCCGAAGTTCCCTCGGGGAGAGCGGGACCGGGACGTGGAGGAGTTCCGCGATGCGGTCCCCATAAAGAAGTGATGCCAGGCAGGCTAAAACCTCCGCAAGTCAGATTATAGGTCGTGAGGCAACGGGAGCTCAGGCTCTAGGCATCCATCTTCCAGGCAGGTCAGGCCCACTATTTGGCATTTTGAGTGCTAATTACCACACAATCGAAATTTTCGCGCTATAGTAAATGACTCCCATTGCCTTTAATTCTTTTCTCCCTCTACTGAGATACTGATGTTATTCTGCACCCTTTGCCACTGGCCAGCAGGGGAGAGCTAAAGTCAAGCAAGCTAATAGACTTCTATGCAGGGTGCTGAGAGTCCTGGGAATTGTAGCTTGAGATGGTAGCCATATAATAGGGATTAATGGATTCCTTACAATATAAATCCCAATAGGCACTGTTAAAGTTCTTTCTCTTGCTATTGAGGGAGCTAGGGAGAGAGCACCTCCATCTGGATATTGGAGATAAAGGAGAAAAAAGAGAGAGAGGGGCGCCTCTGGGTGTAGATGTTTCAAAAAGTATTTATTTTCAATATAAAAGCATAAGATTTTGCACTCACATTTAGTAGGCAAAAAATAGGCATTAAACACAGAGGGTCGTCTGGTATATCTGATTATGGGACGTCAGCCAGTAATCCGGTCCACATCTGTCATCTTTAGTGTTCCTGTTCCTTTCACATGGGGTCCACTACAGGTGTTTTTGCCGGCTTATGGTGGACACAAGATGTGCGGTCTTTGGAACGAGGCTTGGGAGGCAGAGATGACCAGGGCGCGGAGCTGTGACGTCCGAGGGTATGCGACGCGTTTCTTGAGCGTGCGGGTCGGGGTTGTCGTACGACCGCGCTCTTTCATCAGGCAGAATCAGAATAGAACGAAGGGAACACGGGATTTAAATAGGGGCAGGCGGTAGGCGTGGTTGGGAACGGACTAGGAACAGGTGAAGGGACGTGTTACGGCCGAATGTGTGGGGAGGAGAAAGACGAACGAGTAGTGAGGAAAGGGAGGGGAGGAAGGAAGAAAAAGGAAAAGGGAGGAGAGAGGGCGGGGGCAGCAGCGGCTTGGCAAAACGAGGAAGAAGCATGTCTATGGGGGAATCTTATGTATACAACAATAAAAGGTTCTATGGGAGTGAAAATAAAAATAAAGATAATAATAAAAAAAGTAAAAATAAGAGTGAATATAAGAATAAAATTAAAATAAAATTAGATCAAGGGATAAAAGAGTTTAAACGAGGAGTGTAGATCTAATGGAATATAAAAATCTATATATGTAAAAAGAGAAGGTAAAATCAGGAACGTACACACACACACATAAACCTACATGGACACGTGTGTATGTGTGTACTCACATACATGGGTGTGTACGTTCCTGAGTCCGTTCCCAACCACACCTACCGCCTGCCCCTATTTAAATCCCGTGTTCCCTTCGTTCTATTCTGATTCTGCCTGATGAAAGAGCGCGGTCGTACGACAACCCCGACCCGCACGCTCAAGAAACGCGTCGCATACCCTCGGACGTCACAGCTCCGCGCCCTGGTCATCTCTGCCTCCCAAGCCTCGTTCCAAAGACCGCACATCTTGTGTCCACCATAAGCCGGCAAAAACACCTGTAGTGGACCCCATGTGAAAGGAACAGGAACACTAAAGATGACAGATGTGGACCGGATTACTGGCTGACGTCCCATAATCAGATATACCAGACGACCCTCTGTGTTTAATGCCTATTTTTTGCCTACTAAATGTGAGTGCAAAATCTTATGCTTTTATATTGAAAATAAATACTTTTTGAAACATCTACACCCAGAGGCGCCCCTCTCTCTCTTTTTTCTCCTTTATCTACAGCATTCCAAGAGCCCAAGTTTCAGCTCTTTTAGGTGGCAGCCCTGCATGTGGATTCATCCCCCCCTTCCTCTATTTATGAACTAAAGAACGTTCTATTTTTATTTTTATTTTTATTGTTATCTATTCCTGGACTTGACAAAGTAGTGCATCCCCTGCACTCACTGCTACATGTAATCTCACAGACTCCCTCTTTTTCTCCCTAGTGGGAACCTAATATCTTTGACTTGCGCCAAATACTTGTCTTCCATCTGGATATTGGCCTGCCAGCGGGAGACCATACCAATGGAGATCCGAGCCTGATACTGACAGTGAGGAAACAGGGGGCAGCGCAGCACAGCTGCAGCAGGGAGACTGGAGCATCCATACACCCTCTGCTTTCCACCGTTAAACACAAGAGTCTTTCAGGGAAACATCAATGAGACCCTCCCTTATACACCGCAGTATCCTGGGGACTGGTGAGAGTGGTATCACCCATTGCTGATACAGTTAGCTGGAACTGAGCCACTAAAAGCAGGACACAAGTGTAACCAATCCATACTGCACCCATACTACATACTATACTGCACTAATTCCAAACCTAGACTGAACCTTTGTCGCATTTGAGGCACATCTACCTTGCACCTGTGCTGAGACTATACAGTACCTATAGTGCATGTCGTTAAATGTAAAGATGCTCTTAAAGGGCCCCAACAATATCTGCGAAAGAACATCTCAAAGAACTTCCCCTCCCATAATCCAAGCCCCCTTTTTTCCCCTGCCTCTTCTGCTACTATTCTCCTTTTCTTTTGGACAGTGCATATCCAGTTGGTCTAGGACTGGCATTGCCACCATAAATGCGCTCTGACAGTAAAGTTCCAGCACTCAGCAGATTACATTTTACTAGTGCTCAATGCTGCACTTGAGGTTACATTGCTACTGTTTATGCTCATCTGGATGCCAAATGTCACCTTATGCCTAGTCCTTACTGTTAATCGCCTTGTATGGTAATGTGTTGTTATAATTGTTAATCCATTTTATGCTTTCTTAGCTACCAGCCACATTGGGTATATTACCAGCCACATTGGGTGACAATATGTTAAGCTTGCCTATGCTACTTGGTTTGGTCCCTGTTTTCCTTGATATGGCACTACTATTGGATAGTAAGTATTACTTTCATCGATTTTCATCGTCAGGTGCTGAGGTTCTTAAGTAGGTAGAAGCCAAGAACAGAGGACCCGTCCTATTCAGCAACTTCTATGGGGGTAGTGCTACAGTTAGAACTTTTATCAAGTTGTTAATGCTATCTGTTGCACTATAGGAAAAAACTGTGAAAAAATTAGAAGAATGAGTATCGCCAATACAGGGATATACATACAACAAAAAATTTTCATCTCCCTGTCCCGGGTAGCTTTTCCATCACTTTCCTTTCCCCACGACCATTCCTCACTTTGTCCACAACCCCCTCCCAAAAAACCCCACAAAGCAGTGCTCGGGAAAGTGTGAACAATTGCGCATGCTTCTAATATGAGAGGAATAAATGCTGTAATTTAGCAGAAGTGTGGCGGTGCCATTAATTCTTAATGGCACCTACACACATCGATAAAATGCCCACGTTTCTGTGCACACTTAACCGCAACACTATGCAGTTCAGTGCAGCACAATTTTAATCATCTCGTACATGTACGTCATTTGACTTCAAATGGTTATAGTGAGATGATGCCTACAGCTACAGGCATCATCCCATCATTGTCTTTTTTAGCCAGTGGTCAGCTTAATTTAAAAGCAATTCAAGAGGCTAATTAGCTGCTGTATTGCTTTTACAAGCAGTGAGAGGGGATACCCCCCCCCCCCCCCGTGCTGCCTTTTGTGGCTCTTCCATTCCACTTGGAGACTCGAGTGTTCAGCCAGTGCTTCTACCAGCTTACCACAGAGCTCATGAAGGACTGAAAAGGTCCCTCATGAGCTCTATGATATAGGAAACCGGAAGCGACAAGTGTTTTTGTCACTTCCAGTTTCCTGGATGTAAACAGCACCATTTCTACATTTGGAAAGCATATTTGGAAAGCATCTGAACACACTGATCTTGGCATGATCAGATGCTTGTAAGGGCAGAGGAGACATCTGGGGTCTAGTAGACCCCAGATTTCTCCTTAAAGAGAACCCAACACTGCCTATTGACATCACAAGGGATGTGTACATGAGACAGCAATAAAAGTAATACATTTTTTTTATAAGAAACAGTGTAAAAAATAAATAAATAAAATAATACAATGAAAAAAAATGTATCAAAGCTCCCCCTTCCCCCCGTGCTCACACGCAAAGGCGAACGCACGCGCTGGCCCCCCAAGTACATTATATGTAAACGGTGGTCGCACCACACGTGCGGTATTACTGCAAACATCAGAGCAAGAACAATAATTCTAGCACCAGATCACCTCTGTAACTGTAAAGTGGTAATCTGAAAAGGCTTTTAAAGCATTGCCTGTGGCGACGTAGTTTGTCACCATTCCACAAGTGTATGCAATTTTAAGGCATGACATGTTAGATATCTAGTTATATCTAGCTACCGTATTTATCGGCGTATAACACGCGCCGGCGTATAACACGCACCCCAAGTTTAGGAGGGAATTTTAAGGAAAAAAACTTTTAGGAGGGAAGTTTAAGGGAAAAAAAAAACAAATTTTTATGCCCATCAGTGTCATCTGCAGCCTTGTCCACCATTGCAGCCTTGTCCACCATTGCAGTCTTATGCAGCCTTGTCCACCATTGCAGCCTTGTCCACCATTGCAGCCTTATGCAGCCTTGTCCACCATTGCAGCCTTATGCAGCCTTGTCCACCATTGCAGCCTTATGCAGCCTTGTCCACCATTGCAGCCTTATGCAGTCTTGTCCCCCATTGCAGCCTTATGCAGTCTTGTCCCCCCATTGCAGCCTTATGCAGTCTTGTCCCCCATTGCAGTCTTGTCCCCCATTGCAGTCGTGTCTATTTTATTTTTTTTAAATGCCGCCGCCGAGATACAGAGCCAGATGTGTATCTCGGCGGCGTGCGGTAGTTCTCGGCGGGCCTCCAGCCGCCTTCGGCTCTTCTCGGGAAGCTTTTGGCTGCCTTTGGTCATTCTCGGAAGCTTTCGGCCGCCTTCGGCTTTTCTCGGCGGCCGAAAGCTTCCGAGAACGTCCGAAAGCTTCCGAGAACCGCCGAAGGCGGCCGAAAGTCGCCTTGAAGAGCCGAGGCTCAGAATTTCGGGGGATCGGCGTATAACACGCACCCACTATTTTCCCTTGCTTTTAAGAGGAAAAAAGTGCGTGTTATACGCCGATAAATATGGTATATCTAGCGCAACACCATTTTTTAGATTTTACCAAAAAATTGTGTATTACCGGTATATTGTGTTTGTGTGTATTAAAATTCATTAAAGTGTGTTTTTTCCCAAAAAATTGCGTTGGAAAAATCACTGTGCAAATACCATGTGAAATAAAAAATTGCAAAAGCCACCATTTTATTCTCTAGGGCCTCTGATAAAAAACAATATACAGGTATATAATATTTGGTGGTTCTAAGTAATTTTTTAGCAAAAAATTAAAAATGTTATGTGTAAACAAAAAAGGCCTGGTCTTCAAGTGGAAAAGGGTCAGAGACTTAAAATGGGCTGCCCTATTGGCAGAATGCAGCCCCCACAAGTGTGAGCCAAGCCTCACACCCAAAGCATGGTTATGGAAGTGCATATACTTACAGTATGTTTACCAAGTGTTTTTGCACATGTATGCATGCTCCTGGTTTGGGGGGAGAGGATGAAAAGAGCAGAGGAGAACAGTCATTACAGGTCAAAAATGAACATCTTTTTTTGAGCTTTCACTGAGCGCTATCAGTGTAGGCTTAATGCCGCGTACACACAATCTGACTTTCGGTCCGGCGTACAGGAATTACAATTCGATCGTGTGTGGGCTCCAGTGGACTTTTTTTTCCCAAAAGTCAGACGGACCTAGAAATCAAACAAAAATCTGTACGACGGACTCGGCTTTCTAGCGTGCAAACCGTTCGTCTGTGTGCTAGTCCGGCGGACCAAAAATGACACATGCTCTGAAGCAAGTACAAGACGGAACGCTTGGTCTGGTAAAACTAGCGTTCGTATTGAAGCTAGCACATTCCTCACGCTGCTAATTCTGTGATCTTTTAATACAGCGCATTATTTTTTCTTTATAATGCTAGAAGAATGAAGTTGTTTTGCTGCTTATATTCACACAGAGTTCTCACAAACGCCTTTCTTCATTATTTATCCTCATCTCATGACTAATATTCTAGTTTTTAAAAGCCATATCTCCATAAATAATGTTTACAATTCTTTTTTAGACTCATCTTTTATCATTTTAGATTTCAACAATATATATTTTCCAATTTTTTTAAAAATATAAAAAATTATAGTGATTTCCATTTTTTATTTTTTTTTGGAGTTTCAAGTTACCACAATAACATTATAATCTTGTATTTTTACGAACCTTAATTAGGTTGGTGTCCCTTGTTAATTTGACATAGGGGGTTATTTATAAAAGGCAAAATCATTTAGCACAATTGCAAAGTGCACTTGAAATTGCACTGAAAGAGCATTTGGAAGTGTATTCGCTGTGGATTCGAGGGGCACATGCAAAAAAACAGCATTTTAGCTTGTACATGATTGGATGATAAAATCAGCAGAGCTTCCCCTCATTTCAGATCTTCCCCTCAGATTTGCAGTGACTGCACTTCCAAGTGCACTTGCAGTGCAATTTCAAGTGCACTTTGCACGTGTAGTTTGCACTTGTAGTGCGAAATGAATTTGCCTTTTGTAAATAACCCCCATAGTACCTGCCTACTCACAAACAAACTGTTCTTTTTTAATAAAAACACATAGTACATTATTTTTTGAAAATAAAATAGCCATTTATTCTGGTTAACAAAATAAAGAGAAAGGTAACACTGGAGACACTATTGGAATTTGTGAAGCCTTTTGTCCCCCAGGGCACACATCAAGTCAGTGGAAAACAAAATTGGGATCTTGCGGAGTACATATAATAGGGAGCACAATCTGATCCAGGACTCCCAGAAATCAGGAACAACAGCAGATGACATCTATGTCCCCAGCCTGTGGTACTACAACAGCCTGCGTCTTCTGCCAGACCAGACTGAAGCCAGGCAATCACTTTCGACTCTTCCGTGCAGCCTTCCCTCCATGCTTCTATGCAGCCTTCCTTGGAGGCTGTGCCTCTGGTGGTGTACTTGTGGCAGGAGGAGGAGGAGGAGTAGGGGCTTCATTATAAAGATGAGTGTTTTCTGTAAGCTCGCCCCTCAAACCCTTCTGAAGGGCCTCAGAAAAAAGCCCCTCACATAGGAGGCATTGGCCCTTCTCCAGCTCCATCAACCTGGTGGCCAAATATGTACCATAGGCCTCTTCAGCATTGGGGGGGGGGGGGGGGGGTAGTGAGGAATTGACTGGCTTCCCGAATGAGGGCAAGTGATTCCTCTTCAGTTCTTGTCATCTTCCTGGGCCTATTGGTGGGAAGGCGGAGGGGAGGCACCTGGCATTCTGTGACGCTCCTACTGGGCCCAGCCACCTACTGCCTGGTCCCGGCCTCCTCCTCCCTACCTCTGGGCGCAGCCTCCTCCTCTCTACCACTGGGCACAGCCTCCACCTGGCTGAGCTCATCCTGTGTAGAAAAAAAGGGACATTTTTTGCTTCATCAATCACACACAATTTTCAGCTTATGACTTGCAAATGAAATATTAACCCTTTCATGACTAAGCCTATTTTTGGGATTTGGTGTTTACAAGTTAAAATCCATATTTTTTGCTAGAAAATTACTTGGAACCCCCAAACATTATATATATATTTTTTTAGCAGAGACTCTAGAGAATAAAACGGCGATTGTTGCAATATTTTATGTCACACGGTATTTGCGCAGCGGTGTTTTAAACACAACTTTTTGGGAAAAGGGACACTTTCATGAATTAAAAAAAAACGAAACAGTAAAATTAGCCCCTCTTTTGGAAAATGTGAAAGATAATGTTATGCCGAGTAAATAGATACCAAACATGTCACACTTTATAATTGCACGCACTCGTGGATTGACGACAAAGTACGGTACCTAAAAATCTCAATAGGCGACGCTTAAATTTTTTTTTACGGTTACCAGGTTAGCGTTACAGAGGAGGTCTAGTGCTAGAATTATTACTCTCGCTCTGATGATCACGGCGATACCTCACATGTGTGATTTGAACACCGTTTACATATGTGGGCGCGACTTCCGTTTGCGTTTTCTTTGCTTCGCAAGCTTTAAAAAAAAATATTTATTTATTTTATTTATTTTAAAATGAATAAATTGTTTTTTCAAAAAAAATTAAAAATTGATCACTTTTATTGCTGTCACAAGGAATGTAAACATCCCTTGTGACAGTAATAGGTGGTGACAGGTACTCTTTATGGAGGGATCGGGGGTCTAAAAGACCCCGGTCTTTCCTTTACACTTCAATGTATTCAGATCGCTGAAAACGGCGATTCTGAATACCGGATATTTTTTTTAAACCGACGCCATTGGCAGCCGAGTAAACGGGAAGTGACGTCATGACGTCGCTTCCGTGTTTACTATTAGGATACTGGAACGAAGCCGATTACGGCTTCGTTCCAGTTCCTCCCCAGCAGCCGGAGGCATCGGATCGGGAATCGGTGCTCCCGATCAAGCGGGAGCACCGGTAACAGTGGCGGGAGGGGGGACGTCCCCTCCCGCTCCTCCGGCATAACAGCCGAGCGGCTTCAGTAATGATCCGCCCCGTGATGATCCGCTCGCTCAGCGGGGATCGCTCTGTTGTCCCCGCTGAGCCGGCGGCAGACAGGGCGGTCTCCGCACACTGTGCAGGGACCGCCCTGTCAGCTCTCCGCTCTCCTCTATGGGGATCGGATGAGCATGGACCGTCTGTCCGTGTTCATCCGATCCACTCTGCAGGCGGTTAGAAAAATAGGATTTTCCTCCGTCTGCAGAATCTGACAATTGCGGAGGCGGACAATAGCGGGTGTCTGCAGATGTTCATCTGCAGACACCCGCTATCCCATAGGGATGCATGTATGTCTGTATTTCATCCGCAAACAGATGGATGAAATACGGACATACTGTTCGCATGTGTGAAAGGGGCTGTCAGGGATCTGTCCGTTCTGTGCGAGCGGATCGCCGCTCGTGCATGCGCACTCGCGTGTGCGCGTTAGCGCGATTGGCGCCAGTGGCCCTTTTTAAAGGCACAGCTGCAGATGTTCTGTGCTGTTCGTCTGCAGCTAGTACCTGAAGCAACCTGTTACTCTGCCTGAAAGTTTACCTGATACCCGACCCGGCTTCTGTTTGACTCCGCTGCCTTCTCCTGCTCTGACCCCGGCTTGCTTGACCTTTCTCGGATTGATACCTGTTGCTGAACCCCTGCTTGTTGACTATTCTTCTGCCTCTCCCCGCTGGTTCCTGCTCGCTGCTGGTCCTGCTTGTCCTCCTGCTCAGAGACCCTTCCGAGCCTGCTACTACCTCTCCAGGTCCGTGACTGTCCATCTCACAGCCAGCTTGCCAACCATCTTCGGCTGCCACCTGCTGCAGAGAGTTCCTGCATCTGGAAGATCTCCATCTCATCAGCGTCCGCTGCTGCATCTGGCCAGACGCTCCTACCCTGCTGTGCTCTCGTCCCTCTGTTCCCCACTTCAGAGGGACTTGAACCAGAGCCGTAAGAGAGGTCTCCTTCCACCAAGTCAGACTCACCATCCAGAGACATAACAGGGGCCTTATGGCTGGAATATTCGCACATCCCCTGAGGAAGCAATTTTTGCAAAACATGTCGGGATAGTGTGCAATAAAATATCTTTATCCAGTATTATTTATGACCATCACTGTCTTAAAGAATTTTACATTGTTATTGTTTGTATATTTCATGTAAACATAGAAAATATTTTAATCCTGAGCTTAATAAATATTTAAATAAAAATTATTTTGAATGATTTGTCATAAAATGAAAAATAGGATGCACCGTTAAAATCCCTTTGCCTTTTTCCTCATATTCTTTATAAAATTATTTTGGGATGTGGTGCCTATTTTCATGGGTGCTTACCGTATATACTCGAGTATAGGCCAACCCGAATATAAGCCGAGGCCCCCAATTTACCCCAAAAAAACTGGGAAACTTATTGACTCGTGTATAAGCCGAGGGTGAGACATGCCTGTCCATCCCTGTGTGTCCGTCCATCCCTGTGTGTCCATCCATCCCTGTGTGTCCGTCCATCCCTGTGTGTGTGTCCATCCATCCCTGTGTGTGTGTCCATTCATCCCTGTGTGTGTGTCCATACATCTCTGTGTGTGCAGCCTTGTGTGTCCAGCCTACCTGTGTCCCGAGCCTGCGTCCCGAGCCTGCGTCCCGAGCCTGCGTCCCGAGCCTGCGTCCCGCCTCCGTCCCGAGCCTGTGTGCTTCTGCCATGCCAGGATCGCCGCTCTTCTCGTCTGACAGACGGCGTCGGCGCCTCGGCGGCCATTCCACTGTTCAAAAGCTGCGCCTCCGTCTGTGATAGGCGGAACACTCAATTTCCCAGCAGTCTGTGTTCCGCCTATCACGGACATCCTCTCATCCTCGTCCGTAGTATGAGGATGAG
Organism: Lithobates pipiens; assembly: GCF_037356315.1. Classification (NCBI taxonomy): domain Eukaryota; kingdom Metazoa; phylum Chordata; class Amphibia; order Anura; family Ranidae; genus Lithobates; species Lithobates pipiens. The sequence goes on along the minus strand of NW_027507748.1, from coordinate 220,193,790 downwards.
CGGATGTCCGTGATAGGCGGACCACTGACTGCTGGGAAATTGAGTGTTCTGCCTATCACAGACAGGGAGGCTTTTGAATAGTAGAATGGCCGCCGTCCGTCTGCTCGACACGCTGATCGGGCAGGCAGACGGCGATGACTCGAGTATAAGCCGAGGGGGGCACTTTCAGCCTCAAAAAAGAGGCTGAAAATCTCGGCTTATACTCGAGTATATACGGTACTTTGAGTTGAACCAAATCCATTCTTTACCAAGTATAGGATATTATTGTGTAGATGTATTTGAACCTAGAATGATTTTAAAACTTGATTCAGTATAATGTAAGGAGAGGACACAGCAGCTGTTTCAACATCTGGTCTCAGGAGCACTAGTGTAGTGTGGGACACCACAGAACATTTTTAGGCTAACCCACACAGGGGTTCCAGGGGATACTTGAGGTGTCTCCATCTGTGAAACTTGGCCAAAAAAGGTAAGTATTGCAGTTTGGTAAAAGGGAATTTGAATCATGTCTTCAACTTGGATCTTTTCAAAAACAGACAATTGTACACCACTTCAAAGCAAAGTTTCATATTCCTATTTCTGTACTCAAATATCAGTGTGCTAAGTATACGTAGACTCAGACAACAGTCAGAGGATCCCAGGCCTCCCCAGCCTCACCAGCCTGATTGGGTACTTAGCCCGAGCCCACCCGAGGATCTGGAGGAAGGAGAGGTAGAGGAAGTGTGTGAGATGTGCACCCCACCAGGTAAGTGTCTGACACCCCAGATTAAGGTAATCTATTTATGCATGCATATTTCTAAATACATCTTTTTGGTTACATTTTAGGTGATGTTCTGGTTGTGGAAGGGCAAGCGGCTGGCCCATTTTCCAGCGACAGCGCCCAAAGATTAATTGGGCAGATCGTGGCCTGGAATGGGCACATTGATGAGATGCTCAATCAGATAGACAGTATGAGAACTCGGCTGGACACCATGCAGGAAATGAAGAACATGATCAATGTTTTGGGGAGAATATAATCCCTTTTTCCCTAAAACCCAGATGATCGTGTTCTTCATTTCCTTGGTAAATGAGAACATTGCTCTTTTTTTTATATGTTTACGATTTTAAACGCCAAATTTTGAAGATGCACACGGTGTCAATATGTGCTATTTGCCATCAGGGGATCTCAATGTACGCTTTTTGTGTTTGCAACCCCTTCCTCATAATGCTAGTAGGTGATAGGAAGGGATTGCACCCACAAAACACGTCCATTGATCCCCCATGATGGGAGATAGCACATGTTGACATTACCCATTTGGACTCCCAATTTGTGTGCATCTTCAAAATTTGGCTTTTACATGTTGAACTTTGTAAGTTCCAGAATTGGGTATGTTATAGTTTTATTTAAAAAAAAACAAATTATTTTAAATACAAATAAAAAAAAAAAAAATAAAAAAAATAAGTGCAGAAAATACCAAAAAAAAAGAAAAAATATTGTTTACCAAAAAAGATTTTTTTTTAATATTGAGTAAAAAAATAGAAAACCCACAAAAAAAACAAAAAAAAAACATTGAATTACGTTTTAAAAAAACGCACATGTTTGAATGTGCACACAGTAATAAAAATTGTAAACGACAACAATGTGTGTGGCTTCTTCTTTCAATACTCAATACCAGTTTTGTAATTCATTTTGTGCTTTCAGTGACAAAGGGGCTTTTTTACTAAAGGGAAATCCACTTGGCACTACAAGTGCACTAGGAGAACCTAGGAGACAGCCAAAAGGAGAAGCAAACAAGAAGAAAAACTTGAGATTTTATCATAAATTTTTTATTTTATTTTTATTAATGGAAATGTTAAATATCTTCTGGCATTGCAATGGCCCCCCTACTTTATTACACTATCAGATGCATTTTCTTTTATTTACATATGGAATTCATTATAAGAGGGTTTAAGAGATGTGCATCTGCTTTTACTGGAATTCTGAGATCCCCATTTAACCCCTATGAAAAGAGGGTCAAATCGCTTGTAGCCAAACACAAAAGTGTAAGCCCCCGTACACACGGTCGGACATTCCGACGGAAAAAGTCAGATCGGACCATGTTGTCGGATAATCCGACCGTGTGTGGGCTCCATCAGACTTTTTCCATCGGAATGTCTGACCAACAAAGTTTGAGAGCTGGATATCAAAATTTCCGACAACATGATCCAATCGGACTTTGTCTGATCGTTTGTAGAGAATTCCGATCGGACAAAGTGCCCCGCATGCTCAGACCAAATTACGAGACCAAAGCTATTGGCTACTAGGCTGAACGTAGTCCAGTCGTAACGAACTAACGTCATCACGTCCGACCGCGTGTATGCGACACCAGTTTCGGACAAAATCCGTCTGAAAAAATCTGACGGATTTTGTGGTCGGAATGTCCGACCGTGTGTACAAGGGCTAAGGCATATGCAGCTGGTGAGTGTGAGATCTTAAGGGGAGTGGAGTCACAGACACTGTGGTGTGGTGGAAGAAATCTGCTTAGAATATTTATTTGAGATTCACTGGCCTTCATCTAATTATTCACTGCTATGAACTTATTAATCACTAAGTGAATGACACATTATTATTTTATTGGACTCATTTGATTCACTCGTTTGAGCCAGCGATAATTTGTCACTTTAATGACTGGGTGTATTTATTTAATATTTTTTGTATTATTTTGTTATACAATTTTTTTATATAGAGTTGTCTACATATTCTTTTTGTAAATTTCACTTTGTTTGGTTTGAGCGCCGCTTTTTCCTACTTTTTTCACATAAGGAATATTGTTTGCACGTTTTGTTTATTTATAGTGGTGGCTGGAGAGATTTATTTATATTGAGTTTTTGTTCACCCATTTTTTAGCGCAGTGGGGATACACAGGTGTGAGGGTGTAGTGCCTCCACTCTGGATATAAGAGAACCTTTGGACAGCAGGATTGTCAGTCTGGGGAGAGTGGAGTGTTAGCCTAGTTTTACACTATAAACTGCATGTGAGTCGCAACACATTCCAAATCATATGCGATTCAGTGTGGTGCAATTTGAGCCCATTCGTTTTGAACAGGCTCAAATTGCACTGCATCACACCAATGAAGTGCAGGCATCTTTTTTGGAGCCGCACCATCTAGAGCCCAGGCAAAACATGCCAAATTGCATCCCCCAAGATGTATGAGCATTTTGTATCAACAAACCCCCCCCCCCCCCAAAAAAAAAAGGACTAATCTGTATGCCTACACCTTAAGCATAAATTCCCTTTCCTCCCAATAAAAATCCACCCCTGCTGAAATCCCTTTCTCAGCACAAATTTTTGCCCCCCCCCCCCCAGTTCAAATCCTCTCATTCCCCGTATACCTCCAGCATAAATTCACCTAAAAAACTCCCTCCTCTACCCCTCAAATGTCCCCTATGAGTACAAATCCTCTCCCCCACTCCAATTCTTCCCATCTCAGCAGAAATTCTACCTAATCCCTCATCCTAGCACAAATCCCCCCGCCCCCTCCTTCCAAATATCCTTTCCTAGCACAAATACCCCCAATAATCCCTTTTAGCTCACCCCCCCCAAAAAAAATCTATTCCTAGCACAAAACCCCTCCCCCACCATATTATCTTTTTCTAGCACAAACCCCCCAAAATATCACCCTCTAGCACAATTCACCCCCCCAAAAAAATCTATTCCTAGCACAACCCCCCCCCCACCATATTATCTTTTTCTAGCACAAACCCCCCAAAATATCAACTTCTAGCACAATACACCCCCCCGCCAACACAAATCCCCTTAAATCACCACTCCTAGCACACCTCCCTAAATTTCCCCTCCCAACACAAATCCCCTAACCTCCTTGTGGTGCCCCCCCCCAACCCAACATGATACCACAGTGCCCAGGGCAGCCACCCCTCCTGCCCACCCCTTGTCCCGAGCCTAGTCTACATATCCATAAAATGACCATTGTAAGCACCGCCACCAGTGAAGTATGGATTTTCTCATCTCTCTAATTGCTACATCTGCAGGAGAGCTTGTTCTGTTGAAAAACAGCAGACTTGCTGGCTGGATCACCAGATGAAAATAAAAGAAAGAAAGCCTAAGAATGAAAACGAATGCAGCCATCCCATATAAGAATTGGGAAGCTGCAATATAATAAATGTTTGCCTTTGTGTTTAACCACTTCCCACCCGCAGTACATAATATAACATCCTGGACTATGAGTGGGGATATCTGACTGATGCCTGCAGCTACAGTCAGGCATCATCCAGATATCATCTTTTTTTCAGCTGGTGATTCTGTTCACTGTAAGAACAATCATAGGGGCAGTTTAGTTGCTGAATCGTTCTTACAGGGAGTGGGAGGGGACCCCCCTCCCCCTTCTGATGCCTTCCGGTGCATCTCCCGGCTCGCCCTGCGAACGACAAGCCGGAGAATGAATCGGTCCTGCTGGAAGTTTACCATAGAGATTTCTGGTGATCAGGTGGTCCCCAGTCATCTCTATGACCCTCAGAGGCCCGGGCGCGACATTATGACGTAGCGTACGGCCCAGCGAAAGTAAACAAAGCGGCTGGAAAGGCAGAGAGAGTTTATTTTTTTCTTATCTCAGCCTTTTCTGTCTGGAGGAGTCCCCACATCTCTCCATAAAGAGGACCTGTCATGCATTATTCCTATTACAAGGGATGTTTACATTTCTTGTAATAGGAATAAAAGTGATCAAAAAAATATTTTTTTAAAGAGAAAGTGTAAAAATAAAAAAATTGAAAGTAAAATAAAGAATAAAAAAAATGTAAAGCGCCCCCGTCCCCACGCACAGAAGCGAACGCATACATTAGTCGCGCCCACATATGTAAACGACGTTCCAGTCACACATGTGAGGTATCGCTGCGTGCGTTAGAGTAAAAGCAACAATTCTAGCCCAAGACTCCTCTGTAATTCTAAACATGTAACCTGTAAACATTTTTAAAGAGTCGCCTATGGAGATGTTTAAGTACCGAAGTTTTGGCGCCATTCCACGAGTGTGCGCAATTTTTAAGCGTAACATGTGAGGTAACTCAGCATAACATAATTTTTCACATTATACAAAAAAATTGGGCTAACTTTACAGTTTTTTTTTTTTTAATTCAGGAAACAACGCGTTTGAAAAAATGCAGTGCAAATACAGTGTGACATAAAAAGTTGCAACAACCACCATTTTATTTAAAAAAAATTGTCTCATGCTCGTTTGAGCAAACTACTGACACACACAAGATTTGAAGCCACTTGAGAGAGGATTTTGTAGCTCATGTTTTTTATAGTTTGGTGCGCTGGATGCACCAATGAAATGTGAGTACCCCAACGCTATTTTCTTGAAATAAATTTACAAACGAAATGCTAATGCTCAATCCAGCCTCTCTCTTATTTTTAACATTGAGGATTTCTTCTCTGGTTTTTACCATGGGATCCTGCTGAATATATCTCTCTCAGAGCAGAGGAGTGACTCAAAAGTTTATGTGGACCAAACATAGTTGTGCGGTCACACAGCTTGAGGTGAGCGCAATTACACAGGGTGGGGAGCACGTGTGTAAAGTCACCCTCGTATCAACCAGGATTTTTTCATCATGAGAGTCACTTTATGGAATATTATTGCACATATGCACTTTAACTACTTCAATACCAGCCACTTACACCCCCTTCCGGCCCAAGCCAATTTTCAGCTTTCAGCACTGTCGCTGTTTAAATGACAATTGCGCAGTCATGCTACACTGCGCCCAAACAGAATTTTTATCTTTTTGTTCCCAAAAATAGAGCTTTCTTTTGGTGGTATTTGATCACCTCTGCGGTTTTTATTTGTTGATAAAAACAAATATAAACAGATCTAAAATTTAGAAAAAAAACGTTTTTCTTTTGTTTCTGTTATAAAATTTTGTAAATAAGTAAGTTTTCTCCTTCACTGATGGGCACTGATGAGGTGGCACTGATATGCAGCACTGATGGGCATTGATAGGCGGCACTGATGGGCACTCATGGGTGGCACTGGTGAGCACCGATAGGCAACACTAATGAGCACTGAAAGGCTGCACTGATGGGTACTTAAGGGTAGTACTGATAGGCAGCACTGATGGGCACTGATAGGCAGCACTGCTGGGCACTGATACTGGCACTGATGGGCACTGATATGCAGCGCTGATGGGCATTGATAGATGGCACGGACGGGTACTCATGGGTGGCACTGGTGGGCACTGATAGGCGACACTAATGGTCGCTGAAAGGCTGCACTGCTGGGTACTTAATGGTGGTACTGATAGGCAGCACTGATGGGCACTGATAGGCAGCACTGTTGGGCACTGATACGTGGCACTGACGGACACTGATTTGCAGCGCTGATAGATGGCATTGGGGATGGGCACCGATTGGCATTTCCCTGGTTGTCTAGGGTAGCATACCTGGTGGTCCAGTGTGTTGGCCATCCCTGATGGTCCTGGACGGGCAGCCGAGGGAGGCTGCACTGATAAACAATCAGCACAGTCCCCCCCTGTCAGGAGAGCAGCCGATTGGCTCTCCTCTACTCGCATCTGTCAGACGCGAGTGAGGAAAAACCGATCACACTGGTTTACATTATGATCAGCCATGATTGGACACGGCTGATCACGTGGTAAAGATCCACCGTCAGACGGCGAGAGCAGCCGTTCTGGGCGCCGTCATATGACGTCCACCCAGAACGAGAACCGCCATCATTTGGTGGTGGGCGGGTGGCAAGTGGTTAATATTTGTTGATTTGAAGATTTTTGAGGACGTTTTTTTTAGGATACTTGCTACCAATGCAAAGATTTTTTTCACTGTGAACTTGCTTGTTACACAAAACATTTTCTTTTTTTTTCTTTGTTGTATTTTATTAATATCTTAGGGATTATTAATGTTATTGCACTAGTATCCTTGTATTAATAAGGCTATTATCGCACAGCGCTGCGTATTCTTAGTTATTTTTTCTATAAGCTTTCATATAACATGGGAATTGTGATTGATGCGTTGCACCTGAGAACTGACACTTTTTACTATTTTTTGTATTTGCCATACCTGATTTTAGGGTAGCTCGCAGGATCCTTATACATTTATATTGACCTCCATTTTATTACCTAGGGTCTAGGAAGTCAATTTCTAAAAAAAAAAAAGAAGATTTTTCATGTAGGAGCAAAGTGACAGAATTGGCCCGGGTGGGAAATGGTTAATATTTCTTTTTTTGTTTTGTTTTACTAAACCCAGAACTAGGAAGAGCTCTGTCTGTCTGTCTGTCTGTGGCTGCAGTTTGGTGAAGTGAGCGACGCTAATAGACACGTGACTTATCGATCTTATGTGCCAGGAGAAGCCCCTGTGCATAGGACCTGATCGGTGGGGAGGGGCGGGGCCTGCAAGCTCCTCCTCCCGGAGAGCGCAAGCCAATCCTGGGATTCCTAGACGGAATGCAGAAACTCACCTGGATGACGTCACTAGGGTGGGCCGCCAGGAAGTGCAGCAATGGAACTTATCTGTTCTTGGAGTCCGGGCACTGTGAGGGCTTATCTACAAGGTGAGAGCGGGCTGTACATGGCCTGAGCCTGGGGGGGAGGGCTGTGCAGCTGTATGTAGCAGGGTGAGGTGACTGCTAGCTGTATAGGGCACAAGGCACTGACTTGACACCACCTGGGCAGTCTAATGGGTGTGCTTCAGGAATAAGGCCCCATTACTGATTAATACCATATGTGTCCTTTCCAGGTCTGGACCCCTCAGTACAGCACTACCCATTTAAAGAATGGGACATAACAGGACAGGACCTGCTGGATCTATCCCCCCAACACCTTGATGCTTTGGGGGTGAAGAGCATTGGTCATCAGGAGGTCATCCTGGAGGCTGTGGAGCAGCTTTGTGCCCTGGTAAGGTCATGCCCACTGTTATACCAAGGGATGGTAATGAAAGCTCATCTAAGGCTGGGTTCACATTGTGTGTTTCTGTGTGCCACCTTCTCTTGGGAACAGCAGTCCCTTAATTTCATTGAATGGGGTGCGGTGTCTGCGTTTTCCTGCATCCCCCCCCCCTTTTTTCTTTTTTGCAGATATAAAGAAAGTTTGTTTTGGCACCTGTGGGCAGGTAACTGCACCCTGTTTTTCATTGCATGGGGGTGCCGTTTAGTTTATGGCACCCCCACGTGTTCTTTAAAGCACCATGTTTTGGAGTGCAGTGATGCATAAAATTTACGCCTGCAAAATTGTTAACCTAGTCTTTGGCCTCATTCAAACAAGTTATGGTTACATCCATTAGAGCTGTAAAATCTTTCACATTATCTGAAAAAAAATGGGCTAACTTTACTGTGGGTGTTTTTTTTTTTTTTAGCAAAAAAAAAAAAGAGTTTAACTTGAAACCAAGAAATGTCAGAAAAAGGTTTAAGTGGTTCAACTTTTTTCACTTGCACACAAATCCATTGACAAATTGTTACAATGTTTATACTTAAGTTCAACTGATCAAGAACGTTGTGATTTTTGTTTTGTTTCTTTTGAGGGCTGTGGCTTCAGAAGAGCAGAGGGAATTCTTTGCATAGAAAGAATTGTGAAACACTTTATTCAAGATCGCGATAAGGATTCTTGACGATTAATTGTGCAGCTCTAACATCCATGTAAAAGGCTGTCTTCACCCACACAGGTGGTTCCGTAGATAGGCAGCCCTCTTTATGTGTATTGGGATGCAGCAGCTGGTCTCAATTTGACAGCCGTGTAGGGTGTGTGTCTCCAAATGCAGTATTCGTTTTTGGGGGGGGGGGGGGGGGCATGCAGTCGGACCTTCACGGCTGTCAAATCAGGGGCTGTGTCCATGCAGCTGCTGTGTTCCAGTAGACTTGACGGGGACTGCCTGCATGCAGATACACAAAAGTTGTCCCATTTCTAGCTATACCTGTGTGAGTCGTAAGTTCTCATGCACACTAGCGCTTGGACCTATGTGCATTACATCTTAATATTTGCAGGTGCCTGGGAGGCCACTGCCAGCAGCCTGTCAGAATCAATAACAGGCTGATGTGCGTGGTGGCACATATTTTGGCCTGTCAAATTTTGGCAGGGGGGGGGGGGGGTGGGTTGCTGAACCTGTACCTCCCGGATACTCTAAAACAGTGTTTCTCAAGTACTCACAACATGTCATGTTTTCAGCATTGGGATTTCATTCAGATGGCTGTGGTATTTACTAATGCTGGCCATACACGGGTCGAATTTCGAAAACTTTCTTTCAAAAATCTTATCTAAGAATTTTCATATGAATTTCGCACCGTTAGTGGGCTGCAGCAACAGCCGATTTTCGTGCGGCTATCGAATTTTAACCACTTCCCGACCAGCGCACGACGATGTACGTCGACAGAATGGCACGGGCAGGCATATTGGCGTACATGTACGTCCAATATTCGTTGCCGCCGTGCCATCGGGAGCGCGGCGCGCTCCCGCGCTGGTCGGGACCCCCGTGAGTCCGGTCGCCGGACCCGCGGACTCGATCGCCGCGGGCATCCCCGCGATCGTCTCACGGAGCGGCCGAATGGAGGAAATGCTGTATAAACAACATTTTCCCATTCTGCCTAGCAACTAGTGACGCTGATCTCTGCTCCATGTGATTGGAGCAGAGATCAGTGTACACTGAATGAAAGCCCAACCCCCCCCACAGTTAGTAACACACCCCTAGGAACACTTAACCCCTACACTGCCACCCACTGGTTAACCCTTTCACTGCCAGTGTCATTTACACAGGAATCACTGCATTTATATAGCAGTGATTACTGTATAAATGACAATGGTCCCAAAAATGTGTCAAAAATGTCCGATGGGTCCCCGACAATGTCGCAGTCACAATAAAAATCGCAGATCGCCGCCATTACTAGTAAAAAAAAAAAAAAAAAAAAAAAAATTATTTATAAAAATGCTATAAAACTATCCCTATTTTGTAAACGCTATAACTTTTGCGCAAACCAATCAATAATCGCTTATTGCGATTTTTTTTTTTTACCAAAAATATGTAGAAGAATACGTATCGGCCTAAATTGAGGGAAAAAATGTTTTTTTCTCAAGTCATCTTCCAGGACGGCACACCTGAGAGATGAGAGGCTCCTCCCTACAGGAAACACAATCAATCGACAGCTGTTTTAAGTCCCCACCCTTCCCCTTGATCCTCAGTTTTTGATTGTGTTTCTCCCTACACAGCGAAACTGTTTGTTTTTTTCCAAATGACCCGAAGCCTGGGGCTGGTGGTCTCCCCCTGGGAGCCGGACCACAAGCCTGGGAAGCCTCTGGGTCTGGTAGGATATTCTTGTCCTTCCTGGGGGGTTCCCCTATCTTTTCCTCAGGGCGGGCAGCAGAAATTGGAAGAGCCGCCCTGAGAGCTGAAGGACCCTGGGTACAGTGGTGTACCCAGAACTTCAGGGGCCATTATCCTGTCTCCCCCTCCTTACCTGTACAGGTGGCTGTTCAGACGGGGGTGCTGGCCATCGGTTCTTTCCAGGGGGATCTTGTCCCCGACTCCTGGGTCCCCGGTAGCTCGCGTGGGCTGCCGGAGAGGGAGCGTGGCAACAAGCACCCGCGTCATTTTCAAACTTCGGGAAAATGGCAGCGGCGTTCTTACCCAGGAGGGAAGGCTGAGAGTCAGTAGGAGCAGGCGCCCACATCCTCCTTTCTCTAGAGCGAGGAGGCACCAGTTTACTACGGTGGATGTCTGCCTTAACCACCTCAGATATGAAGATGGGAATGAGGAATGGAAGGCATTGCCCCCCCCCCCATGTATATAGACTGACTGACTGGTACAGTGCAGGACACAGCCTAACCTAGCACCTCCCTATGGGGACAGCAGTTGGGGGGGGGGGAGCACGTTGGCGGCTATCCTCCTTGCGTGTGGACCATAAGGATGGAAAAGCAAGCCCGCTGGCTGTGGCAAAAAGAGGAAGACGACAACGGTGAGTACTTTACTTTCCTTTTTGCCGTGGGAAATTATCTGCAAAATCCCCAATTCCAGCCAGAGGGTTTCTGGGCATTTGAGATCTCACCTGGGGTCTGGATTCAAATAGCCCTTAAGCTTCTGCTAAAAACACCAGCCGCAGCTCCCTCTTGCATCAGAGAAGCTGTATGGTGGACAGGTGGTGCAGAGGAACGAGTGTGCCTAAACCACCTCAGATGAGAAAGAGGTAGGTAGGCCATTGCTCCCCCTTCCCCGTGTATATACTGACTGGTGCAGTGCAGAACTTGGGGTCGGGATACAAATAGCGCAGACGCCACTGCTAAAACCACCAGCCACAGCTCCCTCTTACAGCAGAGACACTGTGGTTATCGCAGCAGTAGGTTGCCAGCCTCTCCCTACATGCCCAGTTGTGGTACATTTAGTAGGGATGAATATAGCGTACAGAGGGGACCTGGTAGATACAAAGTTACTTACAGGCCAGGTATACCACTGAACAGGTTATTAATTGGGCAGTGGTTGGTGGATTCAGAAGCTCCCCTGGTCAGCAGGTGCACTAGGTTACCGGCCCTATTAGCCCAGCTGCTAGGAATCTGAAGTTGCTTCACAATGTTTAAAAGCTGACCTAACATTCAAGGATGGGCAGAGACCAAGCTACTGTGTGGCACAGTAGGGGTTCCCTTGTCACAGATCCTCCTTTTGGGGGTTGCCTGCTATAGTTAACTTTCATAAGCTCCAACCTCCCACTCCACCTTTACACTGTGTTTATATTATAATGTAGGAGGTAAGAAGAAACTTTTTTTATTGGTTTGGGCTACAATCCACTCAGTGGCAGATCTAAAGGCGATTCACCATAGATCGCTCCCTACATCCTTTTAATTGAGGATTTTCTGTGCAAACCTATGCAAGAGCTACATAATTGATTGTTTGAAGCCTGCAAATAGCTATTTACCTCCCAGGCTAAACTGGTAACCACCTCTTCTAGAGAGGTCTTAAATTGGTCTCTAGGGCTGGGCTCATTGAGACTTTAGTTGCTAATCAGCACCACCTGGATTTGTGCTGGCTAGCGTTTGCTCAGTCTATGGAGGTAAGGTAGGACAACAACTACTACTAATAGTAGGGTGTCCAACCATTTTAGGATCTGTTCCTTCACTGGTGGTGAAGGTTTAGTATCTACAGCCCAGGCTATGCCTATGAAATAAATTGCCTGTTGGTTATTTCATAAAGGGATAGACCATGACTCCTCATTGGCTGCACACCAGTAGATCAGTAGTGAAAGTTTGTCCTTGCTGGGATGTTTTTGTGGCACAGCAGAAATACACATTGAGATTTGTGACATCTCTGCTTAATAAGGACTATATTGCTGTACATCAGAAATGCACTGCACTGAAGCTTGTTTTCTGTCCTTTATATACTAAAGGTACTGCTTTGTTTGGCTACAGATCAGAAAAATACAACAGTGAAGGTGGTCTGTACTTTCTGGTTTTGTGTTGCACAGCAGAAATGCACATCATTGAGTCTGGTGACATCTCTGCTCATAATGGTTATATTGCTGCACATCAGACATACACAAGATTGAGGTCTGTCTGTGGGGCTTTGTGTCCTGTTTTACTGCCTTGTTGGTTACTTATCAGAAAGGCAGCAGTGAAGTCTGATGGTCCTGATTTGCGTGGCGCTGTGCTGATTCAGACAGTGCTATTAACAGCAATGGCTGCCGAGTTTAAACATGCGATTTGACATGTTGAGTCGCATGACAAATCATTTCAATATGGATGTGCTATCTCTATTCATAGTGTTTTATTGTTGCACATCAGATTTATACAGCATTAAGGTCTGTGAGGTTTTTGTGTCCTGTATTATTGCCTTATCAGAAAGGCAGCAGTGAAAATTGATGGTTCGAATTTGTTGGGCTACATAGTAGAAATACAAATTGAACCCCTGCCAGGTGTAGTACATATACTGCCTTTGGTAATCCGTGTAGCACCAAAAAGTGGTGTTGTGCTGATTTTAGCCAATGCGATTTGACATGTTGAGTCGCAAGGCCAAATCGCTTCAATATGGATGTGCTATCTCTATTCAGAATTGTTATATTGTTGCACATCAGACATATACAAGATTGAAGGTTGTCTGTCCTTTTATGTCTTGCATATACTGCCTTATTGGCTGCATATCAGAAAGGACACAGCAGTGAAGGTTGCTTGTCTTTTTCTGATTTTGTTTTTGCTGCTCAGCTGAGAGACACATTGAGGATGGTGGCCTCTCTGCTCAGTATTGGTATATTACTACACATCAGACATACACAAAGATTGAATGTTTGTGTCCTGTATGTCCTATATTTACTGCCTTATTGTTTGTATATCAGGCTAAGCAGTGTTTCTCATGGATCTACCTTTCTGCATCTTGGGGATACACAGCAGGGGTTTGTTGGCTGCAATCCTCCAGGGAGTCACAGCATTGGGGACCCCTTACTTGTTCGACCTGAAAATTGCTATTTGTTTTTTTCCCTGCGACCTGTGTAATCTTGAGGTCTGTGGATCCAGGAATCAGGGACTGCTGGTGTCGCACAGACACAAATGGTACCCATTGGAAGCCATAGTATATGACTTCTCATGCGTCTTGCAGTCCCAAGTCGCAGGTTGGGTCGCACAGGTGTGGGAACCCTAAACTTATCTGTCCCTTCTGATTGAGGTTTTGCTACACAGCAGGAATACTCATCATGACGTTATTGTTTTATTTTGCAGCAGACCAGAAAGATTGCAGCTGTAAAGGCTGTCTGTCTTTTTCCTCAGTGTCTGCTTTTATGTTGTTGCACAGCAGAAATACTCAAGATTGAAGCTTGTTGGTGCTTTCTGTTTCAGAAAAACACAATGCTGCAGGTTGCTTGTGTCCTTTCTCAGTGTTGGTTCTATCTGAACTACACTACAGAAGTGCATGACAGAAAGGATTGTCTTGTGTTCCATATTTTTCCCTGTGGCATAGCAAAAATGCACAACACGGGAGTTTGTGTTCATATTAGTCTTATAACTGTGGTGGTTTGTCAGAAATACACAACATAGAAGTTTGGGTCTTTCTGTCTTTATAGCCTTGTTTTGCTGTACATAGGTAAAGCACAACAGTAAAGGGGGTTCCTGTCCTTTCCGTATTTATATATCAGTTATGACCTAGCTAGCTGCACTAAAGAAATACGCAGCATTTAGGGTTTGCTTGAGTCTTAATGTTTTTACATCTTGGCAGCACATCAGAAAACCAGACTATGAGGACTGTTTGTCTACGTTGAGGTTCAGATTTGGGTCTCTTCCCATATTTGATATATTGGTTTAGCTAGTCACACTCAGGCACACAACATTGTTGTCTATGCTTGTGTCCTTTCTGTCTAAATCTATTGTGCCGTGCCCACAATCTATGATCATTTTATTTGTGATATTAATAATACATGTATCACCTTTTTGTATTTCAGCCTTCTTTTCCATGGAGGGGCCAGGAGTTCGGGCTGCAGCTGCCACATGTCAGAAAACCTTGACCACTTGCATTCAGGGATGCCAGAACCATTTCCTAGGGTTGAAGCCCTGTAGGGTTATGGGACACTGGAGGAAGGGGATAATGAATCGCCCTGTTTAGTAAGAACTTGGAGAGTTCTGTTCAGAGGAGTATTAGGGCCTGAGGATGAAGTATAAAGATGTATACCCGATCGAATAGGTTTCGGCTCGGTGCATGGCCTTCATTTTGCCCTTTTAGCAAAACTAGACATAGCAATATGGGTAGTCTACTCCTGCTAGGGACTTTAATCTCCTGAAGAAGGCTCTCAGGCGTAAGTAAGGACATAGATTGGGGCGTGCCTTAAACCCAGGGTTCAAGCTTCTGTTAATCTATTTCCCTTAAGTAGGCTTCCCTTTAGTCTTTTGCTGACATAAAGATAAAAAGGAAGCAGTTTTATTTCCCTCAACAGGATAGTGTTAAGACAGGCCCTCTTATTGATTAATGTAGTGTCCTTGTCTTACACAGGTCTCTTATTTATCTTTTTAGTGGTTCTAAGTAGCACCTACAGGCATAATAGGCCATGGTTGTTAGATGTGTGAGATAGGCAACATTGCTAACCTACAAGTTTAACATGTTTTCTGATTCCATTTTTAAGAGCCCATTTCACCTAGATACTGCATCTGAAGCGGAAAAGGCAGGAACATCTGTGGAGCAGACCTGCAGATCAGCCGCATGATCCAGCTAAGATGCCTTCATCAAGCATATGAGCGTATGGAATGGAGGTAAAGCTCACTGCAGAGCCAAGGTTCGCCAAGAGGGTTTTGCAGTGGCCCCACCCTAAGGTAGGCCTGAGGTACTTGTTTATCCTCTCAGGTGTGCCGTCCTGGAAGATGACTTGAGAAAAGTACCAGTTACTTACCGGTAACTGTCTTTCTGGGAAATCTTCCAGGACGGCAGGCCTACTTCCCGCCCGTTGGAGGAGGGAAAATTCTAGAACACTAGAAGGTGAGTACCTATGAGGAATGATTTCCCTTGTGAACCTGGTTCAGGAGTTACTTCTCTACAAACTGAGGATCAAGGGGAAGGGTGGGGACTTAAAACAGCTGTCGATTGATTGTGTTTCCTGTAGGGAGGAGCCTCTCATCTCTCAGGTGTGCCGTCCTGGAAGATTTCCCAGAAAGACAGTTACCGGTAAGTAACTGGTACTTTTTATATATTTTTGGGGGATATTTATTATAACAAAAAGTAAAAAATAATGCGTTTTTTTTTCAAAATTGTCGCTCTATTTTTGTTTATAGCGCAAAAAATAAAAACCGCAGGGGTGATCAAATACCACCAAAAAGCTCTATTTGTGGGAAAAAAAGGACGTCAATTTTGTTTGGGAGCCACGTCGCACGACCGCGCAATTGTCAGTTAAAGCGACGCAGTGCCGAATCGCAAAAAGTGGTCTGGTCTTTGACCAGCAAATTGGTCCGGTCTGAAAGTGGTTAATAATGGGACATGTTGGAAATACTAACGATTTTCTAATCAATGATGGGAGAATCGTGCGAAAAATGTAATCGAATAAAGAAATGCACATGTGCAAGAAAAGAAAATTCCCAGAAAGAAAAGAAGATTCCCAGACCCAAAAATTATTTTCTGTAGGTGAAATTGAAGGTTTGTTTGGTTGTATTTCGAAATCAATGGTGGCACCATCGAATCACAAAATGCATGAATTTTCTGATTTTCAAAAGAAAATTCTTTTTCGAAATTTGACCCGTGTATGGCCAGCATAAGGCAGTGAAACTGATCAAATCACCTGTGCAAAATAATGGAAAGCCTGAAAACAAGACCTGTTGGGGGGTACGCTGGAGTTGGGAAACATTGCCTTAAACGCTGGGATGTGACACGCATGGCCTAAATCCCTAGTGCGAATGTAGCCTAAGCATTTATTTAAACTGAAACTAAAGCTGGGTACACACTAAGTTGGGGTTTTTTTTTTTTTTTTGCTCAACCCAGCGGGCTGAATGCAAAACCCCCCCCCCCCCAAAAAAAAACGTACAGATCACCGTACTAACACATGTACTGCACCCCCCGAACGCATTGATCAGTGCTTCCAGCCATTGGATGTGAGCGCTGATTGGATGCCGGTTTTCCAGCATGCTTGTTGGACAGAAGCTGCTCGTGAGCCTGGCTTATGTCAGACAGGGAGCTGTACACGGGGCAAAAGTCTGGCAAGTTTTTGCTGTTTTCAGCCCATGTGTACCCAGCTTAAAGCTTCCTATGCTTTCCTTCCTTTCAGTACTCCAATGCCAGCAAACTCCTTCGCTAATGCCCAGTCTTCTGGGATCAGCATCTTTAGCCATCCTAATTGGTCAGCCCAGATTCGCATAACTCCCATGCACGTGTGATAATTCATCCTGGCACCAGGGCACACAGAGAATTCTGAGCTGGACATTCACATCAAGATATTTTCAGAAGGGAAGGTAGGAAACTTATTACAGAAGAGATATAGTTGGGCTATCCAATAACGTAAAAGGGGAAATTCCTGTTTAAGTTGAGTACCCAGCCATGTGCAGGTGAAAAAAGTGAATCGGTATTTGGCGTTTAACATGAAGTGACTATTCACACAATTTTTATAACGTGAAAATTTAGATCTGCTTTTGTAAATTTCCTATATTGTGTTCTTTCTGCAAAAAAACCCCCCCAAAAAAAAATAAAAAAATAAAAAAAAACACTTTACACATTAACACTTGGATGTTTGCGATCGCTGGCAGAATCGCAGCAATTACAGATTGCTCTGCAAAACTGAAAATTGCACCACGCTAGTTTATTCACGTTCAATGTCACCTATATGGAGGGTGTATTTTTGCAAATTTTGTTGCTCAAAAAAGGAGTAGGAGCTTCTTTAGGGCAACAAGCTTTCTGTGATTCGGTTTGCCATGATTGCAGTGCGCTTTATTGTGCAAGAACTGCACCCATGTTTAGGTTGAATATTAACTGTACCTGAAAAAGCGTGATGCCCAAAACCTGAGTTCCAGTTTGCATAACTTATGATGTATGCATGTAAATGTTTGTGCTAATGTTTACATGAGTACAGTGCAGATGTACACTACTGGCCGCCAACAATGTGTAGCCAGCTGGGGCACACTACGGAAATGTTTACATGTGTACACTGTATTGAGCATATTTTATGCAGGATCTTGCTTCTAGCTTTTGGCACCCAGGTCCAGAATTGATAGGTGTATTTTATTACATTGGTGTGAATGAGCCCTGATTATCCTGGTGATTATTGTGAAATCCAGTGTTACAGCCATCACTGAACCAGTAATATAGGGGAACACCTGTTCTGTTGACAACTATCTTAGAGGGAATTTCCACCCTGAGATTTCTCTCGGTTCCTGTTATGTATATTAACCCGAGTGAACCTCTCCAACAGCGTCCAGGAATCGAAGAGAAAAATAACGGGGACTTGGACCATTCCATACTCTGTAAATCATGATTTTAGTTTTAGATGCACGTTAACCTTTGGTAAAATAATGTGGAAAACCTATTGTATTTTTAATTTAGCCTTGTTTACTATGTCACTGCACAGCTGTGTAAAGCCAGTATTGTGAGACTGTGGTGTACAATGAGGAAACACTTGGCATTGTAATCTTGTGAGATAAACACAAGTGCCTAATTTCAGTGTAAATAAAAGGTTGTCACCTTGTTTGTTGGTGTCATTGTAACCCCTCCATAACAGTAAAACAAGCCTTAATATTTGCAGTTTTGCAACTGAGGAATGTGATAGTAAAACTCTGCATTTCATTGAAACTACTAAATGTATCTAGGTGAATTATACCCTGATTTGTTCAGGACAAATGGATAGTGATGCACGAAATAAAAATTCTGGACCAAAACCGCTAATTCAGGATCCACTTGGCCGAAAACTAGAACTGAAATTGACAGCTTTTAAAAAATATACACTCACTGGCCATTTTATTAGGTACACCTGTTTAATTGCTTGGTAACACAAATTGCTAATCAGCCATTCACATGGCAGAAACTCAATGCATTTAGGCATCTAGATGTGGTGAAGATGACTTGCTGAAGTTCAAACCCAGCATCAGAATGGGGAAGAAAGGGGATTTAGGTGACTTTGAACGTGGCTCGGTTGTTGATGCCAGATGGGCTAATCTGAGTATTTCAGAAACTGCTGATATGCTGGGATTTTCATGCACCGTCTCTAAGGTTTTACGAGAATGGTCTGAAAAAGAGAAAATATCCAGTGAGCAGCAGTTGTGTGGAGGAAAATGCCTTGTTGAGGTCAGAGGAGAATGGGCAGACTGGTTCGAGATGATAGGCAACAGTAACACAAATAACCACTTGTTACAACCAAGGTATGCAGAATACAATCTCTGATGGGCTACAGCATCAGAAGACCACACTGGGTGCCATTCCTGTCAGCTCAAAACAGGAAACTGGGGCTACAATTTGCACAGGCTAACCAAAATTGTACAATAGAAGATTGGAAAAATGTTGCCGTGTCTCGAATGGTATATAAGTATATATCTAATTACAGGCCACTTCATCAGGTGCACCTGGCTGGTATCGGGTTGGACCCCCTTTTGCCTTCAGAACTGCCTTAATTCTTTGTGGCATAGAGTCAAGAAGGTGTTGGAAACATTCCTCAGAGATTTTGGCCCATATTGGCATGATATCATCACGCAGTGCAGCTGCAGATTTGTCAGCCACACATCCACGATGAAAATTTCTCGTTCCACCACATCCCAAAGGTGCTCTATTGGATTGAGATCTGGTGACTGTGGAGCCCATTGGAGTACAGGGACCTCATTGTCATGTTCAAGAAACCAGTGGTGAGATGATTGAGCTTTGTGACGTGGTGCATTATTCTTGCTACAAGTAGCCATCAGATGATGGGTACACTGTAGTCATAAAGGGATGGACGTGGTCAGCAACAATACTCAAGTCGGCTGTGGAGTTTAAACGATGCTTAATTGGTAGTAAGGGTCCCAAAGTGTGCCAAGAAAATATCCCCCAAACCATTACACCACCAGTCTGAACCGTTGATACAAGGCAGGATGGATCCATTCTTTCATGTTGTTTATGCCGAATTCTGGCCATACGATCTAAATGTCGCAGCTGAATTTGAGACTTGTCAGAACAGGCAACATTTTTCTAATCTTCTGTTGTCCAATTTTCGTGAGCCTGTGCGAATTGTAGCCTCAATTTCCTGTTCTCAGCGGACAGAAGTGGTATCCAGTGTGATCTTCTGCTCCTTCAGGCTGGGTTCACACTGGTGCGATGTTGGACATCGCATGTGATTTGTACTACATTGCCATACAGATGACATGCGATGTCTGTGCGATGTGAATTCAGCCAGACATATTGTTTGGCAGAATTTACATTGCATTATTGCATTTTCACCGAAATGGTGCAGGACGCTTTTTTATTTATTTATTTTTGGTCTGCACTGGAATCAAAATGCATGGGTGTTCAGACTAGACATGGTGAAGTTCAAACCGAGCATCAGAATGGGGAAGAAAGGGGATTTAGGTGACTTTGAATGTGGCATGGTTGGTGCCAGACGGGTATTCAGAAACTGCTGATATACTGGGATTTTCACACCATCTCTAGGGTTTACAAACTGGTCAGAAAGAGAAAATATCCAGTGAGCGGCAGTTGTGTGGACCAAAATGCCCTGTTTAGGTCAGAGGAGAATGGGCAGACTGGTTCGAGATGATAGGCAACATTAACTCAAATAACCACTTATTTATTTTTTGGTCTGCACTGGAATCATAATGCATGGGTGTTTACACCAATGCGATCTTATTCCTGCACTGAAGGAAATGTAGATTGTCTAAAGGTGATTTCTTAACCCCTTCATGTCTGTCAAAGTGTGACGTTCAATCCCCACACAGGCCTGGGAGATTAGCCCATTGAGACAATGACACAAAACAACAAAGTCTCTCCGAGCAAATCTAATCTTTATTCTTTGGTGTGAATATTTAAAGGGGGCTTTCAGAAAGTACCACCCTTTGAATGTGTCATACAGATTATCCAATCATATACAAGTACAGCCTACAATAAAAGTGAAACTAGCAATTCCTCAAGATCATGTGCTTTCCAAGAAACGAAACAACTAAAAGAAGATAACAGTAACATGGGAAACGAAACTAGATTAGCAAAACTTGAGCATACATTTTGTGAGGTGGATGTTAGAGAGAGAGAGACACAAAATGGAAACTAAATTTCTTAAAGAATGAAAGCGGTTAAGCTAAATATCCCTTCAATCCCCTCTTAGATCATATAAGATGATCTCTACATTCTATGTTGTGTCTTAATACTTCTTTGGGGTTGTGGCGTTGATTGCCTGATGACTCTTCATATATGTCATGTAGGATAGAACCTTATCAGGAGATTGAAGGCGTGCAACTATGCAAGTGCAACACTTAAAGCAGAGGTAAAGAATCAGAGCAAGGATAGATATCATAGCAATAACAAGGACAATGTCTTTTAAACATGAAAATATACCTCCAAGCCCGTGTTTTAGCAATGTCCCTAGCTTCCTGCTGGAGCTGACTTCTAAGGGATGTCCCCTTTTATCATCCCCTACCACTCCCATGACAGGTACCAAGTATGCAAGGTAACACCATCCCTTAATATGAAGGGGCACCCAGGGATAACACACTTTCCCACAACATACATAAATACTTTGTCCTAGTGCAAAAGGTCTCTTGGCGACAATCTCATGAGTGTACTTGTCCTGTGTCGCGATTATTGGTGCAATATTTCACCTACATTTTTAGGGAAAGAAGAAAAGTTATGCAAAATACAGTTTAGCCCTGGGTTAGATACTTGAAACAGTGAGCAGGCAGGGGAAGAGACTCTGGATTCCCACATCTTGATGTTAAATATTGACCTGCTGCAGAAAGAAGGGCTAGTCTGTGTCTCATTCCCTAAATTAAAACACCAATCAGGGGAATAACTTCTACCTGCTATTGAAAAGTTAACAAAGTTGTTTATGTACAGAGTGGATAGAAATACAGGACAGAAAAAGTCTCGTTGAGAAAGGAGGAAATATTTAAAAGTACAGACAAAAGGGAAATTCAGGCAGTGCTAGAATGTAATTTGCTATATATCCTACATTCTTCACACCCTGATTTTTTCCGAGCATAAGCATACTTAAATTTTAGCAAAAGCATCTTAGCAGTAAAACCATCTCCAGTCTCTCTCTTGATTCTAGCTTGTGTCACTGTAATGCTCTCGTGTGTGTGTGTGTGTGTGTGTGTGTGTGTGTGTGTGTGTTCCCACAGATACTTTTAATTGCACCCAAATCTTCAGGTGGGTAGGAACACTGTCAGAGAGATCAGGATCAGGAGGCAAAATGCCTTGCCAAAAGTCTGTGGTGAAATAAGCGAGGTCATCTTCTCTGGCCGGACCTGCTTTCCCAGGAACTCCTCCTTCCTCTGCTTGGACTTCGGCTTGAGGGTCTCCTGTATCCAAGATCTCCTTCCAGCTCTTGGGGCTTTGGGCAACCTTTTTCACTCTGTTGGCATGGATCCAGGACTGCCAATTTTCCACTGGGATGGCTGTTCTGGTCACTGCAACCACTGTGGTAGGAGGTCCAAAGGGATACTCTTGCTTCTTACTTCTGTTCAGCTATTGGACCACCATGGTGTCTCCCACCTTAAAGAGGTGAGTAGCTTCCTGTGAAGAAAAAGGAGAGGTGCGAGCAACATTTCTCTCAACTGTATCCAATGTTTCAACCAATTTCCTTACATATTCTTCCTGTATTAAGTCTAAATCTACCTTTTCCATCATTAAAGGTGCTCTGGCCTATGGGGTGGGGAAAGGTAGACCCATCAAGACTTCAAAAGGTGAATACCCTGTTGTCTTGGAAGGGGTCATTCTTATTTCTGCCAGGACTGCTGAGAGGACCTTCTTCCAGTTGGCAAAGATTCCTCCTGTGGCCTTTCTTATTTTGTCTTTTTAATTGTTCTGTTCATTCTTTCTCTTATCCCTGAGCTTTGAGGGTGGTAGGGAATGTGAAACTACCATTCTATCTTGAGAGTTTTTACCAAGTCCTGGCAGACTTTTGCCTAGTTTGGGCATGTGTGTGAAGTCAGTCTGCAAACGTGTAAAAGGAGTGTTTGGCATTGTGTGGGTTGCTCCTGATACATGTGATGCATCTTGATACATAATCTTTAACCCTCCAGGAAAGTTCTGAAAAATAAAAATATTTCTCCAATAGTTCACAAGTGGCCTTCCAGCCTCTGTGACCTATTCCATGGTACTGAGAAATAAAAAGTGATGCACTAACTACTGGTATACATGGCTTCCCCTCTTTGCAGAGAAGTCCAGTCTTTGGATCTTTCTGCACACTTATTTTGTCCCAATCCCTGAGATCAGCTTCTTCTGCACATCCCTGCAAATCTGAAAGAACCTGATCATAGAAGGGCAATTCTGGGGCTAGCATGGGCATTTTGTGAAATATCAGCTTGTTTAGCAGCTAAACCAGCCAGAGCATTTCCCTTGGCTATCTGTTGGTTGGCCTGTGTGTGTTCTGCAGTGCTGTGAAAGATAAATCAGACTTGGGTGATGTGTCTTGGTGAATGAGGTTTATGCAATCATGTTGTGGCACAACCTCATCCTGCTCTCCTTTTAATTCTAAAGGGCATTTAAGATTGGTGCTAGTCCTGCAGTGGGAGAAGCATATTTGATGTGCAATTTTGGATTAGACAGCACGATCACCTCATAGCCACTCAACCTCTGAGCAGACGTGCTGTGTATGTACATTTTTCAATAGGATTGATACATTGTTGGTGGTGTGAAGTGTCGTGCCGTGCCCCAGAGAGAGTGAAAGAAGTGGTCATCTGAACCATCATCGCACAGGACTCGAGAGCTCTGAGACACACAGGCATGCCCTGAACCTGCACCGGAACCATCTTTGAGGAAAAAAAAATAGGGCGCAACTTGCCTCCATGCTCCTGAGCGAGGACACCTGACAAAGTCTTACAATTTTCCCTTACAAACAAATAAAACATTTTTCCATAATTAGGGAGGCCGAGCCCTGGAGCCATTACCATAGCATTTTTCAAATACACAAAAGCATTGCACATTTCATCTGACCATTTTATACAGTCTGGCATGTCTGAACCTATGGCTTGTCTCAGGAGATTGTCATAGTAGGAACAGTCAGGTATTCATTGGCGGCAGTAACCAATCATACCAAGAAAGGTAAGCATGTCTTTCTTAGTAAGTGGGCGGGGCAGACCCACAAGAACCATAGCTCTTTTGTAATTGACTTTCCTTTCTCCTTTTGAGAGTACACAACCAAGATATGCAACCATTTCCTGACACCATTGCAATAATTTCTTTGACACTTTGTGACCACTTTCAAAAAAACATTTCAAAAGATCCCTCCCATCCTCCAGGGCGGCCACCGAGTAGAACTGCAGATGAGGAGCCACATACTGCAGCAGGGATGAACAGTGTCCTGGTATCCAAGCTCTGAGAGTAGTTTGGAGGACAATGGAATAGACTGCAGAGGAGTCTACATAGCCCTGGGGCATTCTACACCATGTTAGTTAGAAAGCAAAGATTGGCTGTGTCTCCTCATCCACAGGGACGGAAATAAAAAAAGCATTCAATAAATGAATCACAGTAAAATACTCTGCATCCTGTGGTATGGCAGTATTGATGACACATCAGGCACTATTGGGGCAATCGGTACCATTAGGCTATTGATGGCCCTTAGGTCTTGTACAAACCTATAGTCACCATTTGCCATCTTACTGGGTTAATGTTAATGTAGGGCGAGACAATTTCCCTCTTGGTTGTCTCTGTGTGTAACCCCCTCTTTGTCCTTGCCCCCTCCCTTTTATAAAAGTTACCCCTTTTATTTCCTGAGAAACCATTTTGCTAATGTGTCTGCACTGGTGTTTGCTTAAGAATGTCAAAATATCCTGCAGCATCCTTCGCTGTCAGAAATCAGTTATTGTGCTTGTAGCCCACTCTGATATTTACTGTGTGTCCTCATGTAATGAAGTCTTTCATGAAACTCTTATCTGGTTGTGGAATGTAAGGGGGAGGAGGGGGGTGCATGGTACATGCATAGAAAACATTGATTTAACCCTTAAATCCACACTCTCATGTCTCTGTTAAACCCATCGTGGACAATGTTGTGGCTAGGATGCTATAGGGAGCCTCGGTCCAGCCGGGGATCTCCACAGCATGTTTATTTTCATCCTTATTTTTCTTTCTAAACATTCTGACTTTTATTTCCTTGACTTTTTATTTATTTATTTATTTATTTATTTATTTTTTTTGGCAAAATTCCAACAAGCACCCCTTATGGCCAGAGGTTCCCCTGATCACAAGCAAGCTTTGTGCATTTATTACTTTTCTTATTTTTATAACCAAACAATTTTTATTTATATTTCAAATTTTTGGCAGAGTGCCAACAGGTTCAAACACTACTTTCAATTGCTGTAGTACCAATGCCGCAAACAATTCCTCACTATCTATTACGGTCAGTGAGATATTCGCACTTGAACCCTGTTGGCAAAAAGCCAAATGTCCAAATTTTGCACCTGACTTCCCCTGTGCAAGAGATGTCAGTAGCAAAAAGAATTATTCAAATAGCATGTTTTGATCAAAAGTTAGCCTCAGCGTATACTACCGACTATGCCAATTTATGTATTACCTTAAGAGAGTGTTATTAACACTGCTACTATGCTCACTATCTCATACATTGGAGTCAAAACATTCATATGTAAATCATTAAGAGAAAACATAAATACATCACCGGATACTGTAGCATCGCTCTACGTCACGGTTGGGGAACTTCCATCAATCACAAAAAGGAGCCGGGAGTTCACCGCAAGACGCGTCTGTCGCCTTTTATTTACGTACCCTTATAACACAGTGCAGTGGAAAGCGTTGTCTTACCTTACAACGCTGACAAATTCCACACAAACAGTTAAATCATCTTATAAACTTCTACGGGCGATAGGAAGATAAGCAAAGAGAAGGGTTTTGTCCGTCACACTTTAGCAGACTTTTTCTTATAATTACAGTACTGTATAAATCATTTTCCTACGAACTTCTCAGAGTCCGTGAAAGCCCCCTCAGAGCTTTCTCCTTGTTCACACGGGAACAAGTGCTGCTTCTTAAAGCAGTCTTATTAAATGAACTTCTCGGAGTCCATTAAAGCCCACCCAAGGCTTCTCTACCTGTTCACACGGGAACAAGTGCTGCTTCTTAAAGCAGTCTTATTAAATGAACTTCTCAGAGTCCATTAAAGCCCACCCAAGGCTTTATCACTGTTAACTCAGAACAGCTTTTTTTACTGCTTCTCAGAGCAGTTAAACTTATCAACGAGGTCTGAAAACAACTTCTACATAAATCACAGGTTCAAAGAACGATTTTTTAAATAGATGGCACAGTGAGAGATACATATATCAATTCAACTCACCATATAGACATATATTATAATCGACCCCGGACAAGCCCCCAAACTGAAGGAAATGTAGATTGTCTAGAGGTCGTTAACCCTTCAATTACCTCTGGTAAAATGTGACGATCAATCCCCCACACAGGCCTGGGAGATTAGCCCATTGAGACAATGACACAAAACAACAAAGTCTCTCCGAGCAAATCTAATCTTTATTCTTTTGGTGTGAATATTTAAAGGGGGCTTTCAGAAAGTACCACCCTTTGAACGTGTCATACAGATTATCCAATCATATACAAGTACAGCCTACAATAAAAGTGAAACTAGCAATTCCTCAAGATCATGTGCTTTCCAAGAAACGAAACAACTAAAAGAAGATAACAGTAACATGGGAAACGAAACTAGATTAGCAAAACTTGAGCATACATTTTGTGAGGTGGATGTTAGAGAGAGAGACACAAAATGGAAACTAAATTTCTTAAAGAATGAAAGCGGTTAAGCTAAATATCCCTTCATGCACCATTTGGCAATTTGCACTGCGATCTGCAAACCCGATCAAAAGTTTACATGGTGATTTTGGTCTGATAACATGCACACAAGTGGATGAGAGATGCAAGAGTCTTTCAGGAGTCCAGAAACTCATTGACCTTTTAGGCTGGGTTCACACTGCAGCGATGCGGGAACGCCGCAAATCCGCGGCGGGTTCCCGCATTGCATGCCTCCCGGCGGCAGTTCACACTGCTCTGTGCGAAATGCTGGGAGTGTCAGTGAAATATTAATGACACCCCCAGATCAGTTCGCATATCATAGTGCGATCTGCAAACTCGGACAGGAATCGGATCGCATGGTGTGAACACCCATGCGATCCGATTCTGCTGCGGACCAAAAAAGGGTCCTGTGCGAGTTTGGGGCGGGTGCGATGCGAATTCAGCCATACTATCTGTATGGCTGAACTCGCTTCGCACAGAGATGGGATGTGATTTGCACTGCAGTGCGGTGCGAATCACATCCAGTTCTCGTAGCCGCAGCAGTGTGAACCCAGCCTGAAACACGCACACACTGATTACAAGCAAACGGATCACAGGTGAGGATGGTTACCATTTTAATAGGCATTCAAACCCCTTTTGTGTCAATTTGTGTGCATGTTATCAGGCCAAAATCACCAGGGTATGTAAACTTTTGATCAGGGTCATTTGGGTAGTTTCTGTGGTCATTATGATTTAAAAAGAGTAAACTCAGTTGATTGATGATAAATGGCTTCAGCCAAACGCTAACCATGAGTGAAAGAGAAAATTTTTTGTGTTATTCATATTCTCTGAAAAATGGCCAAGAAATCCTAAATTCTGCCAGGGTATGTAAACTTATGAGCATAAGTGTATTTGAAACTGTTCTGGACGTGAATAAGTTTGCCTGCAAGTTGACACTCAGGAAACACTATATTTTAAAGATAATGAGCACGACCCTCTAGATGACTCGATTGAATCTCATAGATCTGTGTCTTCTGTGAGTATGGGCTTTTCGGATTTACGTGTGGTGCAGGATCTGGAGGATTTGCAGGGGGGAGCCTGCCAGCGTCTAGGATAACTCCTACACTTTCCCAGTGGTGACTTTGTTCAGTCGGACTTCTACCCTGTGAATTCAAGGGGTAAATCTTTGGATTTATTTCCGAAGAGTGTTGAAAAAGAGCTCACTAGGCTAGCATCCCGTACTGTTAATGGTTTCATTTACAATGATAATCTTACTGCTGATGAGTGGGATGCGGCTCTAGGTCAAGACTCTTCTATAGTGATCGAGAATTCTTTAAAGGTGGCTTGGTAGCGGTACAGGATGCTTCTGTGTACTGTTCTGCCACGTACACACGATCGGAATTCCGGCCAGAAAAAGACCAATGCTCCACCGGATGCTCCGTGTGTATGCTCCATCGGAATTTAGCTGTCCGAATTTCCGCCAGCCAAAAATTGATGGCATGTTCTCAATTTTCCTGATGGAAAAACTTTGTCGGTAATTCCGATCGTTTGTATGCAATTCCGACATGCCAAAAAATCACGCATGCTCAGATTCAACTACTAGACAGAAGCTACTGGCTATTGAACTTCCTTTTTCTAGTCACGTCGTACGCGTTGTACGTCACCGCGTTATAAATGATCGGAATTTGATGTGACCGTGTGTAGCAAGACCGCTTGAGCTGAATTCCGTCGGGAAAACCATCAGAGCTTTTTCCAACGAGAATTCCGATCGTGTGTACACGGCATTAGGAAGCCATTCAGCAGTTGTCGGATGATAGTAGCTACATCAGTTTTAAAAAAAAAAAAAAGGGAAACACACTGTCCAATTTAATAACACACTGAGTGATTTCATTCAAAAGTGGGTTCGTCTAGGTCAGAGGTCTTAAACTGGTGGCCCTCCAGCTGTTGAAAAACTAAAAGTCCCATGAGGCATTGCAAGGCTGACAGTTAAGAGCAAGATTCCCAAAGGCAATGGCATGATGGGACTTGTAGTTTCGCAACATCTGGAGGGCCACCAGTTTGAGACCCCTGGTCTAGGTGTTCTCTCTGTGAAAGAATGCTATGCCGAGATTTTGGCTGGGGGGGAATAAAATCCGTCTGGCATGCACCGACATTGGCAAATTCCCTGCCTCCTATTGAGTTCAGCAGCTATAAACAAATCAAAACATGGCTAGATTTATTTTCTTACATCAGGGGACACAGAGCCATAGTACTTACTATGTGGGTTATATGGGCCACTGATAGGTGATGGACACTGGCATGCCCCTAAGGCAAGACATGTACTTCCTATATAACCCCTTCCACTACTGGAAGTCCTCAGTTTTTTCACCAGTGTCTAAGGTGTTGGTCGCGAGTAAAGATGTGCTTTGCTGAGCTCCACTGGAAGCTTCCCTGCTGGGGCTATCCATGCTAAACCTCCTCCATCTGGGGATGCCTTTCCTATTCATGCATGGCTAAGGAAGCTTATGTATGCTGAATGGAAACATCCGGATAAACAATATTATCCTTCTAAGATTCTCCACACTTTATCCTATGGAAGAGGACTATAAAAAATTGGGGGTTCCAGCGATTGATGCTGCAATTGCCTCAGTGAACAAGAATCTCGCATGTCCGGTGGATAATGCGCTAATGTTAAACGATCCAACAGATAAAAAGTTGGCGCTTCTTTCTAAAAGCCATATGTCTTTGGCAAGCTCAGTAGCACAGCCGGTTCTTGCCACAATTGGTGAATCCCAGACCATTAAAGAACAGTTTGAGGAGATACTTAAAATTCTGCCTGATGAGCGGCCTGCTGTGGGCTGGTTTCAGACCCACTGTGTTTCACAGTAGATGCTATGAAAGATTCTATCATTCAAGCCTCACGGCTTAGGCCTCTTTCACACTGACATCCCGTTCAGGCCCGCCTGTCAGTTTTTTTCAGGTGGACCTGAACGGGTGCTCCATAGAGGTCTATGGAGCGTCGGATGTCAGCGGTGACATGTCCGCTGACATCCGACCCGCTCCGATCCGAAAAAGTGTAACGGAGGAAAAAGCTATTTTTCCATCCGTCATCGGATCGGGTGACGACGGGCACTGCGGTCCGTCGTCATCCGATCTCCCATAGGGGAGAGCGGCGCTGTGACAGATCCGTCCCTGCGCTGTGTGCAGAGACGGACCTGTCATCTCCCTGCTCAGCGGGGATCGGCGGAGTGATCCCCGCTGAGCAAACGGATATCCACGGGGCGGATCAGAACTGATCCGCCCCGTGTGAAAGGACCCTTATGCTTGGACTAGTGCATTCTCGCAGAGTTCTATGGCTGAAAAGTGGTCAGCTGAAGCACTGTGTAAAAAGCTTAGCCAGTTTCCCTTTTCATGGGTAACGGTTATTTGGAGACTATTTGGATAAAGATCTCTAATGGCAAAAGCTTTCTTTTACCAGTAAAGAAGAGGTTCAAACATTTCTCCTTTTTAAGCGTGCTTCCTCACCTGTGCCAGGGGCATCAGCCTCTAGGCAGGTTCAAGGGGAAGACCTCAAGGGCAGCACCAGGGTCAGAAGAGATCTTGGGGCAGAAAGCCCACAAAACAGAATGCTAAAGCCTCCTTATGAAGGGGCGCCCCAGCTCACTCGGGTGGGGGGATGGCTCATGCAATTTTCAAGGATCTGGCAGGAACAATGACAAGACAGATGGGTGGCTTCCGCTGTTTCTCTAGGTTATAAACTAGAGTTCTGAGATTTTCCATCTCGTTTTTCTAAGGTCAAATTTTCCCAAGGACCCAGAGAAAAATGAGGCTCTCCTTCTAGCTCTGGATCATCTATTATCCCAATCTGTGATATCAGAGGTCCCATTAGTGCAGTGTTTCTCAAATCCAGTCCTCAGGCCCCCCCAACAGGTCATGTTTTCAGGATTTCCCTCAGATGAAACGGCTGTGGTAATTGCTAAGGCAGTGAAACTGATCAAATCACCTGTGAAAAATAATGGAAAACCTGAAAACATGACCTGTTGGGGGGGCCTGAGGACTGGATTTGAGAAACACTGCATTAGTGGAACAGGGCACAGGTTTTTATTCAAACCTTTTCACAGTTCCAAAACCAAACGGAGAAGTAAGACCATATTTCCCGCTCACCAGAAATTTCTGAGCTTCGAAATACAAAATCATCATTTTCAGTTTGTGGCCCTGCCATTCAGTCTAGCCACAGCACCACGGGTGTTCTCAAATTCTGGCACCTCCTTTAGCCAAATTAAGGGCTCAAGGCATAATGGTCCTAGCCCATTTAGATGATCTGCTTCTAATAGATCATTCAGTTTCAGGTCTAAACCAGAGTCTGATTAAAACTGTAAACTACCTGGAATCTCTAGGTTGGATTCTCAACCTAGAAAAATCCACCATAAAACCATCAAGGAGATTGCAGTACTTGGGTCTGCTCATAGATGCCATTCAGAAAAATGTATTCCTACCCCAGACAAGAATCCGTTCCATTATAGAACTAATTCAACTCATCAAAGCAAAGAAAAATCCTTCGATCCGGTTGTGCATGAGATTGTTGGGGGAAAATGGTGGCCTCCTTCGAGGCTGTCCCTTACGCGCAGTTTAATTCAAGACTGCTACAAAACACAATCCTGGCGGCCTGGAACAAAAAAGTTTGGGCCTTGTATTTTCCAATACGCTTGGCTCCCGACGTACGTCAGAGCCTAAATTGGTGGTTGGCATCCAGCAACCTCCAAAAGGGAAAATCGTTTTTACCAGTCTCCTGGAAAGTGGTGACAACAGATGCCAGCCTTCTAGGCTGGTGAGCACTCCTATTCGGGAGAGATGGTCCAAGTTGGTGAGGACCTTGCCTATCAACATTTTAGAGATTTGGGCAATTCGTCTGGCTCTAAAATCTTGGACGGTCAGACTAAAGGATTGTCCTGTCAGAATTCAGTCTGACAATGCCACAGCTGTGGCTTACATCAATCACCAGGGGGGCACGAGAAGTCGTGCAACCCAAAAAGAGGTGAATCTTGTTCTAGCTTGGGCAGAACACCGCATTCCTTGCCTATCAGCAATATTCATTGCGGGAATAGAAAATTGGCAGGCAGACTACTTGAGTCGCCAACAATTATTTCCGGGGGGAATGGTCTCTTCACCCTGACATTTTCCTAGCAATATGTCAGAGGTGGGGTACTCCAGACATGGACCTGTTCATGTCCAGATTCAACAACAAGGTTGACAACTTTGTGTCGAACAAGGAATCCACTAGCTTGCGGAACAGGCACATTAGTCTTCCCATGGGATTAGTTTTCACTGATCTATGCATTTCCTCCAGTTCTGCTACTTCCGCGTCTTCTTTGCAGGAACAAAAAGGAGGTGATTCTGGTGGCCCCAGTGTGGCCCAAAAGATCTTGGTTTGCCCAGATTATAAAGATGGCAGTAGGAGTCCCTTGGACTCTGCCGTTATGGCCAGACCTTCTCGCACAAGGTCCGGTATTCCATCCTACCTTACAGATGCTAAATTTAATGGTTTGGCTATTGAGACCCACATTCTAAAGGATCGTGGGTTGTCTCCTTCGGTACTGTCTACCTTTAATTAATGCCAGGAAGCCGGCTTCCAGAATCATTTACTATAGAGTCTGGAAGGCATATGTTTCTTGGTGTGGATCCAGGGGTTGGCACCCCAGGAAATATGTCATAGGTAGGGTCCTTGATTTTCGTGGGATTGGAGATGAAGCTGGCCTTGAGTACTATCAGGGGCCAGATCTCAGCCTTGTCAGTATCTTTTCAACGGCCTCTGGCTTCTCACTCTGGTGCATAGCTTTCTTCAGGGGGTAACACAAATTAATCCCCCTATAAAGGCACCCCCAAATCCTTGGGATTTAAACTTGATCTTATCGGCCTTGCAGAATAAGCCTTTTGAGCCTTTATGTGAAATTCCCTTGCTGCTTTTGACTAGAAAAAATCTTTCTGGTTGCCATTTCTTCTGCTAGAAGATTATCAGAACTAGCGGCTGTCTTGTAAAGAGCCATATTTGATCATGCATAAGGATAAGGTGATGTTATGTCCTGATCCTGATTTCCTACCAAAGGTGGTAACAGGTTTTCACTTAAACCAAGATATTGTTCTTCCTTCTTTCTTCCCAGAGCCTCAATCTAGGGAAGAGAAGGCACTACATTGCCTTGATGTAGTAAGAGCGGTCAGTGTCAGCGGTTGAGTGTGTTTTATTTGTACTGCCAGAAGGTCCAAAAAGGCGCATCAAAAGCTACTATTTCCAAATGTATTTGACAAGTCTTTATTCAGGCTTATGGTTTAAAGAAGAGAATTCCTCCTTTTCATGTTAAAGCACACTCAACCAGGGTGATTAGTGCCTCTTGGGCAGTGCATCAGTGTGTGTTCCAATATGTTTGGTCGCGCTA
This sequence comes from Lithobates pipiens, assembly GCF_037356315.1. Taxonomy (NCBI): domain Eukaryota; kingdom Metazoa; phylum Chordata; class Amphibia; order Anura; family Ranidae; genus Lithobates; species Lithobates pipiens. Next base: position 220,161,087 of record NW_027507748.1, on the reverse strand, counting down.
CTAGGCTACGAGATCGCCCACACGATTATGTCTGACACAGAGAACATGGTACTAGTGTTAGGCATTTTAATATGCTTCATGGAGGTGACACCACCTTATTACAAATGCAAGGAGTTGAAAGGGTTTTCACACCCCGGAATAGGTGGAGAAACTTTAGAATTTCTGTGTAAAAAGAGAAGTTTTTTGGATGTTTTCCCTTCAAACAAGGATTCCAGGAGGTTTAAACTTTGAGTGGGATTTGACTGACTTTTATGATTAGGATAGTGCTTTTCCCATTTCTTGTTTTTTGTCATACCACATATGAACTTGTGGTGATTGTTGCCTTTTGAGTTTTTGGACCGTAAAGTAAACCGGTAAAAATGTAGTAGTAATTGTATATATCAGTGATGGCAAGCCATGGCACCCCAGATGTTTTGGGACTACATTTCCCATGATGCTCGGCTACACTGCAGAGTGCATGAGCATCATGGGAAATGTAGTTCCAAAAAACCTGGGGTGCCAAGGTTCGCCATCACTGGTATATATCCTTGATACAGGGATATTGATTAAATATATGCATATACCCTCTTCTCTCTTCTCTCTTCTCTCTTCTCTCTTCTCTCTTCTCTCTTCTCTCTTCTCTCTTCTCTCTTGAATATGGAAAAGGCATTGCTTTTCACCATCACCTGTGCTTTGTAGGTTTCCACAGGTGAGACAGTTGCTTTTCACCTTTTAATATTTTTCTTTTCCAAAGCTATAAATAAAATTTTCATGAGTATAATTATATATAATTTCCAGGATGTGAGCCCTGTTTTGCTTTCAGCAGGATGTACACACCCTTATCTTGTTTTTCTTGTTTGTAATATATAATGCATATTTTTATATATTATTAGTATTATATTTCTGTTTTTCAGATTTTGCTGTTTATATTTATTTCATGGAGGAATGGGTGCACCAGAAATGGTTTGCTCTAGGGCTGAAACAACTAATCGATTTATGATATTGATTATTTTCATAATCGATTACTCGGACAGTAACATAATGGGCTTAAAAAAACTAAAATGAGCCCTTTTTATAGTACAAAAAGAGCAAATGATCGCTACTGTAAATATTACTTTCACAGTTCTACAGTAAAAAAATGAAAAGTAGTGATTAACTTTTTTTTTTTTTTTACTATAAAGGGCTCATTTTAGTCTTTAACCCCATTATGTTACTGAATGAATGAATGAATAAAATACTTATATAGCGCACAATGCGAACTGAATCGCCTCTATGCGCTGTCTTGGACCTGGTTCACATCTATGTGTTTATTGTTGCTTTTTGCAGAACTGCACTACAGTTCATTTACATGGTTCCCTATGGGACACGTTCATATCTGTGCTTTTTTCATCCGCTGTGTATTTGTAAAGGGTCAGGGACTTTTAAACACAAAACGGTGCTTCTTTGGTTCAATATACTTCAATGGAGAAGCTGCAGAAAAGCATGCAATGTGTTTTTTTGAAGCAATTTGTGTTTTTGTTTTTTTAATCTGCCCAAAAAAAGAAAAATGCAAAAATGCAACTTGCAGTAAATTCACATGCACAGCAAAAACAGATCAAAAGCAAACTGCATAGGTGTGTACCGAGCCTAATGTTGGCCACCCAGATCAATTTTCAGATGAGAATATTCAGACAAATCTTTTGTACATTCGTTGAATGAAAGAATTTTGTTTGAAATTTTCACTTGTCTTTAACCTTCTGTTTTTAAAATGAATATAATTTCTGAATGAAAACCACATACACTGTCCGAAAATTCCTTTGACCAAGAAGTTTTCTATTATTTCCAAATGTTCCCATCACTGTGGTTGAAAATGAACGTCAATTTGACCCACTATTTTTTTTTTTTAACCACTACAATACAGGGCACTTTCACCCCCTTCCTTCCCAGCCCAATTTTCAGATTTCATCGCTTTTGTTTGCACAAATAGAGCCTTATTTTGGTGTTATTTATTAACGACTCCGTTTTTTTTGTTTTTTGTGATATAAGCAAAAAAAGAGCGGAAATTTGGAAAAAAAACTATTTTCTTTCTATTTTAAAAGAAATCCAATAAAATCGAATTTTGTCATAAATTTAAGCCAAAATGTATTCTGCTACATGTCTTTGGTTAAAAAAAAAATTGGTTAAGTGTATAATAATTGGTTTGTGTGATCAGACATATGTGTGCAGATATTCATTGGAACATGTAATTTTAGTGGGACATATGTGGGGGGACATGTTTTTATTATTTGGGGACATATGTGGGGATTGTGTTTATACTGTGTGGTGTGTTGTGTGTTTTACACTAGACTAGTGATCAGTGAGTAAAAAGCTGTAAAAACAGCTCCTACTCACTGATCATCAGCTGGCTGCAGCGATCTGCTCTCCTCAGCGATGACTTCCGTGTGAGGAGAGGAGGAGCCGATTGCCTAGAAACCGTCTGTTTACATCACATGACGGCCGTGATTGGACAAGGCTGTCATGTGATCAGGAGGGCCAATCACAGAGCCCTCCTGCCGATCCGAGATGCGTAGTGTCCGGGTGACACGGGTGCATCGGGATTGCGCCGCTGCGTGGGCGATCCCCCTACTTCCGATGGACGTTCAGGAACGTCCACTCAGAAGTAGAGAGCTCCCACCCAGCCGTATATGTACATTGGCCGGGTGGGAAGTAGTTAAGATTATTAATCGATTAAGCGAAACAATAATCGGCCAACTTTTAGATTATGAAAATAATCGTTAGTTGTAGCCCTAGTTTGCTCTCCTATTCAAGTGGGAATAGCTGATATCATCGGACTTCGCCAGTTACACAAGTGCATTCATGTGATATTTTGTATATATGTGTGTGGTGATGGTCTCCAATATGGTTTTGACAAAGCATGTACTAAAACTGTGAAACATGTCAACCTTCCCCCCCCCCCCCCCCCCCCACCCCCTCCCCGCCAATATGCCTTGTGTCTTTTTTTTAATTGATGTTTTTTTTTTTTTTTTGAATAAAGAAGCATTATATGGGTGCGCACCTGTCCAATCTTCTTTCTTCACATGTACTCTGCGGCAATGACAGGGCATACACCCCATGTATAGCTGGATTGCAGCCACCATCATTGCTGGTTCACCTAGAGCAGCAGGATTGTTTTAACTTTGCATCAATACCTGGAGCGGTTCACAGATGTCGGTGTGAACCGCTAGCAGGTGACATGCGATGCTGGTTCCTGCATTGCATATATGTGAACCAGGACTTGAGGTTCTATGTGTTTTATGTCCAGAGATTGTATTCTGCATACTACTTGGTTGTAACAAGTGGTTATTTGAGTTACTGTTGCCATTTTATCCTCTTGAACCAGTCTGCCCATTCTCCTCTCTGACATCAGCAAGGCATTTTCATCCATGCAACTGCCGCTGTCTATATATTTTTACTTTTTTCAAACCATTCTCTGTAAATCCTAGAGATGGTTGTGTGTAAAAATCACAGTAGATCAGCAGTTTTTGAAATGCCCACACTAGCCTATCTGGCACCAACAACCATACCACGTTCAAAGTCACTTAAATCCCATTTTTCTGATACTCTGTTTGAACTTCACCATGTCTAGATGCCTAAATGCACTGCATAGACCACATATAGTATGGCTGAATTCGCATCGCATCCGGCCCAAATTCGTACAGGACCCTTTTTTTGGTCCGCGGCAGAATCGGATCGAATGGGTGTTCACACCATGCAATTCGATTCCTGTCCGAGTTTGCAGATCGCACTGCGATATGCGAACTGATATGGAGGCGTCATTAAATTTTAATTTGGACATTTAGAAGCAGTTGGGCATTTTTTTTTTTTCAACTGCTTCTGAACTTTCCTCTGTTATCTTATCAGTACATGTACACAGGGTCGTTTACAGTAGTTATAGGCAGTTGAGTTTAGAGGCTTTTTGGAATGCAAAAAAAATGGGTTCAGAAGCTGAGTTTAGAAGTGCTTGAAATGCTTCTAAATGCAGTAACTTGCATTAAAGCGGTAGTAAACCCGCACATTTTTTTTTTTTTTTAAACCTGCAAAGCAAAAGGCATAATGAGCTAGTATGCACCGCATACTAGCTCATTATGAAATAGTTACCTTAGAACGAGGCCCCGACATCTGGCCCGATCCACGCCGAGGGAGCTGACATGCGCCTTCTGCGTTTCTTCTGGGTATCGCGGCTCTGGCGCTGTGAGTGGCCGGAGCCGCGATATCGTCACTCCCGCGCATGCGCGTGGGAGATTTCATTCCGGCCGCGGCCACTGCCGGATTTTCAGGCCGAGAATCCCCTTGTGCGCATGTGCCGCTGCAGTCAGCGGCGCATACCGAGGGGGATATCTCCTAAACCGTACAGGTTTAGGAGATATTATTTTTTTTACCTACAGGTAAGCCTTATTATAGGCTTTCCTGTAGGTAAAAGTTTAAAAATCGAGTATACAACCACTTTAAGCAGTGTTTCGTTTACAAGTGTTTTCCATTTTTTTTTTTTTTTTTTTTTTGTGTGTGTGTGTGTGTTCAAAATTTAGGAAAAAAAAAAAAGTAGAGAGCGATTAGGACACCTGTCGGGCTTTTATTGCTTCCTGTGCTCTCATTTGGGAGCTCCACCCTCTCTATTTTGTCCTGTTTACCATCATAAAGGCCTCATGCACGCTGGGTGTAAAAATAAATATATAAACAATTTTAAAGGTGTGTGTGTGTGTGTGTGTGTGTGTGTGTGTGTGTGCGCCTTTAAACACACCTCTATTTTAGCCTGTGTGGCCATGCACACATAGCTGTTTATAGGCATAATAGAAGAGAAGTGTTTTAGAGGCTACGAAAAACCCCACCACTTGTGCATTCAGCAGAGGAAGAGGGCAGAAAAAACCTGGCGCATCTATACACGTGTCAAACGATAGGCATGTTTAGTGCTTGAGCGTTTATTCATTTTAATGTCCAGAATAAATTGTGTGGCCAATGGAATTATTGAATGCCCAAAGGTTGATACACATAAACATGCCTAAAAGCGTGCAAAACGTGGCTTTAGGTGCATTTTTTTTTTGTTAGGCTACCAGGAGAGAAGGTGTTCATTGGAGCTGGAAAAATGCCCCATGCGCATGTGGACCGAAATCGAAAGTAAAGGAAAATTGTCAAAATTTTGGTTGGCATGAGAACAATAACACAATAAATTTGGAAGGATTGCCTCTGCCTTCTTATTTTGGTTATGGGACCAGAAGTGAAGGGAAATCCTCCCATTGGGACACCGATGGCAAAGAAAGCTGATGGGTGTTATAACCCATCCTTTTTTACGATGGGGAAAAAAGTGCCTACTTTAAAGTGGTTGTAAACCCTTACAAACCACTTTGACCTACAGGTAAGCCTAGATTAAGGCTTACCTGTAGGTCCAAGCAATATCTCCTAAACCTATATGGTTTAGGAGATATTTGCCCAAAAACGGGCACCGTAGACAGCGGCGCGCAGGCGCATTGAGCGCGGCATTTCCAAGAATGGAGCTGCCGCGCGTGTCGACTCCCGTGCACATGCGCGGGAGTGACGTCATCGCGGCTTCGCCGAATGACAGCGGCGAAGCTGCGAGACCCCACCAACAAGATAGAATGCGGCGGACTACAGGGGACAGCGGCGACTTCGCTGGCTCCTGTGTCAGGTAAGTGACACATAATGGGCTACTATGCGATGCATAGTAGTCCATTATGCTTTGCCTTTGCAGGGAATGAGAGGAAGTAAACTCATCAGGGTTTACTTCCTCTTTAAGGGATGGTGAGCTGCACTACATGTTGTTGGGTTTAGCTCTCTTTTTAACTAAATCAAAAGTGTCTAAAAATGTAAATGGAAAATCATTTTTACTGTTCACTCTAAATAGAAAACTTTTACAGCTTATAAATCTATCGAGTGTCGTTTTTATTGTCTCCTTTTTAGCATTATGACCTGCACAGAGAAAGCCTGCGCTCCCTCACCGATAAGCTGCATAGAGTTGCTCAGTTGTTATGTTCGCACATCATTACCCTGAAGAAAACCTCATCAGTCTCTCAACCGCCTACTCTGTCACCTACACACAAACAGCTCGCCTCCATCATAGATATTGTGGCTGCGGCACGAGGCCTCTTCTCCTGGCTTAACAGGTAACTCGCGATTTAAGTGCAACTATGTGTAGCGATAATCTGTTAGTTTATTTCAGAGGTTTTCATTCTTAACATTGAAGTCTTCCATTAAATGACATGTGCTACTGTGTTTCACAAAAGTTATCTCTGGTACCTTTTTATTTTTTTTTTTTAAACCATGAAACTATAGTCATTGGTGCCCATTTATTGAAGTAAACCAGAGAACGTTAAGTGACGAAAAGCTAAGAAATACCGTATACTACAACCATGCACAATTTTTTTTTTTTTTTTTTTTTTTTTTTTTTTTTTTTACATGGCTTCTTGAACCCGAAACATATAGGTTGATGAAACTGAACCCAGAGCAAATGATGTAATAGAATATTTAGATTGAGGGGACATTAGCTGAATTTGAAACTACCATTTTGTTTTCTGCTGTTCCGGCTCTCTCAGTTCAGTATTTTGAGACTGACTTGGAACAGATATGCAGTTAAAGATTTTTGACTTTTTTCCTAATGGCTAAGCAGCTAACATTTTCAGGGGTCAATAATGCTCTTTCATGAAAGGTAATCTTTAGAATTTTCTAAATTTCACACAGATATCTCCTTTTGGTATTCTTTTAAAATAAAAAAGATGTTGTACAGAGCGGTCTCTTGCCTCTTTTTCTGGAGTCCCCCCACCGGGGCTGTCTGCTTCTCCTTCTTCCACGTGCCCCCTCAGCAGGCCATGTGCTAAGGGGGTACGCATGCTGGCACACACCTGTGATGGGCTGTATGCGTCCATAGACTTGTGGGGGGGAGGGGGCTTAGCACAGCATCCATTAAGATAATTTTTTTTTTTTTTTTTTTTTTTTAAACCACTTTAACCTGTGCTTGCTGTAAATTATCTGAGAGTTTATCATGATTTAAATAAGTCATGCAGTACAATAATGTAGATGCTTAGTATATTATTTCTCTTCACACTTGTATCCGCAGGTATCTGTTCACACGTCTGAATGATTATTCTGCTAGTAGAGATGTCATTGCTTTGTGTGTGGAACTTGCGGAGATGTTACATAAGGTATGTTTCTGTGAGCAATGTTTATGTAGTGTCTATATTAATAATAATAATAATATTATTATTATTATATAATAATAATAAATATATATATATATATATATATATATATATATATATATATATATATATATATATATATATATATATATAATATTTTTTTTTTTTTTTAATGGTAGACTTTACTCTATCAGCATGTCCTCAGATTTTAGAGAATTAGTAAACTAGAACTAGTATGAAGACCAGTTGGAGAACAATGAATGATGTTTTTCTGTTTTTAGACACTGTATTGAAGGTAAATATGACTCATCGCACTTTGTTGCTGCAGTATCGGGATGGTATAGTGCAGGGATATGCAATTAGCGGACCTCCAGCTGTTGCAAAACTAAAAGTCCCATCATGCTCTGCCTCTGGGTGTCATTCTTGTGGCTGTCAGACTCTTGCTATGCTTCATGGGACGTGTAGTTCTGCAACATCTGGAGGTCAGCTAATTGCATATCACTGGTATAGTGTATATCTAATATATACATAAAAATTGGAGAAACCATGCCAGACAAAGTGCACTTCTTAAATAGAATTTGAAACATTTTAGATACATTGCTCTAGGTTGTGAAAAATCCCAAGCATGATAAATAGGCAGGCCTTTACTATTTTTTTAAAGTGAACCTCTGCTTTGTCCATAGAGGATAATAGGTTCACTTAGTTCCACCCCCCCCCCCCCCCCCCCCATTTCTTCTTTTTTTTTTTTTTTTTTTGCACCTCCAGCTACTTCATTTAGCTGTGGGAAATGAGAGAAAGCAGCCCTGTGTTAGCTGGAGCTTGCTTCGTGCTCATGGTTTCCCTGCTCCTATTTGATAGCAGTGAGTTAAACCCCAGCACTGTCGCATTGGGTGATTTCTTATGCTTCTCCATACTTTGGGTGTTTCCCTTGCTTACGGTAGCAAAAGTGATGATGTGGTGTTCTGTTTTGTCCTTCATGGAGATTGCACTAATTCGCTTTAAAGGTGAACTTCAGGCAGATATATAAATTCACCAATTATTCCAGCTATGGGTTTATTGGTTTAAATGTATTTTTACATAAAGCTGCCAAAGTAACTGAACTTTTTTTATATCAACCTGTTTAATTCCTCTGTACAACAGCAATTAGAATGGGCAAGGTAAGGTTTCTAAGCCAATGAGGCTCCAGTGCATTGCACAATTCTGTCTAACAGTGGGAGCTTACCTACAGGATGGGAGAACAGAGGAATTTTGTCATCGGTGTGCTGCTGCACCTTCAATGTCCGGTCACAGGTTGAGGTGGGTCTTAGACTAAACTGTAATTTTTTTTATTTTTTTTGCAAATATACATCTTATTTAAAGCCCAACTTGGGCGAAGAAAATAGGTTTTATATATATATATATATATATATATTATTATATTCTATAAAAAACATTTTTTCAATAAGGGGGATCCTCGTAAACAACAGTCATGTATAAGAGGGTAACAGACAAAGGGCGTGAATATGTTCCTAGGTTGCTGTGTACCCACAGCCCAAACCCTTGAAATCGTCAATGCAGGGCTAATGGTCCTTCCTGACAGTAAACTCACGGTCTGAGGCCGTAGGTCCGGGACGATCAACTCCACGCCTGTTCCCCCCCCCCCCCCCCCATCTCAGTGGGACTCAAGGGGCGGGGAGGAGGGGGATCCGGATCTCCAAAGTACAGAGGATACCTGGGTGGCAAAAGGGTAAACATAGGTAAAGTAGGGTAGGCATGGGGGTAGGGGGAGCCCCGGTGGGTTCAGGGCAGCCCCTGGTCTCATCATATATTAAGGAGATGTTTCCTTATAAAGTTTGACAAATTGAAGCCACAGGTCCCATGTCGCTTTATATTTTTCATCCTGTTTCGCTGAGAGCACCAGGTCCTCCATTCTCCTAATGTCTTCTACTCTCTGGATCCAACTACCTACCATTGGGGCCTGACTTTTCCAGTTAATTGGGATACAGGATTTTGCAGTGTTTAGCAGATGACAAATGACCAATCTTTTTTGTATTTCTTAATTGACATAATACATGGAAAAGAAAAAATGTCGGCTTGTTTGGAATGACATAATCCGTAAATTTTTGTATAGTCGTTCTAACTGTGGACCAGAAATGGGATGGCTTCAGACAGGACCAGAATATGTGTAATAGCGTACCTCTGTCTCCCAGACACCTCCAACACATTGCTGGAATGTTCGAATAGTAGGTATGTAGGACATGTGGGGTCAAGTACCACCTTTTCATAAGTTTGATTGGTTTCTGGAGGATTTCAGCGCTGGCACTAGCGCTATCACACGTTGAGACTGGGTTAAAGTGAATGTGCAATTGAGGTCTTTTTCCCATTTACACAGGTATAGCGGAGGTATGCTTTCCTTCGGAGAAGTAAGGAGGTTGTATATTATGGACAGTGTCCTCGGGAGTCTCCTCTCTTCCAAGCAGAGAAGTGAGAGGTCTGTCAAACTCTTGCGGGTTAGGTATAGATGCGAGAAAATGTCTTAGTCGTAATGCTGTCCAAAACAGTAGTTTAAAGGTACCTGTCTCGCTTCTGAGTGCTTCTAGGGAGGGCCAAGTTATTCTGTACAAAATGTCTTGCTTGTGTACAGTTTGTGTCTTTTAAAGACATTTCTAGTCTGAGGGTCAAGTCCTGTGGGAAATGTAGGGTTTCCTATGATAGGATATAAGGGTGAATTTGGTGTGGATAGTGAATGTGTGAGACTAATTTGTGACCCAATACAGAGTGTCGTCCCTATCAACGGGTGAGTCTTGATTTCAGACGGGGACGTTCATAGCACCATGCAGCGCCCTGTAGGGGTATCTGCGGCTGTGCCTGTTCGAGGCGCGTCCACAATTTCAGGTCTCGGTGTCGATTCCAATCTATATACCTACCAAGCTGTATGGCTTGATAGTATTTCCTTACGTCGGGGATCGCAAGTCTCCCGTTTAGTTTTGGAAGTGAGAATAGGGAATGGGGTATTCTCAGTCTCCTATTTGCCCATATGAATTTGTAAAACTGACTGTGTACTTGTTTAAAAAGTGCCGTTGGAATGAAGATCGGGACTGCCTGTAACAAGTAAAGGAACTTGGGTAGTATGCACGGTTTTAATAAGGTTGCGCCTGCCAAACCACGAGTGGAGGCCTCCGTGCCACACCTCCAGTAAGGTTCGGGTTTTAGTTAGTAGAGGGGGGGAAGTTCAGATGAAAGGTGTGCTTAAGATTAGCTGGTACGTGGACGCCTAAGTACTTCAGGGCAGTCTCTGTCCATATAAAGTTCAAGTTGGCATGCCTACTCCCATGGCCTCCGACTTGCTATAATTAATTTTGAGGTTAGATATAGCTCTGTATGTGTCAAATTCACGGAGGAGGTTCAGGAGAGATATTACTGGGTTCGTTGGGGAAAATAGCAGGTCGTCTGCATAAGCTGAAACCTTGTATTGTGTCTCCTATCGTAAGTCCTTGGATGTCTGGGTTACGTCTGATTTTACACAGAAATGGCTCTAAAGATGGGGCGAAGAGGAGGGAAGACAGTCTGGTCCCGTTCTTAATCGAGAGGAGGTCTGACAGTAATCCATTTACTTTAACTTGTGCGGAGGGGTTGGAGTAAATTTGAGAAATCCATCTCATCATGGTCTCCCCAAGTCCTAAGTATCTAAGGACGGAGAGCATATAGCCCCAGTCAACCCGATCAAAGGCTTTTTCGGCGTCTGTGTTTATAAAGATTGAGGGTGTGTGTGAGTTTTGTTGGCAAAGTGTATTAGGTTTAAGACTTTAATTGTACTGTCCCTAGCTTCTCTAGTGGGGATGAAGCCTACTTGGTCTAAATGAACCAGTGATTGTAGGTGGTGGGCTAGTCGGGTCGCTAGAATCTTGGTGAATAATTTAATTTAAGGTCTGTGTTTAAGAAGGGAGATCAAGAGACATCTCTTCCGCTAGGGGGGGCGTGACCGGATGTGCAAGATGGAGTGAGTGAGAGATGCGAGACGCCGTGTGTGACTCTCTCCCAGACCCCCATGACGAGAGCGTGGAGCGCTTAGTGCTACGGTCGGAAGCAGCGTGCGGTGGGCTGGAGCTGTTCATTGAAGCCGGACGGGAGGAGGAGTGACAGCGCATCGCTGTACGATCGTGCCGAGCCCTCGGAGATTCACGCCTACTTCCGGGTCCTGAGCCCCAGTGAACACGGCCGAAGAAGCACGAGTACCCCCGACCAAGCCGAACGCTTTTTGAACCCTGCCGAGAGACGCCGCACACAGTGGACACCAAGAGGCCCTCCCGCTCTCCAGTAAGCCGCGATAGGAGGAAGGAGGTAAGCGGCAGGATTGCGAGGGGGGGGGAGAAGTCGGAGGTGTGAGGGGCATAGCAGGTGGAGGTCTGTCAGAGCAATTTGTGGACATAGCGATGCCTGAGAACTGGTAACAAGTAAACAAGAGGTCGTTGGTCGGGGGTGAGAAGGACTTATAGCTCTTGTTCTCTGGAACTCATTGCTTCGTGTTGTGCTCTAAGACGAACGAATGATAACCCAGGTAGTATAAGCAAAGAAGTACCTGCTGTAAAAACGAACGTCTGTAAGCAGCGAACCAGGAAGTCTGTGATATTTGAATTGAGTGTTTGTGGACTGACTGGCTATAAGACAAGATCAGTATTGCATTAATTGATTAACTGAGGGATGGTGGCTGCTCTAAAAATCAACTGGCTGAACGGTATTTGAACTAAGTGCGTGCAAATAAAAGTCTGCTGTGAAGCATTAAAACAGGAAGTCTTGGTGATACATGAAGTGAATACTGGAGAACTGGTTATAAGATATGGCTAATATTGCACTAAGCGATCAACTGAGCGAGGGGCTGCTGGGTTAAAAAGTTAAAAATATATTAAAATACGATATATTACGGACTGTTCTGTGGAAAGGGGCGAGAAAAGGAAAGTAAGATGCAGCACCTGCGCTCTGCAAAGGAAAGAGGGGAAAAAAGTTCGCAACAGTCTACCACAGCAGCTAAATTAGAACAATATGCTCATAACCCTGCACAGTCATCGCAGACCCCTCCAAAAAAAAGGGCAGACAAAGGGGCAGCATGGAGAAATGTCTGAAAGGAAAAGCATGGGTCAGTCGAACATTAACATTAATACGCAGGCTGGAGCAGTGGCCAAATGCTCAGTTAATAAAAAAGCGGGTGCAGGGGAACAGAATATGGAGATCACAACGGGTGACTCTCCTCCGTTAGAAAAAGAGCCAACAATTAAGGACGTGTTATTGGTCGTAAACGCATGTAACATCTCACTGAAAGAACTCTGTAATCAAATGAAGGGAGTGAAGGAAGACCTAATGCTGGTAAGGCAAGACCTACAGAAAGTGGTAGAAAGGACGACAGAACTCGAGTTAAGGACTAGCAGATTAGAAGACGATACAACATTCCTAATTAAAGAAATAGAAAGCCTGAAGGAGCAGTTCGGCGGATATAGAACAAGAATGGACGAAATGGAAAACAGGCTCAGGAGGGACAATGTGCGAGTAGTGGGGCTTCCGGAAAAAAAGTGAGGGTGTAAACCCTGCTGAATTTATGGAGCATCTTCTGGTTGAACTGTTTGGGAGGGATGTTTTTTCAACAGCGTTCTCAATAGAGAGGGCGCATAGGGTACCCTTTAGAGCACCATTGGAGGGGGGCCGTCCTAGGCCATTATTAATGAAATTACTGAACTATAAAGATAAAGTGGTATTATTACGGAAGGCAAGGGAAATGGGGAATGTATTGTATAAGGGTGTTAGAATTTCATTATATTCTGATTTTTCCCCAGAACTTCAGAGAAAAAGGGTAGAGTTCCTCCAGGTGAAACGCAGGTTACAGAAGCTCAGGGTGCCGTATGCTCTTCTTTATCCTGCAAAGCTACGGATTAATGCACTAGGGCATACTCAGGTTTTTTGTTCCCCAATGGAAGTTGAAAAATGGATAGAAGAAAATAAAGAAAAGTTGTAGTTGTTGGGGTTTCTAGTAATGAGTGGGATGGGAAGATAGAAAGAGAGGGGGGGATGAAGTATGTGTGGGTTTTTTTTTTTTTTTTTTTGTGGGTGTGTGATGTCTGTCTGTATGGGAGGGGGGCTGGGAGGGAGGTAATACACGGCGAGCGCACTAGGTGAGGGTGGTAAATAGGTTGTGAAGAGAGTGGTATAAGGTCACTAATAGCCCCTAGGGTAAACACCTAGGAAGGTGGGGGAGGGGCGGGAGGGAGGTAGAAAGGGGGGAGAGGGGGTGGGTGTAGTAGGGAAAATAGGGGGGAGGTTGAAGGGGGGGAAAAAATATATGTATGCACTAATGGAGTACAGGAAATAACTCAAAGCAAAAAAGGACACAAACTGTGGGGTGGTAAAACTTGGGGTGGTAAAAAACAAGGAAAATATATTGGTCACAAGGGGGAAAAAGGTAATAAACAATTATATAGTATAATTTATATTCAAAGACACATAATATACGAGTTAAGAGTGACGCCTAACAAACTTGTTATTATACAAGGGAGTAATATTTGGGGAGTGTGGTATAAGGTGATAAAAGAAGTTAGAGGGGAGTTGGTGGGTACTGGGAGACCAAAGGTTCTCAATAGTGTCCTCAGTAGACTGGTTATTTCGCTCTCTCTCTTTACTACCTTAGATTTTTCCTTTTTTTTTCTTTCTCCTCTTTTGTTTATGGCTATGCAGGATGGTAAAATTAAGATAGGCTCCTGGAATGTGAGGGGTCTGGGGACGCGGCTGAAACAAAAAGCTGTGCTATCCTTGTTGGAGGGATGTGGAGTAGAGCTGCTCTGCATACAGGAGACCCATTTAAATAGAGATACAATATACCGGTTGCAGAGCAGAAAATATCAATTCCAATATCATTCTGTTTATTCGACATATAGCAGAGGGGTGAGTGTCTTGGTAAAAACGGGGGTGAATTTTGTATGCAAACGGGTTAGTCTGGATGAAAAAGGCAGATACATTTTCTTACAGTGCCTAATTGAAAATAGAGAATGTATGCTGGCAAACATCTACATCCCTCCACCATTCAAAATGGAAGTGCTTTTTAAATTACAGGAATTTTTAGTGGGGATAGATGGTGTTCCTATAATAATAGTAGGGGATTTCAACATGGTATTGGATATTAAAATTGATAGATTCCCAGAAAAAACACTGGCGGAACCAGCTTGGCAGGGGAGGTTGGGACAGTACCTGGAAGAAGTAGGATTACGGGATTTATGGAGAACTGGGAACCCGGGAACTCGGCAGTATAGTTGTTACTCGTCCACACATACTACGTTATCCAGGATTGATATGATACTGGGGAATGACCTGGCCTTACAAATGGTGGAAAAGGTTGAATATCAGCCCAGGGGGATTTCAGATCATTCCCCAGTGACAGCAGTATTAAAAATGAGAGAACGTAAGGTACAGAGGTTGTGGAAAGTGAACCCGCTCTGGTTAGAACTGATAAAAAAAGAGACAGAAGAACGCCCTGAGAGTATACAGTGGGAATTAAAAGAATTTCTAAAAAATAACCGGGGTACAGTAACATCGGGGATCCTGTGGGATACTCTGAAAGCTTTTTTAAGGGGCCTTATGATTCAATCAATAGCAAAAATAAACAGAAAATCTAGGGAACAGGAGGCACAAATAGGGAGAGAAGTGTTAGAGGCTGAAAGAGATTTTATTAGCGACCCCACGCAGGGCAAAGAAAAAATCTGGTTAGATAAACAAGAAGAACTTAGGCTATTAACCCTAAAGAAAGCAGAGATTCAGCATATGTTCCAACGCCAAGCCTCCTTCGTGGAAGGGGAAAGCGTGGGGAAAATGTCGGCACAACTGGTGAAGAACAACTCGGGTCCTTCCTCAATTTCGGCGATTAGGATATCTGAGGGAAAGGTTATAACAGAAACTGGGAGTATTTGCCAAGTATTTGAAGGATATTATAAAAACCTATATACTGCACAGAAAGTGGGGATGGATGAGCAAATGGAAACATTTTTAGGTCAATTAGAGGTACCATGTTTGAAACAAGAAGAAAGAGAGGAACTGGAAGCCCCAATAACTTTGAAAGAACTTCAGGAAGCAGTTGCGAGTATGCCAAATCAGAAATCGCCGGGGCCGGACGGACTACCGATTGAAGTCTATAAAAATTTTGGCGAGATACTGATTCCTGAACTTCTGGAGATGTTAAGAGGAGCATATGGGGAGGGTAAATTGCCTCCATCAATGATGGAGGCGGTTATAACCCTGTTGTACAAAGAAGGGAAGGATGCCTTAGATGTTGCAGCGTATAGGCCAATCTCCCTCCTGTGTACCGATACAAAGATACTGGCCAAGGTATTAGCGACTAGGCTTAATCGAGTCATAGCAAGATTGGTCCATATGGACCAAACAGGGTTTATAGCCAACAGGTCAACGAGTATAAATATTAGAAGAGCTTTTCTGAATTTGCAGGTCCCAATGGATAACGACACTCCGGGTGCAGTGGTGGCATTGGATGTAAGGAAAGCATTTGATAGCGTAGAATGGGGATATATATGGAAAGTTCTGGAGAAATTTGGCCTGGGTCCTTCCTTTATAGGATGGATTAGGATGCTATATGACAAACCTAGTGCGAGATTAAAAATTAACAATGAGTTATCCGGGAAAATAGAGTTGGGGAGAGGGACGAGGCAGGGGTGTCCATTATCACCCCTGCTATTTGCATTGGCTATAGAGCCCTTGGCATGTGCAATTAGAGCAAACCGGGATATTGTCGGTTTTGTAAGAAAAACTGGAGAGGAAAAAATCTCACTTTATGCAGACGATATCCTATTGTTCCTGGGGGATATGAGAGACTCACTACCAAGGGCAATGGGACTGGTGCAAGGGTTTGGAGGCTTCACAGGGCTGGAGATAAATTGGGAAAAATCGGAATGTCTCCCTTTTGGACCCAATTGGTCAGCAAACGGCCCTGGGAACCCCCCAAATGCCAATAGTGGATAAGTTGAAATATCTGGGAGTAACCTTGTCAAGGGATCCTAAGCAATATATAAGTCATAACTTAGTCCCACTATTGGCTAAGTTTAAACAAAAAATTGCTATATGGAAACGAATGCCTCTCTCGGTCGCTGGCAGATGCAATCTGATAAAAATGATATGGATGCCCCAACTTTTATACATATTACATAATGCCCCAATATGGATTAACAGAAGCTGGTTTCATAAAATAGAGATGTTGTTTAAGGAGCTAATATGGAGGGGAGGACAGGCCAGATTGAGATTGCGGGTGCTTCAGCTACCGGGAGAGGAAGGAGGATTCGCGGTCCCTTATCCGGAGTGCTATTTATGGGCGTCCCAACTACAACAGCTAGGGGGGATCGATGAGAAGAACGGAGGAACCCCAAATGGGAGATTAGTATTAACAGGCTCCCCACATAGTACCCTGATTGAGACCCTGGAAGCGGACTCATTCCAGTGTAGATGCCCTACAGTAAAAATGATGTTAAAGTTATGGGGTACAGTTAAAAAAAAATGGGATATAGTGAAATAACAAAGTATACGCCTCTATAGAACAATAAGAAGCTACAGGAAATATGGCGGGTTGGAAAAATGGCAGATTGGGAAAAATGTGGCATTGTAAGGCTTAGCCATCTATATGGCGGCAGGGGTATTAAATCTTTCGACCAGCTGCAAAGAGAATTTAAGATATCACAAAACTCATTTTATGCCTATATACAAGTGAGGCACGCTTTAAGGACCCAGTTTGGGAACCTGTTATTAACGTGGGAGGAACTGCCCTTGCTACACCCAGTAGCGCAAGCAGGACCCACTAAAGGATTAATATCTAAATTCTATGCCCAGCTGGGTGAACAGATTAATAGTGAGAGGAAAGGGAGGGTTGAGAAGGAGAAATGGGAGCAAGACCTAGGTAATATAACACGAGTACAGTGGAAAAATATCCTAGCGGCATGCCCAAAGGTCTCGGTCTCTCCTCCTCAGAGGATTTCCCATTTGATGGTAATTAATAGAGCATACTATACTCCCCAGAAATTATTTAAATTTGGTAAGAGAACAGATGACTGTTGCCCCAGGTGTGGGGGGTCAGGGAATTTAATGCACATGCTTTGGAAATGTCCCAAATTATTCAGATACTGGGAAGAAGTGGTAAAGATAATAAGTAGGGCCTTTGGGAAGGTAATAGAATTAAATCCCATAGTGTGTATTTTAGGCTATAGAGAGGAGGAAGTAGAGAGGAAGGGAACAACAACGGTAATCCTAAGATGTTTATTTCAAGCTAGAAGGATGATAGCTAGGAGATGGCAATCAAAGCTAGCCCCTACAGTAGAGGATTGGACAAGGGCGGTAAATGATTATTTATGTAAAGAGAGGGCAGTATATGCAAAACGAAATAACCTAAAAGAGTTTAATAGGAACTGGCGAGAGTGGATAGAAGTGATGCATACCCCAGTTTAAACCATGATAGGAAAGGGAAGAGGGGAGGGGGAGGGGGGATGGGTAATGGGAAGGAGTAGGGTAGGGTACATTAAAGGTACGGGAATCATTATAACACAATCATGCTATACTGTAGGATAAAAGCACTAATATATATATAGGAGGGGAGGGGAGGGGGGGTGGGGGTGATAGAAAGGGTGGGAGGGAGGGGTGGGGTTATATTAGTAGGAAAAATGTAGGAATTGTAAAAATAATGGCGGTAGGAAAAGGGGGGATATGGTATTGTTTAGATAGTGTGCTTTTTTTTTTTGCTAATTATATGTGATGTATGGATGTATCTTCATGTCCCCCTTCCCTTCCCTAGAATTCTAAAACTCAGATTTCGGAATGGAAGAAAGATGTATCTGAATCCTGGCAATGTTATTTTAAAATGTGGTCTGTATAAATGTGAAAACTTAATAAAGATTAATAAGTAAAAAAAAAAAAAGAAGGGAGATCGGCTGCTGGATGCTACACATTGTGGGGTCCTTACCTTCTTTAGGTATGACCGTAATATATGCCCGCAGTGTGTCACTAAAGAAGGTTGCCGTGTCTCCTAGTTTATTATAAAAGGATGCCATCTGAGAGCTAAGGGATGGGAAACAGTGTTTTAAAGTAGTCTGCAGAAAGGTCTAAGCCCTTGTACACACGCTCGGACATTCCGACCACAAAATCCATCAGATTTTTCCAGACGGATTTTGTCCGAAACTGGTTTTGCATGCACAGGGTCGGACAAAGTTGTCGGAAAATCTGATCGTTTGGAACGTGATGACGTTCGTTTGTTACGACGGGACTATGTTCAGGCTAGTAGCCAATAGCTTTGGTCTCGTAATTTGATCTGAGCATGTGTGGCACTTTGTCCGATCAGAATTCTCTACAAACGATTGGAAAAAGTCCAATCGGATAAATTTTATATCCAGCTCTCAAACCTTGTTGGTTGGACATTCCGACGGAAAAAATCCAATGGAGCCCACACACGGTCGGATTATCCGACAACGCGGTCCAATTGGACATTTTCCATCGGAATGTCCGACCGTTTGTACAAGGGCTAAGAGTGCATGACTGTTTGATAGGTAATATGTGCCAATGAGATTCTTATCTATCTTCTGGGGCCATTTTCTGGAGGAAAGAAAGCTCAATAGAATCTCCTTGGTGAGCAGTTATTGTGGGTGGTGAGAGATGGCAATTCCAGAAGCTAAGTGCAGTGGGGACCAGGGGAGTGGGGTGAGTCTTATGAGTTAGTTCATCTTTGCAGATGTTGCAAAGCAAAGATGCGGCATCTTAATTTTTTTATGAAAAGGTGAACTTAACCTTTAATTAAATGATTTGAAAGATTCTTGCCTGCCCTGGTTTAGTTTTGCTTTTGGTAAAACTCTTGCTCCATAAAATGTTAATTTGAATGTTCATGTATAGGGTGATGGATATAGCAGTCCTGGAAAGAACCTGTTTGGTTAGTATTAGGGATTTCACCCTTAGTCACTTAGCCGCATCTGAAAGCCACATGGATTGTTGCATCTACTGTTCAGAGGTGAGCACATTTTCATGCAAATGGTATACATTTAAAGTGTTTGTTAACCACTTGCCGCCCGCCCTATAGGCAATTGACGGCTGCAAAGTGGTTGCATAATCCTGACCGGACGTCATATGACGTGATCAGGATTATGAGCCGCTGCGCGCCCCCGGGGGCGCGCGTCGCGGCGATCATTGTTGCGGGGTGTCAGCCTGACACCCGGCAACTACGATCTCGGTAAAGAGTCTCAGACGGAGACTCTTTACCACGTGATCAGCCGTGTCCAATCACGGCTGATCACAGTGTAAATGGGAAGAGCCGGTGATCGGCTTTCCCTCACTCGCGTCTGTCAGACGCGAGTAGAGGAGAGCCGATCGGCTGCTCCTCTGACAGGGGGGTCTGTGCTGATCGATTATCAGCACAGCCCCCCTGAGGATGCCCACACTGGACCACCAGGGACGTGACCAGACCACCAGGGAAAAGGTAATCCTCCCTAAACCACCAGGGATGCTAGTCAGCACAATGGATGCCAATCAGTGCCCATAATGGGCATCACTTATTGGCATGCATTATTGTTTGGCACTGGCATCCATTACTATAGTATAACACCAATGCCGCCTATGAGTGCCCACCTGTGCCGCCTATGAGTGCCCACCTGTGCCGCCTATGAGTGCCCACCTGTGCCGCCTATGAGTGCCCACCTGTGCCGCCTATGAGTGCCCACCTGTGCCGCCTATGAGTGCCCACCTGTGCCGCCTATGAGTGCCCACCTGTGCCACCCATCCGTGCCACTCATCAGTGTCCATCCGTGCCACTCATCAGTGTCCATCCGTGCCACTCATCAGTGTCCATCCGTGCCACTCATCAGTGTCCATCCGTGCCACTCATCAGTGTCCATCCGTGCCACTCATCAGTGTCCATCCGTGCCACCTCATCAGTGTCCATCCGTGCCACTCATCAGTGTCCATCCGTGCCACCTCATCAGTGTCCATCCGTGCCACCTCATCAGTGTCCATCCGTGCCACCTCATCAGTGTCCCTCCGTGCCACCTCATCAGTGTCCCTCCGTGCCACCTCATCAGTGTCCCTCCGTGCCACCTCATCAGTGTCCCTCCGTGCCACCTCATCAGTGTCCCTCCGTGCCACCTCATCAGTGTCCCTCCGTGCCACCTCATCAGTGTCCCTCCGTGCCACCTCATCAGTGTCCCTCCGTGCCACCTCATCAGTGTCCCTCCGTGCCACCTCATCAGTGTCCCTCCGTGCCACCTCATCAGTGTCCATCCGTGCCACCTCATCAGTGTCCATCCGTGCCACCTCATCAGTGTCCATCCGTGCCACCTCATCAGTGTCCATCCGTGCCACCTCATCAGTGTCCATCCGTGCCACCTCATCAGTGTCCATCCGTGCCACCTCATCAGTGTCCATCTGTGCCACCTCATCAGTGTCCATCCGTGCCACCTCATCAGTGTCCATCCGTGCCACCTCATCAGTGTCCATCCGTGCCACCTCATCAGTGTCCATCCGTGCCACCTCATCAGTGTCCATCCGTGCCACCTCATCAGTGTCCATCCGTGCCACCTCATCAGTGTCCATCCGTGTAGCCCCATCCGTGTAGCCCCATCCGTGTAGCCCCATCCGTGTAGCCCCATCCGTGTAGCCCCATCCGTGTAGCCCCATCCGTGTAGCCCCATCCGTGTAGCCCCATCCGTGTAGCCCCATCCGTGTCGCCCCATCCGTGTCGCCCCATCCGTGTAGCCCCATCCGTGTAGCCCCATCCGTGTAGCCCCATCCGTGTAGCCCCATCAGTGAAGGAGAAAACATACTTATTTACAAAGTTTTGAAACTGAAACAAAAAAAAACATTTTTTTTTTCAAAATTTTCGGTATTTTTTTATTTGTAGCGCAAAAAATAAAAACCGTAGAGGTGATCAAATACCACCAAAAGAAAGCTCTATTTGTGGGAAAAAAATGATAAAAATTTCATTTGGGTACAGTGTAGCATGACCGCGCAATTATCATTCAAAGTGCGACACCGCTCAAAGCTCAAAATTGGTCTGGGCAGGAAGGTGTTTAAGTGCCCTGTATTGAAGTGGTTAACTAACATATATATTTTTTTTTTTTTTTACTCTGCGAGCCCCAATCTAGTATCCGCCTATAAGACACAGTGTAAGTGGATGGGGCGAACGAAGCTTCTATATACCTTTTTTCTGATATCTTCAATGGTATTTAGAAGCACCATTTTCCACATTAACATACACTGCCTGTTATATCCGGATACAAGAGAGGGGTTGGCGGTATTTTTTTTTTTTTTTAAGTTTAAATGCAAACTAATAGTGGCAGGAGGAGAGGGGAGGGGCGGTTCTCGCACACTTACAGAGCAGACAGGAAAGGGATGGGGGGGGGGGGGGGACACACAGGAGACAGAACAGGGCTGCGGGTGATGGAGGCATGTAAACTGACTACGGTATCAGGGCTCAGTAGCCATGATACACCGTGGTCAGTTTACAAAGGGGCAGGCAGAACCAGGCAGATTAGCCAGGTATTACAGGGGACCAAATTGCACAGCACGATGCTGTATAACATGCTTTAAGGGAGCAGAATTTATTTTTTTATTAGGTTAACAAACACTTTAAGAGTGGCTTGGTGATCTGACTTCTTCACAAGACAAACTATGAATTTGTTTCCATGCATCCTTCTTTCTTTTCACCTTTTTTTTTTTTTTTATTTTTTTTTTTTTTTTCTGTCACATTTATTTATAAGCTATTTAAACATTTTATTTAGCATTGTGTAAATTGGTGATGACTGCAAGCTGATGTGTAAAAAGTGGTCAGGGGTACTTTTAGATGCAGAAACACTGCTTCTGAAGTAGAAACAGAGATGATTTATTTGTGTATCTGTGATTTAAAAAGTGAACTTGTCTCAACCTCCTACTTCTGTTCTGTATGAGATTCTCTAAATACCCTCCATAGACAAGCGGGAATCTGCACACATTCTTTGTGCTGCACTGCAAAGAACAAAAAAAGTTCCAACTTAGTTGATTGTCCTTTGCTATAAATCCAGATGGTTGTGGTGCAGTTGCTTATAACCCATAAATAAATTGGAGCCCCTGTTCACACTGGTGCGGCTTCAGCGCAATTTCAAAGCCACACATAAATGCGATTTGTACTGCTGCTTTCATTGCGACTTCATTTAACTTAAAGAGGAAGTAAACCCTGATGAGTTTACTTCCTCTTTCATTCCCTGCAAAGCATAATGGACTACTATGCATCACATAGTAGCCCATTATGTGTCACTTACCTGACACAGGAGCCAGCGAAGTCGCCGCTGTCCCCTGTAGTCCGCCGCATCCATCTTGTTGGTGGGGTCTCGCAGCACGGCCGCTGTCATTCGGCGAAGCCGCAATGACGTCACTCCCGCGCATGCGCACGGGAGCCGATGCGCGCGGCAGCTCCGTCGCTGAGAATGCCGCGCTCAGTGCCGTAGACAGCGGTGCCTGTTTTCGGGCAAATGTCTCCTAAACCATATAGGTTTAGGAGATATTGCTTGGACCTACAGGTAAGCCTTAATCTAGGCTTACCTGTAGGTCAAAGTGGTTTGTAAGGGTTTACAACCACTTTAAGTCTATGCAAGTTGCAATGAAATCGTTAAGTAGTGCAGGAACCTTTTTCATAATCGCTGCGACATGAACAGTTCCGTTGCCACCAATGTCATGCAATTTTTGAACTGTCGATTCTGGATGGACTCTCTGCACACTGCTATACTTCCTTTCCACCAAACTTTGCAATGAAAAACAGGGATTTTTTAGTTCACTCATATTGCAATACATGCTTAACTGCTTTCCGACCACCCTCCACAGTTATACTGCGACAAGGTGGCTGGATAGCGCAAATCGACACAGGTGTACATCGGTCTGTGCATGTGATATAGCGGCTTGCACCGCGGGAGCAGCAGACTCTGTCCGCCGACTACTCGCAATCGTGGTATACAGAGGCAGCATGGGGATCTGCCTATGTAAATTGGGCGGATCCCCATTCTGACAGGGGAAATTATGAAGATCTGCTGTTCCCAGTCATTTTGAACAGTGATCTATGTGGTGTTCCAGGCATCCATTCCCTTCTACAGTTAGAAAACACCCAGGGAACACAGTTAACCCCTTAATCGCCCCCTAGTGTCAACCCCTTCCCTGCCAGTGTAATTTATACATTGATCAGTGCATTTTTATTGCACTGACCAATTTAATAATGTCACTGGTCCTCAAAGTGTCATTTGGGGTCATATTTGTCCATCGCAATGTCGCAGTCCTGCTAAAAATCGCAGCCATTGCCAGTAAGAAATAAAAGTCCCTTAATCTATCCCATAGGTTGTAGACCTGATAACTTATGTGCAAATCAATCAATATATGCCTATTGCGATTTTGATAAAATACCACCAAAAAAAAGCTAATTTGTGGGGAAATAGGACATCAATTTTGCACGACTGCGCAATTGTCATTTAAAGCGACGCAGTGCCGTATCGCAAAGAAAGGCCTGGTCAGGAAGTGGGTAAATCCTTCTGGGGCTGAAGTAGTTTAAGAGGTTGTAAACTCAAGGTTTTTTACCTTAATGCGCTGCTGCTGCGGTCAATCAGTCAGCTAGCCAATTTGGAGAGATGGGCAGGGCCAGGCCTCCCTGGCTGGACACTGGGAGCTGTGACTCAGCTTGGGTGCCCCCATAGCAAGCTGCTTGCTGTGGCGGCACTGAACAGGAGGGAGGGGGCAGGAGTACCAGCCAGGTAAACGAAAAGAGGAGGATCCAGGCTGCTCTGTGAAAATCCACTGCAGAGAGCAGGTAAGTATACCATGTTTATTTTTATTTGGGGGAGGGGGGGGGGGGAGAAACAAGACCTTGCCATTACTTTAAGTTGAAAGACATCTCTTGCTAAAGTGCAGCAAACCAAGGTCGCCATGAAGCAGCCATGTAGCAGACCATCTTGCTGACTTTGTAATGCAATAGGTAACCAGATGCACTTCAAGCTTTTCTGCTCTCTTCTTCAGATTGGGGAAAATTCTTGATACAAAATGACAAGGAGAGAGCACTAGACTTGTACACTAGCGTAGGTGCCATTTATTTGTAAAATAACAATTACACAGTAAAATCACAAACTTGTAAAGTCGCTAGAACGTTTAGGCATCAATACAGAGCTCAGAGATTTGAGGAAGGGCGTATATCCCTGCAAACTCTTCGGCTCCTGTGTCTGCTGTGGAATGTTGTCTGGATCCGCTTACTGTATGGCATATCTTTGAGGCCTGGTGTCCTGCCAACTTTACAAGTTTATGATTTCTCTGTGTTTGAGTATATTTTTACAAATAAAGGTGGTGCACAAGGCTGGCGCGCCCTTCTTCTTTTTCATGATTTTCCATGCAAAAACTATAAAATGTGTGATTTTGTCTGTGTGTGAAACTGCATTTACAAGTGGTGAGTTAAGCACTTGTGATAATGACCACAGCTTTAAATCAATAAAGCCTTTATAAAAACAGTGAGTGATTGCTTCTGTAAAACGGGTTTCTTTATCGTACATCACAGGGCACAGAGACATAGTAGTTACTATGTGGGTTATAGGCCACCTTTAGGTGATGGACACTAGCACGCCCTAAGACAGGAAGTTCACTCCCTATATAATCCCTCCCACTGCTGGGAGTACCTCAGTTTTTTTTCACCAGTGTTTTAGGTGTTGGTCACGCGTAAAGATGAGCTAGGCTGAGCTCCACTGGAATATTCCTTTGCTGGGGTAAGATATGCAGCCGGATCCATTCAAAGTGTCTTTTCAGACCGAATTGAATGGTACCCAGGCCTCGTGGCAGAAAAAAACGAGGTTTAGCCCGTAATGCTTCTCTTTTTAGAGAGCTGGAGAGCTGGATCCTGGGATCCAGTGCTTTTTTTGTTTTTTTAGCCATAAAGTTTCCTGGCGTGGTGCTTTATGAGTCCAGGGGAGTGGAATCCTCGATTTAGAAAGGGGCCCCAGTCCCTGAAGGTTTTTTAATGAAGCCCACCGTGAACATTGGGTCTGTTGGTTATACCAATGAATCCCTGCGGCGGGATAAGGTAAGTGGAGATTCCTAAGGAATTTTATATTTTCTTATGGATTGTTTCCTTTAAAAGTAAATGTTGTCATGCCTAAAGACACCACTGGGGGCTGTATAGAGCACCACCTTGTTCATGCTTTCCATAGATCGCTCTATGTCAGCAGAAGCTGCAGGCTTCCTCCGGCTAAACAGTCCTCTCCCAGTTAAGTAGGAGGAAGCCCAGAATGATCGATGGATGCTGCTCCGTTCTTCCACCGCCTCTGCATGATGGTTTTTCTTCTGCTTTCCTCCTCGCCTCCACCCCCCCCCCCCCCCACACACACACACACGCCGATCCCATCGGATCAGAGGCTTGCGCAGGAAAACGCTGTTTGAAAAGAGGGGGGTGCGGTGGGAAGATAAAGGGGGCATGGCTTGGCACAGCGTTGGCATGCAGCAACATCCAGCACAGGAGTGCATTATAAAAAGCTCCATTTGGTTGACTGCAGCTGTTAGAAGGACACGAGCAGAAGGGAGCATGTAAGTGGTGGCACAGGCATTCCCTTGGCACATTTACCGAGCATAAGGCTGAGCATTAATAGCAGCTGCTGGACTATTTGTTCAAGCAGTGGGTGCAATTTCTTCTTCTGGTAGTACCTTTGCATCGGGCTATGGTAAGAAGGGGAGGTAGAAACACCACAAAAAGGTCTCAAAAGGGTCTCCCTCAAGCTCTAAGAAGCTTAGTCTCAACTCTACAATGGCATCCTCCCCTGAGAGATCTGGGGTGGCCGGTCAGAGTGAGCCATCGGGGCTGTCAAATGTTGCAACAGTTTCCAACAATGCAGCCCCTGCCTATATTACTGAAGAGGTTTTTTCCTCATCTGATAGGATTGGAAGAAAGGTTAGTGGCTTTAATCGCATCTTCCCGGAATGGGGCAAAATGCGACGGGTCCCCTTCCACTACCTGAGATCCTCAAACAGAGGAACTGGGGGTGGGAGAAGATGAATTTCCCTCAGGAGACTGTGAAGAGGCTGATGACTCCTCTTCTGAGGGGTCAAATGCGGAAGGATCTCCTTCAGCTTCACAATCTGAAATATTGATGGAGCAATCTCTCTTAGTAAGTTGCACTTTTATACTACTCTTTCATGCTACCCTTAACGAAGTCGGTTGATAAGCCCACTTCTTGTTTGGGTTCGCTAAAGCCTCCTCAAGCTGTGCATGCCTTTCCTGTCAATTCATTGCTGGAACAGCTTATGTATTCTGAGTGGGATCTCCCAGATAAGCATTTTTCCTCCTAAAAAGTTTTCAACACTTTATCCTATAGAGGAAAAATTCACCCAAAGGTGGCAATTACCAGCAATTGATGCTGCTATATCCTCTGTGAATAAAAGTTTGACTTGTCCAGTAGACAGTGCTCAAATGCTTGGGGATCCAACGGATAAGAAATTGGAATTACTGTTAAAAGCATTTTCTCTGGCAGGTTCAGTGACTCAACCTGCAGTGGCAGCAATTGGTGTATGTCCATCCTTGAACCAGTTTAAACAGGTGCCCAAGGTTATCCCTGATCAGCAGGTCCAGGATTTAGCCGAGCTACCAGGGGCTTTGTTTTGCAATAGACGCCATGATAGATTCTATTCTTCAGGCCTCACTCCTTATGCTTGGGCTGGTGCATATGCGTAGAATACTATGGTTGAAAAATTGGTCAGCCGAAGCATCATGCAAAAAGCTCCTGGCTAGTTTTCCTTTCTGCGGTAAATGGCTGTTTGGGGATTATTTGGATAAATACATCCAAAAAATTTCTAGTGGAAAAAGTACCCCTTTGCCAGTTAGAAAAAGGAGTAAACAAATTGCATTTCAACAAACCTACAAAACAAAATGCTAAAGCCTTATAAAGGGGTGCCCCCACTCACTTGAGTGGGTGGAAGACTTTTGCAGTTCTCAAGGGTCTGGCAGGAAGAGTGTCGAGACAGATAGGTGACTTCCTCAATAGCTCTAGGGTACAAACTAGAGTTTTGAGCGTCTCCGTCTCCTTGTTTTCGCAGATCAAATGTTCCCAAGGATCCAGAGAATTTTTTTTTTTTGCATGGAGTCAATCCGATCAGTAGGCTCCACCCTACAAGGAGGAGAACTTCTGATGTCAATCGACATCAAGGATGCATACCTCCATGTGCCTATTTTCCCCACTCACTAGAAATATATACATTTCGAGAAAATTACATTAGAAAATCTTCATTTTCAGTTTGTAGCTCTGCTTTTTGGTCTAGCTACTGCACCTTGAGTGTTTACAAAAGTCCTGACTCCTCCTCTAGCCAGATTAAGGGCCCAATGTATGATTATAGCTTACCTAGATGATCTGCTCTTGATAGAATAGTCGGTAGCCTACTTAGACCAAACTATGGTCACCGCAGTCAACTACCTGGAATACCTAGCTTGGATTCTCAACCTAGAGAAATCTTCCTTAAAAACATCGAGGATATTAGAATACTTGGGACTGATCATTGATACAGCACAGAAAAGGGTATTCTTGCCCAAGGCAAAACTCGGCACCATAAAGGAACCTATTTCAGGTGGTCAAAGCAAAAAAGAATCCTTCTATTCGGCATGAGGTTGTTGGGAAAGATGGTGGCTTAATTTGAGGCCGTTACTTATGCTCAGTTTCATTCGAGGCTGCTGCAAAACAGTATCCTATTTAGCTTGAAACAAGATGGTCCAAGCTCTAGTCCCCAATGTGTCTGTCTCCAAAGGTGTGCCGAAGCCTCAGTTGGTAGTTGATGACCAAGAATCCGCAAAAGGGAAAATCCTTCCTACCAGTTACCTGGAAGGTGGTAAAAACAGATGCAGCCTTTTGGGTTGGGGGCAGTCCTGGAAGAGGAGACCGTCCAAGGGGATCCCTGATGTAGATCTGTTTGTGTCCAGGTTCAACAAGAAGATCTGCTAGAATGTGGAACAGATGCCTTTGTGGTCCCATGGAATTAGTTCACTCTGATTTATGCATTCCCTCCCTTCCACGACTTCTTTGCAGGATCAAGCAGGAAGGGAAGTCAGTGATTCTTGTGGCCGAGAAGATCTTGGTATGCAGTGATCATAAGGATGGCGGTAGGGGACTCATGGACCCTACCACCATGTCCAGACCTACTCTTGCAAGGTCCGGTATTCCATCCTACCTTACAAACGTTACATTTTAATGGTTTGGCTATTGAGACATATTCTGAAGAAGTGTGGTGGCTGTCAGGTTCAGTGGTATCGACCTTGATTAATGCAAGGAAGCCGGCCTCTAGAATCATATATTAGAGTCTGGAAGGCATCTAATTCCAGGTGTGAATCCAGGGGATGGCACCCCAGGAGTATGTCATGGGTAGAATCCTTGGCTTTCTGCAAATGGAGTTAGAGATGAAGCTGGCCTTGAGTACTAGTATTATTGCAACGACCACTTGCTTCGCATTCTTTGGTCCATAGCTTTATACAGGGGGTAACGCAGCTTAATCCACCGGTTAGGTCACCCCTGAACCCTTGGGACTTGAATTTTAGTTCTCCCAGTAGTTGGAGGGGTTATATAGGGAGTGAACTTTCTGTCTTAGGGTGTGCCACTGTCCATCACCTAAAGGTGGCCTATAACCCACATAGTAACTACTATGGCTCTGTGTCCCCTGATGTACTCCAAGAAAAGGATTTTTACAGGTAAGCTGTTATAAAAATCCTATTTTATTTTTTTAGCCCTTGGATTTGGGGTGCGTATTGTAACGAGGGGCTCGTTCATACAATATCAGTTGAGCTACGTGGTGGGTCTGTATAGGTCAACATAGGCTTGACACAAAGGCACACATGAAAACGATTGTTTTCTAGATGCCCTGTTCCCACCATCTTGGCACTAGGTTGAGGTGGCTTGCACTGCGTTGCGTGAAAATGCAGATGTGCATGTCATCACACCACAGTGCAGAGACTTGTTTGAAATCTTTTTAACTTTTCATTAAAGTTAAAAAGGGTGACAATTGTGAACAGCCTGATGTTCTGTAACAATGGATTGCACCTCCACGTTCTGCTCTACACAATGTATACTAGTGTACACAAGTTTTGATGTGCAGGCTTGTGTTTTCATATGGAGTTTTGATATGGACTATGCTCTCCCACCTATTAATAGACAACCTATTAATTGGGGGGGGGGGGGGGGTGCTGAGAATGGATGCATGTTCATTCTTCTCCTGTGCACTGATGACATATAGGGAAGATATAATCACATATGTTGTTTCCCCTCCACAATAATAAAGGGGCCTCTTGACTTAAAGACTTAATATTCCTGATATGTGTGCCTGCTGTGCCATGTACTTGTATTAGAAAGTATCCTGTTCTCTTTGTATTGCTTCCTTTTTATGTGAAATCCCTGGTGTTCCTACCAGTCCCTCAGATTTCTTTCTAAAAACGTACCACGCTAAGCAGGAGAACACACACCCCTGCACAGCCATTTACTGGGAAGTTCAGGGTGCTGCTGCTCCTCTTTCCCCCAACTCTTATGCAGCTGATAACAGAGGGAATGTGATCACATAAAAAATAAAAAAGGAACAATGATATACATGGTGTTTAAAAAAAAAAAAAAAAAAAAAAAAAAAAATCTATACAAAATGTATTACCTTTCATTTCTACTTTAGGCCCCTTTCACACTTGTGCAACCTGTCCTGCAACTTGGGACTGCAAAGTTGCATGACAAGTCGTACCCCATGATTTCCAATGAGTACCATTCATATCTGTGCAACTTCAAGTCGCAGCGACTGCAAAGTAGTCCCACTTTGGTCCTTTGATGCGATTTGAGGTCCATAGACCTCAAGATTACACAGGCAATGCTTCAAGTCGCATCAGAATCTCTGCAAAATCGCCTTACTTTCAGGTCGCACAAGTGTGAAAGGGACCTAAAAAACTTAAAGGGTTGTTTTACTTTAACTTTTAACTGTCTTCAGGATGTAGCAAGTTCTGGGTTATTTCACAAGATCATAAAAAAGTTTTAAAGGTTTCAAAAAAGCCTATGTACTGTGGTGTGATGACATGCACATCTGCATTTTCACGCAATGCAAACCACCTCAACCTTGCGTCAAGATGGTGGTACTAAGCCTATGTTGACCTATACCAGTGTTTCTCAATTCCAGTCCTCATGGCCCACTAACAGGTCATTTTTTTAGGCTTTCCATTATTTTGCACAGGTGATTTGATCAGTTTCACTGCCTTAGTAATTACCCCAGCTGTTTCATCTGAGGGAATTCCTGAAAACATGACCTGTTAGTGGGCCATGAGGACTGGAATTGAGAAACACTGACCTATACAGACCCACCACAAAGAGAGTGTATGGGGACAGTGAGGAGAGGTTCTTGCAGATCAAGTTCTCAGGATATAAAAACTTGCAGGTGACTTGAGCTGTTAGACTCTACTCACAATTGCATATTTTTGGGTGGTAATCTTTGTTTTTATTCTGATACTCAAAATTTATACATGTTTTCTGTCAAAGATTACGCAACAGATCATCACTGATTTTCTGGATATAGTTTAATGATGGCATGTGTTCTTTGTGTCATGAGCAAGAAAGTTATTTTTATACCTCCTGGATCCAGTTTCGCATAACCGCTTCAACAAAAATAATCTTGGAGCTAGAGCACCTTCACTGTTACTAGAAGCAAAAGCTATCTTTCAAGACAGGAAAAAACGATTCTTGGCCGTGAATGCTAGAATTGTAATTAGTTCTGCAGACTTTTGAAATGGACCCACCCATTTCTCTGATCCTAAATCTTTATTTTGGCCAACATCCTTCTAGAAAGTGTAAGCGGTAACATTTACTAGCATAATCTCTTTACTGTGCTATATCTCTGCATTATTTTAGGCTTGAGAGATTGTTGTGTTTTTTTTTTTTTTCTTTTTGTTATCTAGATCTGCATCAAACACAACCTTTGTTTTAAGTAATTGGAAAATGTATAAGTTAACAAGAAGCAGACATTTTACAGCATCCTGAGAAATGTTTTTTTAAACATTCTCTTGGAATAGTTCCAAGCATAACTATTTTAGCGTAAAAACAATTTGTGGCTTTTATATATGATCAGCAGTTGTTTGTGGAATGGGCAGTTGTTGGAAGTATTGGTGTAATTAACTGAATACCTGTGGATGGCTAGCTCTACTTGGTAAGGTTCATATGAAAGAAACGGACTCGCTGTGACATGCATAACACGTTTTTAACATCATTTTGGTCTTTCTTCCAGGACTGGACAGATCCAAAGGTTGAAGCAAGGATTCTAACTATTGTGAGTATGGTCTCCATTATAGCGCTTTCTAGGATATCGTTTATGTTCTTGATCAACAACAGTGGCCTCAAAGTAACTGTTGTTCTGAAACAAAGGCATATCATCACATCTGAATGGCTATGTTGTCTTATCAAGTTTCATCCGTAAGGTAGCACTGAAGGAAATACTTAAAACCCAGATACATGTGGAATTGGAGAACCCCTTTTATGATACTACATGGAGAGTCAGAAGCAGATCTGTTATTTTTAAAAACTCTTTGAATTATCTCAGTTATATTTAAAAAAAATGTATTAATTCGCATGCACCTTCTTGACAGCAGTATCAGAAAAAAATGTTCAGTTATCGAACACAGAAAACACAGCTTAAAAATGTAAAATGGTCTATATTATAAGGAGTGGATACAAATTTCCACTAGACTACACTGCACTGTTTACTCTGCAGTGTGGAGCCTGTGATGCCTCACAAAGTTATTTCTGCCCAGTGCTGCAGAAACCGTTCTGCATGGAGGAAACCTCAGTCACATGACAGGTTACCTGACCCATGGCAGGAGATTCATCCATCTGCGCTGTTAACATGGATGGTGGAATCTGCTAGAATTCTTTAGTTCAGTATGCAGGCTGAATTAAATAAATCTATGTTTATGGCTAGCTTATCTATTCAGTTGTGGAAGATAGGTGCATGGGTCAGTTTGTAGCAACATGTTGTGAGGAGACCAGTTCCCAGGCAAATTTCTTATTTACAGTCCCCCCCCCCAACCGCATTCTCTTTGTGAACTTTTACCGCATCCTTCAAAACTCGTAAAACCATGACAGCTTTTCTAGCATTCACAAGAGTAGACACCAGTGGTCCCGAGATGCCACGGTTCTTTAACACCCTGGCTTCAGTAGCCATGCTGTCAAACTTAGAGACTGTAAATTGGGGTGGAATATAGGACCTTGAGACAGTAGATCGGGGCAACGTCGAAGCATCAGTCTCACAAACTCTGGGAACCAGGACCATCTGGGCCAGGCTGGTGCCACCAGAATGACGGGAACCCCCTCTCTCTGAATCCTGTGCAACAAAATGTGTAAGGAGAGGTATCAGAGGGAAAGCATATACCAGGAGAGTACTGGCTCCATGGAATGGTTTCCGTGACATTGATGTAACCTGGCAGCCAAGGAGAATGGACATGCATGTATTAACAATGACGACTTCACTGTATTAGTCATCTGTTCACTGAAGACAGTTCAGTGAACATATGTACTGTGTGGCCGTCAAATTCAAAATGACTGTGTGGGGGCATGGCCAACAGGGGCATGTGAGTGAATGTGTCTCGCAGAGCTCTTGCACTCGATCCTGCTCCAAGCTTGAGGTTACATTCTCACCCAATCCTGCTATACTTTCCTCCGATCTGGTGGCACGGTGACCCACAAGCAGAAGGAGGATGGCGGGCAGCCTGACCCACAACATGGCACCACGGTGGCCTTCCCTCGGCGTCCTCATGGTGGGGAGAAAATGCCCAAAACAGATGGGAAAGAGCCCCCAGAAGCTAGCCAGGGGGACGGGGCGGGCTTCGGAGATGGACTTAGAGGCAACCCCAGCCATCTTTCACATTGAGGAAAAGGGAGAACCATCCACAGAGGACCCCTCAATAGCCATTACACCTCAGGTTACTGGCACCGAGGAGGATATGGAGGAAGATGAGACCGAGCAAACTCGCTCTGACTGACCTTCTCAGCGCTGTTCACAAATGCACAGCCTCAACAGATATACCCTGAAAGAGAACGATTAAAAGAGGTGTTGGGCCTAATCCACCATGATATGCAAAAGATCCGGGAGCGCACTACAGTGGAAAGCTGCATCAGTGATGTCCCTGATAAGTTGGGGATCGGGAACCCCACAGAATTTATTGAGCAGTGGCTGGTGAGCTTTTTGAGAAAGGAGCTTTTACCCCACTATACTCAGTCGAGCGGGCGCAGATGCTGCCTCCTAGGCCTCTACCACCTGGGCACTCGCCCCACCACGCACCTTTCTCACCAGACTGCTTAACTACAAGGATAAATAAATAGTTTTATGAATTGCCAGTGAGAAAAGGAACATCATTTAGAACGGGGCCCTAATTTTACCCAGATTTCTCTGCAGAGGTTCAGCGGTGCAAAGCCCGGTTCGCAGATGTTGAATGGCTATAGCATCTGCAAGCAACATATCCCATGCTCTATCCTGTAAAACTCCATGCATTGGTCAGAGGGCAAGTTCGCTTTTTTTTTTTTTTTTTAAACCAAAACAGAAGCCTCAGGGTGGTTGGATGCCAACGAACACCTGTTCTGACAAGCCAGTCCTGCAGAGGGAGACTGATAAGTTCTTTGGGTCAAGTGCAATAGTGCACAGTTCTTGTTGTTGTTGTTCTGCTCCCTTTTGAGATCCTAAGTATTTGGCTGGGAGACAGTTACCCTATTTGGAGAGCGTTGGTTTTGCCTCTGCTTTAAGTGCTACACTTGAGGATCAATCTTTACCCACTGCTGGAGAAAAATCTTTAAGGATACCACACGAGATCAGGAGATTGTGGTTGCCTTCCGGCCTTTGGTTTGTTTTGCCTATCCCACTGCTGAGATCGTGTGCCTGCACCTCTCCATCATTGGAGATCCTGACCTTGAACTTGGGTTTTAAATGTATGGGAACATCACCATCCATGCCTTTGGGATTTATCCCACACTCATGTGGAAGAGTATACTATGACAATAATCATTTAATGGACTTTGTAGTGTGATAATGTGCATTTAGGTGGCATTTTATTTACAAAAAACAATATATATATATATATATATATATATATATATATATATATATATATATATATATATATATATATATATATATATATATATATATGTGTATATATATATATATGTGTATATACAGGGCTCAAAAATTCAAGTCCAGAGCTGCTAGCCAGGCCTCAAGTGTTACTCACCACCAGTTGTCCTGCCCACAATGCGCCCCGCTCCACCCCTAAACACGCCATCATAAATGATCTCATTAAATGACACTTAAATGTTTTATGCAGAATTAAAAAAAGATATAAAAATAAATAACTTTATCTGTGCCCACCAATGCAGCCTGTGCCCACCATCCACCATGCAGCCTACCTCTGCAAGGGAGGCGAGGAACATGAGAGCAGCCCGCTTTCATTCGAATTGCTGTGTTCTCGCCGATCAATGTCATATACAGCCCCGCCCCCTGACAGATCACCCATCCCAGGATTGGACGAGGGATCTGCCTATGAAAGTCTTAGGACCAGGGGGCAGGCTGTATCTGACAGCAAGTGGTGGGGAACGCGGCAATGTGAAATGAAAGCTGTTATCGCTGTGGTCCCTGCTCTGCGCTCTGAAAATCCAGGCCGCTCTCTCTGTCCCCCATTGGTGGGAGAATGCCTCCCATTACACCCAGGCTGCCGGCGGTGCTCGTGCCCCCCCCCCCCCCCCCACACCACGCTCCAGGCAGCCCTTCCTCGCCAGCCCACAAAATGTGAGCACAATTTTTGAGAGCTGTGTGTAATATTTAAAAAAAAAAATATATATATATATATATATATATTATATTATATTATATTTATTTTCTTACATCAGAGGACAGAGCCATAGTACTTACTATGTGGATTATAGGGCCACTGATAGGTGATGAGCACTGGAACGCTCTAAGGCAAGAAGTGTGCTCCCTATAAAAGTCCTCCCACTACTGGGAGTCCTCAGTTTTTTTCGCCAGTGTCTAAGGTGTTACTTGCTGGGGCAAGCCATGCTGACCGGATCTATTCTGATGTCCTTTTCATGGGCTAAATGGATGGTCCCGGGCCTCGTGTCCGAAGAAACAAGGTTTTGCTTGCGAACGCTTCTTTTAGCGAGCTGCAGCTTGGCATCCGGTACTCTTTGGTAGTAAGGCTATAACGTTTTTTACTGGCAGGGTGCTGTTGCAGGTCCAGGATTGTGGGTAACCTAAGGTTCCCCTGTTCCTGAAGGTTTTGGAGCCCACAGTGAAGGGTGAAGATTGGGTTTTATCTCAGATAACCCTGCTGCGAGATGAGGTCTGGTTCACCTCCTGCGCCCCATGTTTTTTTTTTCACCCCTTCGGGGGATTGATATGCCAAAGCAGTTTCCTTTTAAAAAAACAAAAAACGGACCTCGCTGGCCGTTCAGCGGAGGATTTACCCCCATGTCTACTTTTTCACAGGACGCCGCTCACACGGGAAAAGACTTTCCTTTGAAAGGGGGGGGGGGGAGGTGGTGGCCACACATGCAGGAAGTTGTTAAAGCCCTGTATGTGTGTAGCTGCTGCTGGCTGTGGAGGGACAGAGCAGGAGGATTGTTTCAGGTTGGTGACAAAGGCATTTCCCTTTGACACATTATACTTTACCAGGCTAGGATTAATAGCAGCTATTGGTGCTGGACTATAACTTAGCAGTGTACGTTCTTTTGCTGGTAGTGCCTCTGCTTTATGCTTCAGGCTATGAGTGGTAATAGGACCAAGAACTCCTCTAAGGGTTCTAAAGGGGACATCCTCCTGTGAGAGGGATGCGGCTGGTCAGATTGAGCTGTCAGGGGGGCCATTATCTCTCCATAGTGGGACTAAACATAGCAGATTGCCATCTAGTGCTCAGGACCCTCTTATTAAGGTGCAGGAGGCTGGGGATCAGTTAGATCTTCCCAAATATTGGAAGATACTTATTTATCCTCTAACGAGGATCCTAATATAGGAGTAGCATCACAAGACAGGTTTCTTGTGCACTCCCTTACTAAATTGGTTCGTTCAACCTTTTTGCTGCCTGCAGCGCAGGCTCTTGAGGAACCCACCTCTAATTTGGGTTCATTAGAACCTCCCCCAGCTGGGGATGTTTTTTCCTATTTTTGCATGGCTAAAAAAAGCTTATGTATTCTGAATGGGAACATCCGGATAAACAATATTATCCTCAGAAATTCTCCACACTTTATCCTATGGAAGAGGATTTGTATAACGGGGGGGGGGTTCCAGCATTTGATGCTGCAATCGCCTCAGTGAGCAAGAATCTCACATATCCGGTGGATAATGCGCTGATGTTAAGCGACCCAACAGACAAACAGTTGGAACTTTTTTCTAAAAGCAATATGTCTTTAGCAAGTTCAGTAGCGCAGCCGGTTCTTGCTGCAATTGGTGTATCTCTGTTTCACAGTAGATGCTATGAAAGATTCTATCGTTTAAGCCTCAAGGCTTATGCTTGGACTAGTGCATTCTCAGAGTTTTATGGCTGAAAAATTGGTCAGCCAAAGCACCCTGTAAAAAGCTCCTAGCCAGCTTCCCCTTTTCATGGTGAACGGCTATTTGAAGATGATCTGGATAAAATGCATCCAAAGGATCTCTAATTGCAAAAGCTCTCTTTTTACCAGTAAAGAAGTTCAAATATTTCTCCTTTTTAAGCATGCTGCGTGTCCTGTGCCAGGGACATCAGCCTCTAGGCAGTCTCGACGGCCTCAACTGTCAGGTTCAATGGGAAGACCCCAAGGACAGCACCAGGGTCAGAAGAGATCTTGGGGCAGAAAGCCCACAAAGCACAATGCTAAAGCCTCCTCATGAAAGGGCAGCCCTGCTCGCTGGGCCAGGGGGAAGGCTCCTGCATTTCTCAAAGATCTGGCAGAAATAATGTCAAGACAGATGGGTGGCTTCTGCAGTTTTCTCTAGGTTACAACTAGAGTTCCGAGAGTTTCCATCTCCTTGTTTTTCTAGGCGCAAATGTTCCCAAGGATCCAGAGAAAAAGAAGCCTCTCTTTCTGGCTCTGGATCATCTATTATCCCAGTTGGTTATATCAGAGAGGTTCCCTTAGTGGAACAGGGCACAGGTTTTGATTCAAACCTTTCACGGTTCCATAACCAAATGGAGAGGTAAGACCCATTCTAGATCTCACAGATCTGAATTGGCACTTAAACATCCGATCCTTTCGCATAAAGTCAATCCGATTGGTTGTGTCCATCCTGCAAGGAGGGGAGTTTTTGGCTTCAATCGATATCAAAGATGCATATCTCCACGTGCCAATATTTCCCGCTCACCAGAAATGTCTGCACTTTGAAATATAAAATCATAATTTTCAGTTGTGGCCCTGCCATTCGGTTTAGCCACAGCACCACGGGTGTTCTGAAAGATTCTGGCACCTCCTTTAGCCAGATGAGGGGTTAAGGCATAACGGTCCTAGCCTATTTAGACTATCTACATTTTAATAGATCATTCAGTCTCAGGTCTAAACCAGAGTCTGATCACAGCTGTAAACTACCTGGAATCTCTCGGTTGGCTACTCAACCTAGAAAAATCTTCCTTAAAACATCAAGGAGATTACAATATTTGGTAGAAGAAGGTATTCTTACCCCAGACAAGAATCTGTTCCATTGTAGGACTAATTCAACTTCTCAAAACTGATAAAAAATAAATAAAATCCTGCCATTTGGTTGTGCATGAGATTGTTAAAGGAAATGGCGGCCTCCTTCGAGACCATTTCTTACACACCGTTATCACTCAAGACTGCTTAAAAACACCACCCTGTTCTGGAATAAAAAGACTCAGGCCTTGTTTTTTTTTTCAATACGCTTGGCTCCCGACATAAGTCGAAGCCTAAATTGGTGGTTGTTATCCAGCAAAAGGGAAAATCTTTCCTATATGTATCCTGGAAAGTGTTAACAGATGCCAGCCTTCTAGGCTGGGGAGCAGCCCTGGAAGACTATTATGTCCAGGGGAAATGTTCCAGGTTAGAGGACCTTGCCTATCAACATTTTGGAAGATTCGGGCAGTACGTCAGGCCCTAGAATCTTGGACGGTCAGACTTCGGGACTGTCCTGTCAGGATTCAGTCCAACAAGGCCACGGCTGTGGCTTGCATCAATCACCAGGGGGTCACGAGAAATCGTTTAGCCCAAAAAGAGGTGAATAATGTTCTAGCTTGGGCAGAACACAGCATCCCTTGCCTATCGGCAACTTTCATTCCAGGAATAGAGAATTGGCAGATGGACTAATTGAGTCGCCAACAATTATTTCCAGGAGAATGGTCTCTTCACCCCGACATCTTCCTAGCGATATGTCCGAGATGAGGTATTCCAGACATGGACCTATTCGCGTGCAGATTCAACAACAAAGTCGACAACTTTGTGTCGAAAACAAGGGATCCACTAGCGGGCAGGTCTTCCCATGGGATC
Organism: Lithobates pipiens; assembly: GCF_037356315.1. NCBI lineage: Eukaryota > Metazoa > Chordata > Amphibia > Anura > Ranidae > Lithobates > Lithobates pipiens. The sequence goes on along the minus strand of NW_027507748.1, from coordinate 220,122,458 downwards.
AGTTTTTCACTGATCTATGCTTTTCCTCCAGTCCTGCTACTTCCGCGCCTTCTCTGCAGGATCATGCAGGAACGAAAGGAGGTGATTCTGGTGGCCTCACCGGGTCCCAAATGATCTTGGTTTACTGAGATCATAAAGATGGCAGTAGGAGTCCCTTGGACTCTGCCATTATAGCCAGACCTTCTCGCACAAGGTCTGGTATTCCATCTTACCTTACAGATGAAAAATCTAACAGGTTTGACTGTTGAATCCCACTTTATAAAGGATACGTGGGTGATCTCCTTTGGTAGTGTCTACTTTGATTAATGCCAGGAAGCCGGCTTTCAGAATCGTTTTACTATAGAGTCTGGATGGCATATGTTTCTTGGTGTGGATCCAGGTGTTGGCACCCCAGGAAGTAGGTCTTGGGCAGGATCCCTGATTTCCTGCAAATGGGATCTGAAATGGAGCTGGCCTTGACTTCTATCAAGGGCCAGATCCCGTCTTTGTTAGTGTTTTTTCAATGGCTTCTTGCTTCCCAATCTCGGTGCGTAGCTTATTCAGGGGGTAACACGGATTATTCCCCCTATCAAGTTATCTCTAAATCCTTGGGATTTAAATTTCGTTTTATCGGCTTTGCTGAATCAGCCGTTTGAGCCTTTACAAGAAATTCCCTTGGTTCTTTTGACAAGAAGGATAATCTTTCAGGTTGCTTCTGCTAGAAGAGCATCGGAACTAGCGGCTCTGTCTTGTAAAGAGCCATATTTGATCATGCATAAGGATGAGGTGGTTTTATGTCCTCATCCTGCATTCCTACCAAAAGTGGAAACCAGTTTTCATTTAAACCAAGATATTATTCTTCCTCCTTTCTCCCCAGAGTCTCAATATAGGGAAAATCTAGGGAATTGTGCAAAACAAAGGAGTTGTGGCAAAAAAATTATCTTAAGGTTACATCTGTATTGGTCTGGGTTGATTAATTATATTAAGGTATTTCCGGTCCGTATTCCTACTGACCCCAAACCTTGTCTACTGGGTATCCTGGATGAGCTTCTAACTTGGGAACATTTTAAACAGGCCATTGCCAGGGCCCTTAATCAGATTCTTAGGCACTGAAAAGCAGCTGACCCTCCTACACTTAGAGTGGATCAGGCAGGGGGGGGACACCTTGCTTTTGGAGAAGTGCATCTACCAACATAAGGGCGCTTGCACAAATTTTAATACATTTTGGGACCCATGGTTGGACACCCCAGGGCTCTCCCCAGTAGACTTTGGTTTTGTATAGAATGCTGTTGTAATGTTGCTAATGTGGGGCTATAGAAATCTGAAGTTTGGTCCCCAGCCAAAACTCCCTAGAGAACGGACAATTGGACTTTCTCGGTACAAGTTAAACTAAGGTGGATTCAAATGTATAAACGCGTATATATACAAAAATATATAACGTTTTCTTAATACAAAATCAATAAAAGTTAACTTGGTTAGGCTTTTTACCTATTTTTGTTACATTACAGCCTTTAGTTAAATTTTTTTTTAATCTGAATATGTGATGGATCAGAACACAATAGTGTGTGTGTGTATATATGTATGTGTGTATATATGTATGTGTATGTGTATGTGTATATATATGTATATATATATATGTATATATATATATATATATATATATAAAATAAATAAATTTTTCAGAAATAAAAAAAATAATTGTGTATATGTATACTCCCCCTTTGTTATGAAGCCCATAAAAAGCTCTGGTGCAACCAATTACCTTCAGAAGTCACATAATTAGTGAAATGATGTCCACCTGTGTGCAATCTAACTGTCACATGAACTGTCATTACATGTAAACACCTTTTTGAAAGGCCCCAGAGGCTGCAACACCTGAGCAAGAGTCACCACTAACCAAACACTTCCATGAAGACCAAGGAACTCTCCAAACCATTAAGGGACAATGTTGTTGAGAAGTACAAGTCAAAGTTAGGTTATAAAAAAAATATCCAAATCTTTGATGATCCCTAGGAGCACCATCAAATCTATCATAACCAAATGGAACAAGAACCTGCCAAGAGATGGCTGCACACCAAAACTTACGGACCGGGCAAGGAGGGCATTAATCAGAAGCAGCACAGAGACCCAAGTTAACCCAGGAGGGGTTGCAGAGTTCCACAACGGAGACTGGAGTATCTGTACATAGGATGACAAAAAGCCGTATGCTCCATAGAGTTGGGCTTTACGCAGAGTGGCCAGAAGAAAGCCATTACTTTCAGCAAAAAACAAAATGGCACGTTTTGAGTTTGCGAAAAGGCATGAGGAAGACTCCCAAAATGTATGGAGGAAGGTGATCTGGTCTAAAATCGAACTTTTTGGCCATCAAAGAAAACACTGTCTGGCGCAAACCCAACACATCACCCAAAACACCAGCAATCTGGACCGGGGAACTGGTCAGTTGAGGTAAAGCTGGATGGTGCTAAATACAGGGATATTCTTGAGCAAAACCTGTACCACTCTGTGTGTGATTTGAGGCTAGGACCGGAGGTTCACCTTCCAATGACCCCAAACACACTGCTTAAGCAACACTTGCGTGGTTTAAGGGGACACATGTAAATGTGTTGGAATGGCCTATTCAAAGCACAGACCTCAATCCAATAGAAAATCTATCGTCAGACTTAAAGATTGCTGTTCACAAGCGCAAACCATCCAACTAGACGGAGCTGGAGCAGTTTTGCAAGGAGGAATGGTCAAAAATCCCAGTGGTAAGATGTGGCAAGCTCATAGAGACTTATCCAAAGTGACTTGGAGCTGTGATAGCCGCAAAAGCTGGTTCTACAAAGTATTGACTTTAGGGGGGTGAATAGTTATGCACGTTGATTTTTTTTTTTCTTCTGTTATTTTGTCCTATTTGTTGTTTTTGAAGGTGTTGTTTTTTTTTATTTTTTTTATTTTTTATTCTGAAGCAAAGTTGTGGGCATGTTCTGTAAAATTAGAAGGTGTGATAATTACTGCGCTAAACCCAAAATATGAAAAAGCCGCTACACAAAAAATGTGACAAACATAAACAAGGAAATAGGTAAATGGTGTAGCGGTAAATAATCGGCATGAATATATGTGAAAATGAGTACAATACAGTGATATTGACATAAAAAAATCAAGTCTATCTGCAAAGTAAAACATTGTCACTGATGCATACAGTGTTGACCAACAATGGAACGTAAATCCAATGGTGAGTGAATTTATAAAATCCAAAATAGTGTCCAATATATAAAAAATTTATATAAAATAGTGTCCAAACATTGAATAATGATAAAAAAAAACACCGGAGTGGAGATGAAGATGGAACGCTGTTCAGTGAAGAGACATCAAAGATGGTATGGTACCTCAGAAATGTGGAATGCCTCAGGAACGAACACCAAAAACGACCGCCGACGGGATCTCCAATCAGGCAAACGTCAACGACTGGATCCTGGTGATGGATTCAACAGGATGGCGGAGCCATATGCTAGACAATAGAAGATCTAGCAGTGATCGATCCACCCTCTCAGAGCCGGCTCTCTTATCTCATGTAGACCGCAATGCTAGATCTTATATCGTCTTGCATATGGCTCCGCCATCCGGTTGAATCCATCAGCAGGATCCAGTTGTTTGCCTGATTGGAGATCCCGTCAGATGTCGTTTTTGGTGTTCTGGGAGTTCGTTCCGGAGGCATTCCACCATTCTGAGGTCCACATATTGGCCATTCTTCTCGTTTGACTCCATGTCATCGACCCTGAAGTCCATCTGTTCTGAGAAGGGCATACACATTTCCCTTTGTTTTTGATGCTATACCATCTTTGATGTCTCTTCACTGAACAGTGTTCCATCTTCATCTCCACTCCTGTGTGTTTTTTTTTTCTCATTACTCAATGTTTGGACACTATTTTATATACATTTTTTTATATATTGGACACTATTTTAGATTTTATAAATTCACTCGCTATTGGATTTACGTTCCATTGCTGGTCAGTCTGTTTGCATCATAGTGACACTGTTTTACTTTGCAGATGGACTTTTGAATTTTTTATGTCAATATCACTGTATTGTACTAATTTTCACATATATTCATATATTTGTGCTGATTATTTAGCGCTACACCATTTATGTTCTACAAATTAAATGATGCAAATCCTCAAACAATCCATGTTAATTCCAGGTTGTGAGGCAACAAAACACGAAAAATGCCAAGGGGGGTGAATACTTTTTGCAAGGCACTGTAGGTCCCTCCTAGGGTCCTGCTGTGAACCAGAGGGGTCTTTAGTGACACCCTCATCATATAAAAGCATCAGGTCATGTAATCCTCCATGGTGAAGTGCCTGATTGACTCAGCTTGCGTTCGAGATTGATATTTTGGCAGTCTTTGTCAAAAATAAACTTAAATGTTAAATTACGTGCAAAAAGATATGTCTCTAATGGTTTTGGTGATATGTAGAGAGTCAAATGGGCAAAAGCCCAGACCAAGTTGCACAACTGATCATTCATCCCAGTGATAAAGAAGTGGAAGTGAGATTAATAATATTTAATTGGGATGTGTTGGTTGGAGGCATGGGGGCAGGTTTGCGAACAAATGTGCTCATCTTCGTTTTTGTTGTTGTTTCTTCAGATCTGGTGAAGTGAGATAAAAAAAAAAATCCGTGTCTAATAAGGCCTTCTTTGGATTGACCAAGGCTAACCCTAAAACCTTGGGGATCAAGTTGTGAAGTGTTGGGGAGATTGTGCCACCAGTAACCTGAATGGCTGTTGGTGAGGGGTCTCCTGGTGTATGTGCTAATTGGTGTTTGGAAGAGGTCTTTTTACCCTTCTTAGGTGTTGTTGAAGTATCGCCACTGTAGCGCGATTGTTTCTGTGTTGAATTAGAGGTGTAAGGACCTATAAAGCGAGAGCCTATTGCATGAGAGAGGGAAGAAGAAAGTTTATGATCAGATTCTGATTGATCGGTCACTGGATTGCAAGGTTGAGTTCCTCGTGAGGGCCCTCTCCTACCACTAGATCTCCCTGACCATTTGTAAGCAAAGCCTTCGGAGAAGGCTAGCTTAACTTTAACAAATTTAGCCTGTTTTTTGATAATTTCTTCATACCCTCTAGGTGCTCCTTAACCCCCTTCCACTTGGTGGAAAAGGCTGGGGTGTCTAGAAGATGTTTTTATTTTGTTTATTGAGTCTTTCAATTTCACGATCCAGTGAAATCATATCAAGAGCGTATTGGGTCAGTATTTTTTCCCATGGGGTTTTAAAAGTGGGAAATGTTGCTTATGTGTTGAATAAATGTAAGCTTTGGGCAACTATAGTTTATATATCTTTGAATTTAAAATGGGGCACTTATGTGGGCCCCTTTGGGCAAGTGTCTGCTCATTGGAGCTGGAGTTTGGAACTGTGCTATTTTTGTGCTTGCCGTAGACTGTCTGGAATCTGTGATGTTTTATGACTTTCTATTTTTTCAATAAACCCTTTTTCTTGAGAGAAAAAAACAAAATTACTGAGTAGAGCTACAAATCTGCAGCAAATTTTGCATTAAGCTTGAACGTTTCTTTGCGGAAACTGTTCAGATAATTTAGAAGGCTTACAGGGACAATGCAATGAGTGCAACGCAAAAAAAAAGTGTGGCACAAATGGTTCAAAGATGGTCGAGAATGTAAGTGATCCCCATTCTTGAAGGCCTGCAACAAGCGAACATCTGAGAATGTTGACCGTGTGCGGGTTGCAATCAACAAAGATTGGCGACTGACAGTGCGAGAACTAGAAGTTGATCTGAGGATTCCAAAAGCTACAGTATCTTAGATATTGATGCATTGTCTTGGCATAAAAACCCCATGTGTCCCATGTACATTGTTTCTTGTATCTTCTTCAATAAATATTTCTATTTTTCATATCGCATGGCTGGATATGTGTATATATATATATGTGTGTGTGTGTGTGTGTGTGTGTGTGTGTCATCCCTTCGATTTTTGTCTTGTGTGTGTTTTTTTAATTTGAAGAAAATTCACGAATAAATGAACATGTATAACAGTAGTTATATGGGCCCAATGGCCTAAAGATATACATGGATTTTGTACCAATCAACCAAGGGGTAACATTTATACCAATTGTAGGAGAATAATAGTACATAACAGTGACTATATGAGTATGTTGGGTAATTGGCTCATTTGTAGTTAGGGTGTGAGTTTTGTTTCTCTGAAATTGGGGGTTGCCAGATCTGAGGGGGCACAATTCAGATTAGATTTTATTGTGCTGTGATTTGAGTTAGTTTTTTAAAGTGGATGTCTGCCCACCGCTGCAAAAATTAAGACAGCAGCTGCTGACTTTTAATAGGACACTTGCCTGTCCTGGAGTCCAGCGATGTCGGCACCGCAACTGATGCTTCCAGCAGATCTCGGGTGTTGCCGCCTCCATTGTGAGTAATGAAATCTGGCAGTGTAGCTTTATGGCTTCACACTGGGAACCCTAATGTGCATGCACCGCTACTCTCTCCTACTGGCCTGGCGGCCGGGTAAGGAGGAGGGAGCCCGGGCGGTGACTTCAATACCCGCGGCTGAGGCTCCCGGGAGTGGGGACAGCATACCTGTGAAAGACTGGTATCCTGCCCCCCTCCCCCCTGAAAGGTGCCAAATGTGGCACCGGAGGAGGAGGAAAGAGTACAATGAGCGGAAGTTCCACTTTTGGGTGGAACTCCGCTTTAACATAGGCTGTAATGACTGTTCGTGTTTCTGTAGAGTGATATGTTGAATATGGTTTTTGGTCTAGTATGTGTAAGTTACTTGTATTTTAGAAATGGGTTGTCTTGTTTTTTAATTGGTACTGATGAAGTCCTTTTCTTTCCAGTGTGAAAATATTGGTGTCGTATGTAAGAGTATCCTGAACTGCAGTCCTGAGAGTCTACTCAATCAGACGGCAACTCTGGAGCTAGTGCAGATCCATCCTAAATCTTCAGATGGTTTGGTGAGATCGCTTTTTTTTTTTTTTTTTTTTTTCAGATTTGGGGCATGTTTATAGATTTTCAAAGGCTAGTTTACTGAAAGAGGCCAGCACAACTCTTAGGCTTAGCATTGGTATACTATCTATTCACATGGTACCAATTCTGGTTCAGTGGTGTTCATGTAGCAACCACTTGTGTGTGTATATATAGCTTATCTCCAGCAAAGACAGTAAATGTCATCCCATAGCCATGTCTCTAATTCAGATGTGGTGTTTATCTGACATGAACCCCACATGACAGTTCACTTTCATATGTAATCATCTGAATTATATAGTTACTGTGGCTGTCATTCTGCTGATAAGCATAAGGCCTGGACATGTATCTGATAGTATGTTGCAACTAATCAAGATGGGGGTCTTTTGAGTAGTCCTGTTTGAAATTGCATAGAGCTAGGGCCATTTTGAGGCTTTCAATAATTTCGACACTAGTGGCCTATAAATATGTGAACACTGCTTTTTTTAAGTTAAAGCGACACTAAAGGCTCTGTTTTTTTATTTTTTTTTAAATATACTTGCCTGCTCGGTGAAATTACCCTTTTCTCTGGCTCCCTGTCAGCTCTCCTGGCTCCTCCTCACTTCCTAGTTCTCCCAGACTAAGCCACTTGCTCTGGAGGCACTTGTGCATGCTCGCTCCTCAGTCACCCATAACACACTCAGAGCATGGCTCGGCCTCTCCCCCCACTCCCTTCTTGCAGGCTGTGATTGACAGCAGTGGTAGCCAATGGCTCCCGCTATTGTGTTTCAGCCAATAAGGAGTGAGAGGCCAGGAGAGCTGCTGCTCTCAATCACATCACAGGAGCGGGCTCAGGTAAACATTTAAGGTTTTTTTACCTTCATGCAAGGTAAAGAACATTCAGCCTTTATAAATACTTTAAAGGGATTGTAAAGCAAAATTTTTTATTTTTTTAAAATAACAAACATGTTATACTTGCCTCCACTGTGCAGCTCGTTTTGCACAGAGTGGCCCCGAACCTGCTCTTCTGGGGTCCCTCGGCGGCTGTCTCTGCTTCCTCCTGGAGGTGCTTCTCACGTTCATGCGAGCTCCCTCGCATTGGTGAGAAGCACCTGCGGGCGCGCTCCCGTGATACAGCCGGGCGGCTATAGCCGCTCACTGTATCACAAGGCCCCGCCCCCCGGCGCGCTGCGTCATTGGATGTGATTGACAGCAGCGCGAGCCAATGGCTGCGCTGCTTTCAATCCATCCACTCCAGCCAATCAGCGGCCAGGCTGAGCGGGGAAGAGGACGGCGGGGCGAACGCAGGATTTTCGAGGGGTCAGGTAAGTAAAACGGGGGGGCTGGGGGCGCAGGCACTGTCAGATGTTTTTTCACCTTAATGCATTAAGGTGAAAAAAACATTTTACCTTTACAACCCCTTTAAGGCCATGGAAGACTGTGGTTGCCTCCACCTGTGCCCTCCTTCCTGCAGCCTGATAGAAGCAAACATGGATTGAAACAATCACTGGTACACCCAAGCAGAGTTTCTCCATCAAGGTTGGCAGTTCCTTAAACCTGCTAAAGCTTCACCTGACCTTTCTTTTTAAATAAAGGGGTCAAGGTGAGTTGGTGAGTAGACTACTTACCATAATTCACTGGGTGATGTGTTTGTCCATTCCTCCGAAGCGGTGACGGGACACAGGATTTATTCCTACTTCGTTTTCACAATTTTTTATACATATGGACAATTTGTTTATATTTTATATATGTTTACTTTTTTGAGTTGATTAAGTTTATGTATTTAATGTATATTGCAGTATGTATTGAATAGTAAGATACCTGCGGTATTAAGCACTAGAGCACTTTATTGTTATATTTTTATTTAGCGCCCCCTTTATCACTTACAACCCACAACTCACAAAGTCAAGTTTCTTTGCACTTTGAGGGGAGCAGCTTATATATCTATTCACATTTGTAGTCTAAGTGCGGGGTATTCCAATTTTTGGGGGTTTTTCTCCTATTCATGCCAAGACAGTGACCAGCATCCACTGTCTGGGAGACACTAGTATTTGTACCACTAAAAGAGAAGCAGACTTTATTCTTTCTTGGGTGCAACTGCTGTTTGGACCCTGTGTGCTCTCCACATTAGAAGTGTGAAAAAATTGTCAGGTGGACTTCAGTGTCTGTATCCAGGGGAATTGTCTCTCCACATGGAAGTTCTCCAAGCCCTTTGCCAAAAGCGGGGGGTACCAAATGTGGGTCTTCTGACGTTTTAGATACAGCGAGGGAAAAAGGTATTTGATCCCCTGCTGATTTTGTAGGTTTGCCCACTGACAAAGAAATGATCAGTATATAATTTTAATGGTAGGTTTATTTTAACAGTGAGAGACAGAATAACAAAAAAAATCCAGAAAAACACATTTCAAAAAAGCTATGAATTGATTTGCATTTTAATGAGTGAAATAAGGATTTGACCCCTTTGCAAAACATGACTTGGTGGCAAAATTGTTTTTGCCAATCGGAGGTCAGATGTTTCTTGTAGTTGGCCATCAGGTTTGCAGACATCTCAAAAGGGCTTTTGTCCCACTCCTCTTTGCAGATCCTCTCCACGTCTTTAAGGTTTTGAGGCTGTCGTTTGGTAATATGAACCTTCAGCTCCCACCACATATTTTCTATGGGACTAAGGTCTGGAGACTGGCTAGGCCATTGAGGACCCTAATATGCTTCTTCTTGAACCACTCCTTTGTTGCTTTGGCAATGTGTTTTGGGTTATTGTCATGCTGGAATACCCATCCACAACCTATTTTCAATGCCCTGGCTGAGGGAAGGAGGTTCTCACCCAAGGTTTGACGATACAAGGCCCCATCCATTGTCCCTTTTGATGCAGTAAAGTAGTCCTGTCTCTTTAGCAGAAAAAACACCCCCAAAGCACGCATGTATGGAGGAGGAATGCTACCTATGATCCCAAGAACACCATCCTCAATGTCAAACACAGTGAGTTGCGTTGATGCTAAAGAGCTCGATTTTGGTTTCATCTGACCACAACACTTTCACCCAGTTCTCCTGGGAATCATTCTGATTTTCATTAGCAAACTTTAGACAGGCCTGTAAATGTGCTTTCTTGAGCAGGGGGACCTTGCGGGCGCTGCAGGATTTCAGTCCTTCACGGCGTAGTGTGTTACCAATTGTTTTCTTGGTGACTATGGTCCCAGCTTCCTTGAGATCATTGACAAGATTCTCCTTTGTAGTTCTGGGCAGATTCTTCACCGTTCTCATGATCATTGAAACTCGACAAGGTGGGATCTTGCATGGAGCCCCAGACTGAAGGAGATTGACAGTTATTTTGTGTTTCTTCCATTTGTGAGTAACCTCAGCAACTGTTGTCACCCTCTCACCAAGCTGATTGGCGATGGTCTTGTAGGCAGCCCATTTCAGCCTTGTGTAGGTCTACAATCTTGTCCCTGACATGCTTGGCCAGCTCTTTAGGCCTGATTCACACCTATGCATTTTTAGTGCTTTTTGCATTTTGCAGATTTGCACTACAGAACGAGTTCCATAAGAAACCATGATAAATAGACTGTAGTGTAAATCTGCAAAATGCAAAAAGCACTAAAAAAGGCATAGGTGTAAATCAGGCCTTAGTCTTGGCCATGGTGGAGGGATTGAAATCTGATTGCTTTTTTTTATACAGGTAACAAGCTGAGATTAGGAGCACTCCATTTGAGAGTGCTCCTAATCTCAGCTCATTACCTGTATAGAAGATACACAGGAGCCGGATATCTTGATCATTTGATAGGGGCTCAAATACTTATTTCAATCATTTAAAATGCAAATCCATGTATAACTTTTTTGAAATGCATTTTTCTGGATATTTCTGTTCTGTCTCTCACTGTTTAAAATAAACCTACCATTAAAATTATAGTCTGATGATTTCTTTGTCAATGGGCAAGCTGGGCAGGTTTCTTACCAGGTCCATGCTCTAGAGACTCTGTAAGATCAGTTTCACCTGATTGATGCCTTTCTTCCGCTACAGTTAGTAAGGTGTCTGAGTTAGTGGCCATGTTTTGGTAGAGAGCCTATCCTATTACAAGATTCCTGTACAAGGTTGTCCTGAGGAATAATGCCTCTTTTCTCACTCTTTCCCCCTTCCACTTCCGCCAGGACATTGTCCTTATCACCTTATGTCTTGCTTTGCAAAAATTCAAAGTAATTTTCTCCCTGATTTCTCTCTATGGTATCTGCAGCTGCAGCCTCTTATTAGCCACGCTGTTCTTCTTTTTTCCTTTCACTCAAGGTTTCCTCTGGGGGCTCCCTGCTTCCTACTTTTCCTTTGCAAGTCCTCGTTCGAGCCTTTGGTCTAAAGGATCGTTTGTGCTTCAGAGCACTTCAGCAGACATCTATTTCTCAGATTTTGTAAGGCTATCACCTGGTCTTCTGTTCACACTTTTTATTTTTATGTTTTTTAATTATTTTTTTTTACCATGTGTCTACCTAATCTGATCCCATTTCTTGACCCATTCGTTACGTTGACCTGTTGGTATCGTTCGTTGTCTTGCCTACTACTCACTAGGACTGCTTTTGGACATCCCATTGTTGAAACTTGTCTTGTACTCTACAATTTAAAGTATAAATAAATAAAAAAAAGTTGTGCCTTTTTATTTATTTTAGTTTTGGACATAGTGGAGATGGATTAGAACACCTGTCAGATTGTATTGCTTTCTGTGTCCTCAGGGAGATTCCCCCTCTCTATTTGTCCTGTTTACCATTATCCTTGAAAATGAAAGTAAAAGAAAATCCCCCAATTTTGGGTTGTCCCCAGAAAAGAGAAAGAGGGGAAAGTTTCTAATGGCAACACTAGTTCTGGGGACCTGGGGGGCCCAAGATATTCCCTTTAATTTGCAGGGATTTCCTCTCCCTTCCTATTTTGACTGTGGGAGACAATGGGAAACATATTGCAAAAATAAACCTTACAGGTGTTATGATCCTCCCTTACTGTATCCAAAATGGGGGGGGGGGGGGGTTTGCCTATAGTTGTACTTTAAGCGCTTCAGCCCCAGAAGATTTTACCCCCTTCCTGACCAGAGCACATTTTGCGATTTGGCACTGCGTCACTTTAACTGACAATTGCGCAGTCATGCAATGTTGCACCCAAACAAAATTGACATCCTTTTTTTTCCCCATAAATAGAGCTTTCTTTTGGTGGTATTTGATTACCTCTGCGGTTTTTATTTTTTGCGCTATAAACAAAGAACCGCAACAGATTTGAAAAAAGTAATATTTTTTACTTTTTGCTACAATATCCCCCAAAAATATATAAAACCAATCTTTTCCTCTGTTTAGGCCGATATGTATTCTTCTGCGTGTTTTTGGTAAAAAAAATTGCAATAAACATATATTGATTGGTTTGCGCAAACGTTATAGCGGCTACAAAATGGGGTATAGTTTTTTATGGCATTTTTCTTATACTTTTTTTTAATTTATTAGTATTGCCAGCGATCTGCGATTTTTGTTACTGCGACATTATGGTGGACACATTGGACACGTTTGACGCTATTTTTATTTATACAGCGATTAGTACTATAAAAATTTACTGGTTACTGTGTAAATGACACTGGCAGGGAAGGGCTTAATCGCTAGGAGGCGATCAAGGGGTTAAGTGTGTCCTAGGGAGTGATTCTAACTGTAGGGGGGGTGGGCTTCAACTTGATAGCGATCACTGCTCCTGATGACAGGGAGCAGTGATCTGTCATGTCACACAGCAGAATGGGCAAATGCCTTGCTTACATAGGCACGTTCCCATTCTGTGGATCCGTGACATGATCGCCAGGAGACCAGCGGACATCGAGTCCACTGGTCCTGTGTGCATGGTCACGCTGTACGCCAGGGATCTCCAAACTATGGCCGTCCAGCTGTTGCGGAACTTCATGTCCCATAAGGCATTGTAAACCTCTGACATTAACAGACGTGACTAGGCATGATGGGAATTGTAGTTCCTGAACAACTGGAGGGCCATAGTTTGGAGACCCATGCTGCGCCCGCTAGCCCCCCAATTAACCACTTTCAGACTGGACCAATTTGCTGGTCAAAGACCAGACCACTTTTTGCGATTCGGCACTGCGTTGCTTTAACTGACAATTGCGCGGTCGTGCGACGTGGCTCCCAAACAAAATTGACGTCCTTTTTCTCAAATCGCCTTTCAGGACAACCCCGGAGAGAGTGTAGCTCCACCTTGTCATTAGGAAACACATGCCCACTTTAAAAACACCTTCCTCCATGGCTTCAGTTATTGTGTTTCCTCCTTGGAGGAAGCATGTGCCTGAACCAGGGGAGAACTACACTCTCTGCAGGGGAGTAAGGCTTACCTTTTCGTCACAGGTTGTTTCTTCTTTTGACCCCCCAGCAGCATCTCCAGTGGGGGAGGACTCCTGGAGCCCCTGGTCCCGCCGTCTCACGGGAGTAAGGACCCTCGGAGTGCCGGCGTCGGGTGCCCGGTGTCCGCTGATTTAGCACAGGGAGGGCTCTGTCGCTGGCGGAGGTCGCTACAGGTCAGCGGCGTGGCTCCGTTTTTGGCGCTGGGTCCCGGGGCGGCGACAGCGTCGTTTACGGTGACGCGCAGGTGCTCTGAGGGGGCGTGGCGCCGTGGTTCAAGCGCCTGGAACGCAGGGATCATGGGGCGGGTCAGGTGACCGTGTGCTTCCGGCCGGCCCTGATGACGCGGCGGCCGGTGAAAATTTAAAAAAATGACGGAGCTGTTTGTGATAGCTGCCTTACTCAAGCGATGGAGGAGTGTAAGCCAGCTATGGCGGAGACAGGCGCCCCTAGCACCGGTCCAGCCCAGGTACGTAAGGTGCACTGGCACCCTCTGCTTCACTGTTGGGCTATGTCTTTGTCTGTTCCCCCCTCTTGGGGGCCTGTCGCTGCAGGTCAGAGGTGACTTCGCTCAGACCTTTTGCAGCCTGGTTCTGGGGTCTCACTAGTGGTCTGTTTGGTGGTGGGTCTCTGCACTGGCTTGGTGTTAAGCAACTGGTTGTTGTGAGCTTTTAGTGAGTTAAACCTGCATGTCGTTTCAGGAAAAATCACTAGGAAAAGCTAGACCAGGTCAGAGAAAATGTCCTTCTTGCAAGACCCCCCTCAGAGATTCATGGCAGAAGGCAATGTGCAGAAATTGTATCAGAGAATTGGTGGAAGAGGAAACATCCCAGCAATATAAGGATTTGTTTTCTTCGGTTAAAGAGCTGACAAACTCCTTGAGTTCAGTCAGGTCCATCCTGATACAAAACCCTCCCGCACAGACCGAGCCTCAGAACTTACCGCCCAGCCCCAGGGCGGCGTCGTCCAGACAGGTGGATACCGAGGATTCTGGAGACGAAGGGGGTAGTACTCTCATCTCCTTCAGGGATTCTGAGGAGGAGGAAGAGGAAGAAGATGGCAGGGGCTCTAAATTCAAGCTATCACTAGAGGAAGTAGATGACATTCTTAAAGCAATCTACACTACTCTAGAAATTCAAGAAGAAAAAGTACAACTGTCAATTCATGACAAAATGTACCAGGGGTTGGACGAAACAAAACGGAGAGTTTTTCCAGTCCACAGGGTCCTCTCAGATTCGGTGAGAAAAGAGTGGAAGGACCCAGAAAAAGCCCCTTTTCTTCTCTAAAGCTCTCAAAAGAAGGTTTCCCTTCGAAGATAAAGACTCAGAGGTTTGGAAAAAAAAACCCAGAGTCGATGCAGCTTTCTCGCAGGTATCCAGACGGACGGATCTAGCCTTTGAGGATATGGGGATCCTTAAAGACCCAATGGACAAAAAAGCTGACTCCATCCTTAAAAAGGCTTGGGATGCTGCGTCAGTCAGTCTAAAACCAGCTATGGCAGCTACGGTTGTGGCCAGGAATCTGGAATGTTGGGTAGAGAAGCTGAAGAGCCATATTGAAGCGGGGACATCCCGCAAGGATCTCTTAGAGTCCTTTCCACTGATCCTGAATGCAGTCAAATATATGGCGGATGCATCAGCAGAATCGGTTAAACTGGCCGCTAGGTCTTCGGCTCTTGTAAATTCAGCCAGGAGAGCAGTTTGGCTGAAAACATGGTCTGGGGACACTGCTTCTAAGGTCAAACTGTGTGGTCTCCCCTTCTCGGGTGACTTGCTCTTTGGACCCGATTTTAGAGTCTGTGCTGGATAGGACAGCCGATAAAAAGAAGGCTTTTCCAGCTAAGAAAAAGCAGGTTGCCAAAAATAATTTTCGTGCTTTTCAGCAGTCCCATAAAAAAGACCAGGATCGCAAGAGCAGATGGGGTTCACAGAAGGGCAAAGGCAAGGGTGGAGTCCTCTTTAGATCTCCCCCAGAGCAGTCCCCTAAGAGCAAGTGACAATATCTCCCCAGTGGGGGGGAGACTGTCAGCTTTTCGCGAACAATGGGACAGGCTGTCTCCAAATCTGTTCGTGAAGAATATTGTCGATCAGGGGTACAGGTTGGAATTTTCAGAACCACCTCCGAGCAGGTTTTATGTGACAACATTGCCAAGGGATCAGGGGAAGGCCTCTGCAATGAAGCTTTTGTTACAGGAGCTGATACAGCAAGAGGTTCTGATTCAAGTCCCAGTAAACCAGCAGGGCAGGGGTTTTTACTCACATATTTTTCTGGTGAAAAAACCCTCAGGGAAGTACCGTTTAATCCTGAATCTGAAAGTTCTGAACAGGTTCATTCGGTACAAACATTTCAGGATGGATACAATTTTCTCCATCACAAAGTTGTTGACCCCAGAATGCTTCATGGCATCCCTGGATCTAAGGGATGCCTACCTTCATATACCCATTCATCAGGCATCGCAGCAGTTCCTGCGCCTGGCATTGAAGGTGGGGAGTTCGGTATGGCACCTCCAATTCAGGGCGCTGCCATTCGGACTCTCGTCCTCTCCCAGGGTCTTTACGAAGATTATGGCAGAGGCTTTGGAGCCCCTGAAGTTGAAGGGGATTCCAGTCGTCCCTTATCTGGACGACCTTTTTGTTTTTTGCAGGTCCTAGTCAATCTCCAGAGGGCCCAGTCTCACCTCGAGGGCCTGGGATGGCTTCTAAATCTAGAGAAGTCAATCCTGACCCCCTCACAGGAAATGAAATTTCTGGGGTATACGTTAAATTCGATTCTCCAGAAAGTTTTCCTGCCGCTGGAAAAACAGGAAAAGTTGCAGCTAGCTGTACAGCGGATACAGAGCAACCAGACAGTCTCAGTCAGGACGGCTATGGCAGTTCTGGGCCTGCTTACGGCAGCAATCCCGGCTGTTCAGTGGGCCAGGTTCCATTCCAGACCCCTTCAGAGGGAGGTTCTGTCAAGCTGGTCCCATCAGGATCCTTTGGAAAAACAGCTAAAAATTTCGTCAAGGACGAAAAGGGCTCTTTGGTGGTGGAGAGACCAGGTAAACCTCTCAAGGGGCCTGGTGTGGACCTTTCCTGTGGACAAGCGCCTTACTACAGACGCAAGTGCCTGGGGAGCCCACCTGGATGGTCAGACATCTCAGGGGGTCTGGTCCAAACAGGAAGCTCAAAGATCATCCAACTGGAGGGAGTTGAAGGCGATCTTTCTGGGATTAGTGGCCTTTCAGCAGAGTTTGAGAGGCCACCATGTCCAGGTGTTGTCAGACAACACAACAGCGGTTACCTACATTATGAAGCAAGGGGGAACCAGAAGCAGAAGCTTGATGGGGCTGGCCAATCTGTTAGCCTGGGCAGAGCAGAACACAGCCTCACTATCGGCAGTGCATCTGAAGGGCTCTCAGAATTTGTTTGCGGACCTCCTAAGCAGGCGCAAATTGCTAGAGGCAGAATGGAGTCTGAATCAGGAAGTGTTCCTGATGATCTCTGAGGCCTGGGGGGTTCCACAGGTAGACCTTTTTGCCAGCCAGCAGAACTCAAAGGTGGACAGATTCTTTTCTCTTCACCGAGGAGATGCAGCAATAGGGTTGGATGCATTTGCTCACCCCTGGCATTACCAGCTGTGCTACGCCTTTCCCCCCTTTCCTCTAATTCCACTAGTACTGAGGAAATTCAGGGAAGAAGGGACAGACTTAATACTAGTCACTCCTTTTTGGCCAAAAAGGCCTTGGTTCGCGGGTCTTCGAAACCTAGCCTCGAAGCCCCCATGGAGGTTACCACTCAGAAAAGATTTGTTATCCCAGGGGACAGTAAATCATCCAGAGGTGGAACTTCGACAGCTAACCGCCTGGTTTCTGAGGAGGACCTATTAAAAGCCAAAGGTCTCTCAGATAAAGTAGTAAAGACCCTGCTGTCTAGCAGGAAGGCAGTTACACAGGCAATTTACATGAAAGTCTGGAAAAAGTTCAACTCCTGGTGTAGTTCTAGAGAACTCAAGGTCAAGAGCACGGTGTCCGTATTGGAGTTTCTCCATGAGGGAATGGAGAAGGGTCTCGCAGCCAGTACCCTCAAGACTCAGGTGGCGGCCTTATCAGTTTTCTTTGAAAAGACTTTATCTAAAGAAACTTTAATTTCTAGATTTTTTTAGGGCTCTTGCTCGAAGTAGACCAGTAGCCCTTAAAGACTTTCCCAGTTGGGATTTGTCTACAGTTTTACAGGGTCTCTCGGGAGCACCATTTGAACCCTTACAAGAAGCTTCTTTACAGAAGGTGGTTTTAAAAACAATCTTTTTGGTGGCCATCACCTCGGCCAGGAGAGTCAGCGAGCTCCAAGTTCTAGCTATTACAGAACCATTCCTTAGAGTTTATCAGGACAGGGTGGTACTGAGGACGGATCCAGCATTCCTACCGAAAGTATCCTCAGCTTTCCATCGATCGCAGGAAATAGTGTTACCTACATTCTCTGCAACCCCAGCGAATGCAGGAGAGGAAGTTTTTCACACATTGGATGTGAGAAGGTGTCTATTACAGTTTCTGAAAATGACTAAAGATTTTAGAAAATCAAACGCCCTTTTTGTGATATTTTCTGGATCACGCAAGGGGGAGAAAGCTTCTAAAAGTACGCTGGGTAGGTGGCTTAAGTTGGCTATAACAGAAGCCTATAAAGCAAAAGGAGAAATACCTCCCTCAGGTATTGCTGCCCACTCTACTAGATCCACGGCAGTTTCCTGGGCTGAAAGGGCCGGTGCATCGCCTGAACAAATCTGCAAGGCTGCCACTTGGTCCAGTTATTCGACATTTCTCCGGCACTACCGGTTAGATCTACTGTCTGCAGCAGATCAGGCCTTCGGCAGGAAGGTACTGCAGGCAGTAGTCCCGCCCTAGGGTAATTTTCTCGGTTATCCTCTCCGGGGTTGTCCTGAAAGGCGATTTGAGAAAGACTAAGTTAGACTTACCGGTGACGGTATTTCTAAGAGCCTTTCAGGACAACCGTTACTTCCCTCCCTAGGTTATGCTTAGTAAATGTATTAAGTTCTACCATGGTGTTGTGCTTTCTGTGCTTTGTTTTCCAGTGTCGGAAGGCCACAATAACTGAAGCCATGGAGGAAGAGGAGGTGTTTTTAAAGTGGGCATGTGTTTCCTAATGACAAGGTGGAGCTACACTCTCTCCGGGGTTGTCCTGAAAGGCTCTTAGAAATACCGTCACCGATAAGTCTAACTTAGTCTTTTTCCCACAAATAGAGCTTTCTTTTGGTGGTATTTGATCACCCCTGCGTTTTTTTTAATTTTATTTTATTTTTATTTTTT
The DNA here is from genome assembly GCF_037356315.1 of Lithobates pipiens. NCBI lineage: Eukaryota > Metazoa > Chordata > Amphibia > Anura > Ranidae > Lithobates > Lithobates pipiens. The sequence continues at coordinate 220,103,878 of NW_027507748.1, read as the reverse complement.
TTTGCGCTATAAACAAAAATAGAGCGACAATTTTGAAAAAAACGCATTATTTTTTACTTTTTGTTTTTTATAATAAATATCCCCTAAAAATATATAAAAAAAACTTTTTTTTCCCTCAGTTTAGGCCGATACGTATTCTTCTACAAATTTTTGATTAAAAAAAACGCAATAAGCGATTATTGATTGGTTTGCGCAAAAGTTATAGCGTTTACAAAATAGGAATAGTTTTATAGCATTTTTATTAACAAATATATTTTTTTTTTTTTTTTTTTTTTTTTTTTTTACTAGTAATGGCGGCGGTCAGCGATTTCTATTGTGACTGCGACATTGTGGTGGACACATCGGACATTTTTGACAAATTTTTGGGACCATTGTCATTTATACAATAATCACTGCTATATAAATGCAGTGATTCCTGTGTAAATGACATTGGCAGTGAAAGGGTTAACCAGTGGGTGGCAGTGTAGGGGTTAAGTGTTCCTAGGGGTGTGTTACTAACTGTGGGGGGTTGGGCTTTCATTTAGTGAACACTGATCTGTGCTCCAATCACATGGAGCAGAGATCAGCATCACTAGTTGCTAGGTAGAATGGAGAAATGTTGTTTACAACGGCATTTCTTCATTTGGCCGCTCCGTGAGACGATCGCGGGGATGCCCGCGGCGATCGAGTCCGCGGGTCCCGCGACCGGACTCACGGAGGTCCCGACCAGCGCGGGAGCGCGCCCGATGGCAGGGCGGCAAATTTAAAGGGACGTACATGTACGCCCATTTGCCTGCCCGTGCCATTCTGTCGACGTACATCGTCGTGCGCTGGTCGGCAAGTGGTTAAAGAGGATGTACGTGTACACCCATTTGCCCACCGCTGCCATTGTGCCGACGTATATCGGCATGCAGTGGTCAGCAAGTAGTTAATATATTAAAAAGCAAATTTATGACTTGACAGTAAAATCCTTTTTTTGGAACACTATATAGGACACCGGTCCCTTTCCTCTGTTCCTTTTATGATCTCTGTATTGAAAGAGGTTGTTTGGACACCTGCAAAAAACCCACAGAGACATTCCCAATTACCTGAAGGTAACTACAGCTTACCCATTGTTAAGGCGATGATCCTGTGTCCTGTATTGTACTTCAAGAAAAGTATTTTATTGGAAGTTAAATATTTATATTATTGTAGACAGGTATTTTAAGCCATTTTTCTTTCATAGGATTGCTTCTTTTACGTGTGAATTACCTAAGACTGATAGTGGGTTTCCTCAGGAAAAAATATTTGACTATTGTAGTATTTTAAAATCATTAATGACTTATTTTTATGTCTTAGGGCCTTGTAATTAAATCCACTTCTTCAGGACAGCATTTTGTTGGCCAAACAGTACCAGAGGTCAGTTTCAATCACTTGTTACCAGCTGCAAATACATAAATGGAAATGGTTACCGATAACTGTGGATAGAGCTGATTACTTGGTGTATGGCGTTTGGTTAGTGCTCTGCTTATAACTAAAATGACACTTTATTGTTCTAAAACCAGTATGGTGACATTGTTATTGCCTTTTTGTTTACACAAATCATGTTATATAAATTGCAAATGTACCTGTTACCTGCTGTCTCCTATGGTGATGAATGTTGGCTACTGCACATATACAGTTAGAATAAAGCAAACCGCATGTCCCCCCTAGCAGCACGTGAACTGTGAATTAAAGTAGATGTAAACCATACATAAATTAAAATGGTACTTTAGTCAGAAAATTAAGTCCTGCTAGTTCACACCAGGCTGGCTCCTTTTGCAGGTATAGCTATGCAAAACATTAAAAATTAGTGTCTATACTGTTTAAAATCCAGTAATACACTGGCTCACCATTCTCTACACATTCTCAGTTGCTCTCCATTTTTTAGGCACTGCTTAATTTGTAGAGGCCGATCTGCTGACTACTTTTAAAGCACAATTAAACCCTCCTATCCTTTACAGCCAAGCGAGCTGCTTCTGTTTTGGTCTTCAACTGCCATGGTGCTGCACATGTCCTCAGTTATGACAACAACCATTTGATGGTTTGACAAGCAAATGTGAGAGTTGGCAATCCTGGCATTCCAGGAATGTAACAAATTTTTCATGAACTAGAATGGTGTATAGTGCAATGAGTGTTGCTACTATATATAAGCGTAAGGCCCCTTTCACACATGCGGACAGTATGTCCGTATTTCATCCATCCGTTTGCAGATGAAATACGGACATACATGCATCCCTATGGGATAGCGAGTGTCTGCGGATGAACATCGGCAGACACCCGCTATTGTCCGCCTCCGCTATTGTCCGATTCTGCAGACGGAGGAAAATCCTATTTTTCTATCCGTCTGCAGAGCAGATCGGATGAACACGGACAGACGGTCTGTGCTCATCCGATCCACCATAGAGGAGAACGGAGAGCTGACAGGGCAGTCCCTGCACAGGTGCAGAGACCGCCCTGTCCGCCGCCGGCTCAGCGGGGACAACGGAGCGATCCCCACTGAGCAAGCGGATCATCACGGGGTGCATCATTACTGGTCCGCCCCGTGTGAAAGGGGCCTAATTTACAAATCATCAATAACTGCTTCCTCTGAGTAATGGAGCACCTGCACTATTGTTATAAATATAATGCTGGGAAAAAGGTGTATCAAGATGCTGACATGTCAGGTTCAGATGTAATTAGCACAAACCTAAAAACATCTTTAAAATAAATATTGAGAAAGCTTAAAGATAGAAATATGGAAGTTACCAGTGCCGCAGAAAGAGGGTTTTTCTAGAAAAGTGACTTTCTTGATGCAGTCACTTTTTTTTTTTTTTTCTTTCTCTCTCTCGTTCTTTCATGTTGTTGGACCTGTCTTTTTATGTGTAACATTTCACTTTCATTCTTGTGTTTAGTCTGCAGCCAGAGAGTGTGAACAAATCCTTCCAGGCGATGAGATCATTAAAGTGAATGATCAGGTTGTGGTAAGTTCAATAAAGAGAATCTTCTAAATCTGTTGGCAATCAGAACTGGTGGATGTAAAAAAAAAAAAAAAAAAAAAAAAAAAATTTGAAGAGGGGGGGCTCAAACAAGCATTTCACTATTACAGAAATCTAAAACTTTCTGCTGCAAAGGTTATCGGTGCATAACCAAGTTGCATTTTGCATCTTCAATAATTGATGACTTTTTTTGGATATGATTTAAGATCCAACTGTCAAGAATAACATTAGGCTAACGTTGCAGATAAGGGGATGAGAGAACTGTTGAGCAGGAACATGGAATATCTGACAAAGATCCTTAGCATGCTTATAATTTAAAATTGAGATCAATATAATTGTTGTTTTAAAATGAGAAAGGACAAGGATGCAAAGAAAATATGCAAAAGCTACTTTTATATTTGGGGAAGCGTGTGCCCTAATTAGAAAAACCATGTGTTGAGGCTTCATTCTATCCCTTGACACCTCCATGGACTGCAGCAAATATAAAGCAGAATACATTTAAAAAATAAAATAATCCAAACTGGGTAAGTAAAACTGGATGTGTTTAAAAGATTATATGAATACATTTATGCTGATCCATGCACCATAAATATGTTAACTGTGCAGAGGAGAAATGTAAGAATCCTGCTGATTGATATCTTGCAGTCTCTTCTTTCTATATGCATTCACCCCAGCAATGGCTCTATGGGATTTCTCCAGGTAGGTTTCCTTAAGGTAGCAACAGTTGAAGTATATGAACAAGTTCATTCCTTGCAGGAACACCAGGAATTGTTTTTGAGAGCTGAAAATAAATTTAACAAAACATTTTTTTTTTAAATCCTATTAACATGTTAAACACTATGAGATTTAGTGATTGGACTTGAATACTCTTTAAGTTGCTATTTTTTTTAACTGTGTAATATGAAATGTAACCACTAAATACTATATAGGAGCAGATGGTTGCTACAGTGGATATAGAAGGTCCACATACCCCTGTTTTAAAATGTCAGGTTTCTGTGATGTAAAAAAATTAGACAAAGATAAATAATTTCAGAACTTTTTCCACCATTTTTAATGTGACCTATAAACTGAAAAAATAAATAAAATATGGTTTCATACGTGCGCACACCCTCTTTAACTGGGGATGTAACTGTGTTCAGAATTAAGCAATCACATTCAAACTCATGTTAAATAGACATCAGTACACACCTGCCATCATTTAAAGTGCCTCTGATTAACCCCAAATAAAGTTAAGCTGTTCTAGTAGGCCTTCCCTGACATTTTCTTAGTCACATTCTACAGCAAAAGCCATGGTCCGCAGAGAGCTTCCAAAGCATCAGAGGGATCTCATTGTTAAAAGGTATCGGTCAGGAGAAGGGTACAAAAGAATTTCCAAGGCATTAGATGTACCATGGTACATGGTGAAGACAGTCCTCAATGGTGGCACAACGGTGATATTACCAAGAACTAGATGTCCCTCCAAAATTGATGAAAAGACAAGAAGACAACTGGTCAGGGAGGCTGCCAAGAGGCCAACAGCAACATAAAAGGAGCTGCAGGAATACCTGGCAAGTACTGGCTGTGCTGTACATGTGACAACAATCTCCCATATTCTTTATATGTCTGGGCTATGGGGTAAAGTGGCAAGATGGAAGCCTTTTCTTACGAAGAAAGACATCCAAGCCTGGCTACATTTTGCAAAAACACATCTGAAGTCTCCCAAAAGCATGTGGAAAAAATGTGTTCTGGTATGATGAAACAAAGGATGAAATTTTTGGCCATAATTCCAAAAGATATGTTTAGCACAAAAACTCTGCACATCACCAAAAAAACACCATACCTACATTGAAGCATGGTGGTGGCAGTATCATGCTTTTGGGGCTGTTGTTTTTCTTCAGCTGGAATATAGGGGCCTTAGTCAAGGTAGAGGTAATTATTAACCGTTGCAAATACCAGTCAATATTGGCACAGAAAAGCTGAACATCTTTCAGCATGACAACGACCCAAAGCATGCATCCAAATCGACAAAGGAATGGCTTCACCAGAAGAAGATTAAAGTTTTTGGAATGGCCCAGACCTGAATCTGACAGATTTGGAGTGTTTTTGCAAAGTAGAGTGGACAAATATTGCCATGCTGATGTAATCATACCCAAAAAGACTGAGTGCTGTAATAAAATCAAAAGGTGCTTCAACAAAGTTTTAGTTTTAGGGGTGTGCACCCTTATGCAACCATATTATTTTAGTTTTTTATTCATACTTCCCTCAACCTTAACCACTTCAGCCCCGGACCAATAAACACCTTAAGGACCAGAGGTCTTTTTCCAATTTCGCACTGCGCTGCTTTAACTGGTAATTGCGCGGTCATGCAATATTGCACCCAAACGAAATTTGCGCCCTTTTCTTCCCACAAATAGAGCTTTCTTTTGATGGTATTTGATTGCCTCTGCGATTTTTATTTTTTGCGATATAAATGGAAAGAGCGAAAATTTTGAAGAAAAATATTTTCTTCTTTTTGTTATAGGAAAAATCGAATAAACTAAATTTTAGTCATACATTGAGGGCAAAATTTATTCAGCCACATGTCTTTAGTAAAAAAAAATGTCAATAAGCGTATATTTTTTGGTTTGCGCAAAAGTTATAGCGTCTACAAACTAGAGTACATTTTCTGGAATTTACACAGCTTTTAATTTATGACTGCCTATCTCATTTCTTGAGGTGCTAAAATGGCAGGGCAGTACAAACCCCCCCCAAATGACCCCATTTTGGAAAGTAGACACCCCAAGCTATTTGCTGAGGGCCATGTTGAGACCATTGAATATTTTTTTTTTTTTTTTTTTTTTTTGTCCCAAGGGATTGAATAATGACAAAAAATAAAAAATACATTTTTTTTTTTACAAAAAGTTGTCACTAAATGATATATTGCTCACACATGCCATGGTTATATGTGGAATTGCACCCCAAAATATATTCCGCTACTTCTCCCGAGTATGGGGATACCACATGTGTGGGACTTTTTGGGAGTCTAGTCGCGCACGGCACCCCAAAAACCAATCACCACCTTCAGGATTTCTAAGGGTGCAAATTTTTGATTTCACTCCTCACTACCTATCACAGTTTCGAAGGCCATAAAATGCCAAAATAGCACAAAACCCCCCAAAATGACCCCATTTTGGAAAGTAGACACCCCAAGCTATTTACTGAGAGGCATGTTGAGTCCATGGAATATTTTATATTTTGCCACAAGTTGCGGGAATATTAAACTTTTTTTTTTTGCACAAAGTTGTCACTAAATGATATATTGCTCACACATGCTATGGGCATATGTAAAATGACACCCCAAAATGCATTCTGCTGCTTCTTCTGAGTACAGGGATACCACATGTGTGGGACTTTTTGGGAGCCTAGCCGCGTACGGCACCCCGAAATCCAAGCACCGCCTTCAGGATTTCTAAGGGCATACATTTTTTATTTTACTCCTCACTACCTATCACTACCTATCACAGTTTTGAAGGCCATAAAATGCCAAGATGGCACAAAACCCCCCAAAATGACCCTATTTTGGAAAGTAGACACCCCAAGCTATTTACTGAGAGGCATGTTGAGTCTATGGAATATTTTATATTTTTACACAAATTGCGGGAATATTACAAACTTTTTTTATTTTTTGCACAAAGTTGTCACTAAATGATATATTGCTCACACATGCTATGGGCATAAGTCAAATTACACCCCAAAATAAATTCTGCTGCTTCTCCCGAGTACGGGGATACCACATGTGGGGGACTTTTTGGGAGCCTAGCCACGTACGGGACCCCCGAAAACCAAGCACTCCCTTCCGGATTTAAATATAAAATGCTACCAAAAAAACTGTTGGCGATCGCAGGGATCAGGCCTGACTCTGCGATCGCTGCAGTTATGTGTTTAGTGTTTTGTAAGTGACAGTGATCGATCGATACTGCACTTGGGTGGCCTGGGCAGAGGGGCAAAACGCAGGTGCTAGCAGGTATCTGGGCTGATCCCGCTAACAATGCGTTTTTTTGGAGCCCTAAACTGCTGGGGACGCTAGTATAGATCTGATCAGATATTGATCTGTTCAGATTCTATACCACTACGGGAGGTTTATGCTTTGCATGTGGGTGTTAGCGGTACTGGCACTAACCTAGCGCTGCCTGGGGCGACGCAGACCCTGACCCTGACCCTAAAACCTAATTGATATCACCCGCCGGGTGATCAGGGGGTTAAACCTTTATTGGGTAATAAATGGTGGGTGCCCTGATGCTATAAAAAGCAAACTAACCAGAGTCACCCGTAACACTTATACGGTGATCAGTGGTGAAAGGGTTAACTAGGGGCAATCAGGGGGTTCAAATTTTTATTAGGTAGTATATGGGGGTCCCTGGCGCTATATAAAAACCTGACGGGGAACCTAAATAACTAACTGGCTAACCAGCGTCACCAGTGACACTTATACTGTGATCGCCGGTGAAAGGGTTAACTAGGGGCAATCAGGGGGTTAAAACCATTATTGGGTAGTATATGGGGGTACCCAACGCTATAAAAACCTGGCGGTGAACCTAAAAAAATAACTAGCTACGTAATGACACTAGTGACACTAATGCAGCAATGAGAAAAACGATCGCTTAGTGACACTGGCAAAAGGGGGTGAAAGGGTTAACTAGGGGCAATCAGGGGGTTAAAACCATTGTTGGGTAGTATATCGGGGTACCTAGCGATATAAAAACCTGGCGGTGAACCTAAAAAAAAAAATAGCTACCTAGCGACACTACTGCAGCGATCAGAAAAATGATCGCTTAGTGACACTGGCAAAAGGAGGTGAAAGGGTTAACTCTAGGGGCAATCAGGGGGTTAAATTTTTATTGGGGGGTGATAGGGGGCTACCCTGGACCTAACACTAACTGCCCTGACAGTTTTTACTTTTACAACTGACACTGAATGCAGTGATCAGTAAAGAAATGATCAATGCAATCAGTGACACTGTGACTGGGGGGGGGATCGGGGGGGGGGGGTTTGTGTGCCTGTGTGTACCTACATGTCAGTGTAGTGTTGGTGCACACTTACTTTGTGTCTCCTCCTCGTAGTCCGGTCAAAAAGACCGCCCCGAGGAGAATGACATCACTTCCTCCTTCCTGTGTAAACAATACACAGTGGGAGGAAGCTTGTCATTGGCCAGGAGCGATCCAGAGGGGGTGGCCAGAAACCAACGGCCATCCCCTCATCACGGATTGCTCCTGGAGCGAACCGGACCGCCGTATCCAGCGGGAGGGGGTCCAATCGGACCCCCCCACCCGCTGGAAGGCAGGCACGTACATGTACGTGCTTGTGCCTGCCTGTGCCATTGTGATGACGTACAATGGCAATACGGCGGTCCTTAAGTGGTTAAAGACTTCAGTTTGTTGTTCCATGGAGTTGTACAGTTTATAGGTCACATTAAAGGTGGAAAAAGTTCTGAAATTATTTATCTTTGTCTCATTTTTTTACATCACAGAAACCTAATATTGACGGATGTGTAAACTTTTTATTTCCACTGTATGTTTTAACACTTTTACGCTTTACCCTTCCACAAAGGAAATCTATTTTGGGATGTATGTGGGATATCATTGCGATTTTTTTTTTTTTTTTTTTTTTTTTTTTTTTTTTTTTTTCCCTTTGAAATTGCTAATTACCTGTATGCATATTAGGAGTTCTTGTATCATCTACTTCATGTTTGTTCCTGGTTAGTGATTAAGGAAGTGTTGTCTCCTTAGACAAAAATGGATTGATTGCTTATGATTGTTAATGATTGACCTACTCTTTACATACGTGTTGGTTGGTCATGTGGAACAGATGAAACACAATCTTACTTTTTATAGCCAACTACAATTGTGCTCAAAAGTTTGCATACCCTGGTAGAAATCATGAAATTTTGGCATTAATATTGAAAATCTGACTATTTAAAGATAGTGAACATCACCTGAAACCATTTATTATCACATCATTTTTTTTCTATCCTTTTTAAATCCTAATGATATTAGAAATCACCCAAATGGCCCTGATAAAGTTTACCCTGGAATGTTTGGCCTTTGTACAGACTCAGAAGGTGGCACACACAGATTAAAATGGCAATTAAAGGTTAATTTCTAACATTTGTGGCTTTTTAAATCGCAATTAGTGTCTGTGTAAAAATAGTCAATGAGTTTGTTGGCTCTCGATTGGATGCCCTAGCAGGCTAGACACTGAGCCATGAGGAGGTAGAAAAGAACAGTCAAAAGACCTGTGTAACAAAGTAATAGGACTTTTATAAAGATGGAAAAGGGTATAAAAAGATACTCAAAGCCTTGAATATGCCAGTCAGTACTGTTTAATCCCTTATTAAGAAGTGGAAAATTCAGGCTCTTTTGATACCAAGCCAAGATTTTCAAAACAAATTGAACATTCATGTGTGCAATACTTAGCAATAGATAATGATTATTAAATGCATTACGTGACCCTGGAAGGCTCAACTTTTGGCACAGTAACCTTTCCAAGGTTAAAACAGCTACACATTCTGTTGACTAACAGCCTCCTGTCATACAGACTTGCTTCTATAGCTGGCATATCTGATTGTTTAGGTGTCAGGATTAGTATTCCTCCCACTGTACTTCAGGCAGCTCAGATATATGTGCTGCAGGTCCTGTCTTATCCCCACTCTTTGCAGGCCATTCAGAAAACGGATTTCGGGCTTCATTTTTTGAAAGGATTAGTGGTTTCTGAGCCATTGTCTGCAGAGACTGTCTGTCTGATTAGGAGTCCTTCTCAGATGAGCTACCCCTTGTCGTATCGGTCTGCTATTATTCCCAAGTTAGAGACCATTTTGGGGCTTTATTGCAGTGCATATCACTTTAAAACTAGAGGATCCTATTGTTGGTTCTACCAGTGCTGTTTTCAGTTTTGGAACATAAAGGCAGCAAAGTCCTTCCCTTTCCATTTGCTTTTCTAACTGTTTCTATATGAAGAATGGAGGCACTCTGGTAAGTTGGTTCCTTTTAGTGATTGATGGCCTTGTATGCATTTGGTGCAGATTTTGTTGAACTTGTTTTCCCCATGTGTCTGGCCTTGTCTCGTCGAGACTACTATTCCTAATTAGGTGGAAGAGGCTACTGGTTTTAAGGACCCAACCGATATGTGGTTGGTAGACCTCTCCAGAACCGTTCTTATTGGGTTGGCCTTGCATTCAATTCTGGCTGTATTTTTACTTTTTAAGAGATTTTGCTTATTTAAACGTGGTCTAACAAAGGGGATTAAACCACTGTTTACCATGTGCTTGTGAAAAGCCTCCCTCTTTATTTCTTGCATGTATCTCTTGTCAGTGCATACTGTCAGTGCATACTGTATGTGTAGGGCACTTGGTTAAAGTGTTGAGCTGCCTGGTAAGAAGCACTTGATATGCATGCCCTTTTTGAGGGACAACGACTTTTCGGACCATCCCTGGATGTTACTAGTGATAGGCGCATTCATTTTTTTTTCAGTGGAAGAAGCTCAACAAGCAGAGTGCAAAGCTGTCTTCCTCTCTGACCATTAAGACTCCCCCCCTCTTTAAATTCTTCTTTTGATTTAAGTCTGAAGATTTGGCAAACTTGAAATGCCAGACAAGCTTCTCTGGTATAAAGGTGTGCACCTACTTTCCAGAGTAGGGGGATATCTGTTGGCCTTTGCGGACACTTGAGCATCTTGCATTCTTGGGTGAAGGCATTGGTGTCATTGGGCTGCAGGCTCGAGTTTCTTGCCCTACTTCCTCTCTTCACCCTTCTGGGTTTCATTGCTCCTGTTCAGGATGCTAACTGGTTCCAACAGTTTTACTCCAACCTGTTCACTGCTCCAAACCCTAAAGGGGACATTCATCACTTTCTTGACCTCAAACCCCTGAATGTATTCGGATCCACAAATTCTGTATGGTGTCAGCCAGACCTATCGCTTCAACAGGGGAGACTTTTTGGCTTCTGTTGGCATAACAGATGCTTATTCGCCATGCTCTTCGGCCTCGTTTTATGCACCTTAGGATTACTCCAAGCTTCTGGTGTTGGCTCTGTTGCACTCTGGTGTCACCCCCCCTTGTGGGATACTTAAGAGATCTCCCATTGAGGGAACAGTCAATGCGGGCTTTGAAGAATGTATCCCTGACTATTCAGATGTTGCAGAGGATTTGGGTGAATCTTAAACCTTCAGAAACTGTCTCTGAAACTGAAAATTTGGAGTATCCAAGTCTAGTTTTGGACGTATCTTGGGCTAGAGTATTCCTTTCCCAGCAGAAGCTTCAGCTGTCTTTTGAACGAGTGTCTTGGGGCTGATAGTAAACCTTCCTAAGGTTCTCTGTGGCCAATTCTACTCCAGATCTTGGCAGTGCAGTGTTCTGTCATCATGGGGCAAATTGGGCCTTTCACTAGATAGGCTGATGCAGTTGACATCAAGGATGAGGCTATCCCTGGCTTGGGGGTACAGGAATCTAGCTCTGCAGTCAATGTATTTTCCATCTTTTTAAAAGATTCCCATGACAAGCTTGGGGGGGGGGGGGGGGGAATCCTGGACAGTTTTCCAGGGGACTTGGTAATCTGCAACTCTCATCTACTGATTAACATCTTGAAGTTTCGGATGATTTGGCTGGCCCTTCAGCGTTGGTCCAACCTGGTCATTTGATCTGATTTCAGTCGGACAACACAATAATCATAGGAGCCAGGAGTCTCTCCATGGAAAGAGTGGTTGAGTGGATCCTGTCCTGGGTAAAACTGCAGGTTCCAGCCTTGTCCATGGAAGAATGGTTTCTAAACTTGGAGGTTTTTAAGAAAATTTCACAGATTGGGAATCATGGATGTGAACTGCCTGGATGTGCAGGGATCCACTGGCAATCTGATCAAAAGGATATCTACTTCCTGTTGGATTTTTTTTGACATCAGACAAGTGGTTTCCAGATTTGCAAAGCTGCCATTTGGTGTTCTGTTCAATTGTGCTCTGATTTCTTTCTGGTGGATGTTTTTTTTGCCTCCTCTGATGCCAGCTTAAGGTCCTTCAGGCAGCTGTTAGAGCTGCATGCAGTCCCCAATTTCCTGTTTTTACCATTGGGCCTGTTTTGTAATTGTTGCTTGCTGTATTGCCCACCCCTCAATAGGATTGCTCTTGGATTTTAAGACTTTTGTTCCTCATGGATGCATTCACTGTGAAATATTTTTTATTGGAGCCCATTGAGGGACATCCGTTCCACCCCACTCCTTTTTTTTTTTTTTTTTTTTTTTTTTCAGCACTGCTTTGCTACAAACTGTGGTATGCCGGTGGTGGCCCCCAACACCTGTACAATATGTATTTTATAATCCCTGAAAACGCAAACATTTTTAGTAGTGTGTGTGTGTTTGTTTTGTGTGTTTTTGTATTTTTTATTTTTAACCTGATTTTGTGATTAATACTCTGCATATCTGCACCTAGGTTGGATGGACTCATAAAAATCTTGTGCGCAAACTCCAGGAGAAATTAAACTGTGTGACTCTTATTTTAAAGAAAGTTTCAGTCTCCCCTGCAAAATCTCCTCCTGTTTCTTCAAAAAGGAACAAAACACATGAAGCAAGCCCATCATCATTGATGGATGGTTCCCCATTTTCTTCACATGCAAGTCCTGTTCCTGCTTCACCTGATGTGCGTGGACGCGACTTCTTATTGAAACCAAATAGAGCTCCAGTATCACCACTAAAGCACAAAAACCTTCTGGCAACCCAAAGTGCACCTGGTTTTAAAACAGAGAACAAACTTACAAGCATAAAATCTGGTAGTGGAGCTCCACAAAATCTGGAACAAGCCTTGTCTGCTGAAAACAGTCTGAATAGGCCAAGCGGGCTTAGTTCACAGGGGCATCTTACTTGGTCCTGCCCAGGTGCTTCATCAAAGCCTCTTACATCAGACATTTTTCTTTCTCTTCCTCCAACCTCCCCTGGACTACCTGCCCAACCAGAGATGTCTTGCTCAACAATATATGCAAAAACACTGACTCCTTTGGAACAGTGTTCCTCAGAAATGGAGTCAAAGAATGTAAAGGTTTGTTAATTCATGATTCATGTATTGTTTCCTTTCTTTGAATATCTCAGCCAAGCCTAAGAGATCCATATTTTTCTGGCTTTGCTGTGATGGTTATGTTGGCTCTACATTACTTAGTGGGATTGGATATTGTCTGCCCTAATAATGATTTGTTTATGCTAAAGTGATACTAAAGGAAGTGAAAATAAAAAAATAACAAACCTTTTATACTTGCCAGTCTGTGCAATAGTTTTGCACAGAGCATCCCCAAGTCCTCCTCTTCTTGGTTCTCCCGTCCGCACTCTGGCCCCCCCCCCCCCCCCCCCCCGCTGAGTGCAAGCTGCTTTCTATGGGGGCACTCATGCCTGCTTGCTTCTGAGCCCTGCTTTGTATGTCCATTTACCCACAGAACAGGACTCAGCCCTCCCCGTCCCTACTCACTCCTCACTGGCTGTTATTGGCTCCTGCTGCTGTGTCTAAGCCAATGAGGTGGGAGAGAGCTGGAGGAGCAGCTGCTCTCTTGCATATCGCTACATCTGGTTCAGGTAAGGGGGGGGGGGGGGTGAGAAACTGCATAGTGAAGGTTTTTTACCTTCATGCATGGGATCCTTCCAGCTACTCATCTCCTAAGGCTAGGTTCACACTGCTGTGATATGATTTTTTGATCCAATTTTCAGTGCGATTTCTGAAATGCTACTTGGTTGCAACTTTGATAAGGTTTGTATATTCTATGGGGCTACAATTGCACTGAAATCACACCAATGTAGTACAGGAACCCTTTTCCAAAATTTCTCCATGCTGAGTTGTATTTATGTGACCGGACACCATGGAAAACTATGATTTCCATTGCCATGTGATTCTCTGTGACTCAAGTCACATCTGAAATGACACTCGTGTGAACAAGGCCCTAATGTACACTGAGCTGCACATGCAAAGCTTTGTGTTTGCTGACTACGTTCTTTAGTGCTGGTATGAATTAACTCATCCCAGGCCAGCCATTCAGAATGGCCAAAGATGCCAAACCCAGAGCAAGATTAGTGGGTAGATTCATAGGTAGCGCGAGAGCTTGTGGATGCTGCATCACAGCAGTGATGGCAAGTACAATTGACTTTTTTTCTGCTTTAATAAAACAATAAGAACCTTATGTTCATTAGGTAAAAGTAGTATTGATATACAAATCTCGAAGGCTTGTAAAGTACAATAAAAATAATTGGCACCAATAAGAAAAGCCTTTGTTTTGATCTACGGTTGCCATGCACATGTGATCAGTTATGACAGCAGCCATTTGATGACTTGGCTGTTCGGTTGAGAGCACAAGAAATTGTGACGCCTGTCATTCATGGCATGCCTTCAATATAAATGTTTTGAGAAACAATAAGGGCAAATTTAGAAGTGCGGCTAAATTTACTGCTTCCCTGAAGAGTGATCCATGTGAGGAATACTTCTTAAGCCCCATACACACTATCCGTTTTTCTGCTGAGTTTTTCCTTCATATTTACTAAAACCATATAGCTGCTTAAAGAGGGATTCCACCTACAAAAAAAATATTAAAAGCCAGCAACTTTTAATAAATGGACACTCACCTGTCCCAGGGTCCAGCGATGTCGGCAGCTGAGACCGATCCATTACGAGGCTCTCGGGCTGCTGCCGCCGCCATTCTCTGGGAGGGAATCAGGAAGTGAAGCGTTGCGGCTTCACTTCCCGGTTCCACACTGTGTGTCTCAGCAGACGGCGCGCAGAGACAGGAAACGGCATAGTCTCCCATGGGAGTCTATGCCGGGAAGTGGGTGCAAATACCTGTCTTTGACAGGTATCTGCACCCCCCTCCCCCCTGAAAGGTGCCAACTGTGACACCGGAGGGGGGGGAGGGTTCCAATGAGCGGAAGTTCCACTTTAGGGTGGAACCCTGCTTTAAGGACCGCCTCCTGCACATATATACGTTGGCAGAATGGCACGGCTGGGCACAAGCACGTACCGGTACGTTGCTCTTTAAGTGCCCAGCCGCGGGTCAGGAGCGGGCCGCTGTCGGCACGCTCCCGACCCGGTCCTGAGCTCCGTGACTGCGGCCGCGGGACCAGCGGACCCGATCCGTCACATCCGCATAACGTCATACATAACCCCTCCTTGCCCCCCTAGTGGTTAACTCCTTCACTGCCAGTGTCATTTACAAAGGAATCGGTGCATTTAAATAGCACTGATTGCTGTATAAATGACAATGATCCCAAAAATGTCCAATGTGTCCGCCATAATGTCAGTCACAATAAAAATCGCTGATCGCCGCCATTACTAGTAAAAGAAAAATATATTAATAAAAATGCTATAAAACTATCCCCTATTTTGTAAACACTATAACTTTTTGCGCAAACCAATCAATCGCTATTTGCTTTTTTTTTTTTTTTTTAACCAAAAATATGTAGAAGAATACGTATCAGCCTAAACTGGGGGGGGGGGAGTTTTTTTTTTTTATATATTTTTGGGGATATTTATTATAGCAAAAAAGTAAAAAATATTGCATTTTTTTTTCAAAATTGTCTATTTTTGTTTATAGCGCACAAAATAAAAACCGCAGAGGTGATCAAATGCCACCAAAAGAAAGCTCTATTTGTGTGGAAGAAAGAACGCCAATTTTGTGCGGGAGCCACGTCGCACGACCGCGCAGTTGTCAGTTAAAACGACGCAGTGCTGAAACGCAAAAAGGGGCTTGGTCCTTTGGCTGCAAATTGGTCCAGGGCTTAAGTGGATAATATAAGGTCAATTTGTATGCAATCAGGCAGACCCTTGCATTACATGTTTTTGGTAAACCTGAAGGAAAAATATCAGCAGAAAATCTGATAGTGTGTATGGGGCAAATTTGAGTATGTGTTACAAGTGCAGCCCTGGTTATTTCAATAATTAGCAGTGCTGGTATTTAATACTGTATATATTGTGAACCGTAATAGTTTTTATTTCTCTAGCATTCCTCACGACCAAGAAGTGGGTCTGATTCTACCTCACCACCTGTGAACAGGTACTGTAAAAAACAAGACTCATAGTTTCTTTATATCAATAGACTTTTTAAAACTTAGGATTTTTATTGTTCTCTGTTTTGTAGCCTGCTCGACCCACCTTCTGCCAATTTGAGGCCCTCCATATCTGACAGTAGTCTATCAAAGAAAACAGTTGCTGAAGTGCCTCAGCAAAGCAAAAGCCTAGATGGTGAGAATTTAAACTATTGTTTGAACAAAATTATTATGAACGTTGCTATCACTCTACAGTGTATAGTCGGATATTGTTTATAGTCATTGGAAACTGGTGGGTTATTTGTGGTGTTGGTAGCAATTATGAGCATCTATAAACTTTGTGGAGTTCTTTGTACTGCCAGGATGACACCTTAAAAGTTTTTCTAATTGAATTACTTGAATTTGATACACTGCTGGGCTTGTACTACTTTGTGTGACCCCAGCACAATGCATACACTGAGTAAAGGCCCAGCAGAGTTATCTGTGCTTGAATTACGGTTTTGTGAGATATTAGCGTTTCTAGTTTTCCCTAAATGACTGGAACAGAATTGCACATATTTATTCTCCTGCATTTCAGCTTCCTTCCAAGGTTCACAAGAGAAAGCCAAAAGCCCCAAAACTGAGAAAAAGCTGCAATCTTCAGACATGGACAAGGTACTTTTGAATACATTTTATTACACACTTTAAATAACTGTATAGAGCAACCTATTGATAGGCCCATTCGACAACTGCAGTTTCTCAACAATACATACTTGTAAGTGGATGGTATCCATTCTATGGCATATTCAGTGCAGCCTTGCTTGGCTCAGCGTACAGTTTAAAATAAAAATGGAAAAATGTCCATGTACAGTAAGCATGCCATCCTTTGGAAGGGTTTATTTAGAAATTGGATAGCTCACATAAACCGTTATTATATAATACCCTAACACATTTTATGCATATAGGTGCTTAGTCTTAGTGATTAGGTAAACCTTTCCCTTCTATTTAAAGTTCAATTACTCACTTGTGCCATTGTACAGTCAAAAGCTTTCCAAACAGATTAGCTGTGGCTGCCAGTCATTATATAATTCTGTAATTGTTATTGGGAATTGTTAGATTGACAGCAAATACAGTTAACTATTCTCTCCTAGTTATAGCCTGAACTACTGTACAAAGGAGGCGTTGGGTAGCATAGCGTGATGACAATACTATCAGGAACAAGACTAGAAACATTGGGTGGTATACATCCACCACAATGTTAATTTGCAGCGGAGCCCCATTTCAGAAACCCTTCTCTAGATAAACTGACTCGCCTGACACTAAAGAGCAGTTTATCTCTGGTCTGGTGGCTCAGGAATCCAGCAATGAAGTTGGGAAAATCCTTCCTCCCCACTTTCTTAGGAGAGCATCACAACGGATGCCAGTTTAAAGACCAGGAGGCCTTACTGGTGCAGGGAACATGGTCGACAGAGGAATCTCATCTCCCCATCCGCATTCTGGGGCTCCAAACACTTTGACTGGAGGGTCACCCAGTCGGAGAATGGCACATCAGTGGCTACACCAGCCATCAGGGAAGATCCAGAAGTCATGCTGTGACAGGAAGAAAACATTCTGGACAGTGCAAAGCTCCATGTTCCAGCCTTGTGAGTTGTTCACATTATGGGTGTAAACAATTGGCAGGCAAACTAGTTTGCCTAAGCTCCTGTCCTAGGGGAAAGGTCCCTACACACAAAAATGCTCCATGACTTGTTTCACTGGTGCGAGAAGCACAGCTACGCCACAAGATTGAGATGCAGGGCATCCTGGAGATCCTCATCACTTCAAACTGGCCTAGGCAAATGTGGTCTTTCGACCTGATCAGACTCCTGGCAGAGGCACCCTGTGGGCTTGTCCAGATCTCCTACCCAATGGACCAAGGTACTACCCTGCTTCACTGTTTCTGGCTTGAAATCTACCTTCCATAAGGTCAATTATCGCACATGAAAAGCTTAATTCTCTGGATACAAGGAAAGAAAAAATCACCTCCGATTTCCCAGAACTGGATCAGTGTGCAGTCTATCACAGGAGCCGGTCTAGGAGGTGGGACTTTATTACAGCATCCGCTGAACATTTCAGATCCAAGCGCCATGAAACAGCGGGAGATTGCCGCTCTACGTGACACACACAGGTGAAGAGGAGGGAGGGGAGGACTCTGACAGGGGGTTCACCAGAATGACTTATACATTTTTTTTTTTTTTTTTTTATCAAAAAGTTTTGAGTATTAAAAGACGATACAGGATAATGCATGCAATATGCCAGGTGCAACAGGCACCAACAAATACTAGTAACATTGTCTGCCAGAGCGTTTTAGTAAACAAGACACTGCCATGCCTAGTTGCCTTCACTTGTAATGTGAATACACCCGATCTGTAGCAGCCCGGGCCTCGAGATTGCTCGCCGATAAGACGGTGCAGACCATTTCAAGGGAACAGACATTTGTAAGCGCTACAAGTGGAGGCATCATTCACCCATCTGTCCCATATCTTGTTAAATTTACCCGGGCATCCTTGGTGTAGATGGAGGACGCCGGACAATCCCCCCCGTGTGTGCGCTCCGGCTGACCTTTTTTTACCCAAAAGTCCGGCGGTCTAAAAGTAGTTTTGCACCAAAATATGTCCGCCAGACAATACGGCTGTGTGTGTGCCGTACTTTTGAAATTAACGGACTTTTCCCGCACGGAGAAAAGTCCGTTAATTTTGAGCGCGGCTCCAGGTAGCCGGGACTAGCGAAGGAAGCGTCGCTGGCCCCGTCACCTGGTATGGAGTTAAAGGGGAAGCCCTACGCTGAAAAAACGGCATGGGGTCCCCCCTAGGTCCATATCGGACCCTTATCCGAGCACGCTACCCGGCCGGTCAGGAAAGGGGTGGGGACGAGCCCCCCCTCCTGAGCCGTACCAGGCTGTGTGCCCTCAACATCGGGGGTGCTTTGGGGAAAGGGGGCCGCGCGGCCCCCCCACCCCAAAGCCCCTTGTCCCCATGTTGATGAGGACAAGGGCCTCTTCCCAACAACCCTGGCCGTTGTCGGGGTCTGCGGGCGGGGTGCTTATTGGAATCCGGGAGCCCCCTTTAAGGTGGCCCCCGGATCCCGGCCCCCCACCCTATGTGAATGAGTATGGGGTACAATGTACCCCTACCCATTCACCTGTGAAAAAAAAAAAAACACCACACACAAGGATTAAAAATAATTTATTGCACAGCTCCGGGGGTCTTCTTCCATCTTGGGGGGTCTTCTCGCCGGACTCCTCCGCTATCTTCTGCTAGCTCTTTTACTAGCGGAGGAGCCCGGCTTTCTTCTTCCGACCTTGGGGGTCTTCTTCCGACTTCGGGGGTCTTGTCCCCCTCTTCAGTTCTTCTTGCCGGGCCTCCGTGCCTTCTTCTAGCTCTTTTACAAGCGGTGGCCCGGTCTTCTATCGCCGCTGTCTTTGTCGCTGCCTTCTGTTCTTCTCTTCTTGAGCTGTTGAATCGTTGCTGTCTCTGGCCACAATGACAGGGACGTGGCGTGTGGCGACTTATATAGGGACATCGCCGGGTGATGTCCCCGCCCATTATGATGTCAGTCCCAGCATCCTCTGGGACTGTGACATCATAATGGGTGGGGACATAACCCGGCGATGTTGCCACACGCTGCATCGCCTGTCATTGTGGCCAGAGACAGCAACGAGTCAACAGCTCAAGAAGAGAAGAACAGAAGGTGGCGACGAAGACAGCGGCGAGAGGCCCGGCAAGAAGAACCGAAGAGGGGGACAAGACCCCCGGGTGGCGACGATTAAGAAAGCCGGGCTCCTCCGCTAGTAAAAGAGCTAGTAGAAGATACCGGAGTCCGGCAAGAAGACCCCCGGAGCTGTGCAATAAATTATTTTTAACCCTTGTGTGTTGTTTTTTTTTTCACAGGTGTATGGGTAGGGGTACATTGTACCCCATACTCATTCACATAGGGTGGGGGGCCTTATTAAAGGGAGCTCCTGGATTCCGATAAGCCCCCCGCCCGTAGACCCCGACAACCAACGGCCAGGGTTGTCGGGAAGAGGCCCTTGTCCTCATCAACATGGGGACAAGGTGCTTTGGGGTGGGGGGGCGCGGCCCCCCCTTCCACAAAGCACCCCCTTATGTTGAGGGCATGCGGCCTGGTACGGCTCAGGAGGGGAGGGGGGGGCGCTCGCTCGTCCCCATCCCCTTTCCTGACCGGCCGGGTAGCGTGCTCGGATAAGGGTCTGATATGGACCTAGGGGGATCCCCACACAGTTTTTTTGGTGTAGGGCTTCCCCTTTAACTCCATACTAGGTGATGGGGCCAGCGACGCTTCCATCGCTAGTACTGGCTACCCGGAGCCGCGTTCAAAATGAACGGACATTCCTCCGCGTGTGTGGGCAAGTCTGTTCATTTCAAAAGTACGGCGGATAGTCTGCCGCAAAAGTACCGTGTGTGGGCAGGTACACTCGTTCGGACAGTCCGGCGGTTTGTCCGCCAGACTAAGTCCGCCAGATAGTCTGATCGTGTGTTCGCGGCATAAGACGATCGTCAAGTACTTCACCCCCTCAGGAATGGGGAGGAGGCCAAGTATACACTGACGTGGACATAGTGTCAGAGGAGAGCCCATTTGGTCATGAAGGAATTTTACGATCTGCGCCCAGTATTGCTGTATGAGTGGGCAAGACCACATAGGGTTATAAAAAAGTACTACTAGTGGCTCCACATCTGGGGCAGGATGGGTTGCTGCCAGGCCTATACTTAGATATGCGGGATGGTGTTCTGTCGGACCGATGGAGGATATAAAGATGGGTGAGGCAGTCTGATAGTTTAGGTGACACTAATTTTGTGTTTTCTAGTACTTCCCCACCCCATCCCATTGTTCATCCTCCATCTCTCCGAGGTTTAGTCTCCCACTTGGTCTTCAATTGGTATGCATGAGTGGTGGCCTTGGGTAGAAGGAGGAGGTTGTACAGGTAAGAAATTAGTTTCTTGGGGTCCTCACCAAGGACCACACTGGCCAAGGGTGATGAACCTGGAGGTAACGAAAGAGCATGTGGTTGGGGAGATCAAACTCCTCTTTGAGGGCCTGAAATGGCCTGACAGAGAGCATATAGTGATTCCAAGTTGAGCAGGGTATAATCTGTAAGGGAACTGCGCTAACCTCAAATTCCCAAAGTGAATGGGATATGTGTACGTGCTGAACCCACGATATAAACCTTAGTATCTTATATCTCTAAAACCACCTCAAAGAATAGTGCATACAATTATATATACAAAAATGTAAAATTAATACAAAATAAAACACAATTGCGTGTCAATAATGTGAACCACCCAAAACCAACACTCCCTTTAGTGAGAACTAATCACATTAAATATCTGGGCCCTGGACGACGTAAGTTATTACGAAACGCGTAGGGCGGTGCGAACGTGTCGACGTCACCCCAGTCGTGTTCGTTCGTTACAGACCAGGAAGGACGGGTTGGTTTCTTCGTTGGCGTGGGTCCGGCCGGCGCACGCTTCTGTTTTGAGCCTGCTTTTAAATTTTCTTATGCAAGTGTATACGTTCGTTATTTGCAAATTAAAATCATTGGTTTTACACTATCTGGAGCCTATGTTTTTCCCTATGTGATACCACGTTGAGTTGGGAGTGACATGTGGAGTAACAGCCATAGCCCCATTGTGTGAAAGATCTGGGATCGCCTGAGGGGGAACAGCTACCCGGATATCCATTTGATTGTATTTGCCTGTGTTGACCCTCTAACGGTGGTCGCTTGGATCTGGTAAGGAGCCAATTCATTTATTTGGTGATGGGGAAAAGCACATTATACTCCTGGAGAAGATTTCTAATTTGTGCACTTCCAATTCCGCTAATCATATGAAGAATTTTTCACTGGTGTTTGTTTATCATATGGACACTTTACAGCAATAAATTGTCATATAATCATATGGACATTATATAGAGTTGACAAATTTCTTTGGTAATTTATTTCATGCACTTTTTCAGTTTTGCGGTATGTTTTTATTTTTAGGGGTATATACATATAGATTTATACAATCTGTGTTGGTTTTGGGTGGTTCACATTATTGACACGCAATTGTGTTTTTATTTTGTATTAATTTTACATTTTTGTATATATAATTGTATGCACTATTCTTTGAGGTGGTTTTAGAGATATAAGATACTAAGGTTTATATCGTGGGTTCAGCACGTACACATATCCCATTCACTTTGGGAATTTGAGGTTAGCGCAGTTATCTTTTTTCTCTTCTGTTTATTTGTGTATTTTTGGTGTACATTTGAATTGCAGCTTCCGACCAGTATTGTTTCCATTCCGTAGCGCAGTTTTTTCTTCTTTTCTTTTTCCTATAATCTGTAAGGAAACGAGAGCACTGCACGCCCAGATATTTAATGTGATTAGTTCTCACTAAAGGGAGAGCTGCCTGCTCTGCAGTGGGGACAGAGATATCTATAGGGAGAATTTGCGATTTGGACCAGTTAATCTGGAGTCCCAAGAAGGTGCCAAAGCGTTGGATCAGGTGCAAGGCCGCAGACAGTGATGATCCCGCATTCAAATAGAGGAGCATGTCGTCCGCATATAAACTTCTGTCACCTGCCCAACGCGGAGGCCCCGAATGTCCCGTTTTGTCCTTATGGCAATAGCCAAGGGTTCAACTGCCAGGGTGTACAACATAGGGGAGATGGGGCGGCCCTGACTGGTCCCACGGGACAATGAGAACGGGTCAGAGGTCTTTCCATTTTACCTGAATCCGGGCAGTGGGAGCCTGAGGGCCGAAACCAAATCTGCGGAGACATACCCACAGGTAGCCCCACTCCACTGAATCAAACGCCTTAGCGGCGTCAAGACTGACTACTACCTGGGAGCCAGTGTTGTCATGAGTAGCTTGGAGATTCATAAACGGCCTCCTAAGGTTAAATGCAGTGTTTTTATTGGGCATAAATCCCGTTTGGTCTGTGTGTATGAGGTTGAGTATAACTTTAGGTCTGAGGGCAATGATTTTGACCAATATTTTGACATCTAATTGTAGGAGGGAGATGGGACGATAAGATTCGGGGTATATGGGGTCCTTTCCTGGTTTTTGGATGAAAACAATCAAGGCTTCACTCATGGTGCTCGGAAGCACACCTGAGTCATACACATAGGAGTACAGTGCTCGTAACCTGGGAAGGAGAACCTCCTGGAACTGGGAGTAGAATTCCGGCGGGGCCATCCAAACCCGGGGCTTTGTATGTAGGTAGGTGAGCTATCGCCTCGGTGGTACACTCCTCTGTTATGGGAGAGTCTAGAATTTCCCTTTGGGACTCTGTAAGGGATGGGAAGTTTATAGTTTGAAGGAGTGACTGTAATTTGCTTTGAGGGTAACTAGCTTGTGAGGTGTATAGGTCCGAGTAAAATCACCTAAATTCCTGAGCTACCTGTGTTGGGTCTGTAAGGGTGGTACCATCATCGGCAAGGAGCTGAACTACCAATGGGGGCTGTGATCTAAATGGGCCATGTATGCCAGGAGCTTCCCTGCCCTCTCACCATGCTGTTTTCTGTTTACTAGAGAAGATTCCTTTCTTGGCCTGCTCAAAATGTAGGTGGTCGGTGAGTCTGGACTGTAAACATAATTGGGCAGAGTTAGAGGCCGTCGGGTCAGCCAAAAACACCTGCTCGAGGGAGCCTAACTTTTCTTCGGCTTGTTGTATAATGATTTTGGAAGAGCTCTTGTATCTGTGTGTGGAAAGGATCATACGAGCGTGTAACTTAAATGCCTCCCCCACAGCCCCCACCAAGGTTGAATCAAATGTAAGAAATATGCCCACTCACGCTGCACGGCCCCCAGATCAGGGATGACCATGAGCTAGAACAGGTTCAGCCTCCATACACAGGAGTGGGCAGACGGAGGGTGCCCAACATGGCGAATGATCCGAAAGGACCCTGGCGCGGAGTCCCAGATCAATGAGGCATGGGACCAGGGTGGGAGACACTATTATCATATCTATCCGTGGCATTGTATTCTGATAGGGGGTGGAGCAGGAGTAGGCCAGTTTGGTAGGGTACTTAGTCCTCCATGTGTCGGTCAAGGCGAATTCCCAGAGGAACCTGCCAAATCTAGTTGGTGCGGGAGAAGGGGACGGGGTGTCATGCGGTCTAAACCTGGCTAGGTGAGGATCTACAACCATGTTAAAATCTCCCATCCATATGACAGGCACTGGTGGGGTGCTGGATCATAAAGGCCACTCCCTCCTTCAGAGCTGCAAACTGGAAGGGTGGGGGAAATGTAGAAGGCCAGCAAAAGGACCTCCTACCATGGCATGAAGGAAGAGGTATCTGCCCTGTTGATCCGACCTCAGCTCCTGTAGTTGAAACTGGACAGTTTTAGCAATGAGGATGGCAACACCTCTAGAATTATTTTTGTAGGGAGCCTGATAAAGCCATCCCACCCAAGGTTTCTTTAACGACATTTGCATTTGGCCAGTAGTATGAGTCTCTAAAAGAACGGAGATATCCGCCCGCATTTGCTTAAGTTGGTGTAGAACAGCGAGCCTTTTGGGTTTAGCCCCAATACCCCTCACATTCCATGTAACTAGCTTGAGGGTCGCCATCATATTTGTGCGGTGCGGCAGCACAGTCGAATCAAAGAGGGGGCAATCAGAGTCCCTCTCCTCATAAAATAGCTTTGACACATGAAAAAAAATCATACACCAATTCAAAGATACAAGTGTCAGTCTCCCAGAAAAACCCAGCGGGAGGGCCAGAGGAAAAGATAAAGCGCCAATGACCATTCCGTGGGGGGGTCACACAGAGGCAGGTTGGCAGACAATCTCATTGACACAAAACAGGTCAAGCATTGCATTGTGGCACATGTCAGACATCTTAACAAAAAAGTGAAAAAACTAAGAAAACAATGCCAGCTCCGGACCAGCACGGCAGAACAACCTTGAAGCAGCCCTCCACAGGAGTGAGGGTTAGTGCTGGCCAGGGAAACAGTTCGTGAGTGGGCGGCTGACTGAGTGGTCATTCCCGGGTTAAAGAGTAAGGAGCATAAGGTGGCGTGTGAGTAAGAAGCCCGGATGTACACCCAGCCGTCATGGGGAGCGAACAAATGTTTAAGAAGTGCGTGGGTTCAGCGGTAGTTCCAGCATGTGGGTGGCCAAAGGGGAGCAGGTAAGTAGTTCAAGAGTGGCTGAAAGGGGTGCTCTGTTGTGGAGAAAGTAAAAATAAAATCGAGTACCTCAGTCCGTGCTAGAGCAGGGAGGTTGCAAGCCAGAGCCGGGGGGGGGGGGGGTGCAGGGGCCACCAGCGAGTGCTACGAGGTCAGCCACAGGGCAACCAAGGGGGAGAAGGGAAAAAACAGACCATGATGTACTCACTGTTCAAGAGGGGGACATCAGCAAGCGGAGTCAATGGATCAAAGCGTGGTGAGGGGTATCCATAAGATGGTGGAGCTGCGCATTTAAGATGGCGTGGGGGCAGCCACATCTTGCCCCTCCAACCATGTAAGGACTGTGGAGGGATCCTCGAAAAAATGAGCTTTGCCATCTCTGATGACACGGAGGCATGCTGGAAAAAGCATGGCGTAATCATGGTGGCAGTTTCGAAGTTGGCGCTTCACCTCCGAGAATTGCGCCCTCTTCTGGACCTCCGTGGAAAAGTCGGAACACTGCGATGTGCGAGTTGCCAAACGGGATGTTGCCCTTCTCACGGGTGAGGCGAAGAACAGTGTCCTGGTCGCGGTAGTTAAGCATCTTTGCGATGAATGTGCGTGGGGGGGGGCAGCGGATGGTGGGGGTCTGGAGGCCAAGCAGTGAGCGCGCTCCACCACGAACGTGATGGAGAGAGCATCTCTGACAAAGTTGGTGATTAGTAGGTTTTCAAGGAATGTTTGGGGGGTGGGGGGGTCCGATCCCTCCGACCTCTCCGGCAGCCCCCACAAACCTGAGGTTAAAGCGGCAGAGTCTGTATTCTGTATCGTCATGTTTGCTCAGGACAACACTTAACTTAACTTAAGCCGCTCAGTGGTTACTTGCAGCAGGGGGGATATCGTTCTCCACCTGCCCAATCCTGCGCTCCGCCTCGGTCACTCTCCCCCGCAGTTTGTGCATATCCTGGTGGATGAGGAAGATTTCTATTTTAACCTCCTCAATTTTCCCCGTAAGGGTTGTCTGGCAGAGGGAGACGGCGTCAAGGATCCAAGCGGTGTCTCCGGAGGGCGGGATCTCCTCACTCAAGCCGGGCGCGGCGCCATCTTCCCCCGGCAGGTCTTGGTCATCATTGCGATATTGGTCGAGCTTAGCGATAGCGCCCAGGGCTATTTTTGGAGGAGACATCTTCCCTGCGCTTTCTGTAACGACAAACTGTGGTGAAATGTAGGATGAATAAGTCCCAAAGGATCAGATTGTAGGATGAGATTCAGCCGGAGCACCCTCACTCACCTTGCACTCCTTATTCCATGCAGCTTCAGGCCACGCCCCCCTTATAAATTTGAGTATATGATTATATTTAACACCCCTGCCTGAAACCCCTGTTGGTATGCCACTGACTTGGTGAACGCCAAGAAACAGATTTTTTTTTTGGCAAGTTCAAAAATGCTGCGTTTGTTTTTTTGTTTTGTTTTTTAACTTTATTAAATTTTTTTGTTTAGCCCTGAACTTGATAAAGAAACCAAAAATATGCAAAAGACTATATATACCTGTTTAGGCTTGGTTCACACTTATGCAGGTGGTTGTGGGTGTAGGAATCTCACCTGCAGCCAAAACGCACAAGGTTGTCATTCATTCTTAATGGCCACCCCACGCATCTAAACACGCAGTGCGTTTGTGAGAAATTGCATGGTGCAAAACACGCCACACAATTCCCCCTGTGGCTCTGGTTTAAAGTGACCTTTTTTGCCTGTTCTTTCCGCAAGTACAGTAGCCTATTCAGGTGAATGGGCTGCTGTCTCAACACAAATGCGGGCCATGCCAACCACATAGATGTGAACCTAGCCTAAATAGAAATTTGTGTTTGTTTTACAAGACTTCGCTGTAAATATCACAGATGTTGCTAATATTGCATTTGCACATTATTGTTGAGAGCATGGTGTTCCTCCTTCCTATTTTTGTTTTTGTTTTTTTCTTGTTTTTTTTTTCTTTTGTGTTATTCAATAGGCTTTTTTTCAGATACTATGTTATAATAATTATGCTTGCAGTGTGTATGAATTGTAATGTAATTTGCCCCATCCTAAATTATTTTGTACATGGTGTTCAAATCTTTATTTTTTCGCTTACCACTGTATTTCAGACATCTGATCGATCTCCCCGAAATCAGAAAGGTAAATATGATTTTCAGTTTTGCTTTGATGGGTTTCTACAGTCTGAAGCATTTTAAATTCCTGTGACATGCAGCATCTTACAATGCAAACAGAAATAATTTGCAAGATGCCTGACAGACACCTAATGATATTTGACATCCCACTTTGTCTCCTGCTGATCAACTATTTGAGATGATAAAGGTGCTTGACTATATTTGGATTTTATGTCCTTTAGAAATTAGTGCTTTTAAAATGTACACTGCCTGATATATATATATATATATATATATATATATATATATATATATATATGTATGTGTATGTATGTATGTATGTATGTATGTATATAATATATATATGTGTGTGTGTATGTAGATAGATGTAGATAGATAGATATATGTAGATAGATATATGTAGATATATGTAGATATATAGATATATGTAGATAGATATATGTAGATATATAGATAGATATATATAGATATGTAGATATATAGATAGATATATATAGATATGTAGATATATAGATAGATATGTATATCTATATATCTATATATCTACATATCTATATATATCTATCTATATATCTACATATCTATATATACATCTACATATATCTATACATCTACATACATATATATATATATATATATATATATATATATATATGTAGATGTAGATGTAGATGTATAGATATATATATATATATATATATATATATATATATATATATATATATATATATATATATATATATATATATATATATATATATATATATATATATATATATATATATATATATATATATATATAGATATATATATGTAGATGTGTATATATATATATATATATATATGTAGATGTGTATATATATATATATATATATATATGTAGATGTATAGATATAGATATAGATATATATATATATATATATATATATATATATATATATATACACATCTACATATATCTATACATCTATATATATATATATATATATATATATATATATATATATATATATATATATATATATATATATATATATATATATGTGTGTGTGGATGTAGATGTAGATGTATAGATGTAGATGTAGATGTATAGATGTAGATGTAGATGTATAGATGTAGATGTAGATGTATAGATGTAGATGTAGATAGATAGATACACGTGTGTATGTACAGTTACATTGGTACAGCTTGGACCAATTTAAGTATTCTTGGGTCATATCAGGCCAATTCCCTGATGAAGCTGGAAATCACTATAATAGGCACTGCTGCTAGTTTCCAGATCCAGCTGTCCTGCTAGGTGAGCACAGGTCACCTGCTACACATTTTCTCAGTAAATGCAAAGAGTTCACCTATTCACCCACCCCTTCACTTTGTGCAAGAAGAATTCTTGTATTCACTGAGAAAATGCAAAGTGTTTTCTGAGTGTCACCTGCGCTGAGTGAGTGACCTCCTGTGTTTTGTTGAGCAGCAAGGCAACTGTTTGGTATAAGATGCAAACGTTAGCAGTGAATTACTGTAGTAGTGGTGCCTATTACAGTGATTTTCAGCTTTTGTGGGGATTTGCCAGATATGACGTATGCATAAATTACTGTGTATGAACTGCCATTGCCAATCTTGTTTGAAACATTAGCTGCTAGTTTCCTGACTGTCTCAAACTATGGTGATTTCCGAGTCAGTAACTTGAAACGTATATTTGCATACTTATGAGTCCATGACTCAGGAAGCATGGAACCTAGATAATCCTGATCATCTTTCAAAGAGGTCATCTAATGTAGTTTATACATTTCATAAGATTTTCCATTTTTTAAGATTACTATTACGTTGTCTAAATCTTTTTTTTTTTTTTTTTTTTTCACTGCAGTTTCTAATAGGAGGTGTAAAAATGCAAAAAAAAAAGAAAATTGAAATAAGTTTTCTTGCGTTTATTGTATATTTCATTATACTATACACAAGCTATTTACATATTTAACACTTGCCTAGCTAAAACTGTGACTGCAATTAATAAATAATGAATATATATGGAACATGTGGCATTAACGAGAGAAGATTTATTTTGGTCCTACATCTGCAGCTTTTCTGCTCATGGCTTTTTTTTTCTTGTTTTAAAAGCAAGATCAAATGCCTGTGAAGTATCTATTTTTTTTCTAATACTTAATGTCACTGCCTTAGCAACTAAGCTGAGCCGCAGGCGAGTGTCTTGTCGGGACTTGGGAAGTCCAGATTGTGATGGCTGGTTGTGGAAGAAGAAAGAAAATGTTGGTTTTATGTCTCAGAAATGGAAACACTGCTACTGTGTCCTAAAGAAAGATAAATTGTACTGGTACAATGGACCTCAGGTATGTCTGTCCAGAGGCTTGTAAACTATCACAAAAATTCTTAGATCGTTTACATCATGTACCAAAATGAGGGACACACACACGAAGGATGCTTCGCCACACTACGACAGTCAATCTTTGGGAAACCAGCATTCTAAAGGGAGAGATCTGCAGCACAGGGGTGTATCATGAAATCAGTGGGCCTGCGTGCAAGATCAAAAGTGGACCCTAGTGCGGAATGTTTGATGGAGGGTATTGTGTGCAGGAGAGGGGTATGGCATGTATGGAGGTGGCCAATGTATGCAGGAGAGGGGTATGAAGTGTATGTCCGTGGGTGGTATGTGCAGGGAGAGGAGTGCGGCATGTATGACAGTGGGTAGTATGTGCAGGATTGGGGTACGAAGTGCATAAAAGTGTGTAGTATTGCAGGAGAGGAGTATGGCGTGACTAGTATGTTTAGGAGAGGGGTTCAGAGTGTATGGTGGTGGGTAGTATGTGCAGGAGAGGGGTTTGGAGTATATAGCAGTGGGTAGTTTGTGTAGGGAAAGGAATGCAGAGTGTATGGAGGTGGGTAGTATGTGTAGGAGAGGGGTTCCGAGTATATGGCGGTGGATAATGTGTGTAGGAGAGGGTTACTGAGTGTATGGCGGTGGGTAATATGTGCAGGGAGGGGAGTGCGTAGTTTATAACAGTGGGTAGTATGTGAAGGAGAGGGGTACAGAACTTATGGCAGTGGATAGTATGTGTAACCACTGAATGATCAGTCCCCCCTGTGCGCTGTATATAGTGACGGGCACAGCTCTAGCGCCTGACACATGTCTCAACCATAGGTGCAGTGCATATCGGGGCCCATGTGCGGTGCACATGTTACGCCCATAGATTATACGCCATTGCTGCAGTGGCATCCTACATATTTCTCTCATGACAGGTTTTCTTTAACCTCCGCTTAACACACTCATTTAAGTCAGTTTTTTTTTTTATTATTATTTATGTTTGTATACATGTTCTTAGTAGCATGCTGCTCTTTTTGACCTTCTTTCTCACAATCGCAATTTAGGATGAGAAAGCTCTGGGAATGTTAAAACTTTCTTCATATTATTTGGAGAGCCCAATGGAATCAAAACACAAAAAGAAATAGTAAGTGCATGCAGCCAACTGAATTGGATGTGATCAAGTAAGCAGGATAATTTCCAGCATATATACATATCATCTTTTCTTGTGTGTTTTCAGTGAATTTCAGCTTGCTCACCAGATGTACAAGCCATTTATATTTGCTGCAGATAATCTGAAAGATATGAACAAGTAAGTGTATCAAATTGTTTTTCTAAAATTCAGCTTCAGTCAGCTTTTGTTAATGACAGAGCATGCACATATTGTACTGCCTTTCCTTTTGGAGTTGGACTTTGTATATGTTTAAACCCCAAGTAATGGTTATTTAACCGGGCCCACAATGTAAACTCACATGTGGCTTTCCCAGGACAGAACCAAACCCCCCCCCCCCCCCCCATTCTTTTTCTTGTCTCTATATACCTTTTGTATCTTTTACTCGTTCTCCTACCCATGTTTATGGTGGTACTTTTTTTATTCTCCTTTTGGAGCATAGCAAACATCTTAAAAGTTTGGTGCACGTTTACAGAAAAATGTAAAGGTCAACTAATACAGGACACCCTCCCCACCCCCCTTTTCTGCTTTACTTATCTCCGGGGTTGTCAGCTGTCAGCAACTCTGCAGCTAATCTAGCAGCCTGAGGATTTGAGTAGTTGTCCCCTCTCTCTGCCTGTAAAAACAAACAAGCGGCTGAACTGTTACGATGATTGTTTTTACGGTGCAGGGAATCGCTGGCAGAAAAAAGATCTGAATGAAGGGTGCAGCTGCACCCTGCATTCAGATATCTCGTCTGAAAGCCCAGTACATCATGGCATACTGCCGCATGGAAGTGGTTAAATATGATGGCATTCGTTTTCTTTTTTAGACATTTATTTTCTTTCTTTATTTTTGTCTGGTAATTCAGGCAATCACAGTACAGTACAGGACACAAGCAACATATTTACATACCATCGGTGTAGGTGGGTACCTTTTTAAGGTGATTGGACTCTGGCAAGCTTTCCATGAATTCTACACACACTTATCTCACTCTTTATGGATGTTTAAACACACTGCTCAATTAATTCTGCCTTACTTCCTAGTCAGACTTTAGGTCATGACACAGGAAGGAGTTGACCAGCTGATGGTTGATGATGCAGGGTGTGTGCTAAAGAGATCAGCTGGTCAACTCACTGTGTCATGACCTATAGTCTGTCCAGGAAGTAAGGCAGAAGTAATCGAGCAGTGTGTTTATAGATGTTTAAAGATTAAAGTTAAGCCTGTGTAGAATTAATGGAAAATTGTTTTTTCTTTCGCCACTTCACAAATGGGCACTAAAAAACCCTTAATAACCAGACCAATTTTCAGCTTTCGGTGCTCTCACATTTTGAATGACAATTACTCAGTCATGCAACACTGTACCCATATGAAATTTTTGTCCTTTTTTTCACACAAATAGAGCTTCCTTTTGGTGGTATTTAATCACCGCTGGGTTTTAAATTTTTGGGCTATAAAAGAAAAAAGACTGAAAATTCTTTCTCTTCGTTTCTGTTATAAAATTTAGCAGATTAGTAATTTTTTCTTCATATATTTTGGCCAAAATTTATACCACTACATATTTTTGGTAAAAATAAGTACAAATTGGTGGATATTATTTGGTCTTTGTGAAAGTTAGAGTCCACAAGCTATGGTGCCAATATCATTGATCACACCTGAAGTACTGATGGCCTATTTCAATTCTTGAGACCCTGACATGCCATAAAAGTACAAATACCCCCCAAATTACCCCTTTTTGGAAAGAAGACATTCCAAGGTATTTAGTAAGAGGCATGATGAGTTTTTTGAAGTTGTCATTTTTTCCCACAATTCTTTGCAAAATCAAGATTTTTTTTTTTTCTACTTTTTTTTCACGAAATTGTCATTATCAGTTTATTTCTCACACACAGCATATGCATACCACAAATTACACCCCAAAACACATTCTTCTATTACTCCCGAGTATGATGATACCACATATGTGAGACTTTTACACAGCGTGGCCACATACAGAGGCCCAACATGCAGGAAGCACCATCAGGCGTTCTGGAGCACCCAGGACAATTCTGACATTTCTCTCCTACATGTAAAAATTATCATTTATTTGCTAGAAAATTACATAGAACCCAAAAATATTATATATTAATATTAAATATGTTTTTTTTGGGAAACACCCTAGAGAATACAATGGTGGTCGTTGCAACTTTTTATCTCGCACGGTATTTGCGCAGCAATTTTTCGAACGCGTTTTTTTGGAAAAAAAAAGGTTTTGTGCTTAAAAAAACAAAACAGTAAAGTTAGCTCAATTTTTGCATAATGTGAAAGATGAAGTTATTCTGAGTAAATGGATACCTAACATGTCACTCTTTAAAATTGCACACGCTCGTGGAATAGCGTCAAACGTCGCTACTTAAAAGTCCCCATAGGCGACGCTTTACATTTTTTTACTGGTTACATGTTTTGAGTTACAGAGGCGGTCTAGGGCTAGAATTATTGCTCTCGCTCTAACGTTCGCAGCGATACCCAACGTGTGGTTTGAACACCGTTTTCATATGTGGGCGGGACTTGCGTATGCGTTCACTTCTGCATGCGAGCACATGGGGACAGGGGCGCTTTAAATTTTGTTTTGTTTTTTTATTCATTTTACTTTATTTTAGTTTGACATTATTTTTTGGATCACTTTTATTCCTATTACAAGGAATGTAAACATCCCTTGTAATAGGATTATGGCATGACAGGTCCTATTTACAGTGAGATATGGGGTCAATAAAACCCTGCATCTCACCTCTAGGCTGGGAAGCCTGAAATAAAAAAAAAAAGATTCTGTCTTTGATCGTATTGGTGTGTCGGTAGAAGCATCGGAGGGCGGCGGGAGGGGGACGTCTATGGCTGGGCTTTGCAGGGTATCTCCGAGTATGGCTGGGTATGGCAATTTATGGCAGGGTATTGCAGAGTATTTGCTGCTATTGCAGAGTATTGGCAGGGAATTGAGGGGTTAAATTCGGTGAGCAGCGATGTGGGCACTGCGTGTCATGTGGTAAACGTCTCCACAGGACCCGGCGGTCACGGATGCTCCCGAGTGCGTGCCCCAGGGCGGAATTCTGGGAGGACGTCATATGACGGCCTCTCAGAGTTAAGAAACCACCCTGTAGCCGTCATTCGGCTATGGGGTGGTTAAGTGGTTAATCGTACATCACGGCACACAGAGCCATAGTAATTACTATGTGGGCTATAGTCCACCTTCAGGTGCTGGACACTGGCACACCCTAAACAGGAAGTTGCCTCCCTATATAACCCCTCCCACTACTGGGAATATCAGGTTTTTTTTTCACCAGTGTCTAAGGTGTTGGTCACTATTGAAAATGTGCTGTGCTGAGCTCCACTGGAGCAATCCTTGCTGGGGCTAGCTATGCAGCCGGATACAGAGTGTCTTTTAGGCCGAATTGAATGGTACCCAAGCTTGGTGTCCAAGAGAAACAAGGTTTTGCCTGTGAACGGTTCTCTTTTTAGATAGCTGGACCCCGGGATCCAGTACTTTTTGGTATTAAGGCCATAAAGTTTTACTGGGGGAGGTGCTGTTACAGGTCCAGGATTGTGGGTTTCCCCGAGGGTCTCCGGCTCCTGACGATTTGTTAACGGAACCCACCGTGAAGGGTAAATATTGGGTCTGTTTTACCACAGAAAGCCCTGCGGCGGGAAAGATAAGTGGAGTTTTCTAAGATATCTTTGAATTTTCTTCTGAAATGTCTCCTTTAACCACTTAAAGGGGTTGTAAAGGTTTGTTTTTTATTTTCTAAATAGGTTCCTTTAAGCTAGTGCATTGTTGGTTCACTTACCTTTTTCTTCGATTTCCCTTCTAAATGTTTTTTTCTTTATTTTCTTTGTCTGAATTTCTCACTTCCTGTTCCTCCTCAGTGAGCTGTTTAGTAAGCTGTTCTGAATGACTAAACACCGCTCAGATGATGGTGTGAAGTTTACTTAGGAGAAACAGGAAGTGAGAAATTTAGACAGAAAAAAAACATTTAGAACGGAAATCGAAGGAAAAGGTAATTGAACCAACAATGCACTAGCTTAAAGGAACCTATTTATAAAATAAAAAACAAACCTTTACAACCCCTTTAATAACCGGCCCATAGCCGAATGACAGCTACAGGGCGGTTTGTTAACTCTGGGAGGGCATACAGTGACATCCTCCCAGAATTCCGCTCTCGCGCGCCCCCTGGGGCACGCACCTGAGAACTTCCGTGACCTCATTGCACCCGTATACTCTGCATACCCATCCATCCGCAGCAATACTCATCCATCCATGCTGAGCCATCCCATTCACCCCCATCCGTAATTAGCCGTACCCGGCCACACTCAATCATGCTCAGCCATCCCCATCCACGGGTCATCTATCCCCATTCATGCTCATCCATGCCACTGCAGTGCCTCACAAAAGTGTAATAGATAGTCAAATTAGATTTGAAACTTATGTCCCTAGAACACCTGACGGTTCTCCCTTCATGTTGGTCCTCTGTATGTGACAACGCTGTGGAAAAGTCTCACATGTGGTATCACCGTACTCAGGAGGAGTAGGAGAATCCATTTTTGGGTGAAATTTTTGTCATGTACATGTTATGTGTTAGAAATATTGTGTAAATGGACAACATTGTGTAAAAATAAAATGCGTTTTAATTTTCTTTACACATTTTTCAAAAACTTGTAGAAAAAAATTACATGTTCAAAAGACTTGATATGCCTCATAGATTATACATTGGGTTGTTTTCTTTCCAAAATGGGGTCATTTTTGTGGCCTTTCCATTGTCCTGGTACACCAGGGCCTTCAAAAGTGTAAGAGGTAGTCAAGAAATTATGTGTGCAATTTATGCTCCAAGAATGCCTGATGGCGCTCCCTGCAGGTTCGGCCTCTGTATGTGGCCACACTGTGTAAAAGTGTCACGTATGTGGTATCACCATACGCAGGAGTAGTAGAATGTGTTTTGGGGTATAATTTGTAAAAAAAAAAGAAAAGAAAATCTCTTGTTTTGCAAAGAATTGTGGGAAAAAATTACAACTTCAAAAAACTCACCATGCATCTTACTAAATACCTTGGAATGTCTACTTTCCAAAAAGGGTCATTTGGGGGATATTTGTACTTTCCTGGCTTGTTGGGGTCTCAAGAAAAGAGAGAGGCCGTCAGTACTTCAGGTGTGATCAATTTTCGGAGATTGGCACCATAGATTGCAGACGCTATAACTTTCACAAAGACCAAATAATATACACTGATTTGGGTTATTTTTTACCAAAGATATGTAGTGGTATAAATTTTGTCCAAAATATATGAAGAAAAATTACTAATTTGCAAACAAAGCAAAATGCATTTTTTTTACAGAATGTCCGGTCTTTTTTTTTCTTTTATAGCGCAAAAAAAACCCCCAGCGGTGATTAAATACCACCAAAAGAAAGCTCTATTTGTGTGGAAAAAAAAAGGACAAAAATTTGAAATGGGTACATTGTTGCATGACTGAGTAATTGTCATTCAAAATGTGAGAGAACCGAAAGCTGCAAATTGGTCTGGTTATTAAGGGGGTTTAAAAGCCCAGTGGTCAAGTGGTTAATTAGTAATTCTTGTCAGTGCTTTATGGAGCACATACCTTCTCATGCTTCCTCAAGAGATCACGCTATGTCCGGAGCAGAAGGTTTCTTTTTCTCTCCAGCTACTAGGCAGACCTCTGGTAAGTCTGGGGGGGGGGGGTTCCTCCTCACCAGACACACCCCACCTGTGCTATATTCTCCCCCTCTTAACGAAGTGGGTCAGGAGAAAAATGGGGAAAGAAAACCCACAATCAGTACGCCGCTCTACTCGGCGGCTTCCAGGCTCCCTCCTCGCCATTTTTATCTCCTCACATGACGATCCTGTAGGATCAGAGACCCACGCTCACGCGGGAAAGTTCTCTCTTTTTTTCTTTTTTTAAAGAGTAGGGGGCGACGGGGGGGGGGGAGCTTAGCGCTGTGTTGGCGTTCTCCAACATCCAGCGCCGGAATGTGTTTTTTAAAGCACAATTATTACTGTGGCAGACTGACGGAGGGACACGAGCGTAGAGAGGCATGAAAGAGGTTTGGTGACACAAGCATTCCTTTTGACACATTTACTATTGCATCAGGCTGAGCATTAATAGCAGCGGCAGGGCTGGACTATTGCTCAAGCAATTGATGCGATTTCTTCTGGTAGTACCTCTGCTTTGTGCATCAGACCATGGTCAGAAGGGGGGGTTGAAACACCCTCAAAAAAGAGCTAAAAGGGTCTCCCTCAAGCTCTGGAAAGCCTACTCTACAAATTGCATCCTCCCCTGAGAAGGGGTGGCTGGTCAGAGTGAGATTGGGGCCATGAAATGTTTGCAACTGTTTTCAACACTGCAGCCCCTGTTCATTTTACTAAAGATCTATTTTACCTCAGCCATGGTAGATGGGGGGGGGGGAAGTTTAGCGACTTTAATCGCATCCCAGTGTGGTGTAGATGCGTCAGGTTCTTTCCATTTTCCTAGGACCCTCAAACTGAGGAACTAGGGGCAGGAGAAGACTAGTTCCCTCAGGGGACCGTGGTGAGGCTGATGACTCCTCTTCTGGGTTGTCAATTTTTTTTTTTCCTGGCAGAAAATTTGCACTGACAGTAATTTAGTTAACATTGAGGGACCAGTTTAAACAGGTGTTCAAGGTCATCCTGCTCAGCAGGCCCAGGAGGCAGCTTTTATGTTTGCAACAATTGCTATGACAGATTCTGTCCTTTTAGACCTTGCGCCCTTCGCTAAGCGTCATGCAAGAAGCCCCTGGCTAGTCTTCCTTTTTGTAGTGCTATCTGGGAATGTTTTGGATAATATATCCAAAGAATTTCTAGTGAAAAAGTACCCCTTTTCCCATTTAAGTGAAGGAGTAAATGCAGTTTTGTTTCAAAGCTCTGTCTTCTGTGCCAGGAGCATCAGCCTCCAGGCAGTCACGATGGCTTCCGCCGTCGGGTTCAAAAGGTAATCCTCAGGGTTAACCCCAGGGACAAAAGAGGTCTTGGGGGAGGAAGCCTACAAGATACTGAAGCCTCCTTATGAGGAGGTGCCCTGCTTTCTCAATAGTGAGAATTCTTCTGCAGTTCTCAGGGATCTGGCAGAATAAGTGTCAAGACGAATGGGGGACTTCCTCAATAGCTCCAAGGTACAAACTGGAGTTCCAAGAGTTTCCATCTCCTCATTTTCTCAGATCAAACATTCCTAAGGATCCAGAGTAAAAAGGCTTTCTCTAAAGCATTTAAGCATCTTTTGGCAAAAAGTGTTCATGGTGGCCCCCATGTAAGAGCAGAGGGTTGGGGTTTGGTTATATCCAAATTAACATTCTGGATCTCAAAATTCTAAATTCAATTCCTGAATATAACCACTTTTATTTTTATTTTTTTATTTTTTTCATGAAGTCAATCCAATCGGTTATCTCCATCCTACAAGGAGGAGAACTTCCGGCGTCAATCGACTTCAAAGAGGCATATCTCCATATGCCCATTTCCTCGCTCACTATTGATATCTGCTTTTGGAAAATCTTAATTTTCAGTGTGTAGCTCTGTTTCCGATCTAGGTACTGCACCTCGAGTACAAAGGTTCTGGCTCCCCTTCTAAACCTAGGAGAAATCTTCTTTAAAACCATGAAGAAGGCTAAAATACTTGGGCCTGATCATAGGTACACCCTGAAAAGGATATTCGTACCCCAGGCAAAGATCAGTGCCATTAAGGAACTAATTTAGGTGGTCGAAGCAAGATAAATTTCTCCTATATATACACTATATAACTTTGCATGAGGTTCTTGGGAAAGATGGTGGCTTCATTTGAGGCCGTTCCTTATGCTCAGTTTCATCAAGACTGCTGCAAAATATTATCCTGTCGGCTTGAAACAAAGGGGTTCAAGCCAAATTCCCAATGTGCATGACTCCAAAGCCTATGGCCACATCACCCTGTCCCAAAGATGGGAGATCCCAGACATAGATCTGTTTGCATCCAGGATTCAACAAAGAAATCAACAACTTTGTGTCAAGAACAAAGGATCTGCTAGCATGCTATTGCTAGCCTTGCTATTCCCGTGGAAAAAGTTCTCACTCCTATTCTGCCTGTGTCCACGACTTATTCGTGGGATCAAGCAGGAAGGGAAGTCTTTGGTGCTTGTGACCCCCCTGCGGGGCCCAGGAAATCTTTGTATGCACAGATCGTAAAGATGGCAGTAGGGGCCCCATGGACCCTACCATCACAGGCAGACCTTCTCTTGCAAGGGCCAGAGTTCCATCCTACTTTACAAATGCTAAATTTAATGGTTTGGCTATTGAGACCCACACTCCAAAGAAGCGCAGGCTGTCAGGTTCAGTAGTTTTCTATCTTGGTTAATGCAAGGGAGCCGGCCTCCATCATTTATATATTATGAAGTCTGGGAAACATATGTCTCCTAATGTGAAACCAGGAGCCTGCACCCCAGGAAATAGGTCAAAGGTAGAGTCCTTGACTTTGTGCAGAGGGGGTGAGAAATAAAGCTGGTCTTGAGTGCTTTCTAAGGGCAGGTCTTGGCCTTATCGGTATTATTTCAACGACCACTTGCTTTGCATTCTTTGGTTCGTAACTTATTCAGGGGGTAACACAGCTTAATCTCGGGTTAGGTAACCCATGAACCCTTGGGACTTGAATTTAGTTTTGTTGGCCTTACAAAACAGCCTTTTTTGGCCCAATATGACATATTCCCTTGGTCTTATTTTAACAAGGAAACTATTTTTTATTTATTTTTTTCTGGTAACCATATCTGCTGCAAGAAGGGTATCTGAATTGGCTGCTCTTTCTTGTAAGGAGCCTTATTTTTATCATTCACAAGGATAAGGTAGTATTGCGTCCTCATCCTAATTTTTTTCCAAAAGTAGTATCAGGTTTTTATCTAAAACAGGATCTTGTTCTACCTTAATTTTTCCAGAACCCTGTTCTTTGGAAGAAAAATCACTACAGTCTCTTGATGTGGTGAGAGCAGTCAAAGTCTACTTAAAGGCGATTGCTCAGATTCGTAAAATGGATGTTTTGGTTGTGTTGCCTGAAGGTCCTAAAAGAGGACAGGCAGCATTGAAATCTACTATTCTAAATAGATTCGACAAGTAATCGTTCAAGCTTATGGTTTAAAGAGGTATATCCACCCTCTCAAATCAAAACACACTCCTCTAGGACTGTTAATGCTTTGTGGGCAGTGCATCACCAAGCCTCCATGGCTCCATTCTGCAAGGCCGCAACTTGGTCTTCAATCCATACATTTACCAGATTCTATCTGGTGGATGTAAAAAGACATGAGGATGTCTCCTTTTGGGTGCAGTTCACTGCAAACAGTATAAATCCTCTGTTCTCATGGTGCCCTACTTTTGGTTGTATCGCCCTCCCCCCAGTTGGCATTGCTCAGGGACATCACACATAGTAATTACAATGGCTCTGTGTCCCGTGATGTACCATGAGCGAAAATAGGATTTTTATAACGGCTTACCTGTAAAATCCCTTTCTTTTGGAGTACATCCCGAGACACAAAGGTCCCGCCCATCTTTCTAGTGTACAAGTGTATTGCTTTGCTACAAAACTGAGATACACCCAGTAGTGGGAGGGGTTATATAGGGAGGCAACTTCCTGTTTAGGGTGTGCCATTGTCCAGCACCTGAAGCTGGACTATAACCCACATAGTAATTACTATGGCTCTGTGTCCCCTGATGTACTCCAAAAGAAAAGGATTTTACAGGCAAGCTGTTATAAAAATCCTATTATTTTTGAAAAAGAAATACAATAATGCTATATTGGTACATAGGGGATCTGGAATTTAGAAAAACAGGTGAACTTTAAGCTGCAGCATTGTCTGTCTGTGAGGAGAGTAGTGTTAAGATGCACTAGCCAATTTTAGATAGACTTAGATAACAAAGCCAAAGTCCAACATTTAACACTTTTTAAGCCTCTTTTTACAGCAATACGTTCCCTGATGCATTTCACCCTCCCACGGGCTTAACCAAAAAGGTTTAAAACCATTTAACTGACACTTTTGCTGTACAGATTGGTCTATCATAGGAAGTTGAAAAATTACATACTTGCTGGCCAGATCACCATATGAAAATAAAGATAAAATAAGAAAACGAATGCAGCCGCCACATTGAGGGCCGGTTCAATGTCTGTGTTCTGGATGCATTTTTGCATTTCACAAATGTTTTTGATGCATTTGCAGTGCGTTCCAGTTCGTTTCTTTTCCCTCTTCATGTTTTATTTTCACATTCGAGAAACCACAGGACAATGTGTGTGTTTACATGCGTACTGGTGCATTTACAGTATCTCACAAACACGAGTACACCGCTCACATTTTTGTAAATATTTTATTTTATCTTTTCATGTGAAAACACCGAAGAAATCACACTTTTCTACAATGTAAAGTAGTGAGGGTACAGCTTGTATAGCAGTGTAAATGTGCTGTCCCCTCAAAAATAACTCAACACACAGCCATTAATGTTTAAACCACTGGCAACAAAAATGAGTACACCCCTAAGTGAAATTGTCCAAATTGGGCCCAATTGGCCATTTCATTATCGTACATCATGGGACACAGAGCCATAGTATTTAACTTAATGGGTATATAGAGGGACACTGGTATACCGAATACAGGAAGTTCACTCCCTATATAACCCCTCCTCCTACCAGGCGTACCTCCGTTTTTTCGCCAGTGTCTAAGATGTTGGTCACGAGTGAAGATGTGCTCTGAGGAGCTCCAGGAGGGATCCTTGCAGGATTTAGATCGCTTCCATATACCAGATCCATCCAAAGTGCCATTGAGGCCAAAGTGGATGGTACCCGGGCCTTGTATATGAAGCACAAGGTTTTGCCTGTAACGCCTCTTTGAGGGCTGGACCCTGGGACCCAGGGCTTTGGTCATGCTACATTACCTAAAAGCTTTTCCTGGTGGGTTCTTTTACAGCTCCAAGGGAGTGGAACCCTGATAAAATGGGACCCAGTCCTTGAAGGTTTGCTAAAAGCAGCCCGCCGTGAAGGATGAAGGTTGATTTGACTGTTAAATCCGCAAATCCTACGTCAGGGATAAGGTAGGGGAAGAAACTTGGGAACCAAAAAGTCCACCTATGATTTCTTCTTTAGGGAAATTTTTTTTATCATGCCTTAATTCTCCACTGGAGGGAGTATATGCATATATTTTAATCTGTTGTCTTCACTTCAGCTCAGTGTCAGTCTGTGTGTGGCTGCAGCAGCTTGCACAGGGATTCCTCCCAAGGTAAATCTGCCAAATACTTTTCTCCTCCTGAAGTGACCAGTGGGGTTAGGGAAACAGCAGTGGTTGTAACCCCCTCCTTGTAATACCCCCCTCCCCTCTGCAGGGGGTGCGGAAGTCCTGAGTTTTGCTTCAGTTTTTTCCTCTGCCTGCTTGTGTGATGGGCTCTGCCTCCCTCGCTCCCCTCTGACTGAAGATGTCTTTTCCTCCACCCTGCGGGGCCTGGAAGGA
This sequence comes from Lithobates pipiens, assembly GCF_037356315.1. Classification (NCBI taxonomy): domain Eukaryota; kingdom Metazoa; phylum Chordata; class Amphibia; order Anura; family Ranidae; genus Lithobates; species Lithobates pipiens. The sequence continues at coordinate 220,061,649 of NW_027507748.1, read as the reverse complement.
AGATTAGAGGCTTTAATCGCATCCTCCATCCAACACGATAGGAGGCGTGTCAGATCCCCCCCCCCCCCCACCTTAGACCCTTTTATCAAGGGAACAGTGGGTACAGGATGAGGTGTTACCCTCAGGCGATCAGGAGGAAAGAAAAATCGATGAGTCCTCTGCAACAACATTAGATGAACCGTTTTCAGCCTCATAATCTGAGAAGTTGCTGATACAATCTCTTACGGAGATGGTTCGTTCTACTTTCATGCTACCTCTAACGGACTCTGAGAGTTTGATTTCTTCCTTGGGTTTCTTTAAAACCCTCACAGCCTTTGCATATGTTTCCTGTCCATGCATTGCTAGAAAAGCTTATTTATGCTGATTGGAATAACCTGGATAAGTATCCCTCCTAAGAGATTCTCAGTTCTCTATCCCATGGAGTAGAAATTCACCAAAAAATGGAAAGTACCAGCAGTTGACACTGCAATTTCCAGTGTGAATAAAAGTCTAACCTGCCCAGTAGACAATGCACAAATGCTTAAGGATCCAACAGATAAAAGGTTGGAATTGCTTTTAAAGTCCTTTTTTTTTTTCTTTTTTTTTTTTTTATGTATTTATTTATTTTTTTGGTAGGTGCCGTTACTCAGCCTGCAGTTGCTGCAATAGGCATCTGTCAATCCCTGAAGGACCAATTTAGACAGGCCCTTAAAGAGGTTCCTGCACAACTCCTGGGGCCGGAAACCTTCAAAACAGAATTCTAAGGCCTCATTATGAAGAGGCGCCCCCCCCCCCCCCCTTTGCCAGGGTGGGGGGAAGACTTCTGCAGTTCTCAGAGGCAAGAGGAAATTCAGGACAGATGGATCATTTCCGCTGTATCTCTAGGGCAAACTGTAATTTCAGGACTTTCCACCGTCTCGTTTTCTGAGGTCAAACATTTCCAAAGGTCCAGGAAAAAGACAATCTCTGTTTCGGGCGCTAGACTGATTCAGAGGGTGATCATACAAATCCCCACAGAAGAGGAAGGTTTGGGGTTTTATTCAAACCTCTTTATGGTACCAAAATCAAATGGAGATGTCAGACCCATTCTAGATCTAAAAAAAACTAAAGATCCGCTCCTTTCGCAGTTGATCAGGTCAGTAGTTTCTATCCTACAAGGAGGAGAACTTCTGGCGTCTATCGACATCAGGGATGCATATCTGCCTGTCCCTATATTTCCCGCTCACCAAAGGTTTCAGCGGTTCGAAGTAGAACAGCGGCATTTTCAGTTTGTAGCCTTGCACTTCGGGGGAGCTACAGCACCCCAGGTGTTCACAAAAGTACTGGACCCACCTCTGGCCAGGTTAAGGGCACAGGGCATAACAGTCTTTGCATACCAAGACGATCTATAGCTAATAGACCAGTTGTGGCTCGTTTTGGAGCAAGGTGTACGCATTACAACCGGTTACCTGAAAAACTGGATTCTCAACCTAGAGAAGTCCTCCTTAAAACCTCTAAAAAAGCTGGAATACTTGGGTCTAATACACAGAAAAAGGTTTTCTTGCCTCTGGCAATGATCAACTCCATAAGGGAGCTGGTGCAGATGGTCAGGTCAAAAGGAGATCCCTCCATTCGCCTTTGCATGAGGTTGTTGGGAAAGATGGTGGCTTCAATCAAAGCAGTTCCCTATGCTCAATTCCATTTGAGACTGTTGCAAAACAGTATCCTGTCTGCTTGGAACAAATCAATTCAAGCTTTAGACTTGCTAATGGGGCTGTCCCCAAGGGTGTCGCAAAGCCTCAGTTGGTGGTTAATAACCCAGAATCTGCTTAAAGGACAATTCTTCAGACCAGTTATCTGGAAGGTGGTAACGACAGACGCCAGCCTTTCAGGCTGGGGAGTAGTACTAGAGAAGGTAACTGTCCAAGGGCAGTGGTCAAGAACCAAGAAAGCCTTGCCCATCATCCTAGAGATTCTGGCTCTAAAGGCATGGACTTTCAGGCTACAGGATTGCCCTATCAGGATTCAATCTGACAATGCCACAGCTGTGGCCTATATCAATAAAAAAGGGGGCACCGAGAGTTACGCAGAGTAACTTGGGCAGAAAGGAATGTTCCATGCCTATTGACAGTCTTCATTCCAGGAGTAGTAAATTGGCAGATGGACTACCTGAGTCGCCAGCAGTTATTCCCAGGGGAATGGTCTCTTCACCCTGACGTTTTTCGGGCCATTTGCCAAACATGGGGGACTCTGGACATAGATCTTCTAGTATCCAGATTTAACATGGTTAGTCAAATTTGTGTCCAGGAAAAGGGATCCACTCGCATGCGGAACAGATGTGTTGGTAACCCCATGGGATCAGTTCTCACTGATCAATGCATTCCCCCTTATTCAGTTGCTGCCACAACTTCTTTGCAGGATCAAGCTGGAAAAAAGTTGGTAATTCTGGTAGCACCAGCATGGCCCAGAAGGTCATGGTATGCAGAAATCTTAAAGATGCCAGTGGAGGATCCATGGGCCCTTTCACAGGGGCCGATATTCCATCCTACCTTACAAACTCTAAATTGAATGGCTTGGCTATTGAAACCCACATTCTGAAGAAACGTGGGCTTTCGGGGTCAGTTATCTCTACCCTGATTATATGCAAGGAAGCCAGATTCCAGAACTATATATTGCAGAGTCTGGAGGGCTTATGTTTCCTGGTGTGAATCCAAGGGATGGCACCCTCGGAGATATATCATAGGCAGAATTCTTGCCTTTCTACAAATAAGGGTAGAAATGAAATTGGCCTTCAGTACTATTAAAGGCCAAGTCTCGGCTGTATTGGTCTTATTTCAAAGACCGCTTGCTTCACATTCTTTAGTCCGGGGTTTTATGCAAGGGGTGATGCGGCTTAATCTGCCAGTCAAACCTCCTTTGAACCCTTGGGACTTAAACTTAGTTTTGTTAGTGTTACAAAAACAGCCATTTGAACCGATACAACATTTTCCCTTAGTCCTTCTGACAAGGAAGTTGGTATTTTTGGTTGCTATATTCTCAGCAAGGAGGATTTCGGAATTGGCTGCTCTTTCTTGTAAAGAGCCATATTTGATTATTCATGAGGACAGAGTGGTGTTGCACCCTCGTCCAGGTTTTTTTTTTTTTACCAAAAGTGGTCTCAGGTTTACACCTGAACCAAGACATTAACCTGCTGATGTTTTTCCAAAACCATGTTCCAGGGAAGAAAAGTCACTACATTGTCTTGATCTGGTGAGCAGTCAAAGTCTATTTAAAGATGACTGCTCAGATTCGGAAGACTGATGTCTTATTTATTCTGCCTGAGGGCCCTAAGAAAGGACAGGCAGTGCGTCACCAGGCCTCCATGACTCAGATCTGTAAGGCCGGAACTTGGTCTTCAGTACATACATTCACCAAGTTTTATCAAGTGGATGTAAGGAGGTATGAGAATATCGCCTTTGGGCGCAGTGTGCTGCAGGCAGCAGTATAGGTGCTCAAGTCTGGGAGTACCCTACGGGTTGTGTCTCCCTCCCCTAAAAATAGCATTGCTATGGGACGTCCCATTAAGTTAATACTATGGCTCTGTGTCCCATGATGTACAATAAATAAAATAGGATTTTTATAACGGCTTACCTGTAAAATCCTTTTCTTGGAGTACATCATGGGACACAGAGGTCCCTCCCTTCTTTTTGGGGTTTAAGTATATTGCTTTGCTATTAAAACTGAGGTACTCCTGGTAGGAGGAGGGGTTATATAGGGCTTGAACTTCCTGTATTAGGTATGCCAGTGTCCATCACCTGAAGGTGCCTATATACCCATTAAGTTAATACTATGGCTCTGTGTCCCACAATGTACTCCAAGAAAAGGATTTTACAGGTAAGCTGTTATAAAAATCAAATTTTTCCCTCTCCGGTGTCATTTGACTCGTTAGTGTTACAAGGTCTCAGGTGGGAATGGGGAGCAGGAGTGTTAAATTTGGTGTTATCGCTCTCACTCTTACTGGTCACTGGAAGTTCAACATGGCACCTCATGGCAAAGCACTCTCTGAGGATATGGAAAAAAAGAATTGTTGCTCTATATAAAGATGGCCTAGACTATAAGAAGATTGCCAAGACCCTGAAACTGAGCTGCAGCAAGGTGGCTAAGACCATACAACGGTTTAACAAGACAAGTTCCACTCAGAACATGCCTCACCATGGTCGACCACAGAAGTTGAGTGCATGTGCTCAGCGTCATATCCAGAGGTTGTCTTTGGGAACTAGACGTGTGAGTGCTGCCAGCATTGCTGCAGGGGGTGAGGGGGTCAGCCTGTCAGTGCTCAGACCATACGCAGCACACTGCATAAAATTGTTTTGCATGGCTGTCGTCCCAGAAGGAAGTCTCTTCTAAAGATGATGCACAAGAGAGCCTGAAGACAACAGACTAAGGACATGGATTACTGGAACCATGTCCTGTGGTCTCATGAGACCAAGATAAACTTATTTGGTTCAGATGGTGTCAAGCACGTGTGGCGGCAACCAGGTGAGGAGTACAAAGACAAGTGTGTCTTGGGCTGCATGAGTGCTGCCAGCACTGGGGAGCTATAGCTCATTGAGGGAACCATGAATGTCAACCTGTACTGTGGCATACTGAAGCCAAGTATGATCCCCCTCCCTTTGGAGGCTCGGCCGCAGGACAGTATTCCAACATAATGATCCCAAACACACCTCCAAAATGGCCACTGCCTTGCTAAAGAAGCTGAGCGTGAAAGTGATGAAATGGCCAGGCATGTCGCGAGACCTAAAACCTATTGAGCATCTGTGGGACATACTCAAACGGAAGGTGGAGAAGCACAAGGTCTCAAACATCCACCAGCTCCATGATGTCATCATGGAGGAATGGAAGAGGACTCCAGTGGCCTTTGAACCTTTGAAGCTCTAGTGAACTCCATGCCCGAGAGGGTTTGGCAGTGCTGGAAAATAATAGTGGCCACACAAAATATTGAGACTTTGGGCCCAATTAGGACGTTTTCACTTAGGGGTGTACTCTCACTTTTGTTGCCAATGGTTTAGACATTAATGGCTGTGTTAAGTTCTTTTGAGGGGACAGCAAATTTACAGTTATACAAGATGTGCACTCACTACTTTATATTGTAGCAAAGTGTAATTTCTTCGGTGTTGTCACATAAAAAGATATAATAAAATTTTTATAAAATTGTGAGGGGTCTACTCACTTTTGTTAAATACTGTATATGCTGTTACTGTTTCTATACAGAAAAAAAGGCAGCATGTTCTACTTTTGTTGACTACTGGTGTGAACTTGGGGCAATTGGAATATATGAAAAAACTGCATGTATTTTTGATACAGATTAAAAATGAACTGAACTGCATGTGGTGTGAACCAGTCCTGAAGGATTGTTAAACTGCAATTTATTTTTACTTTGGGTTTAGGTATGCTTTGAAGCATAGCTAAAGGCAACCCTTTTTTGTTTCGAAAACAGACGGAAGAATGGAGTTTTGTCGCGGTTTTTCTCCCTGTTGGGGAGATTCACATTATGGCAGGGGTTGACAAATTTGCTTGGAATCTAGGAGCCAGCTTAAAAAGTTAGGCGCCAGGTCCGTGACGGCGATCCGGACCTGTCCCTGGCCTGACATGGAGACGAGTGAGGGGAAGATAGCAGCGCCGTCGCCAAGTCATTGCCCATAGCTCTTAGAGGGACATTTTATTTATTTTTTTCAAATGACAATTTTTTTTTTCAATTGCATTTTAGTGTAAATATGAGATCCGAGGTCTCTCCGACCCCAGATCTCATATTTAAGAGGACCTGTCATGCTTTTTCTATTACAAGGGATTTTTACATTCCTTGTAATAAGAATAAAAGTGACACAACATTTTTTTTAAAAGAACAGTGGAAAAAAAAAAGTTAAAATAAGCAGAAAAAATAATAATTTTTAAACGCGCCCTGTCCTGCCCGCATATAAAATCGGTGTTCGAACCACACATAGGAGGTAGCGCCGTGATCGGTAGAGCGAGAGCAATAATTCTAGCCCCAGACCTCCTCTGTAACTCAAAACGTGCAACCTGTAGAATTTTTTTAAATGTCGCCTATGGAGATTTTAAAGGGTAAAAGTTTGTCGCCATTCCATGAGCGGGTGCAATTTTGAAGCGTGACATGTTGGGTATCAATTTACTCGGCATAACATTATCTTTCACAATATAAAAAATAATTGGGCTAACTTTACTGTTGTCTTATTTTTTTATTAACTAAATTATTTTTCCCAACAAAAGTGCGCTTGTAAGTCCGCTGCACAAATACGGTGTGACACAGTATTGCAACAACCACCATTTTATTCTCTAGGGTGTTAGAATAAAAAATATATATAATGTTTAGGGGGTTCTAAATAAAGGGAAGAAGAGGCAGGTAATATAAAACAGGCAGAGGAAACTTCATTAGCATTGCTGGTTTGTCATACCAACGGCGACCACAAGAGGGCGCAAAATTCCATAAGGAATCATAGGACCGCAGAAGGCCTCAAAGCCGCGGCCTAAATTTTCGGCCGCCGGCGGAACGGCCCGACGCCATCACACTGGGGAGGGTCCACAGAGACAGGATACCCCCAGCTGTGCTGCCCCAGGCGCGAGGTCACTATTTATAGTCGCCAATGCGACCTGGCACCCGGGTTTTGTCGAGCCCTGCATTATGGGTTATAATCATCCTTTACTCCTCCTTTAATAGGGGGACATTTTTTTTCCTTTTTGGTTCTACTATAAATCAAAGCTACGCTGTACCTATGCAGGGCAAAGAAACAGGTTTACTCCAGTACAGTCCTCCCTAAGGTTGGATTCACACCTATGCATTTTTAGTGCTTTTTGCATTTTACAGATTTGCACTACAGAACGTGTTCCATAGGAAACCATGTTAAATTCACTGCAGTGCAAATCTGCAAAATGCACTAAAACTGCATAAGTGTGAATCCAGCCTAACACAGAATATTAACCTTTCCTTTGCTTCCCCACTGCTCTATCTTGCCATTGGGAGCCAGGAAAAGAAGCCGCATGTTATCCAACAGTAGGAGTTGAAGTTTAGGGGGAAAAAAAGGGGGAAAATACTGTGCTAAACCTGGAATAAGTGAAAAATAAAGCTGCCAACACTCAATCATGTGAAGCATTAATGTGTAGCGCTTATAAAAGTAAGGCCATGCATATATACATGACAATGACGTGCAAACCATACATATGAAAATGTCCAGAAAATGTGTGAAAAGCAAAGTCTCCCACTCCCATGGGTGCTATAACTATATATAACAATAGTGGAAAAAGTTCATGGGAGTCTCCATTCCTGAACTCTGGTGCAGACAGAAGTGTATCACTTGAATCCCAAGACACTAAAGGCACACGATAGGATACGCTTACCAGTGGTGATGGATACATGTATCATACGGCAGTGGGTCAAATTCGCTTGTGGTCCTCTGGATCCAGTGTGGCGTCTCATTAATACCAGAGGTGTTACTGGCCAGATCACCAGGTGAACACAGAGGAGAAAAAGCCAAAGAAAAGAAAACTGATGCAACTACCACATCTAAGGACTGATACCTCTGGCGGTTTTTCCACGTTCCTATGGTCTTTGGTGTGCCTTCCTGGGATCCGCCTTTCTGTTGGTAACACCTGGAGCATGTAGAAAGGCGGATCTCAATCCCCGACCAGGAAGGCACACCAAAGACCATAGGAACGTGGATAAACAGCCAGAGGCTCCCATGAACTTTTTCCACTATTTTTAACTATTGTTATATATAGTTATAGCACCCACGGGAGTGGGTGACTTTGCTTTTTACACATTTTCTGGACATTTTCATATGTATGGTTTTCACTTCATTGTCATGTGTATATATGCATGGCCTTGCGCTTATAAAAGTAACACATTTATGTTACACACGGAGTTGGAGTTTACCCAAGGCCAAAGATTCTTTCCCTGCTCCCAGGTGAAGTGCTGAGCAAGTTACAAAGCACTAAAGCTGTCACATGCTCCATACTTAGATCTACTGGGTATTTTCTTTGCTTTCCAAAGCTGAAATGGAGCAGTGGGAGAGCAAAGGAAAGGTGTGCATATGAGGAGATGGGAAAATAGATATTAAACTGGAATTGTTGGGTTGCCCTGTCCAGGCAAAGCAAATTGTTCTCTTAATGCATTGTACACTTTCAATTGTTTTTTGCTGTTTTAATTGGTATATGTGTAGTTATATTCCCAGTGTTTCTCACCTTCTAATGATGGGCTCACATGTTGCGGATAATTGATTCCCCTTTTGTCAATGTATTAATTCACCTAGCTTGTCCCAATTTGCTAAAGGGAGAAGACCACTTCTGAATCACTCAGCGTCCAATTAATGCCTTCTGCATGTTGCATCACAATTGTGGGAGTGCTAATGTCATGAAAGCACATCTCTTCCTTTTATTGCTTTGTATCAGTTCTTAGACCACAAACTGTGCAGTGCCATGCCACATGCTTGAACACAAACAAATCAATATGAAACGTGCAGATTTAGACTACTATAGACTGTACATACAGGCCAACAAATACACATCTTATGCAGGTGAAAAACAGACTGCAGGTAGGAAAGTCTTTTCATTTTTTTGCATTGGGAGTCACATTTGTGCATTTTAATATTGTTATATTCATATATTATTTTTATTTTATTTTTTAACCTATTGAGTATTGTGGTATCAGTGGAGGTGTGCCCCTTTGTTTTATTCTGTTATTTCTTTCTATCTTTTATAGGTGGGTGACCGGTCTGGTTAAAACACTACAGAAATATAAATCACATGCGAACCCCAATAATTCACGAGAAGAAGGTATGCAAGACAATAATTGTGAAATGATAGACGTGCATGGGGTGAGAGCTTCCTGCATTGGAGTCTGATGTAGGAAAAGGATACATTTCATGCCTTGAGGCTGTCTGTCGTTCATTTCTACATATTTGATAATAAGGCTGTGTTTTTCCTAATTCTGTGTGTGTGTGTGTGTGTGTGTGTGTGTGTATGTATGTATGTATATACAGTGCCTTGCGAAAGTATTCGGCCCCCTTGAACTTTTCAACCTTTTGCCACATTTCAGGCTTGAAACATAAAGATATAAAATTTTAATTTTTTGTGAAGAATCACCAACAAGTGGGACACAATTGGGTGGCAGTGTAGGGATTAAGTGTGTCCTAGGGGAGTGTTACTAACTGTTGTGGGTGTGGCTGAGCGTTAGTGAACACTGATCTCTGCTCCAATCACAGGGAGCAGAGATCAGTGTCACTTGTTGCTAGGCAGAACAGGGAGATGCTGTTTACTTCCATTTCTCCCCAGTCAGCCTCCCAGTGAGACGATCACGGTATCCCCACGGCGATCGAGTCCAGGGGCCCCGCGACCGGACTCATGGGGGTCCCGACCGGCAATGGTCGGCAAATGGTCGCACCTGTATGCCAATTTGCCTGTCCGTGGCATCCTGCCGACGTACATCGTCGTGCGCCGGCTGGGAAGTGGTTAAAGATATAGAAGATAGTGAAATTAATATTAAGGGCACAAAAATTGACAAACCCATCTGTACTTCTGATGGTAAATATCTATACTAAATATTTCTGTTTCACTTTGAAAAAGTGTGTGTGTGCGCACGCACACGCACACGCACACGCACACACACACACAATGCACAAAAAAGTCTGTCTGCCTTCCAACTTTCTTTGTGAATGTGGTGCAAAATCCACTATATTTTATATATATATATATACACAGTGCCTTGCGAAAGTATTCGGCCCCCTTGAGCTTTTTAACCTTTTGCCACATTTCAGGCTTCAAACATAAGGATACAAACATTTTATTTTTTGTGAAGAATCGCCAACAAGTGGGACACAATTGTGAAGTGGAATGAAGTCTATTGGATATTTTAAAAAATTTTAGCAAATAAAAAACTGAAAAGTGATGCGTGCAAAATTATTCGACCCCTTTACTTTCAGTGCAGCAAACTCACTCCAGAAGTTCAGCGAGGATCTCTGAATGATCCAATATTGTCCTAAATGACTGATGGTGATAAATAGAATCCACCTGTGTGTAATCAAGTCTCTGTATAAATGCACCTGCTCTGTGATAGTCTCAGGGTTCTGTTGAAAGCGCAGAGAGCATCATGAAGACCAAGGAACACACCAGGCAGGTCTGTAATACTGTTGTGGAGAAGTTTAAAGCCGGATTTGGATACAAAAAGATTTCCCAAGCTTTAAACATCCCAAGGAGCACTGTGCAAGCGATCATTTTGAAATGGAAGGAGTATCAGACCACTGCAAATCTACTAAGACCTGGCCGTCCCTCTAAACTTTCAGCTCAGACAAGGAGAAGACTGATCAGAAATGCGATCAAGAGGCCCATGATCACTCTGGATGAACTGCAGAGAACTACAGCTGAGGTGGGAGAGTCTGTCCATAGGACAACAATCAGTCGTACACTGCACAAATCTGGCCTTTATGGAAGAGTGGCAAGAAGAAAGCCATTTCTCAAAGATATCCATAAAAAGTCTCGTCTAAAGTTTGCCACAACCACCTGGGAGACACACCAAACATGTGGAAGAAGGTGCTCTGGTCAGATGAAACCAAAATCGAACTTTTTGCCCACAATGCAAAACGATATGTTTGGTGTAAAAGCAACACAGCTCATCACCCTCAACACACCATCCCCACTGTCAAACATGGTGGTGGCAGCATCATGGTTTGGGCCTGCTTTTCTTCAGCAGGGACAGTGAAGATGGTTAAAATTGAGGGGAAGATGGATGCAGCCAAATACAGGACCATTCTGAATGAAAACCTGTTGGAGTCTGCAAAAGACCTGAAACTGGGACGGAGATTTATCTTCCAACAAGACGATGATCCCAAACATACAGCAAAATCTACAAAGGAATGGTTCACAAATAAACGTATCCAGGTGTTAGAATGGCCAAGTCAAAGTCCAGACCTGAATCCAATCGAGAATCTGTGGAAAGAGCTGAAAACTGCTGTTCACAAACGCTCTCTATCCAACCTCACTGAGCTCGAGCTGTTTTGCAAGGAAGAATGGGCAAGAATTTCAGTCTCTCGATGTGCAAAACTGATAGAGACATACCCCAAGCGACTTGCAGCTGTAATCGCAGCAAAAGGTGGCTCTACAAAGTATTAACGCAAGGGGGCCAAATAATTTTACACGCCCCACTTTTCATTTTTTTATTAGTTACATTTTTTTTTCAAAAATCCAATAGATTTTGTTCCACTTCACAATTGTGTCCCACTTGTTGGTGATTCTTCACAAAAAATAAAAATGTTATATCTTTGTTAGAAGCCTGAAATGTGGCAAAAGGTTGAAAAGTTCAAGGGGGCCGAATTCTTTCGCAAGGCACTGTGTGTGTGTGTGTGTATGTGTGTATATATATATATTGTAGTGGATTTTGCACCACATTCACAAAGAAGGTTGGAAGGCAGACAAACTTTTTTGTGCATTTTATCTGCATTTTAAGTGTGTGTGTGTGTATATGTGTGTGTATATATATGTATATGTGTATATATATATATATATATATATATATATATATATATATATATATATATATATATATATATATATAATTTTTATTTTTTTTTCAAAGTGAAACAGAAATATTTAGTATAGATATTTACCATCAGAAGTACAGATGGGTTTGTCAATTTTTGTGCCCTTAATATTAATTTCACTATCTTCTATATCTTTAACCACTTCCCAGCCGGCACATGACGATGTGCGTCGGCAGAATGCCACGGACAGGCAAATTGGCATACAGGTGCGACCATTTGCCGACCATTGCCGGTCGTGACCCCCATGAGTCCGGTCGTGGGGCCCCTGGACTCGATCGCCGCTGGGATACCGTGATGGTCTCACGGGGAGGCTGAATGGGGAGATGTGGAAGTAAACAGCATCTCCCTGTTCTGCCTAGCAACAAGTGACACTGATCTCTGCTCCCTGTGATTGGAGCAGAGATCAATGTTCACTAACGCACAGCCACGCCCACAACAGTTAGTAACACTCCCCTAGGACACACTTAATCCCTACACTGCCACCCACTGGTTAACCCCTTCACTGCCAGTGTAATTTACACAGGAATCAGTGTATTGGTATAGCACTGATTGCTGTATAAATAATGGTCCCAAAAATGGTCCGGTCTGAAAGTGGTTAAGAACTGCATTGCGTAAGTTGAGGCACGTTATTGAGAACCAGCCACAGAGTACTGTATGTGATTTCTACTTTAAATGCCTCTTTATGCAGAAAGTGTGAATGTCTTCTGTTTTTGTTCTATTTTTGATAAAATGGAACAGTCCTTTAACTTCCCATATGCCAAACTAAAGGTCTTGTGAGTTAATAAGAAAGGGCTTGGCGAGTGACAAAGAATGGAGATCACTTTGAAGACAGATTTCATCATATGTGACAACCCAAAGGTTGCAAAGTAATTTGCCTTTTTCTTCCTACACATGAACAACTCGTATCTGGAATAGGCCACACCCATTTCCACTGATAAGCAAATGTTTCATCAGAATTGTAAGAGCAAAGTTTTGGATCAAAATAATTGAATATGAACATTGTGTGTGTGTGTGTGTGATAATTGTTTTTTATTTCCCTTAGATTGTTACAGTGAAACAGAGGCAGAGGATGATGATCACTCCAAAGCTCAAGATGTAAGTTGTGACTTTTTATCCTTTTCTGCAAAATATCCCTTTAAAAATTTAATTGCAGTGCAATAATTTTCAGATAATGCTAACCCAGGGTTTTTGACACTAAAAACGAATGAAACATTAAAGTAGGACCCAAACATTTCCATCCATGACATTTCGGCTAAACCAAATGTTTAACCTTGCCCTTATAAAAAATCATAACCTGTCTGCGCCCCCCCCTTTTTCCAACCCCCTCTAACCATGCCTACTCAACAGCTATATGTATATCTCAAAGATACAAAGTGCACATGTGATTATCAGTGCCAAGTCCATTCAAAATTATTTTTGTGCAAATTAGAGTGCAATCTCCACAGCACAAAATGAGGACATTTTTCAATCCACTTTACTTGTAGACCTACTCCTTGACACCACCATCCACAGAAAACACTACACCACCAATTGGGGGTCGACTTATCTGATGTTATTGACCCCTTAATTTAATAAGCAGGTCTGACCACACTTTAGGAATATATCTACATATTTGAGATCCTGTCTACACTCCTTTCTCTCATACTATCAACTTCAGTGGTGTATGCAAATAAATCTAGTATAACAGAAAAGGGATACCATCATAGTGCTAAACTGATTTTATTATAACATAAATTTAAAAACTCACAATAGATGAATGCTTGGCCAGCAGTAAATGATAGGCGTTTCAGTTACCTCCGTGCATGACTAACTTTTTCAAGAGCAGGCTTCTCCTTTCCCTAGCCCTGTATACCTTCACCCGACTAAAAATTAACACGTAAAGGAACCCTGTACTGAGAGATATCTGAGTTGGCCATTTCTGACCACAGTGTTAGATGCTGCTCGGCTGTGTCTGGTGTCACTACTTCAAGAACTCTGAAACAACATACTTGTTCCAGGGCAACGACTTGGAAAACCATTGTAACAACATGAGAGCCAAACGGTTAGCATTTTCGGAAAGCGAAATCCTCACTAGCTCAGCCTTCATCTTCTCCCACTACAGGTTGCCTTTAACCTCTCCCTCACACCTGACATGTAACCCTTTAAATAATCCGGTGATGTGCAAAATAGAAGTTGCCATTGCTGAATTCTTAAGAAAATACTGGGCGCCTGACTGCTATATTAAGTCTTATTTTTTTCTGAGCCACTGAGCTGAAACATGCATGTGGACCAGTAATTCTGACTTGGTGTCACTGGCTACTTTCCTCTAACAGTTCAATGGCCCAGTATCAATTGAAATCAGAGGATCAACATTTAGACCCCTTTCACACCAGGGCGTTTTGCAGGCGCTATAGTGTTAGAAATAGCGCCTGCAATCCGCCCTAAAAAAGCTGCACCATTGTTTGTAGTGTGAAAGCCCGAGGGCTTTCACACTACAACGGTGCGCTGGCAGGACGTCAGGGAAAAGTCCTGCCAGCAGCTTCTTTGGAGCGGTGAAGGAGTGGTGTGTTTACCGCTCCTCCACCGCTGCTCCCCATTGAAATCAATGGGGCAGCGCTGCAATACCGCCGGCAAAACGCTGCTATTGCGGCGTATTGCCGGCGGTTTTAACCCTTTCTCGGCCGCTAGCGGGGGGAAATGCGCCACAAATCCGGCTGTAAAACGCCGCTAAAAATAGCAGCCTTTTACCGCCCACGCTATGGGCGGTGTGGTGTGATAGGGGTCTTAGGGCTGATAATTAACATTTTCAGAAGGAGAGTTCAGCAATAGCAGTCTCCCTATTTCATTCAGCACAGGTTTCCCCAATCTCCCCTAAACTTTAACCCATAACCTCATCCTAAACATAATCTTAACCTCCAAAATTTCCCTTACAACACTTTAAAAATACCAGTCAGACAGGCAGGATTGGCATTTCCCAATACATGACTGGCTCAAACCTAGCCGAGACAATTTCTGTAAAGCGACGGGAACGACAGTTTTGTCATTCGAATCCCCCTGCTTTTTTCACTGTTATAAATGCCTCCCTTAGAACCCTCCAATATATTAACTGAACAATTTATTCCACTGATTGAGCTTCTTACGTTAATATTCCCATCTGGGGGTCATTTGTTACTCCCAGAGTTTTACAGTATCAAGTGTGGAGTTTTGGTCTAAAATTTCTGCTTCAATTATTTCATAAGGGTACAATGAAGGATTTCTCTACAATACTGTACAGGAAGAATTTTTAGATTTTTCCACAAAATATTTTATTTTCTATCTTCGGCTACGAAATGCTATTAAGTCAATTGAAATCCCTCTTAGCTCCCGTACACACGGTCGGACATTCTGCCAACCAAATCCGTCGGATTGTGTCCGAAACTGTTGCATACACACAGTCGGACAAAGTTGTCGAAAAATCCGATCTTTCAGAACGTGATGACGTAATTTAGTTACGATGGGACTACGTTCAGGCTAGTAGCCAATATCTTTGATGTAGGAATTTGATCTGAGCATGCGTGGCACTTTGTCCGATCGGAATTCTCTACACATGATCGGAGTATGTCCTATCGGACCAGTTTGTTGGAAAATATTTCCAACAAGTTGGAAAATTTGGTCCGACGGATATCACGACGGAAACAGTCCGATGCATACCACACACAGTCGGATTATCCGACAACACGGTCCGATAGGACACATTCCGACGGATTCTCCGACCGTGTGTACGGGGGCTTAGTGTCACTTCCGCAAACCCTCTTAGAAAACTGCTTACTATCTTATAATATAAGTCCAAGTTGATCCCTCAATATTATTTGGAGCTGCTTAGTACTAAATAACTAATGCTGTAATTGTCATTAAAATCTTAAACTGTACCTATTATTTTTTATTTTTTTTTATTTATTTTTTTAGAAAAAAAAAATAACCTTATCCCCCTCAAAAAAAATGTTACTTTAAAATATAACTTAAAAATTGGTCTCCTAAATCCTAAATTAGGATTCCTAACCTGAGCCTGGTCTTAAATCTACAACTATCCTCAACCGTCTAACAGTTAATACTTTCTACGCCATTCTTATTTTCTCTTTGAGAATACTGTTTCTATCCCAAGATCATTGCCTAAAGCAGCCTCTTCCTTCTCTGCTTTAAAACAAGGTTACCACCAAGATGCTGGCACCAATGGCTGCATGACTGCAATCACTGTGTAGTAACACAGCAGTCCACAATTCTATGTTGTGTGGTTTTTGTTTTGTTTTACGAGCCAGGGTAGTGAAAGCTTTTTATTGTCCATTATCAGTGTTAGTCTGACCCTTTTATTTTTTGCAAATTGTGTTTAAAATGTTTCAGTAGACCTCGAAAATTCATTGTTTATCTCTACATTCCCGTTTCAGTTCAAGAAACAAACCGTGCAATCACCTTTAAATAACGCACCTGGTGCAAGTCCAGTCTCCATTAAGGAAAAGTTGTCAGAAGGTGTACAGATGCCAAATGTTACCCAACCTCCAGGTCAGATGACTACAATAAACTATCTGTTATGCAATTAAGTTTGTGTACAAATTTACTTTACTTTAAATGGCTTTAAACCTACTACTTCATACAAATAAAATTCAGTTTACAAACTGCAGACTGTGAAAGGCCTTTTGGAAACCCCACGTGATGTGGTTTCTTAAAGAATATTTCCAGGCCTGGACATGTTTTTTATATATATATATATATATATATATATATATATATATATATATATATATATATATATATATATATATATATATATATATATATATATATATATATATATTGCTCCAGTTTGGACCTGCGTAACTACAGTGGGGACGGAAAGTATTCAGACCCCCTTAAAGTTTTCCCTCTTTGTTATATTGCAGCCATTTGCTAAAATTATTAAAGTTCATTTTTTTCTTCAATGTACACACAGCACCCTATTTTGACAGAAAAAAAACAGAATTGTTGACATGTTTGCAGATTTATTAAAAAAGACAAACTGAAATATCACATGGTCCTAAGTATTCAGACCCTTTGCTCATTATTTAGTAGAAGCACCCTTTTTATCTAATATAGCCATGAGTCTTTTTGGGAAAGATGCAACAAGTTTTTCACACCTGGATTTAGGGATCCTCTGCCATTCCTCCTTGCAGATCCTTTCCAGTTCTGTCAGGTTGGATGGTAAACATTGGTGGACAGCCATTTTAGGTCTCTCCAGAGATGCTCAATTGGGTTTAAGTCAGAGCTCTGGCTGGGCTATTCAAGAACAGTCACGGAGTTGTCGTTATTTTAGCTGTGTGCTTAGAGTCATTGTCTTGTTGAAAGGGAAACCTTCGGCCCAGTCTGAGGTCCTGAGCACTCTGGAGAAGGTTTTTGTCCAGGATCTCCCTTTACTTGACCGCATTAATCTTTCCCTTGATTGCAACCAGTCGTCCTGTCCCTGCAGCTGAAAAACACCCCCAAAGCATGATGCTGCCACCACCATGCTTCACTCTTGGGACTGTATTGGACAGGTGATGAGCAGTGCCTGGATTTCTCCACGCATACCGCTTAGAAGGAAGGCCAAAAAGTTCTATCTTGGTCTCACCAGGCCAAGGAATCTTATTTTCCACCATCTTGGAGTCCTTCAGGTGTGTTTTTTTTTTTTTTTTTTTTTTTTTTTTAGCAAACTCAATGTGGCCTTTCATGTGTCTTGCACTGAGAGGCTTCCATCGGGCCACTCTGCCATAAAGTCCCAACTGGTGAATGGCTGCAGTGATGGTTGACTTTCTACAACTTTCTCCCATCTCCCGACTGCATCTCTGGAGTTCAGCCACATGTGATATTTGGGTTCTTCTTTACCTCTCTCACCAAGGTTCTCCTCCCCAGATAGCTCAGTTTAAGGATTATGGAGGCCACTGTGCTCTTGGGAACCTTAAGTGCAGCATAATTTTTTTTTGTAACCTTGGCCAGATCTGTGCATTGCCACAATTCTGTCTGAGCTCTTCAGGCAGTTCCTTTGACCTCATGATTCTCATTTGCTCTGACATGCACTGTGAGCTGTAAGGTCTTAGGTTAGGTCACAGGTGTGTGGCTTTCCTAGTCAAGTCCAATCAGTATAATCAAACACAGCCGGACTCAAATAAAGGTGCAGAACCATCTCAAGGATGATCAGAAAAGTGGACAGCTCCTGAGTTAAATATATACGTGTCACGGTAAAGGGGCTGAATAGTTAGAACCATGTGATATTTCAGCTTTTCTTTTTTAATAAATCTGCAAAAATGTCAACAATTCTTTGTTTTTCTGTCAATGTGGGGTGCTGTGTGTACGTTAATGAGGAAAAAAAATAACTTAATTGATTTTAGCAACTGGCTGCAATATAACAAAGAGTGAAAAATTTAAGGGGATCTGAATACTTTCTTTCCCCACTAGATGTATAAGACATATGTAGCTGATGCTGTTGGTATCTACGTCAATTATTTCCCGTGGCATCAGTCAAGTATGCCATATATACATCGTAACTATGCATAACACACCAATGCCTGGAATTTATTATTTAAAAAGAATGTTGACCCTCCCCCCTCGGGTAGATTACTACAGATGTGGTTTAATGTTATTATATATAACCTAATTTTAAGAGAAATTAGGAAATAGAATAGTTTTGGTTTAATTGTGACAGTTTGCATGATGCACCAGGAAACATTATGGTATGGAAAAGCTTGGGACTTGCTCTCTTTCTCATGTGCTGGCCTTGGTGCAGAACTGTTAAATGGGAATGTGGAGAGAGCCCTCAACTCTTACTAAACTCTAACTTTAGTTTGCACAGAGCTTACTTTCCTCACTGCTGATGTCTGAATGGAATGATGGTACTGCAAAGGAGTGTGTGATACTGGGAAGGGGCAATAAAGCTTACCTGTTGCTTTGTCTTGTATAGACAAGTCACATTTGCTTTAAAGTGAAAGTCCAGACTATTGATAACGAATCCTAACCACTTAAGCTCCGTAAGGTTTTACCCCCTTCATGACCATGGCATTTTTTTTTGCTATTCAGCACTGCTTTAACCACTTAAACCCCCGCCCCCCCTCCTGCCCAGACCAATTTTCAGCTTTCAGTGCTTACACTTTAAATGACAATTGGTCATGTAACACTGTACCCAAATAAATTTTTGTCTTTTTTTCATACAAATAGAGCTTTCATTTGGTGGTATTTGATCACCTCTGTTTTTTTTTTTTTTTTTGTGCTAAAAATGAAAAAAAACGCATTTTTCTTTGTTTCTGTGATAAAATTTTGCAAGTTATTCATTTTTTTTTTTTTTTTTTTCATGAATTTTGGCCACAATTTATACTGCTACATATCTTTGGTACAAATAGCCCAAATTAGTGGATATTATTTGGTCTTTGTGAAAGTTAGAGAGTCTACAAGTTGTGGTGCAGATCATAAAAAAAATTATCACACCTGATGTACTGGTGGCCTATCTTATTTCTTGTGACCCGAACAAGCCAGGAAATTACAAATCCCCCCCCCCCCCCAAATTACCCCTTTTTAGAAAGTAGACATTCCAAGGTATTTAGTAAGAGGCATGGTGAGGTTTTTGGTGTTGTCATTTTTTCCCACAATTCTTTGCAAAATTGAGATTTTTATTTTTATTTTTTTATTCCCAAAAAATTGTCATTGTAATAGGTTATTTCTCTCACATGGCATGTGTATACCACAAATAATGCCCCAAAATTCTGCTACTCCTCCTGAGTATTACGATACCACATGTGTGGGACTTTTTCACAGCCTGACCACTTAGGGAGGCCCAAAATGCAGGGAGCGCCGTCACATGTTCTAGGAGCATAAATTACACATCTAACTTGACTACCTATTACACTTTTGAAGGCCCTGAAGCACCAGGACGATGACAGGTGGCACTGGGGACAGGTGGGCATGTGTGTGTTCTTACTTTTCAGTGACGCTGCAGCCGTTCATCTCTCCCTCCTCACACGCTGTCTGTGTGAGGAGGGAGAGCCGGCGATGAGAGATGATCTCATATGTTTACATATGAGATCGCCTCTCATTGGACACGCCAATTGAGTGCTAAATGGCCGCTGTGATTGGCCATTTAGCACAATCTGTGATTGATTGTGTCCAAGGGACACGACCAACACAGAACTTCTCCGATGCGTGCCTGCGGCGGCGCACAGAGGGGAAGTAAACAGGACAACGTCCAGGGACGCCCTCCCGGCAGCTAGCGTCCGCACTGTAGCCGTCTTTTGGCTATAGCGTGGGCGCGAAGTGGTTAATTGGCAATTGCACACTGTACACAAATGAAAATGTTTGTTTTTTTTCACACAAATAAGACTTTTGGTATTTGATCACCACTGTTTTTTGTTTTTTTGCGACATAAATGAGAAAAGACTAAAAATTAAAGATTTTCAGTTTTTTTTTTTTTTTTTTTTTTTCTAATCAAATTTCATCAGAAATTTAGGCCAGAATATATTCTGCTACTTGTCTTTGGTTAAAAAAAAAAAATCCCAATAAGTGTTGTAACCTTGGGGACAGGTAGGTGGTACAAAGCTCCCTGGGATTAAGCAGCCTTTTAGGTAAAGATACCGGCATTTATTGGTGATGTATTCAAGTCTATATAGAGCTGTACACTGTTTTAGAAAAACTAACAGAACAAAAATAGCCAAACCAAAAACCTAGCCGTGTCTCGTCACTAACTACACAATATATACAGGCCCTAACTACCAGGCTGAGCAAGCCTACAGATTGTCCGCTTCCTGCTTAACAGCTTTTTACCAATCTTTTTGCTCTCACAGACCAGTTTTGTCTGTGTTTCCCAGGCAGAGAACGAAGGCTGTCTGTCAAAGCCAAGTTTAAATTGGCCTGGGGGAGAGGACCAAGATCCGAACTGGAATATGGATCAGAACACCCTGAAAGTGTATGAGAGGAGCCTGGGAGACGTATAAACCTTGAACAGGACTTTTCCTGGCTTTCTCTGGGATGCTCTGCTACAGTGTATATTGATTCAGTCTGTAGGAAAGTTATAGCGTCCACAAACTATGGCATATATATTTGAAAATGTATCAGTCATTCTTTGAGGCCCTTAAAATCTCAGGACAGTGCAAATACCCACCAAATTAACCCTTTTTATAAAGTAGACAATCTGAGGTTTTAAAAATGTTAAAAATGTATTTATTTTTCAAAAGGCTTTTTTGAGAGTAATGAATAAAGTACAAGCTAAGATATGAAAATTGCGGACAAAACATAGGCAAAGTATAATATCCATAGAAAAGTAATAAAGGGCATATAGCCCAAACAAATACACAGAGCTTAGGGGTTATTCCAGTTCCCAAAAAAGGGATCTGGAGGGGGGGGGGGGAATGGGGGAAAGAAGAGAAGTGTGGGGGGGGGGGGGGGTGTATGCCAGTAGGGGATTGACATTAGTATTTAGTTAGTAAACTGTTTAGCCTGTCTCCGTGTCATTCTTGTCGCAATGTGCTCAAAGTACTCTAAGGGAAAGGAGATCTTGAAGGCTACCTCTATGTGAAGGTTATCACCGGGGGTAGTATTTATATTGTAATCAGATACAGGATTTAGCCCTGGGGTCGGATAGCCAGGGCTTCCAGTGGTAGTGGAATTTCCTCAGTCATTTGTGTTTTTGCAAAGAGATATTCCATCAGCAAGTGTTCATTTAAGATTTCGATAACATTGCTGATAGAGGGAGCAATGGGTTGTTTCCAGCGGCGGGCAATAGCCAAACTGGCCGCTATAAAAATTTGTGTGACCAATAGGATGGAATTTGTGGAGGCCAGACTAAGACGTCTAGGCCAAATAAGGCCATCCGCGGGGTAATGACACGAGACAGGCCGGTAACCTCATGAATGAGAGTGGAGATGTCCGTCCAGTATACATTTATAAAGGGACACCCCCACCAAATATGTAAAGTATGTCCGTCCATATTGCAATTCCTCCAACATTTGCTGGAATGAGGGGGGAAAATGCGGGCCAGTTTTATGGGGGTATAGTACCAGTTGTATAAAATTTTCATTAGTCTCCCAATGGGATACGTTTTTTGAGAACATCGCTGGTAGGCGAATTGCTCGGTACCAGAGTGGTGGGGGAATGTGAGTGTGTAGTTTGGTCTCCCAGTAAGTAATTGCCGGAGGGCTTTCTTCTTGGGTCGGCTTCGTTAGGAGAGCATAAAAATAAGAGATGCTGCGAATCTTGCTGGTGGGCGAGCAGAAAAGCTGGATGATGTCTTTGGTGGAGTTGTAAGTGGAAGTTGGAATTGAGGAGAGAATGTGGCGAATTCTCAAATAGATGTAGAAATCCTTGTGAGAGAGGAGGTATCGATTTGAAAGTTTATGAAAGGAGAGGAGATGGTTGTCCTGGAATAGGTCTCCAATATTTCGGACGCCTTGCGCTAGCCATTTCTGTATTGGTAGATCCGGGGAGAGAAGGGAGATGGCTGCAAGAGGCAGTTGGTAAAGAGCTTGGGGGTGTATTCCACCTGAGACTTGTGATATAGATTTCCAGGTATTTAAGGTTGCGTTCATGGTAGGTAGAGAGGCATGTGTGGGGTGAAACCCCAACCATACCGCTGCTAGGAGATGCGAGGGAGTGTGCGCGATGTCTGCCGCTTCGATTAGAGTCCAAGGCTGTAGCGAGGACATATCTGGTTTGGTCGAGTAAGGTTGCTTTGTAGCATAGTCTGAGGTTGGGCACTCCTAGACCAGCATATTTCGTAGGTGTGTAGAGCAAGGAGGCCTTAACTCGTGGTTTGCGATCTGCCCAAATAAAGTTAAGTCGCTGGAGTCCAGCGATGTCAGATTGGAGTATTGGTAAAGTTCTGAACAAATATAGGACGTGTGGTAATAAAAACATCTTAGAAAGGGCTATCTGGCCTACCTAGGAAGCCTTCACCTGTAGAAGCGAAATTTGGTTAGGGCCTGTAGCTTCTGGGTAAAAGCAGCTATGTTAGTACGTAGTATTAGAGAAGCGGGGGAGGTCAGCTGGATGCCCAAGTAGGTCATAGAGGAGTTGGGGGTCCAGGAAAACGGGGATGCGGAGGAAATGTTTGTTCTAAGCTGTGGGGGTAAGGATATTCCCAACATAGCAGACTTGGAGTGGTTCAATTTGTATAGGGAGATCTGGCTAAATTGGTGTAGGAGATCACAGAGCGGGGGCAGGGACCGTAGTAGGTCGGTGAGCCAGATAATATCGTTGGCGTATAGGCCTATTTTATGGGTGCTTTGATCTACCGTCAGTCCGGCTATTTCTGGGTGCGTTCTGATCGCCTGTGCTAGTGGTTCAATCACCAGCGCAAAAATGAGTGGGGAGAGGGGACAACCTTGACTGGTTCCGTTGGTGATGGAAAAAGGGGAGGACAGTAGCCCCGATGTGAGAACTTTTGCGCTTGGGGTTGAGTATAGACCAAGAATGGCTTGTCTGAATGGGCCACGTATGCCAAATTTTTGTAGGACAAGGTCTAGGTATAGCCAGTTAACCCGGTCGAATGCCTTCTCTGCCTCAAGCGAGATCAGCAGAGAAGGCACTCGACGGTGCTCCGCCCAATGGATCAGGTCGATGAGTCTGCGGGTGCCGTCTGAGGCTTGTCGGAAAGGAATGAAGCCCACCTGGTCAGGATGTATTAGGTTGGGAATAAACGAAGCTAAACAGGTGGCTAACAATTTGGCGTAAAGTTTTGTGTCCGTATTAAGGAGCGAGATGGGGCGGTAACTAGCAGGGTCATGAGAAGGTTTACCAGGTTTGTGAATGGTAATTATTGTTGCTTCAAGGGATTCTGAGGGGATCTTACCAGTGTTTAAGAAACTATTAAAGGCGTTGCAAAGGTGGGGTGTAATTTGGTCTCTGTAAGTTTTGTAATATTAATTTATATAACCATCCGGACCAGGGGCTTTATGTAGGGGAAGCTCTCTTATAGCTTTGAGGATTTCTAGTTGGGAGAATGGCTTGACTAGATCTTCAAGTTGTGAGGGGGTTATCGAGGGGAGCTGTAGGGGATTAAGGAAATCCCGTATCAGTTGTGCGGTGGGCTGCGGTTCCGAGGTTGATGGGGAGAGGTTATACAATTTTGAATAGAGAGCACCGAATTCATTTGCGATATCTTTGGGGTTTGATAGTTTGTGACCTTGCTGGTTTAACAAAAATGGGATGCTGCTTTCTCTTTATATTGTTGGGCCAAGTGTTTCCCTGCTCTGTTGCTCTGAGAATACCAAGTTAGACGAAGACGTCTAAGATAGAAATCATGGCTTTTTTGAAGGAGTTAACTGAGTTTATTCCTTTAGGCGCTAAGATCTTTTGCATTGGCCGGAGTGGGATTTTGTTCAGGATTTCAATAGCTTGAATACGCTGTAGGAGGGAGTTTATTGCGAGTGTTTTCTTTTTCTTTTCTTGGGCCCCCAGCTGGAGGAAGATTCCCAGAATGACCGACTTGTGTGCATTCCAGAGTGTAGTTGGGTTGGAGACAGAGCCATAGTTAGTGGTAAAGTAAGAAGTTATCTCTGATCGAATCCGTTCCCGGGTCTCCTTCGCACTGAGTAGTGCTGCGTTTAAACGCCAGATTGTATGTTTAGAGGTGGGGGGCGAAAGAGAGATGGTAATGGAGACTGGTGCATGGTCCGACCATGTGATGAGGCCAATGGTTGCTTTGTTAATTCTTTGTAGGAGGAACTTGGAGACCAGAAACAGATCGATCCGAGAGTAAGATCTTTGGGTATGGGAATAGAAGAAGTAGTCCCTCAATACCGTGCAGACATCGCCATGGATCATGGAGGTCTTCCATGTAAGCTATTGAGGATAGGGCCGAGGACGTCTTGCGTTTTGGGTTGGAGGAGTCCATCTGGGTGTCTAAAATCTTGTTAAAGTCTCCACATATTACAATTTCATGTTTTGGGTAATGTTGGATCTTATGAAGTACTGCTTTAAAGAAGGATTTCTGGCGGGCGCATATATGTTAACTATGGCGAGTGGTTGGTCGTTGAATGTGGCCGACAGGATAAGGTATCTGCCCTCGGGATCATATTCTGCGTGTCTAAGGATAAAGGACACCAAAGAGCGGACTGCTATCATTACTTCCCTCGTCTTTTTATCAGCGCGGGCATGAAAGCAATGGGGGAATAGTCTATGAGTGCATAGTGGGGGGTTGGGATCGGAAAAATTAGTCTCCTGGACGCATAGTATGTCCGCCTTCTGATTCAAGGCTTCACGCTACAGGAGACAGCTTTTAAAGGGACTGTTGAGGCCTTTAGCGTTTAAGGAGACAATTGTGAGGGACATTTCGCCGAAGTTGGGAAGTCAAATAATGGATGGCTACACGGCACGCGGGGGGGGGGGGGGGGGGGGGACAGGCTCCGACTAGAGAGAATAAATTTAAAAAAAAAAGGGGGGGATGGGATGGAAAGGGGGAGGGAGGTAAGAGTATCACAGGATATTACTAAACACTGGTATCTATAAGCAGTGCTGGATCAGATCAGGTGGAATAGATCCAATCTGAGCAAACAATGTTAGAACTGTGCAGATACTATAATAGGATAATGACCTATCTTATAAATCAAAGGCAAACAGAACGATTGAAAACGTAAATGTGTAAACCAATAAATGTGCTTAGCACATCAACAATTATGGAGCGTGCTTCCACTCCTCCACACCACTAACACAAATGATAAACATACTGATAGTGAAGAACCAGCAATAAACTATATATACTTTTAGAAATATTCAGAGTGCTGCAGGCGGATGGCCTGCGGCTAAGTTAGAGCGTGCGGTTCCCACAGGTTGGAAATCTTGGAGGATGGCCTTGCAGGCGGGGTGCGAGGAGGCGCTTGGGTTAGCAAGCCCCAGTTGAGGAGTTGTTTGAGGCCTTCCTTTGGAGATAACATAGCAACTTGTTGGTTGCGATGGGTCATGATGAGCTTAACAGGGTAGCCCCATTTGTAGGCAATTTTTCGTTCGTTCAGAATGGAAGTGACCGGTGCAAAGGCGCTACGCGCCTGGGAAGTGGCCACTGAAATGTCATTATAGAGTGTCACTCCATGGAAGGGATCTGGGAGTGAACGCAAGGACCTTGCTGTGCGCATAATCTCTTCCTTGACATGGAAAAAGTGTACCCTTGCCACGATGTCTCTGGGAACAGAGGCCGGGACATGCTGCGGTTTGTGGATCCTATGTGCTCGATCTATGAGCATGTCTTGTGTCGTCAGCGAGGGCACTGGTTTGCGGAACAGTTGGTGTAAATATGGCACGATTTCCGTGGCTGCAAGAGATTCAGAGACCCCTCTCACCTTAATATTGTTCCGCCTCGAGCGGTCCTCGAGGTCTGTGATTTTGAGACGGAGCTGGGTGACCATAGCAGCCTGCTCATCTTGTAAGTCAACCATGGTGTTGTGAGCTTTGGTGGCTTCAGATAAGTGTTGCTCTATGTGGTCTGTATGCTGCTCTAAGGAGGTGACCATCTCCTGCATCTGGCTAATAGAGATTTTTAAATCCCTGTGCAGTTCCGTTTGTAGGGAGAGTAGCATGGCTTTTATTGAGTGCTCAGATGCTGGGTTGTCTGTGTTGGGGTAAGCAGCAAGTGACTTTGTGGCTAATTGGTCTGTAGTGGTGGGACTACAGGTCCCAGCGCCACGCTGCTTATCTGGGGAGTGTGTGGGGAACTCTGCAAGCCTCTTACCTCTGTCCCCAGGAGAGATGGTGTGCTCGGTTGTTTGATCCATGCCTTCTTCCAGCGCGTAGAGCGGAGAGGAGGCCGCCGCAGGGCTGATAGGTGGGAGCCTCGGGTTTCCCGAGTCCCGGCCGGCGCCATTTTGAGAGTCCTGCTGTGAGGGCTTCATGTAGAAGTCCAGGAGTCTACGGGGTCCCTTGAGCCTGCCTTTCTTCTTGGACATAGTCCGGAGGTTGTCCGGTGTGTAATAGGCTGTGCAGCAGCTCGTTTGGTTGGCGGGAGACGGCTGGTTATGCTGGGCTACAGTGTGGAGGAGTGGAGCGGTGTATTCAAGTGGCCATCTCGCTCAGCGGCCAGGCCACGCCCCCGTTAAATAATTTTTTATTAAATATTTTATTTTTTTTACTTTAAAAAAAATAAACAATTTTTATGATTATTTTTTTTAAATGCTTTCGTTGGAGTAGTTCAATGTTCCAATCGTAACATTGTACTACTCTGGGGGGTGATAAGGGTTTTTTATTTATTTTTTATTTTTTTATACAATTTGCTGGTACAATAATCTTCATTGGGTTAAGTTCATGACCGTAGTGAATACTAGTGATCTGTGTTTGGGTACAGCTGATCATATGGTACAGGGCGCTGTGATTGGCTCAGGTACCATGGGATGGCTGTGGGCCAATCACAGCTCACTAGAAAAGCTGTCATGAATCGTAATGTGATCACATGATCACTGGGACCCGAGTATCTGAATCTACATTCCACGGTGCCTAGTGGACGCGGGGGGTTGGGGGTGGCCACGCTGCGTGACTGTGGGTGATCGGCAAGTGGTTAAACCTGCTCCCACACCACCTAATTACTATACTACTCCTATAAAAGGAAGATGCTTACCTATTCTCGGGGTGCTCCTATCCGGTCACATGATTGACTCCCATCGGCAGCTTCAGGGGGGGGAGGATGGGCAGCCAATAATGTATAACCAGTAGTACGTTTATGGATGACCTCAACACCTGGGCATTGCAGCCATTGTCGCTGCTCTCGCCTCTCTCCTGAAGTGTCTTGCTGTGAAGATCATGTGACCAGAGCACTCTGAGAATAGGTAAGTATAAGCGTCTTCTTTCTACAGGGTAGTTAAAATAGGATTTAGAAGAGGAATGGGAGCTTTTAGGACCCGGCCCTTCCGGGGGAGGAGTCTGAGAATGGTGTGTGTCTGTACCTAGCGTGATGGAGCGCTCCAAGTCCCCCACCGCAGGGATAATGCCGCTGTTTGCGGTCCTCCTCTGATCCCCACCCTCCTGTCCTAACCCTCGGCGGAGCCCCACCACTGGTGTGGTGGGTCCTCTCTCTTTCTCCTACCTTCCCCCTTGGCTTTCTTCCCCCCGGGTCGGAACACGCTGCATTGCGCTGAGCGGCGTGGCAGGCTGAGATCCGGACCTCCTGTGTGTCTGTGGAGATTGCAGTGTGAGAGCGCAGGGATGCCGGGGATGTCGGCTTTTCGGTAGCACTGGCTGTGCAGAGCAAGGTTAATCTTCTGGGAAGGCTTACGAGTGCTCCGGACACCATCTACTGGACAAAGTAAGGTACTGCTCTCAAAAGACATTGAAAGGTATTGTGGAAAAAAGAAAAAAAAAGGGGATCCCAAGAAGGTCAGTAAAAAAAAAAAAAAAACCTAGAACTAAAATCTACATGAGAATGCTGAATGTCGGGCAGAATTAAAATATGCAGATAAACTAGACTGCAAGTAACCACGGGGTAAGTGGTCATATAATTGTCATATAATATAAAGCATAAAGCAAAATACTCTGCACTATATTTTCTGTTAAGTAACGGGACAGACTGGAAAATCCGCGAAGATAAAAGTTAATATACTAGGAAAATAGTTTCCTTTTTTTTTTTTTTTTTTTTGTGTGTAATTGTATT
Organism: Lithobates pipiens; assembly: GCF_037356315.1. Lineage (NCBI taxonomy): Eukaryota > Metazoa > Chordata > Amphibia > Anura > Ranidae > Lithobates > Lithobates pipiens. The sequence goes on along the minus strand of NW_027507748.1, from coordinate 220,033,533 downwards.
GGCAAGTAAGCAACTAATTACACAACACAACAGTGACCCATCTCAATAAAACAAAATAAAAGGGGACAGATCTCTATATCACGTGATTGCTCTAGATGTAAAAAACAGAGTGAAAAAACGAGTATGCTGAGAATGGAATAAGGGGGTACTAGCGCCATCTCGACGGTAGCACGAAAACACTGCGACAGAAAAAATCTTAAAATCACATCTTAGGAGCCGTGGGTGGGCACATATAACAAGAGTAATAAAGGTGCTCAAATATCGCGGTGCCAGATGAAGGGAAAAACAGTAAAAGCAGGGGCTGTTTCGAAATCACCACGCCGGAGCTTGATTACCAGTCCCGGCGCAATGAATAAGTACATTACACAGACAGTAGCTACAGATAAGCAGCACGTTGAAAAACCTCAATACACCAAAACCCAACAGGCGGAAAGCAGTGATAAAAAGGAGAGAGAAAAGAGTAAAAAAGATGAAGAGGAAACATCAAACTCAAAACATCTCCGTACATGACTCAGAAACATTACTTGACGTACCATCAGAAGAAGGAACAGACCCAATAACTGAACTAGACCGAGATGTAGAACCCTTAATATTTCAACAGACACAACAAGATAACCGCCAAGTATTGCCCACTAAAAATGAGATAATATCTATGTTTGCAGCCCTGGAAAATACTATGAAATCCGAAATGGAAAGATTACATAAGAATCTTGGACACATACTAGAAAGAGTAGAAGAAGTAGAAAAAAAAGTGGAAAGAGATACGAATATAATAAAAAACCAGGAAGTAGAAATACAAAGTCTAAAAAAAGCACAACAAGAGCAAGCATATAAGATCGAAAATCAAGAAAATAGAGACAGAAGAAAAAACCTAAGAATCCGTGGAGTTCCAGACGCACAACAACGAGAGGATCTGAATGATATAATCAAGAAGATTTGTAACCCCTTAATGAATAAAGAGATAACTAACGTAATAAATGTAGAAAGAGTGCACAGAGTAAGGAAACCTAAAGGTCTCCCACAAGAAATGCCACGGGACATTATAGTGCGATTCCAAAACGAAGAGGAAAAATATCAAATATGGAGGAATATAAGAGCAAAAGCACCATTAAGATATGAAGGGAACGACATTCAGATATTCCAAGATTTTGCACAGGAAACCTTGAGGAGGAGAAGAGCCTTAAAACCGTTATTGACAGTTCTGGTTGAGAATGAAGTGCAATATAACTGGGGTTTCCCTGCAAGTTTAATAGGAAAAAAAATGGCCGCACAGCAAGATTAAGATTTCTTGAAGAAACTGCAGAATTTTGTAGAAAACTGGGGGTCCCGGTCCCGGGGGGGTGGAGGGGGGAGGAGATGGGGGGGAGACGGGAAACAACCCCGCCCCTCTCTGCCGGGAGGTGGGGGGGGGAGGAGGGAGAGGTCGATAGAGATGTAATTTATTGAGAAGGTGGAGTTCTAGTTTTCTGGATCGCCTTTCCCTGCTCGCATTCGCCTTGCCCCTCCCCTTTCCCCCTTGGCTTTGCTGGGGGGGAGGGGGGTGGGGTGGGTTGGGTTGAATTGGGGGGGGTGGGGAGGGAGGGTGCGGTGGGGGTTGGGGTGCCCCTGGTATGCGGGATAATCACCTTGCCAATGAAAGGTGAGTTGGGTGACGACACCGTTAAACAGAATTCCACCCTAGGGCCAAGGGACAAATGGAACGAGGGAGTTCCAGATAAAAGGTCCCGGACCAGTGGGTCAATTTTACATCTGAGGAGGGGTCAGGGAGGGGGGAAGGATGGGAGGGTAAATGGGAGGGTAAAGGGGGAATGGGAGGTGGGTAGAGGGAGGGGGGGGGAGGGTTAAATCTGTTGACAAGAAACCATTGCCACTACTAAAAAAGGATAGAAAAATGTTAAACACGTATAATGCCGGAAATCAAAATAGTAACATACAATGTCAGAGGAATGAATTCTCCAAAAAAAAGGTACAATATACTAAGGGAGCTGGAGGGTTATTCAGCAGACATCGTGTTTTTACAAGAAACGCATTTGGCTCTAGACTTAAGTATCAGATTAAACACACAGAATTTTCCAACGTGGTATTATGCAGACACCCCAATCAGGGGCTCTAGGGGAGTGGCAATTGGGATCTCTAAAAAAGTCAATTGGAAAGTAGAAGAAATAAAAACAGATCCACAGGGGAGGTACTTATTTGTAAAAGGACTAATAGAAAGAGTTAGATACACATTAGTAAATATATACTGTCCCAATAAAGGCCCAAAGAAATATTTAAACAAAATGCTGAATACTTTAGAAACATGCAAGCAGGGCCATATAATCATGGGAGGGGATCTAAACTTCGCCATGGATCCGTATATAGATGGCACTTCACTGGGCATGGTACACGAAATCAAACAACATAGAACCTTGAAAAAGAAGATGCTGCAGCATCAATTAATGGACACCTGGCGAATACTTAATTTAAGGAAAAAGGATTACACATACTATTCCACAGTACACGATATGTATGTTAGATTGGACTATATATTTGTAGACCATGAACTACTAGAAAATATATTGGAAGTTAAAATAGGATCTATAACCCTCTCGGATCACGCACCTGTAATAATAAAATTAAAAGATCCCTTCTGGAAGATGTGGAAACAGAAAACACTATTAAATATGAAATTGAACAATATTTTCTAACCAATGACTCAGAGGAGATCCCAAGGGCTACACTCTGGGAGGCCCACAAAGCCCTAATCAGGGGGAAATTAATATCCATAGGATCCTGGGTAAAAAAAGAGAGTGAAAAGAAGCGAAACGATTTAAAAAAAGAACTTCATTTATTAGAACAAAAACATAAGGGTCAACTCGATAAAAACACATATAAAGAAATAATACATAAACGTATGCAACTAAACAATAGATTGGAGCAAGAAGTAAGAAAAACCTATAAACACGTAGCTAAAGAAAGATACATGTGGGGTAATAAACCGGGGGAAACAATTGGCCAGAATAGTAAGGGATAAAAAAGCTATAAATTATATAGAAAAAATCAAAAACGCGAATGGTGAAATAAAATACAGAACATCAGAAATAGCAAACGCGTTTAAAACATATTATAGCGCCCTATACTCAATCAGGAACAAGGAGACTGAAAGTCAGAAGGAGATCAGGAAAATTAAAATACAAGAATACCTGAGGGAAGTAGATCTACCAAAGATAACCCCCGAAATGTCTAATAGCCTAGAGGCTCCAATCACTCCAGCGGAAATTGAGAATGCAATAAAGGACATGCCCAACGGGAAAAGCCCAGGACCAGATGGTTTCACCATCAGGTATTATAAAAAATTCAAACAGCTGTTGGTCCCACAGTTATGTAAACTCTGGAACAAACTGGCAGAGGAGGAGCTCCCGAGGAAAGAATCACTCCTAGCTAATATCATACTAATTCCAAAACCGGGTAAAGATCCTTTGAATTGCTCTAATTACCGTCCAATCGCTCTTTTGAATACGGATATTAAATTGTACGCAAAAGTGTTGGCAACGAGGATAAAAAACCTACTCCCAGAATTGATCAACGAAGATCAAGCAGGATTTGTACCAGGGAGGGTGGGCCGCGATAACAGTTTGCGAACGCTGTTATTAATGGGGAATGATAAGGAAACCAATCCTCCAATGATATTGGTCTCAATCGATGCAGAAAAAGCTTTTGACCGAGTCGATTGGAGCTTTATAATGGAAACATTACAGTCAATGGGACTTGGCCCAAAAATGCTAAAATGGATAAACAATCTATATACATATCCATCAGCCAGAGTGGGGGTAAATGGGAGTATGTCGTCCGCGTTCGATATGCAGAATGGTACAAGACAGGGGTGTCCCCTTTCGCCATTGCTATACGTGTTAGCTCTGGAACCCTTATTAGCAAAAATTCGTAACAACCCAGTCATAGAAGGTATAAGAATGGGGGGGGAAGAACATAAAGTGGCGGCATACGCGGACGACATACTCCTATACTTGATCAACCCCCAAACATCTATATCAGGTATGATGAAGGAGATCAGAGACTACGGGGCCCTTTCTAATTTCAAAATAAACCCAATTAAAACAGTTATCCTGAATATCGGATTAGATCTGCATGAGGAAGAAAAGATACGGCATAAATTCCCTTTCACATGGGAAAAAAAAGAAATAACATATTTAGGGATTAAAATAACAAAAACAATCCGGGGGTTATATCAAGCTAATTATGTCCCGTTGATAAACGAAGTTAAAGCGGAATTAATGAAGTTAAATAAAGGAAAAATATCTTGGATGGGAAGAATCAATGTGCTGAAGATGGTGGTATTACCAAAAATTATATACAAAATGCAAATGCTTCCGATAAATATTCCTATAGGTTTTTTTAACATATTAAGGACATTATTTTCAAAATTTATTTGGCAAAATAAAAAACCCAGGATAAAATTTAATTTATTAACCAGGAAAAAAAATAGGGGAGGAATGGCACTACCTGACATTCACAGATATTATTTAGCAATTATTTTCACGAGATTGGTTGAATGGACAAATCAAAACACGAAAAAGAAATGGGCAAAAATGGAGGAGACATTGACCGGGTCACAATTAAAAAAAAACATATGGATTCCACCAAAATTTAGAGCAATTAGTAGTAGGACGCACGAAATCACTTTAACGGCACTAAAAAAATGGGATACAACACAGCGTAAAAACAAACGACAATATAATTCACCATTAATCCCCCTGGAGGGAACGAGTTTTTTTACACCTGGGCACGACACATCACTAGGGAATCGAATGAGGGACTTACAATTAAAAGACATTATAAGGGAGGGGAAGATAATGTCAAAACAAGATTTAATGACGAAGCACAATTGGCAAATATTGAAAGACTGGGAATACCTCCAGATTCAGCACTTCGTTAATTCCATCCCAAAACCAATAAGAAATGAAAAAAGCTTAACAGCAATGGAAAAATTATGTACAAAGAAAAGAGCAGTTAAACATTGTGTCTCACAGCTATATGACTGTTTATCGGAAATAGAAGGCCAAGGACATATCCCATTCATAGCTAAATGGGAGAGGGACTTGGGTTATGAAGTTGATGAGACCCAAATGATTAACTCAGTATATCATTCTGTATTTGATATAAGATCAATTGAAGTAAATTATAAATGCCTAACGAGATGGCACTTAACACCAGATAAATTACATAGAATGGAACCATCCAACTCCAAGTTATGCTGGAGAAAATGTGGGAAACCGGGAACGATATTCCACTTCTGGTGGGAATGCCCAGTAATAAACCAATATTGGAGTAAAATTACAGAATATATAGAGAAAATAACAGGGCAAAAAATACCTTTAACCCCAGGGGAATGTTTGTTTTTAGGGGTAGATGTAAAAACGAGTAAGCATTTCAAAAGAAGCATACAAAACTCATTAACACCCGTTTTACTTAATGCCGCAAAAGCTTTAATACCAAAAAATTGGTTACAGGTGAAACAACCCCTGATCAGAGATTGGATCCAAAGAATAGAATACATCAATAATATGGAATACCTAAGAAAAATGGAGGAAAATAAAATGATAAAATACCGTAGAACGTGGGAAAAGTGGAGAACATTTAAAAAGACGAAGCATTATTCCCAAGCATTAATGGAATAAAGAGTAGTGGGTATGGGGAAGGTCAACAGATGGGGAGAAGATGGAAGGGTGGGTGTGGTAAAAGAAAAAAAAAAAAAAAAAAAGAAGAGGAATGGGAGCAGTTTTAAGCTTGCTTAGTAATGGCCTGGAATTCCACGTTATTGCAGAACTGCAGGAGAACCGTTTAGACAGTTAAAATGGCAAACTGGTAATAACTTTTTTTTTTTTTTTTTTACCTCTATCACGCTGCATAGTGGAGAGTGGTTCAACAAGCAGACAGATGGTATGGCCATTTATTAGGCTTTTTAATAAAGTCGATTGTGATCATAGTTTTATTATTTTATTATGAATTAAGTGGATGATTAACCAACTTCTCTTTTTCTCCTTAGTGAAAGATGATCTTGAATTAATGATGACATGCCTAAAACAAGGAGGGGTTTCACTCATTGGTAAAAAGACTGCAATGACTCGAGATGAATACCGTAAATCCTTCATCAAACGAAATAAAAATCCAGACATTAATCACAAAGCACACGCCTTGCGTGTTCTACAAAGTACACTAAAAGTGAGTGTGCGCAGGTGCATAAAGAAACTGTACATGGGTTTTTTTTGCCACAAGTTATAATCCAAAATAAAGTTATCTTTTCAAAAAAAGTACATTATGAGGGGTGTGCGTGTGTGCAAACTCACCGGATTTAACAATGTGAGTCTTTAAAGCCTGACTATAGGCTTTGTGCCATTTTTATGAAATAATGCATCTGATTGGCTGGGGTGAAGAGTCTGACATCTGTCCGCCTCTCCACTTCAGCCTATCCAGCCTTGTATTTATTTAAATAAAAAAAAGAAGAGGGAAGTCCTCGTACTGTTGCAGGAGCACAGCGCTGCACACTGATTTTGCTGATGCCACATACAGTTAAAAAAGTGTTCCCTTAGGCTGCTTTCACACTGCAGCGGGAGCGGCGTTGGCGGTAAAGTGCCGCTATTTTTAGCGGCGCTTTACCGTCGTTTTAGCGGCGGTGTGCGGGCGCTAGCGGGGTGGTTTTAACCCCCACTAGCGGCCGAAAAGGGGTTAAACCCGCCCGCAAAGCGCCGCTGTAGCGGCGCTTTGCCGGCGGTATTGCCGCGGTGTCCCATTGATTTCAATGGGTAGGAGCGGTGAATACACCGCTCGTTCACCGCTGCAAAGATGCGGCTAGCAGGACTTTTTTCACCGTCCTGCCAGTGCATCGCTCCAGTGTGAAAGCCCTCCGGCTTTCACACTGGAGTTAAAGGGGCCGTTTTTTTTCAGGCGTTACACAGGCGCTATTTTTAGCGCTGTAACGCCTGAATACCGCCCCAGTGTGAAAGCAGCCTTAGTAAAGGAAAATTGTTTGTTTTGGGTCAGCTTGGTTCAATTGAACAATCTAAAGTAACACAAAGCCTGGAGTTGGGCAAGTTTTGATGGATCACAGCCCATCTTTATCAAGATATATATCATTTCATTCCCCATTAACGAGCAAGCACACTATTTTGCTAAAAAGTGTGATTTGATCTGCAATTGGCTACAACTTGTAACTCATCTAAAATCTGCAGCCTCAGCCTAGAAGGCTTCTGCTCAGATTTTTTATTTTTTATTTTTTTACACAAATGTCTGTAAAATGTGGAGGTCTGCCTATCTAAAGCTAAATATAAGTAAATACAAGAAAAATGTGTATTAGTTAAAGCTTGGTGTGCTGTGTGTATTCAAGATCTGTGCAGTAATCCAGTGTGAAAATTTGCTGCTGTGCAGGAACTTCCTGTAATAAAGACCGTTCACAGCTTTTCTCTTTGTGCAGAGTGACTGGTCTGGTCTCCGCCTCTTCCTGTAGTTTTCTGCAAATAGGCACACACACACAGCTCTGCTTTCTGCACAGGCTATATAAAGCAAAGTGATGATGTCACTGCTACCTGTATGAGGTAATATCTGGGTTTGCAAAGGAATTTGGCAGAAACAGGATTTTAACCTTTGTTGGTATTGAGCAATATATTTAAAGAAAAGTTTGTGCCTGGAGTTTGCGTTTTAAGTATCATTCCTATTTGTGGAATGTAGGCTAATGTGGAAAGGAGTATCATCCAAGACTCTCCGCTCTGTACAGCTTTGTATTCATTAATACATCTTTAAATGTTTGTTGTGTGTTTTTTTTTTTTTTTTTTTTTTTTTTAAGTAGCTGAATTTGACTTTGGTGTCCAGCCTTTTGCAGTCAACGGTGCAGCAGAGCTTAGACTAGGAAAGGCAGAAACAACAGAAGGAGCCTGTCAGTTTTACTGCAGTACTTATGTATTTAACCACTTGCCTACTGACCACTCTTACCCCTTTCCTGCCCAGGCCAATTTTCAGCATTCAGCGCTGTCACATTTTGAATGACAATTGCGTGGTTATGCAAAACTTTACCCAAACACAATTTTTATTTATTTATTTTTTTCATACAAATAGAGCTTTCTTTTGGTAGTATTTAACCACTGCTGGGTTTATTTTTTGCTAAATGAAAAAATACCAAAATTTTTGGGGAAAAAACTAAACTTTTTCCTAGATTTATTATAAAAATTTTCAAACAGATAATTTTTCTCCTTCATTGATGTGCGCTGATGGGGCAGCACTTATGTGCGCGGCTCTGGTAAATGCCACTGATGGGCAGCACTGGTGGCCACTGATGGGACGATACTGATAATCGGTGTACGTGTCGGTTTTACACAAGCTGGTTATCGGCTCTCTTCTCCTCTCCTCACACTGTCAGCATAAGGAAATTAATGCAGATAACAGGTGTTTTGGCAGATAGTGTCCTGGCATCATGTAGTGTTCGCCCCATACTGCGCATGCGCAGTACGGAGCAGGCGAAGCTTCGGAAAATCTCCGAAGCTGAACGGCGCCTGCGCCGTGAGTGGAGGTGTTAGCCCCCCCATCCAAGCGGACATAGGGTTGTGAAAATTTGAGGGCCCCTCGTGGGCGAGCTTCGCTCGCCACGCTTCGGACTCGGCCTCACTGCGCTCGGCTCTTTTATATACCTACTCTATGTCCACTTGGATGGTGGGGATAGAACCTGGACTCACGGCGCAGGCGCCGTTCATCCTCAGCTATTTTCGGAATCTGTGTTGCTGTGTACTGCGCTTGCGCAGTACACAGTGGACTCTATCCGATGGGGGACCTTATATGATGGGACACCGGCTTCTGTTTACATCATGATCAGCTGTGATTGAGCTGATCACGTGGTGAAGAGCTGCTGTTTGGCTCATGATGCCCTCCCAGAACTAAATGTCTGGCAGCACTGTAGCCGTCATGCGGCTATAGCGTTGTCGGCAAGTGGTTAAAAGTGACATGGTGATAGTATGAGAGAGCAGAGTGACAGAAATGAACTCGGTGTGCTGCTTCTCCTTTTACTTTGTGCAATGATTTTATTTTTATTTTTTTTTCGTTTTCAAAGGTAGCAAAACTTCACGTTATCCTGTGCAATTGATCTTGTCTCCTGCATGGGAGATCACAATTTATGTATTTCAATTGTGTATTTAGCAATCTTCAGCTTCATCTAGACAAAAAACTGAATTTTAAGACATAGCTTTTTAAGAGCATTGGGTCACATATTATGGCTAAAAGTTTAGCAGGTATTGTAGCATGATTTGTGCTGTGAATGGGGTGCACAATAATTTGAAAGCGATAACCTAATACAAAATGGTTGCCAATGCTTTCCCAAGTGCAGGGAGTAGGAGGAAATGCATTTACAATAAATTTAGCTTTATACTGATTTCTCTGTATTTTTTATTTTTTTTCCCAAAGGCAAAGCTACAGGAGCTTGAAGCACTGAATCAAATCCTGGATAACCCTAACTTGGACTCTGCTATATTCCAAAAGTGGAAATCTGAACATGACCAGCTGTATGTCAATGTAGGAAAGGGCTCACAGGCCGCTGGAGAGAATGTATTCAGCATGGATGTAGAAGGGACCAGTGACCAAAAAAAGCAAGACAGTGATGAAAGTGAAGCTAGTGACTGAATGCCACATGTCTGGCATAGCCTTCACTTACTGTGATCATGACACCACTGAGTAGTTCAGTGACTGTAAATCTACAGATTATAGATTACTGCCATTTAAAGAGGAACTGCAGTTTGCTCACATGATTTGTAATAAAAACATCTGTGCCATTCTGAAGCTGCCCTCCAACCACTTTGCATATTATATTATATATACTGTGATTCTGTACTTGCCAAATATGCTGCAGAAATCTCCCACCACTGAGTTTGACTGCACCCATTTTAACTGTGGGCAGCTGAAGCTGCTGCCTGTTCACTTCCTGGATTTACATAGACACACACCTGCAGCTCTCATTGGCCCTCTTATGACTCATGCCCCCTCACTTCCTGGCAAACTCTCACAAGAGTGCAAGAGAGCTGTGCATGTCATAAGCCTAGGCTTTTTACCAGACAAGAAACAGGAAGTAGGCTGTATAAGGTATTTACTGGCAGAAAAAAAGTTTTACTATCCAAAGTTAAAACAACAAGGGCAGAAGATTTATTAGATGAAAAGTTGAAACAAGTGACAAAGTCTGCTTTAATCTGAAACCTTGACATAACACTGTTGTCTGTTAGATATTATAATTATAAATGTATAATATACATTGCTGTATGTCCAGTTATTCCTTCCAGGCAGGAAGCCTCATGGTGGACCTGTATGGGGGTGTCTGTGACCAAATCAGCTTAGGTTTCATACTATGTGGATTGCAGATTATGATGTGCAAATAATATTGTCAGTATTTGATTGGGAATTTGCCATGAATTTTTATCTGTAATTTTTATCAGGTCTTTTACCAAGCAAAATGAAAGGACTTCTGGTGATGAGTTAATAGTTTTAAAGTGTGGCACACTGAGGTAAAACTTCATTCTCTTACAAGAACTGGAAATGGCATACTGTATTCAGTTTATTATTACATTTCAGGTGTACTTGATTTTTTGTCACTTATATAGAGTCCTAAAAAACCACAAATCTGTGTCGGTCAATGTGAACATAATTTGAGATGACCGGTGACTGTATTATTTTTGCTTATATCAAACTTTTTTACACTGCATAAGCTTACAGAAATATGTATGGACAAGAAGAGTGCCCATGTGCCTCCCAGTGCTTGCAAAGGTTATTTCCAATATCCATTATACAGCACTTCCTACCAGTACACTTACTATACCAGTGAATTCCCTGCAAAACAACACTGCTACGCTCTCCAGTGTGTAGAAATGACTATCAAGTTTTCCGAGATCACTTGGTAACTAGAAATAACATATGCTAAGGCCTCTCTTTCTGTGAAGGGCCATCCCTGCTTCTAACCAACTCGGAAAAAACTTGTATTAATTTAAAAGTGCCAACAGCTTACCAGAGACAATGGGGGTTATTTATGAAAGGCAAATTCACTTTGCACTGCAAGTGCACTTGAAAGTGCAGTCGCTGTAGATCCGAAGGGGGACATGCAAGGAAAATAAACAACATTTTAGCTTGCACAGCAGAGCTTCCCCTCATTTCAGATCTACCCCTGAGATTTAAAGCAACTGCACTTCCAAGTGCACTTGTAGTGCAAAGGAGATTTGCCTTTCGTAAATAACCCCCAATGATTTCTTGCCCCAATCCTTCAGGCTCCATAGTATAATTTGTATTAACAATGACAAAGGCACATACCCCAGGTTTCAATGTTAGAATAGTAGTAGAAGGGTTTCTTGTACTATGATACATATACACCAATCAACTATACCATTATGACCTCCCCTTTTGCCACCAGAACAGCCCTGACCTATCTAGCCGTAGACTCCACTGGACCTCTGAAGGTATGCATTGGTAGCTGGCAACAAGCCGTCTGTAGCAGATTCTCTAGGTACTGTAAGTTGCAAGGTGGGGCCTCCATGGATTGGACTTGTTTTTCCTAGCACATCCCACAGATGCTCATTTGAAATGGGATTTGGAGACCAAGTGAACATCTTGTTGCATTACTCAAACCATTCTTGAAACATTGTAGTGTGGTGAAAGAGGCCACTGCCATCAAGGAATACCGTTTCCATAAAAAGCTGTACTTATGAGCAACAATGTTTAGATAGGTGGCTTGTGTCAAGGTGACATCCACATAAATGGCAGGACCCCAGCAAAATATTGCCCAAAGCATCACACTGCCTCCACCAGCGTGCCTTCTTCCTGTAGTGCATCTAGGTGTCATCTCTTGCACAGGTGAGAGACTGACACGCAGCTGGCCATTATACTTAAGGACGGGCCTATTTTTCAGACTTGGTACTTTTCAAGTTAAAATCATTTTTTTTTTTTTGCTAGAAAATTACTTAGAACCCCCAAACATGTATATATTTTTAGCAGACACCCTAGATCAGTGATGGCGAACCTTGGCACTCCTGATGTTTTGAAACTACATTTCCCATGTTGCTCCACTACACTGCAGAGTGCATAAGCATCATGGGAAATGTAGTTCCAAAACATCTGGGGTGCCATGGTTTGCCATCACTGCCCTAGATAATAAAATGGCGGTTGTTGCAATACTTTATGTCGCACCGTATTTGCACAGCGGACTTACAAGCACAATTTTTTGGGAAATTAAATTTAACAAAAAAGCATCAAAAGACAACCATAAAGTTAGCCCAATTGTTTTTTATATTGTGAAAGATAATGGCTCGCCAAGTAAATTGATGCCCAACATGTCACACTTCAAAATTACGCCCGCACGTGGTATGGCAATAGGCTTTGACCCTTAAAAATCTCCATAGGTGACGTTTAAAAATTTCTACAGGTTACCAGTTTACAGAGGAGGTCTAGTGCTACAATTAGTGCTCTCGCTCTAACAATCGCGGTGATGCCTCACATGTGGTTTGTACACCTTGTTCATATGAGGGCGCGACTTGAGTATGCGTGCACTTCTGCGTGGGAGCTCTGTGTGACGAGTCCTTTTTACATTTTATTTTTATTTTGACGCTGTACTTTAAAAAAAAAAAAAAAAAAGTCAAAAAGACCTCAGATCTAACATTTACACCAAAATGCAATAATTTTTTTTTTTTTTTTTTTAGAAAGTCCCCTTTTTTAAGACCAGTAGGCGGAAGTGATGTTTGACGTCGCTTCCGCCATCCAATGGTGTGGAGCTGAGTGGGGGGCTATCTTTCTATCACTCGGCATCCAGCCTGTGAGGGGAGAGGACCCAGTTGTCTCCGGTAAGTGGTGGAGATGACCAGAGATGGGGGTGGAGGCTCTCCTGCCCCTGATAAAATGTATCTTGCGGCTAATCCGCCGCAAAGACCACTTTTATCTAAAAGGGTACCACCCGTTATTGAAGAGGATACTGGGGTTATGGCAGCTATCTGCCATAACACTATTCCCCTTCAAACAGCCGACGGACAACTGTTGTGGGCGTTCCTTTAAGTAGTTATGAAAAAGAAAATGTGATTCATCAAACCAGGCAACCTTCTTCCATTTCTCCGCGCTCCAGTTCTGATGCTCATGTACCCATTGTAGGTGCTTTTGGCTGTGGGCACCCTGACTGATCTTCAGCTGCTCAACCCCATACTTAACAAACTGCATTGTGTTCTGACAACTTTTTATCGGAACCAGTATTACCTTTTTCAGCAATTTGAGCTCTTCTATAGAGATTTACAGGGAAGCCTTTGTTCTCCATGTGCAACAATGAACCTTGGCTGCCTATGACCCTGTTGCCAGTTTTTCCTCCTTTGAACACTTTTAGGTAAATCCTGACCACTGCAGACCAGGAACATCCCACATGAGCTGGAATGCTGGCATTACTCTGATTCAGGCATCTAGCCATTACAAATTGGCCCTTGTCAGTCGCTCAGATCCTTACTCTTGCCCATTTTTTTTTGCTTTCATTACATCAACTTCTGGGACAACATGTTCACTTGCTGCCTAATATATCACACCCTCTTTTAGGTGCCATTGTAACAAGAAAATAAATGTTGTTCACTTTGTCAGTTGTCATAAGGTTATGGCTGATCGGTGTGTATATAGATATACTGTATGTATAGAGATGTGTCTGTATATATATTTTCATTCTTTCTCTTATAGCTGGGAAAATGTGTATTTTTCAAATTGCATATGCATTGTATTTTTAGAAAAGCATTTCCATAAATTACCCAGAGCTGCGTTATATTTTCTACTCTTCTGGTATGTTTTATTTTTATTCAAATGATTCTTATGTACCCTTTTTTTAAATATACTAGTATTATTCATTTGTTAATATATTTTACAAACCCATATTTTTTTCAACGAATGCATGGGAAAATGCAAAATAACCATTAATAAACAGTGTCTTTAACAAACTTTTACAATTGTGCTCAAACCTTGATTTATTTTGCTGCAATTGCATAGCAGTGCCTACAATATATGCTTAAAAGCAATATAAGCACATGGTGAACAGGTATTGGCTTTTCTCATTTAAACCATGACGTGTCTTAACCACTTGTCTACTGGGCACTTAAACCCCCCTCCTGCCCAGACCAATTTTCAGCTTTCGGTGCTCTCACACTTTGAATGACAATTATTCAGTCATGCAACACTGTACCCAAATTAATTTGTCCTTTTTTTCCCCACAAATAGAGCTCTCTTTTGGTGGTATTTGATCACCTCTGTTTTTTATTTTTTGCGCTATAAATGAAAAAAGGCCGACATTTTCGAAAAAACGCATTTTGGCCACAATTTCTACTGCTACGTATCTTTGGTAAAAAAATAACCCAAATTAGTGGATATTATTTGGTCTTTGTGAAAGTTAGAGAGTCTACAAGCTGTGGTGCACATCATACAAAATTGATCACACCTGATGTACTGGTGACCTATCTCATTTCTTGAGACCCGAACAAGTCAGGAAAGTACAAATATCCCCCAAATGACCCCTTTTTTGAAAGTAGACATTCCAAGGTATTTAGTAAGAGGTATGATGAGGTTTTTGTTGTCATTTTTTCCCTGCAATTCTTTGCAAAATGAAGATTTTTTTTTTCCACAATTGTCATTGTAATAGGTTATTTCTCTCACATGGCATGTGTATACCACAAATGACACCCCAAAATAAATTCTGCTACTCCTGAGTATTACGATACTACATGTGTGGGACTTTTCCATAGCCTAGCCACTTAGGCCCAACATGCAGGGAGCACCATCATGTGTTCTAGGAGCATAAATTACACATCTAACTTATTGACTACCTATTACACTTTTGAAGGCCCTGGAGCACCAGGACAATGACATGTGGCACTGACGTGGGACTGATGACAGATGGCACTGATACGTGGCATTGATGACACATGGCACTGATAACAGATGCCTCTAATACGTGGCACTGATGACATATGGCACTAATAACAGATGGCACTTATACGTGGCACTGATGACAGATGGCACTGATACGTGGCATTGACACGTGACACTGATAACAGATGGCACATGACACTGACAGGTGGCACTGATGACACGTGACACTGATATGGCACTGATGACAGATGCCACTTATACGTGGCCCTGGTGACAGATGGCACTGACAGGTGGCACTGGGGACAGATGGCACTGCCATGTACTGTGGCACTTTATTTTCCTTTTTTTTTTTTTTTTTTTTACTCACCACTGCAACTGTTCATCTCTCCCTCCTTACACGCAGTCTCTGTGTGAGGAGGGAGAGCCGGCAATGAGAGATGATCTCATATGTTTACATATGAGGTCATCTCTCATTGGACACGCCGATCGTTCTGTAAACGGCCGCTGTGATTGGCCATTTACAGCGATCTATGACTGCCTGTGTCCAAGGGACACGGGCAGCACACTACTTCCCTGATGAGTGCTCGCGGGAGTGCACATTGCGGAAGTAAACAGGAGGACGTCCAGGGACGCCCTCCCGGCAATTGACGTCCTCGCTGTAGCAGTCTTTCGGCTATAGGGCGGGCACAAAGTGGTTAAAGGTGCTTTATTTAATAATAAGTTTTAAATAATGCACATGTAAACTATAAAAAGGCAGTGGAATACAGTGAGGGGGGAAAAAAGTATTTGATCCCCTGCTCATTTTGTATGTTAAAGAAATTCAGTCTTATTTTAATGGTAGGTTTAACATTGAGAGACAGAATAACATCAAAGATATCTATAAAAACGCATTTCAGACTTTATAAATTGATTTGCATTTTAAATGAGTGAAATAAGTTTTTGATCCCCTATCAGCAAATTTTCTGGCTTCCAGGTGTTTTCTATACAGGTAACGAGCTGAGATTAGAAGCACGCTCTTAAAGGAGAAGATTGTTGTCCTACACAGGGCTGGAATGGGCTATAAGACCATGACCAAGCAGCTTGGTGAGAGGGTGACAACAGTTGGTGTGATTTTTCACAAATGGAAGAAACACAAAATAACTGTCAATCTCCCTCGGTCTGGGGCTCCATGAACAATCTCACCTTGTGGAGTTTCAATGATCATGAGAACGATGAGGGATCAGCCTAGAGCTGCACAGGAGAATCTTGTCAATGGTCTCTATGCAGCTGGGACCATAGCCCCCAACACACTACGCCATGAAGGACTGAAATCCTGCAGTGGCCGCAAGGTTCCCCTGCTCAAAGCACAGGTACAGGCCTGTCTGAAGTTTGCTAATGAACATCTGAATGATTCAGAGGAGAACCGGGGGAAAGTTTTGTGGTCAGATGAGACCAAAATCAAGCTCTTCGAATCAACTCAACTTGCTGTTTGGAGGAGGAGGAATGCTGCCTTTAACCCCAAGAACACCATCCCCAACATCAAATGTATATGTGGAAACACTATGCTTTTGGAGGTGTTTTTCTGCTAAGGGGACCGGACAACTTCACCGCATCAAAGGGACAATGGAGGGGGCCCATGTACCATTAAATCTTGGGTGAGAACCTCCTTCTGAGGGAGGGCATTAAATATCGGTCGTTGATGGGTATTCCAGCATGACAATGACCCCAAACACATGGCCAAATCAACAAAGGAATGGCTGAAGAAGCACATTAAGGTCCTGGAGTGGCCTAGCCAGTCTCCAGCCCTTATTCCCATAGAAAATATGTGGAGCAAATTGAAGGTTTGAGGTACCAAATGTCAGCCTCGAAACCTTAATGACTTGGATCTGCAAAGAGGCATTGGACCAAATCCCTAATGAGTTGTGTGCAAACCTGGTGGCAAACTGCAAAAACATCTGATCTCTGTGATCAAGAGTTTTGCCACCAAGTACTAAGTCATGTTTTGTGAAGGGGTCAAATACTTATTTCACTCATTAAAATTCAAAAAAGTTATCGATTGATTTGCAAAGTGTTTTTCTGGATATTTTTGTTCTGTCTCACTGTTAAGATAAACCTACCATTAAAATTATAGACTGATCTTTCTGGCAGTGGATCAAATACTTTTTTCCCTCACTGTATGCATATTAATAGTTAGTGTATATGAAACCCAGTGACATTATTTATTATAACATTACCTTACTACAAAACTAAGAAGACAACAAGACTAATACCAGCCATACAACTTTCACCACATGTACAATTGATCCCTCTGTCACCTGGTACCCACAACAGAAAACATTATGTAGTGAAGACAAATGAGGAATTGGGAATTGACATCCAGAGTAGGCATTACTGAATATGACATCATAAGTAAATCCAGCCGTAGACTTCAAATTTTGTGAACATCTGTAGGACATTCGCTACCATCTTGTATTTGGGCAAGTCTGCATTAATCAGCTGAAATACTTGCATTAGCGTTGGGTGGTTAGGATTATTCCAAATGACCAGTATAGCCTTTCTAGCTTGAAAAAATGTAAAATGCAACATAATGCATTCTTGGGTCAAAGAAACGGTAATTCAAGATACCAAGAAGACTTATTTCGGATGTTCTGGGACCAGAGAAACCCAAATTTGTTTCTAGTGCAGTATATAGTGCATTTGAGAAGGCTGTCCTACGGCGACGGGTCCAGAAGATCTGATCTAAAGTACCTAAAGAGTGTTTCCGTATCTAACACACTTGGTGTGTGGCCCATACAATGTAGCCTATCAATCGTATAGTGTAGGCGGTGAATGAAATTTAAACTATAGATTTGTCTGCTTTAGTAATTGTATCTGGAAACCAGTTGTCGGTTGCTTCTATGAAAAGAGATTGTTCCAATGGATAGGGGGCTAATGGTGTTGAGGCTTGTACACACTATAAGAAAATTGGGCGAACGTTTTCATCCAAAGAATTTTCGTATAGTGTGTACACATTTTTCGACAACCAATTCCGAATTTTCATATGAAAAAGGGACAAACTCCCCACATTTTTCTCGTACGGGTAACAGAACGAACGAAAGCCTTTGTCTGAGAATTTACGTGAGAATATTCATACGAGTCTTCATTCATTGGTTTAGATTTCCTGTGAAACATTGAGAAAAATCAGAAGAACATTTGCCCTGATTTTCTTATAGTGTGTACCCCACTTTAGAGTGTTAAATTGAGTGTGTATAAAATGGTGTATCAACAGATACTGCACTGTGTTCAGGGTTCGAGCTGAGACTTCCAGTCTCACCCATAATACAGTAGAGTGGAAGTCTCAGGTCGAACCCAGAGCACAATGCAGTATGCTGTATGTAGCCTTGGCTACATACAGTTAATGCCTCACATCCAGTGGCCTCACTTGCTAGTGAAGAACATATGACATTTAGGCCAAGCTGGCCCCCATGTAAAGTATGTCAAAAGATGAAATTCAGCTTTAAAGAAAAGTTTGTTGGAGAGGTTCATGCTGACCCGTAGGTCCCCAAAAGAGAAAGGAATTCCCATCAAACAGATGACCTGAGTTATACCTTTTGTAAGTCCACCATGCAGAGCTAGAGTGTGCAAAAAGTTATTTACGCAAAGGATTGTTCCAGAATTCATATGTAAAGGCGAAAGGATGCATTTGGCCCACAAGTAAGAGACGTCAAAAGTAGGCAGACAAAACAATCTAACTCTGAGGACCTGTGGAGAACTCAAAAGGCTAGCAGAGGGACGAAGAGAGGAAAGGTTTAATCAATTGTATTCATACGTAAACCGAGATGCTAGGAAATAATTAGAGATTGGGGTCAGCTAGGCCACCAGAAAAATAAAATACAACTGAATCAATGAGTTGGAAAAGTTTCCAGGGTTAGAAAACAGGTGCAGCTTGGAGCGCACAGAGGAATTTGGAGAGGAATATCATCTTGATTTAGCTTAATAGGAAATATTGGGTTCAGAGAAGAGAATTCCATACCTTTTTAAGTTGTTTTTTTTTTTTTTCCCCCTTCTGCGTGTGAATTTTGAGATCTCATTATGAATGTTAATGCCTAAATATGTAAAATGGTTATTTGTAAACTGGAAAGAAAAATGTGGTCATGGGGGGGAGGGGCATATTGGAAACGCAAAGGGTGTGTGCCAGCTCACCTTTAGCCCTGAGATTCTCCCAAAAGTCCTCAACAACTTGTAATAAAGTTTAGACATCAGTGAGGGGGGGGGGGGCGTGGTCTGGACATGGCGGAGTGAGCACGTTTTCTGGAGAGCTCTGCTTGGACTGGGTCCTGTAACACCCAGCCTAGCCATTACAGACAGCCGCGCGTCATAACTGGAGCCCGGAGATCTGCTCTAACTACTGGGAGCCTCAGACCGTGGAGATTACCCGCTACTTCCTCGGACAACCCTTGTCCTCTGCCCTGGCTCCCACAGCAGCTGCAACCTCCAAGATGGCACCTCCACGGGTCAGACTGCCCAGCACTACTGATGGCCTTAAGAAGCTGCCTGCACAAGTGACAAAGACAAGTCAGCCCTTTCTCACTCAAACATCCCGCCCGTCATCTCCCATCCTGTCACCGGAGCTGCTGCGTGCAGACTCCCCCACAAGCTCCACTATCTCCCAGGCTTCAGTGGGCACTGCAGGTAGGGGACATTAGAGCCTTGCTGGCTGAGCTACCCACATGGCAAGATATACAGGCAATGGCTACATCCATGGTTTCTGCTCTGTCTAGGGAGATGCATGACATCAAGCAGCAGCTGGACATGGAGGACTCCAAGGTAGCTACTCTCTGCTCCACTAAGTCCACAGTTGACACCCGGCTGGAGGCCCTGGAGGTGCATCAGGCCACGTATCGCCATCACCTCAGACATTCAGCTTAAAATTGATGACGGGGAAAATAGAAACAGGAGAAATAACCTCCGTCTTCGTGGAATACTAGAGGCAACTATGGGGGCTGACTTGCGTGCTACAGTGACAGCCATCCTTAACCAGATTCTGGGCAACGGACCCACAGCAGAACTTGAGCTGGACCGGGTCCATTGGGTGCAAGATCCTCAGCCTAGCCCCTCAGCAGCTTCCTCCTCCTCACCCAGGGACGTTCTGTGCAGGGTGCACTTCTATGGCATTAAGAAAGAGATTCTACATAAAGTATGGATTTAAGGGCCTATTGACTTTGATGGCGCAACTGTGCGGGTCTACCCAGATATCTCCCGACAGACCCGTATGATGCGGGGCATTCTTTGCCCCGTACTGGAAGGGGGCTACCTATCGGTGGGGTCATCCTTTCCACCTCATTGTCCAGAAGCAAGGTTCCTCTTTCTAGCTACGCTCCCATGACCAGCTTCAACCACTGTTTCATTTTCTTGATAGGCCATCAGTTCATGTACCAGATTGGCTGGAATCCCTTCTAAGGTGTGATCCTCCTTTCCCACCTTCTTCAAGACCACAGAGGACCCGTAGGGTGCGATCCTATGCACCCAGCAATGAACCACCCAAACGCAACCCAGCCACCTCAGAAGCCTGAAATCCTGAGGGTACCCCATTGCGGTGTTCCCCGGCAGTGGAATCTTTGTCTGCTCCCCAGTTGATGGTTGCAGTTCAACGTGTAGCAATGATATCTTGATCCGGTCTCCTAGAACCTAACCTCACTCCTGGGTTATTGTGTTACATTTTATCTATCTATGTATATATATATATATATATATATATATATATATATATATTATACACACTTTTTTTTTTTTTTATCTTCCAGGTCACCCCTGGGTTCTGGATCCACCCTTCCATGCATACATCACCATCCAGTGCAATGGTTCCTTCAGAACGAACATTCTATACCTATAAACAGTTGTATTTTAGTCCGCAGGGCCTCCCTGGGCTCCTGCTGACCCTGCCGATGTCTTGTGTTGACTGCCCATGTCCAATGTTAATGCCTGTTTCTATACCACTGTTTTGTCCGCGGGTGGGTTTCCTGCCCCAGCCATATCATCACCCCTCTTTGCCAGGTATGACCAGTGTCTCCTGGTCTCTGGAGTCCCCCAACGTTGTATGGCATGGCTGGGGCGTGGAACTCAACAACAGACTCCTTAATGATGCTGGGTTTTCTCCAAGGGTGTGAGAATTAGAATGGTCTGGTGGCCTCTCTACTGGGCCTTCTCGTAGCATGGGCGGGTTCCAGAGGCCCCCTGTTTACCTTTTACTGTTTGACCATAGGAGCCTCGCCCTACTATGTATTGGCCTCTCTATCTCCCAGTTATAGTTTACATAGGGAAGGGGGAACTGGACTTAGCTCACCACCTGGGGGCCAAGGTCTGTGTCCGTCGACCGGGCATCAGCTAACTTTTTCTGTTGTAATGCTTTATAATGCCTACATATATATGTATGTCTATTTGCCTGTTTTTTTTTTCTCAGATACACTTAGTTGTTGGGGATCCATTCTCTGCAGGTCTCTCCCCTCAGAATGATAGGCTAAGCGACCCCCGTAGTTCTTCTACCGGGTTGACGGAGCATATATTTCCACTTTATTGATTGATTTATCTTCATATTCTTTTTAGCGGTTTATGTGATTTATACCTTTTGTTGCAGTTCTTTGGTCCATGCACCTCTGCTGTTCCACCTCCTGACCTTACCACCACCCCAGTTAGGGTCTCCCCCTGCGAAGTGATTTGTGCTCTGCAAGGGAATTTGGCACATGTTACCTTTAGCACACCTTCTCTTTTCATTACCCCCTCCCCCCCTTTATCTATCCTCTCTCTCTAGTGTGATTTCTACCTTTCGCTCTACCTTTCTCCTCCCCTTCCCCTCTCCCTCCCCACCCGGTCGTGTCCCCCTCCCGGGACCCAATCTCCTCCCCCCTTTTTTTTTTGTAGCTGTACCTGAGCACCGTAATGGAAAAGGGCACTATTAAATTCACCTCTTTCAATGTCAGAGGTCTTGGTGTCCCTGAAAAGCGCTCCAGACTCCTAACAGACCTGGACAAAAGCAAGTCGCAAGTGGTTTTCCTCCAAGAAATGCATTTTAAGCTCAACCATGTCCCTCGTCTTTCTAACAGAGCCTTCCCCACAGCCTACCACAGTCCTTCCCCAATTCCAAAATCAAAGGGGTGAGCATCTTGCTAGCAAACATGGTGCCCTGGTCATTGGCCACAATACAACAGGACCCCATGGGCCATTTCCTCTTTGTAAAGGGAAAAATCGGTGAGTTAGCGGTTACTCTTGCCAATGTATACTGCCCTAATGTGGATCATCTCACCTCCTTGGGAAGCCTGAATCCCGCTCTTTTGGAGTTTCAGGACGGGACCCTGATCTTCGGTGGAGATCTAAACTTTGCCATGGACCCAGCCTTGGATGTATCTGGGGGTGTGTCTCATCTTTCATATTCCCACCTTAAACGCCTAAAGGCAGAACTCAACCTTTTACAACTTATCGACCCTTGGTGTATTTCACATCCGCACGACAGGGATTATTTGTTTTTCTCCTCTGCACATCAAGCCTATTCCCGCTTGGACTATCTCCTGATTCTGCATAGAGAGCTCCCTAGGGTCCAATCGACCCAGATTGGAGACATACTTCTGTCAGACCATGCTCCCATACACCTCACCTTACAAATGGGCCACACCGTTCGGAGTCCTCCATCCTGGCATCTTAATGAGGCCCTTCTCCAATCCCTTGAAGTCCGTCAAACATTGTAAGCTGCCCTCTTTGAATATTTTTCCCTAAATGAGGGTTCAGTGGATAACCCATTTGTGGTTTGGGAAGCCCACAAGCCAGTAATTAGGGGTGCCCTGATCAAGATAGGAGCACATTTGAAGTGGGAAAGGACTGTCCACACCTTACTTGCCCGTCTCCATCACCTTGAAAGCGCTCACAAAGCCAGTATTGCCCATTCGTTACAATGCCAGCTACTTAAAACCCGTGAAGAACTCAACTTCCTCCTGTTTCATAAAACAAAACAGAAACTGGCATGGTCCCATCGTACTATGTACGAATACGCAAACAAATCTGGCACCCTCCTAGCGAAGGCGCTCCGTGGACCTCGCACCCAGACCTATATTCCACATATCCCTTCATCATCGGGGCAAAAAAACTCTACATCAGATGCCATGGCTGCTGAATTTCACTTTCTTCCATGGTCTATACAACCTAGACCCATCACCCTCTCCTGAAGCCTCTCTGGCTCTTTCCGCAAAGCATTTGCACTTACATTGCATCTTCTGGCATGGCCTCTCTATCCTCCTCTGTACAATAACAATTAGAGTCTCCTATCACATAGGAGGAACTATGTAAGGCTCTCTCTGTCCAAACCCAAAAAGGAACCAGGGCCTGACAGTCTGACTGCCGCCTACTACAAGACGTTCTATACTTTACTCATGCCACGCCGGGTAACAGCCCTTAACTCTGGTGGAAGGGAAAATCTATAACGGTAGACGCTCTTAGAGCATTTATTTCCCTGATCCCCAAGGAAGGCAAAGATCCGTCCCAATGCGGCAGTTACCGTCCCATTGCACTTTTAAATACCGATCTGAAACTTTGCAGAGATCCTTGACAATAGATTACTGCCCCATCTTCCGAGCCTGATACACAAAGTCCAGACAGGGTTTGTCCCATTCCGAGAGCCACGGGACAATACCATTTGTGTCCTTAATCTGATTCATGCAGCCAGAACTTCCAAGAAGCTGCTTATGCTGCTCTCAACGGACACAGATAAAGCTTTTGACAGGGTCCACTGGTCATTCATGCGAGTGACCATGGAACATATCGGCCTTGGGACCTCCATGCTTAGCTGAATCTCTGCTCTCTACTCACGACCTTCTGCAGCTGTAAAAGTCAACGAGACCAGGTATGATTTCTTTGACATATCGAACGGGACATGGCAGGGCTGCCCCCTCTTACCCCTGATATACTGACTTTGGAACCCTTCCTCTGCACAGTCCGTGATGATCCCAACATCACCGGTTACCGTAAATCCTCAGGGGACCATAAGTTATCGGCGTTAGCCGATGACCTGATTTTTTTTCTTACAGACCCACTGACCTCTCTACCGAACCTCCTAAAGGCCTTGCAGGTGTATGGGACTTTGTCCCACTTTAAAATGAACTTTAGGAAATCCTCTGGCCTTAAAATCACTGTAGACTCTGGCGTGATCCGAAACCTTTGGCCCTCTTTTCCTTTCCAGTGAGCATCAACGGCGATTAAATACATGGGACCAACATCACTTCTGACCCATCCAAACTTTATGAATCCAACTTTGAGCCACTTCTTATCAAATTGAAGGAGGACCTGGTATACTGGCATTCTTTAACCCTGACGTGGTTTGGCCGTTGCAATGCCCTCAAAATGACAGTGCTACCTCGGATCCTCTTTCTACTGCAAGCCCTTCCTATTTGGCTTTTCATTCGCATTATTGGCTCTCAGTTCCGGAAATTTGGTCACATCAGAGCATGTCAAACGCTGCAGAGATTTTTGCTACCAAAGGTGTCAGGGGGCCTCACTCTTCCAGATGTTCGGTCATATTATAGGGCCGCACATCTCAACAGGATTGTTGATTGGCATTGCCATGGGGAGGCCCAGCTCTGGGTTTCCATGGAAATGGAAGACTCTTGTGGCATGGCTTTGAGTTGGCCCTGGATATCATCCCCCATACCTAGGAAGCTTTGTGAACACCCTACCTTGGGCAGTACTCCTACAGATTACCCGGGAAACTTTTCGAAACTCTTCAATTTCTCCACGGCCCTCACCCATGACTCCTCTCTCAGGTAATCCCAAATTCACTACTGGTTTACAGGATGGGAAGTTTTCTTGTCTTAAAGCTCAGGGCTATACTCACCTGACATCCACAGGGACCTTAATCTCCTCTGACCTAGTCCCGTCTGGATTTTTGGGGCGGCCTTCAACTGCGCTTTTTTCTCAGTTGTGCCCGTACCCCTGGTATCTTATGCCCACTCACTCGTTTTGAATCACTATGTCACAGAGGGGAACCGATACGCCATTCCCTCTCCTTGATATATTCCTCCCTGATCCACCCTGGAGAAGAACATGTCCCTCCTTTTCTCACTGAATGGGAAACAGATCTGACGCTGAGTTTTACTCCTGCCCAAAGACTAAAGATACTCCATTTTGCTCAAAAGTCATCCATTGCCACACGGTTACAGGAGACTAGTTATAAGATCCTTACTGAATGGAACAGGGTCCCCACCCAACTTCACCGTATGTTCCCCCAGGTCCCAGACTCCAGCTGGCGCTGTGGCTCGGCAGGTGGTTCTATGCTCCACATTTTTGGGGAATTCCCCAAAATTCAACAGTTTTGGCCAGATGTCACCGCTATCATTAAACAGTTTACAGCTGTCGATCTGCATGCTAACCCGGCGGCCTGTCTATTGCATTTGACGAAACGACCTATTAAAAAATACAAATCCTCTCACACAATGCAACTCCTAAATGCAGCAAAAGCCTGCATTCCGCTTCGCTGGAAAGATGCTGACCCCCCTACGAAGGCTCTGTGGTTCGCCAAAGTCAACAACATACAAGACATGGAAGAACTCACAGCCACACTGCGTAACACCGAAGAGATGTGTATGGAAACATGGAGGCCGTGGAATTATTTTGTGTATACTAATGCCTACCTCAATGAGCTATCCACCACTCAGTAAACTTCCACATACCTTGCCTTACCCAGGGAGAGGGATGACTGGGTGAACCCTCCGCTTTCTCATTCCCCCTAGCCCCCCCATGTTTTCCTTCCCTCTGCACCCCCTCTCTGGCCCGGTTCGCTCCCTTTTGCTCTGCTCTCTTTCTCTTCTTTCCCTGTTCTTCCCAATTACACAATGCTAGTTGAGTGGAACCTTTTGGACCACTCATGGTCCTCCACTTACCAACAAGCAAGACCTTACCATATGTGCCATTTCTTGTTCATTGACAATGTTTTTGATGTTTGCTCTCCTGACCTATCAGAGAGCAATATTGTATTTGCTACACTCGTATTGGATTAGCATCTTGAATAGTACCTCTGAGACAGTTGTCCGTTGACTTTCTTTTTTTCTTGTCAGCCATCCATATATTGAAGTCTCTATTGTCAATGTACCAAGTTTCATATTTCCATTGTATATGTTTTTCTATGACTCTTTTATACTAATAAAGGAATTACAAAAAAAGAAAGACATCAGTGAGCCATCAATACTAATTTGGTGTTTTCTGCATGTAATGAAATCATCTTCTCTATAGGTCCCCAGCAGATGCCACCAATAAACGGAAACTAACAGCCGGAGCCAAGGGCTCCAACACTAATGTAACAGGAAACAGAGAGAGGGCAACCCTGCCGAATACTGGTTGGAGAGGGAACTGGGCACATCTTTATTAGTGCAGACTCTCACCTGAGGAATTTGGTATAAGAGTTGGACCCATTTCACGACTGAAGGACCAAAGCTCATTAACAACACAGTATTCCATAAAACTCCTACCAGTGTCAAATGCTTTCAACACATCCTAGATATAGTCGTGCTCAAAAGTTTGCATACCCTGGCAGAAATTGTGAAATGACGAAAAACTTTTATTTAAGGATAGCAATCACATGAAGCCATTTATTGGATCCTTTTTAAATCATAATGATAACAGAAATCACCCAAATGGCCCTGATAAAAAGTTTACATACCCTGGAATGTTTGGCCTTGGTACAGACACAGAAGGTGGCACATGGGTTAAAATAGCAATTAAAGGTTAATTTCCCACATTTGGGTCTTTTTAAATCGCAATTAGTGTCTGTGTATAAATAGTCAATGAGTTTGTTAGATCTCACATGGATGCACTAAGCAGGCTAGACACTGAGCCATGAGGAGGTAGAAAAGACCTGCATGTAATGAAACTGTACAAAGCTGGAAAAGGATATAAAAAGATATACAAAGCCTTGAATATGCCGGTCAGTACTGTTTAATCATCAGGCCAAGGTCAGGTAGACCAAGAAAGATTGCATCCAAATTGACAAAAATTAGGCAGAAGTGGTGGTAAATTGCACGAACAGTGTGTTGTAACACCTGGTCATCCACCTGAGACCAAACACTACATTTCTGTGACAAGTTTGAAAAGCTTAACAATATATGTGACAAAATGTCAAACACGTTCCTGGTTTCCTGAGAGCTGTAATGTATAAACACTATGACATACCATGCCGGGACAGAGGCTTTTGGAGAAGATTGAATGCTAACCTCTTGCCGACCGATTATGGGCCCTGGATTTTAAGGGAACAATACTCTTTACAAGGTGAATGAAAAATCCAGTCTGATCTGTACTAATCGGACTCAATCTTGTATATATGTATATATTCTATATTGTCTCATGCTGTTATATACTATTTGCTGTGATCTTTTGGGGTGGGACTGTATTCCAATGTTCTACTGTGTCTGGATATTATGGGATGTTTATCTCTATGGGGGGAAGGGGGGATTCCTCCAGCAGCCCCCTGCTAAGACTGTTTACTGATAAGAAGTTAAAGTGGGATTCCGCTCTTTTTTTTTTTTTTTCTTACCTGTCTCACAGGTGGGCGAGTGCTACCTTCGATTGGCATCCACGTCCGGCGTTTATTTGACCCCCGGCGCGACAAATCTTTTCCTCAGGATGACTTATAAAAACCTGCTCTGGCGTTTTCCATTTTAACTGTGGGCGTCTGAAGCCCACAGGCATTTACTTCCTGGTATATGATGACGTCTGGCTCCCAGCATGCTCCGCTCCATCTTGCACATGCTCAGTGAGAGCAGTGTAATGGCAGATACAGCTGCCTGCCCACTTTAAAAATGACAAATTCGTACACGCCTTCGTCACGTGACCGGCGTCCTAACGAAATCTTGCGAGATTTCGAAATTTCATTGTCCCCCATGGATTCTTGGGAAATAGCTTACAAATTTCCCAGGGACCATTGCGAGGACGATAGCCACGCCTACTCCCACGGGAGGACAACCCGGAAGTCAGCTGAAACATCAGAAATAAAAGGTAAGTAAATAATATTTTTTTTTTTCAGGGTTCGTTTAGGTAAGTATGCTATCTGTTGATTTTAATAACATGTACTTTCATTTTTAGGTACCAAACCACTTTAAACACACCTGACTTGTGTGTCCATTGTCATTGCACAGTTTAACCCGCCCTGTTTTCCTAGGGTGGGGGGGGAGTGTTTTGAAGTGGGATCTGTATAACACGTGCTAGAATAAAGATTCATTTCTGCTTGACCCTCAACACAGAGCCTTGTCTCGTCTTATTCGTATGGGTTTCTTGTTCGACTGATTGGAGTGTTTGGTAGCTGCCTTGGTGTTCGGGAATGGAATTTCCTAAACGACTTTAACCCCTTTCATACTCGGGATGTCGTTACAAACACATACTGTATAATTCAGCCGTTCATTTATTTAATTATTTTAAACTTTATATCTTTATTGAAACATTTTTCATTATACATCTTACCATACCTTTCCTCAACTCCACTCACCCCCTCCCACTCCTCCAACCAATCAGGGGAAAAGATAGTCTGCCAAGCAAAATAGGTGAGTTGGAAGCTGTGGTGCATGAGGAGAGCTATGATGTAATCGGTATTGCTGAAACTTGGCTTCAATCTTTACATGACTGGGCTATTAATATTCCTGGCTATGCACTCTTTCAGAGAGACAGTGTAAAAAGGAAAGGTGGCAGGGTGTGTCTCTATGTGAGAAGTGATCTCAAAGCAAGTGTGAAAGAGGACCTGGTGGATGGAGAGTGTGATGAGTCTGAAGCATTATGGGTGGAACTGCATTTAGATGGGTGTAGTTCAAAGTTAATCGTTGGAGTTTGTTATAGACCAACAATGTGAATGAGGAGGTGGAGACTCAGCTCCTTGCACAGATGGAAAGGGCTGCAAGGGCTGGGACAGTGATAATAATGGGGGATTTTAACTACCCAGAAATCGACTGGAGTAATGGCACTGCTGGGACAGTTAAAGGGCAAAAAATGATAAACCTATTACAGGACAATTTTATGGTCCAATTTATTGAGGCCCCAACTAGGAATGAAGCTCTGTTGGACCTGGTAATCTCAAACCATGGCACAAAGAGTAAACCGCGCTATTCAAACAAAAAAATGTTTTTAAAAATCCTATAAGCAGCAACCCTAATCGTAATACTCCGATATCAAACTAAATAAGTGAACAAAGTGAGCTGCGCTAAAAACAAAAAATATATTACTAAAACCTAATCAAAAACCATATCAATAACCATGAGAAAAAAACGATTTTTTGTGACAAAAATGCAGGTAATGAAATTCAAATAATAAAATTATATATGTGAATAATATCTTGTCATCATATAAATGAAAAAAATGTATACTAAATCAAAACCAATAATGAAATTAGCATAAATAGTATTCGAAAACAACAAAGGATTTATATATATTGAAACAAAAATTGTCCAAAGAATAGTGTTAGTTCTTCCAAGGTGATATTAAGGTGTAAACACCCACAAATTCCTGTGTGAAAAATAATCCAAACAATCCTCCACCAGTGAGAAGAGGGGCCGCTTACCAGAGTTATAGATCTCAGTGTTAATGAGATCAGCAAAGCAACAGCACAGAAGTTCTGGATGAACCGTCACAGGCACCACACTGCTTCTATCTCCAATACGAAGCCTCCAGTCAGGAAACGAGGGTATCGTGGATCATATAAAAAAATTCAAAAGGCACTCGCATAGCGTAAAACCACTTAGTTTAATGGAATAAAATATAAATTATTACACTCACATGTGTATAGAAGAAAACGATCGTATAAAAAACGAGCCGGCCGGACTCGTGTGCCGCCCGCACTTCCCTGGGAGGTAGGCGTTCTGACGTCTCCGCGTTCTACGCCCAACTAGGAAGTGCAGGCGGCACACGAGTCCGGCCGGCTCGTTTTTTATACGATCGTTTTCTTCT
The DNA here is from genome assembly GCF_037356315.1 of Lithobates pipiens. Taxonomy (NCBI): domain Eukaryota; kingdom Metazoa; phylum Chordata; class Amphibia; order Anura; family Ranidae; genus Lithobates; species Lithobates pipiens. The sequence continues at coordinate 220,003,722 of NW_027507748.1, read as the reverse complement.
ATACACATGTGAGTGTAATAATTTATATTTTATTCCATTAAACTAAGGGGTTTTACGCTATGCGAGTGCCTTTTGAATTTTTTTTATATGATCCACGATACCCTCGTTTCCTGACTGGAGGCTTCGTATTGGAGATAGAAGCAGTGTGGTGCCTGTGACGGTTCATCCAGAACTTCTGTGCTGTTGCTTTGCTGATCTCATTAACACTGAGATCTATAACTCTGGTAAGCGGCCCCTCTTCTCACTGGTGGAGGATTGTTTGGATTATTTTTCACACAGGAATTTGTGGGTGTTTACACCTTAATATCACCTTGGAAGAACTAACACTATTCTTTGGACAATTTTTGTTTCAATATATATAAATCCTTTGTTGTTTTCGAATACTATTTATGCTAATTTCATTATTGGTTTTGATTTAGTATACATTTTTTTCATTTATATGATGACAAGATATTATTCACATATATAATTTTATTATTTGAATTTCATTACCTGCTTTTTTGTCACAAAAAATCGTTTTTTTCTCATGGTTATTGATATGGTTTTTGATTAGGTTTTAGTAATATATTTTTTGTTTTTAGCGCAGCTCACTTTGTTCACTTATTTAATCTCAAACCATGCAGAGCTTATTACTAATGTCCAGATAAAGGAACACCTGGGTAGCAGTGATCATAACATGATTTCCTTTGATGTTAGCGCTAAACAAGAAATACATACGGGTAAGATAAAAACACTTAACTTTAAAAGAGCAAATTTTCCAAGGATGAGGGCTACTCTCCAGGACTTAGACTGGGAGAGAATATTCGCTTCAATGGGCACAGAACAGAAATGGGAATTCTTCAAAAAGACTGTTTGGGACCTCACTGCAAAGTATATTCCCATGGGCAATAAGTTTAAAAGGCTAAAAACAAAACCTATGTGGCTCACGGCCAAAGTTAAAAAAGCTATAAACTATAAGAGAAGAGCTTTTAAAAAATATAAAAATGAAGGATCACTAGTGTCATTTAAATGTTACAAAGAAATTAACAGAATATGTAAAAAGGAAATCAAGGATGCAAAAATTCAAAACGAACGACAGATTGCAAAAGATAGTAGGACAAACCCCCAAAAAATTCTTCAAATGTATTAATAGTAAAAAGGTCAAGTCTGAGCATGTAGGCCCTTTACAAAATAATCTAGAGTTGGTGACTGGGGACAAAGAGAAGGCTAATTTATTAAACACTTTCTTCAGCTCTGTGTACACAAAAGAGCATGGGGGAGCGCATGTCCATAATGGGGGTGATAGTGACACAGCCCCAAATGATCCACAATGGCTCAAAAGTGATATGGTCCAGAAATATTTAGACAGAATAAAGGTGGATAAAGCACCTGGCCCTGATGGCATCCACCCACGGATCCTAAAAGAATTGAGCTGTGTAATTTCAGAGCCATTGTATCTAATTTTTAGGGACTCATTAATGACGGGAATAGTCCCACTGGATTGGCGCAGGGCGAACGTGGTGCCTATATTTAAAAAGAGATCAAAGTCTTTACCAAGTAACTATAGACCTGTTAGCTTAACTTCTATAGCTGGGAAGATACTAGAGCGTTTAATAAAAGACCACATGGACAAGTTCTTGCTGAACAAAAACACTTTAAGCAACAGACAACATGGATTCATGAAAGACAGAAGTTGTCAGACAAATCTGATTTCTTTTTATGAGGAGGTAAGTAAAACCTTGGACAGAGGGGTGGCAGTGGACGTGGTATACTTGGATTTTGCAAAAGCGTTCGATACAGTTCCCCACACACGGCTCATGTGTAAGGTAAAGTCTACAGGTTTGGAAATATCAGTTTGTAAATGGATAGAAAATTGGCTAAAAGACAGAATTCAGAGAGTAGTGGTTAATGATTCTTACTCTGAATGGTCTAAGGTTATCAGTGGTGTACCCCAAGGTTCAGTGCTGGGACCCTTACTTTTTAACATCTTTATAAATGATATTGGGTCTGGGATCAAAAGTAACATTTCTGTCTTTGCAGATGACACCAAGATATGCAGTGGAATAACGTCCTTACAGGATGTCTCCAATTTACAAGCCGACCTCAATACACTGTCTAATTGGGCGACTATGTGGCAGATGAGGTTTAATGTTGATAAATGTAAAGTTATGCACTTGGGGGCTAAGAATATGCATGCATCATACATGCTAGGGGGAGTACAACTGGGGGAATCCATAGTGGAGAAGGATCTGGGGGTTTTGGTAGACCATAAGCTCAATAACAACATGCAATGCCAAGCTGCTGTTTCCAAAGCGAGCAAAGTCCTTTCTTGTATTAAGAGAGGTATGGACACCAGAGAGAGAGATATAATTTTGCCCCTGTTCAAATCATTAGTAAGACCTCACCTGGAATATACAGTTCAGTTTTGGGCACCAGTTCTCAAAAAGGATATCGGGGAACTGGAGAAAGTGCAGAGAAGGGCAACCAAACTGATAAGAGGCATGGAGGAGCTCAGCTATGAGGAAAGATTAGAGGAACTAAATGTATTCACTCTTGAGAAGAGGAGAATAAGGGGGGATATGATCAACATGTTCAAATATATTAGGGGTCCATATAGTGAACTTGGTGTTGAGTTGTTCTCTGTACGGTCAACCCAGAGGACACGGGGGCACTCTTTACGTCTAGAGGAAAAGAGATTTCATCTTCAAGAACGGAAAGGTTTCTTCACAGTTAGAGCTGTGGAAATGGGGAATAGAGTCCCGCCAGAGGTGGTTCTGGCCAGCTCAGTAGATTGCTTTAAGAAAGGCCTGGATACTTTCCTGATGGTACATAATATAACTAGGTACTAACATAGGTAAAGTTGATCCAGGGAAAATCCGATCGCCTCTTGGGGGATCAGGAAGGATTTTTTTTCCCCTGCTGTAGCAAATTGGAGCATGCTCTGCTGGGTTTTTTTTCGCCTTCCTCTGGATCAATTGTGGGCATAAAATTGGGTATTTGGATTGTACGATTATTTTTTTATTTATTTATTTGTTTTTAAGGTTGAACTGGATGGACTGGATGGTGTCTTTTTTCAACCTGACTAACTATGTAACTATGTAACTATAGTACACCTATAATATACAGATTTTTTGGATGTTTGTTGAGTGGGGGGTACTAATATCATCCACACATCCCATTCTATTACTCCAATCAGCCTCCAACAATCACAGCCATCCATCTCGTCTTCGCATTCCATCAACTTTCGCTCTCATTTACTCTACTCTCCCATTTCATTAGGTCACATCCCATCTTCTTTATACTTTTACCCTCCCTTTATTAAATTTTATTGCCTCTCACATCCCACCAAGGTTTCCAAATCTTATATTATCATATTTTTTTTAAACCACCTTGTCTAACATATATCACTTTTTCCTTCAGAATGATCTCATTAATACCATGTTCTCATTTCCTATTGGGCGGAGGCAGGTCTGTTTGCCATCTCTGGGCTATCCATTTCCTTGCCGGAAATAAGCATCTCAAAGTTGCGACTTGAATGTTTCCTGGGTTTCCCTCTCCCTCTATCAGACCTGGGGAAACCCCAAATACATGGTATATAATTCCCAATACCTCCCTCCAGTAACGAAACAGCTCTGGGCACCTCCAAAACATATGGATTTGATCCCCCTCTGTTTCCCCACACCTGGGGCATCTGGCACCCAGTCTATGGCCAAACAGAAAAAGCTTTAGTGGGGTATAATAGGCTCTGTAGAAACAGGTGTGATGTCCTCTGGGAGGAGGAGAGTGAGACCAATGGGGCGAGTTATAGAATTCTACATTGTGCTTCAGTTGTGTTTCCCACATCTTTTACCCACTTCCTCCTGTATGGTGGGGCTTCTATCCCTCCCAAACTCCCCTTGTATATGTATGGGTATACTTTCGATATTAGACCTTTCAAAATGTTTGCATTAATAATTTTCTGGAGCAGAGGGATCTTGCTCCATTCCAATATCCTCCCTCTAAACTGCACTCCCAGTGCATGCCTGATCTGTAGATACCTAAAGAAAGATTTGTTCGGTATTGCATATTGGTCTCTCAGTGCCTGGAAAGATTTCAAACTACTATCTTGATATAGCTGGCTAATGAAATTTATCCCACACCTTTCCCATTCCTTGATTGTCCCCATCTTCTGTATTTCCACCAGATTACTATTTTCCCATAAGGGGGTGCCCTATACCCCAATATTGCCTTTGCTGTGTCCTACACTCTCACGATCAGATCTAGTGTGGATAGCCCCTAAGGAAAGGAACCTGCCTCCAAGGCTTCCACCATTGATCTATGCGGGTGTTTTGTAGCAGCATCTCCCTCCCCAAATCTCCTTCCTTCAGCGTATTGCACCCTCCCGTGTGCTGGAGTTGTGATGCCCGGAATTAACTTAAAGGGTGTGGAAGTGCTACTCCTTCTTCCTGTCTTTGTAATTGTAAAGTACTTAAAAAAAATTCTTGCCGGGCCACACTTCCAGATCATTTCTCTAAAAACAGCGTCTATCTTTTGGAACCATTTTTTATACAGCCACACTGGGGAGTTATGCAATGCATACAGAAGCTACGGCATCCATAGCATTTTAATTAGATTGCATCAACCCGCTACAGATAATAGGAGCCCTTTCCATATTTTTCTCCTAAATGTAACTAGGAGTGGGACAATGTTATCCATAATGTATTGTTTGGGATCTCTAGAGATATTTATTCCCAGGTATTTCATTTAAATCCCTATTTGGATGTGGTCAACCTCCTTATGCAGGGGACTTTCTAGGGGATCCACCGGTAGCAATATAGATTTTTCCCAATTTATAGTAAGTCCATAGCCTTCAATAGGGAATTCTGCGTGTTTCCAAGATAAAGTAGGTGATCATCCGCATATAATGCTTCTTTTTCTTCCACCCCTTCCCTTCTAAATACTCTTACCTCAGGGGAGGACCTACGGGCTATTGCCAGAGGTTTGTTTGCGAGGTCGAAGAGGAGATGCCGCAAAGGACCCCCTCATCAATCAAAATTTATCAGAATATCCATTATTCACCTTTACTTTTGCCTCCGGTGATTTTTATAGCATTTTTACCCAGTTAATAAGGATCGGGTCCAATTGAAATTCTGCCAGGGCCCTCCAGAGATATTAACATTATAGAATATCAAAGGCCTTGGTGGCATTCAAGGACAAAATGGCTCTTGCTCCATCCTCATCCGTTGGGACCTGGAGATTCAAATATAACCACCTTATATTCATGCTAGTAGATCTTCCGGGTATAAATCCAGACTGGTCTGAGTGGACAAGTTTCTGTATGATTTTATTCAACCTAGCCGCCAAGACCTACGCAATAATTTTTATATCTCAGCTCAGTAGAGAGGTCTATATGAGGATGTATTAGATGGATCTTTACTGTCCTTATATATCACTACTATAGTAGATTCCATTATAGATGAGGGGAGCCCTCCCCCTGTTACCGACCAATTCAAGACCCGCATCAGCTCCGGGAGCAACACCTTCCCGTAATGCTGATATGTCTCGGCCACAAGGCCATCAGGTCCCAGGGATTTATGATCCGACATCTCCTGCGTAACCCGCTGTATTTCCTCCATTTTTATAGGCAGATCCAATTCCTCCCTATCCATCTCAGAGAAAGAAGGGATCACCAAACTCCTAAAAAATACATCCATTTCTTTCCTCATTTCCTCCTGCCGGGAGCTATGCAAATTTTCATAGTATTCTCTAAACCTATCCACTATTTCTGTTGTATGTGATGATACCCTGCCCTCCCCTATAGTGATTGTTGGAACCACAGATGGGGGTGAGTTTGTCTTAACCAGGTGGGCCAGCATTCGCCCTACAGTTTTCCCCTCCCCAAAGGCAAGTCGCTTCTGAAAATGTTGTTTGTTCTCTACTTTCCTAAGCAACATTAACCAGTAATTCTTTTGTTTATCTATCCAGGCCCTGAGTCTATCAGGTATTGGGTCATTAACATATTGTTCTTCCATTCTTGTCACCCTCTCCCCAGCCACCTTTTCCCATTCCTTGGTCCGTTTTAAAAATGTTGACACTTGTATAGTTATACCTTGAAGGAAAGCCTTCAAGGTATCCCATACCACCCCCTCCGAGGAGGTACCTCTATTTAAATCAACAAATTCTGTTAAGGCCGTTAATACCTCATCCAGCTCACCCATCAGTTCCATCCAGAAAGGGCTTATTTTCCATTTCATGGGCGGTTACCTTCCCCTAATTCTACTGACCGAAGAATGGTCCAAGAGTCCTCTTGACATGTAACTTACATTCTTTACCACAAATAACGCCTCCTCATTCCCCAGAACTAGATCGATTCTGGAGAGTGGTGTGTGTGTCCTGGAAAAGCACTAGTACCGCCGGGCTTCTGTATTCCGTACTCTCCAAATATCCTTCAGTCCAGCCTCACCCAAAAATTGGGCCAGATGGTTGTCCGCTGCGTTGCACATTTGTGTCCCCAGGGGGAACTTATTCAATTTCCAGTCCATGACCATATTAAAATCCCCTATAGCTATCACCGCCACACCCGACTTATCCAGCACAAACTTCATTAACTTATTCAGAATCATAATGTTAAAAAAGGCGGGACATACACATTAGCCAGCACATATGTTCTATTCTCCAACTTACAAAATGAGAAGATACACCGCCCCAGTTCATCAATCTTAATCTGCATGCAGGTAAACATCACCCCAGATCTAATCAAAATGCTCACCCCCGAGAATAGGAGGTGTGAACAGAGGGATACTGTGTGTGAAAATCTCCCCATTCCAATTGGGGTATGGAGATATTAGTGAGGTGTGTCTCCTGCAAGAGCAGCCCAACCCCCCGCACATTTTTGCCTTCGAGAGAACTGCAGCTTATTTCCCTGGGTCTCCCAAACCCCGGAAGTTCCAGGAGCATAAAATTAACTTTTTTATCTGTATACCACTAACCATTGACATTCAAATTTCTGTAAACGTTGTGCAATTTTTCTTTGATGACCAATACCTATTCTTCTTAGTGTACTTTTTTTGTGACGTTTTTGTGACCAAATATTGCCTATAAAAAATGTGTTTATTCTTCATGCACCCCTTCAAGAACCCTTTATACCAATCATACCATCTAATGCTCTCTCGTATCTCTCACCTCCTCTCTAGGTTTATATTGGGGCTTTCTGATGTGACTTTCTGATCTTCACTGTGTTAGATAATATTATCTTCTTATTCCAACTCTCCCCCCTCCCTTACCCCCCCAAAAAAAATGTAAACCAACAAAAATAACAAAGAAAAAAAAAACCCATACCTCTCTGTGAAAATGGGTAATATGCACATTGTTCCCTCTATCCTAAATACTACACCCCCAACTCCCTAATATTCAAAATTAGTGATGTGCTGTGTCTTGATATCAATCATGCTGCTGGTGAAACTCCCAATTCCTATCCTCAGGGTAAAGCATTCCAGTTCCTCTATAGTCTCCCTTATGGGTTGCCAACCACCCCGCCACTCCCTCAGGAGTATCAAAAAACAAAGTCTCCCCTAAGGTGGTTACCTCCAATCTTGCTGGATATAGTAATGCATACGTTACTTTCAATTGTTGTAGTTTGCGTTTAATTTCCCCAAAGTTGGCCCTCCGTTTTTGCAGGTCAGACAAAAATCTGGGTATATAGATACCCTAGTACCATTATAGAGGATATTACCCATTTCTCTGGCTTTATGTAATATAGTCACTCTGTCCTTATAATAAAACATTTTTACCTTGGAGAGCCTCCTGTTGGGGGAGGTCTAGCGGGCAACCTGTGGGCTCTCTCCATGTCATCCATTTTATCTCATAAATAATCATTTGTTCTTTTACAGATCTTATCTCCCATTTAAGGGGATTCAGGTCATCCTCCACTAGGCTAACTCTCCCCTCCAGGGTGTTGGCCCATTCGCGAACTTTTTGCAAGTCATGCCTAACAAAGAGCAGCTCTTCCCTGATAGTTTTAAGCTGGTCAGACAATTCATTCAAAGAGCGCTTACAGGAGTTAATTGCTTGCAAAACCTCCTTTAGTGAAGATTCTGCTTCTATTAGATGGTGATTTTGGAGTATCCTTAACTTCCCCCTCTGGATTTCCCTCCTGGATTATTCACTTCCATTGCTGCTGCTACTTGGCTATGACCTTTTGGCTTTTTCTCACAGCAGAAGCCCCAGTCTGCGGTTTAGAATGTGCTTGCAGTTTCTGCTGGCCTCCTTTTGGGGGATCTGGCCTGAGGTATGCACAAACCTCTCCAGTACACAGTATATAATGCTGCTGGAGTTGTTCCTCCCTCAAGGGGGGGGGGGGGGTGCGGCAGGAGCCTCACACCGCTGCCACTCGGCCAGGTGTTCCTCTGTCCAGGATGGGTGCGGTAGGTGACTCTCACAGCTCCGCCACCACTCAGCGAAATGTTCCTCCATAAAGGGGTGGGTGCAGCGGGAGGTTCTCACACCACCGCCCCTACCATTTAGCCAAGCACTATAGGGCTGAGAGCCTAGGAATCACGTGGCCGCAAGCAGTCACCACTCACCTGGCAATCCTTGCAGCTAGTTGGCCGGCTTCCACTGCTCTCATCAGTGTCACAGGATGGCTAGGTAGGAGAGCCAGCTGTTCATTTTTAACCACTTGCCGACCAGTCACCATCATTATACTGCAGAAGGTTGGCTCGTTCCCGCAAATCGCCATAGCATTCTGTCGGGGGAGTGATTGTGTGTTCCTAGTAATTAGGAACAGCGATCTCTCTCCTCCGTCAGTCAGTACACTGCCCCCACAGTTAGAAACACCTTCCAGGGAACACATTTAACCCCTTAATTGCCCCTGGTGTTAACCCCTTCCTTGCCAGTGACATTTATACAGTAATCAGTGCATTTTATAGCACTGATTGCTGTATAAATATCAATGGTCCCAAAAAAGTGTCAGCAGAATGGCATGGACAGGCAAATGGGCATACAGGTACGTCCCTTTGAATTTGCCGCCCTGCCATCGTGTGAGCACCAGTCGGGACCCCCGTGAGTCCGACCGTGGGTCCTGAGAATACCCGCGATCGTCTCACGGGGAGGAAGAACGGGGGGTGCCCATGTAAACAGCATCTCCCCATTCTGCCTAGCAACAAGTGACACTGATCTCTGCTCCCTGTGATTGGAGCAGAGATCAGTGATCTGTAAAACACAGCCACGTCCCCTACAGTTAGAAACATGCTCCTAGGACACACTTAACCCCTACACTGCCACCTCCTGGTTAACCACTTCACTGCCAGTGTCATTTACACAGGAATCAGTGCATTTGTATAGCACTGATTGCTGTATAAATGACAATGGTCCCAAAAATGTGTCAAAAATGTCTGATGTGTCCACCATAATGTCGCAGTCACAATAAAAATCACTGATTGCCGCCATTACTAGTAAAAAAAAATTATTAATAAAAATGGCATAAAACTATCCCCTATTTTGTAAACACTATAACTTTTGTGCCAACCAATCAATAATCGCTTATATGTTTTTTTATTTTTATATACAAAGGCCTCCCTCACAACCCTGGCCGGTGGTTGTGAGGGAGGCCTTTGTCCCAAGCAATATGTTCTCATGTGCAGAATCAAGTGTCTCAAAGTCCAGTCAGCTGAAGCTGCCTGTAAAAGATGAAAACAAATAAGGCTGACAGCGCTCAGGAGCTGGAATGGTGAATGGTGGCTGCAATAAACCACAGTTGTTCTTCAATAAGCTTGCTGGCAATTTATTCAAAAAAGTATTAAAAGCAGTACATAGTTTATAAAATATATGGTTGCAACCTTACTGTGCTGGCTGTAAGGGTGGCGCGGTCATTGATGAATCACGCATGGAGTCAGTGCTAGGTGCAAGGCAGGGCTCCATACTGTTGCTGGTATGAATCAAAGGGAAAGGCTGGACGGCCGCACTCTATTAACACCTTTATCGAGGACGGTTTCAAAATTCTTATGCTACAAAGATATCAGAGGCACAGGATCAATGAAAAGCTATGTTACTGGTAGTTAGGTAATGGTGATATGCTGGACAAGTGGAGAGGGCAAAGGCCCTGCATGGCCCTCTTAATTGCACAGGTGACTGTGGTGATGGACAGTAACATAGAGAGTGTTTATCAGAGATCAGTCAGTTGTTCCAGTAAAGGTATCCCCTGTTTGAGGCAGTGACCCTATTCAAAGTGCCTAGCATAGCCCAGAAGAACCCACTCCGGGGTAGGCCTCTCATGTGACTCTTGCTTGGTGCCCTACGAGGAGGGAAACATGTAGGATGTGATGACCAACCACTCTCCTGTCCCTTACAAATGTCTGTTACAGTTTGCCTTTCTCTGGGTCCCAGAGTTCCCAGACCTGTGAGTTCAATTAGTGGTTTAAATGGGATACAAAAAAGAATTTCAAGCTCTGCCCTTTCAGCTTTTTTCTCTCCTACCAACCAATATGTGATCAAGGGCAGTCATATTTGAATATTGCCCTGAACCATCTCTTGTACCAGGAATAGGATTCTATTCAAACCTTTTCATGGTGTCAAAACCCAACAGGATATTCATCCTATCCTGGATCTAAAATACTTAGACCCTCCTAGTTCTAAAGTTTCATATGGCTTTTGCAAAGTCAACTATTTACCCACCTCATCAGCACTTTCTGCGCTTTGCAGGAGACAAACATTTCTAGTTTGTCTCACTGCTATTTTGCCTATCCTCTTATTCAAGGTACCTGCACCCTTGCCCTCTTAGTAACTCAGGACACAGGGTCTTTAGACAACCTTCTTTTGAAGGACTTATCTCCCTTCCAGCTATTTGCCAATCTTTGCAACTTTCCCTTCGACTAAAGGCCACTGTCAAGTCTTTCAGATGTGTCTCGGTCCAGACAAAAATTTTGGTCGTCAGTTGTAGTAAAGGCAGACTCTTGGTTCCCCCCTGTGGGACTATACATTTGTGCTCAAAAGTTTGCATATTCTGGCAGAAATTGTGAAATTTTGGCATTTATATTGAAAATATGACTAATCGTGCCAAAAAACTGTCTTTTATTCAAGGATAGTGATCACATCAGGCCATTTATTATCACACAGTTTTTTGGCTCCTGTTAAAATCATAATGATAACAGAAATCACCCAAATGGCCCTGATCAAAAGTTTACATACCCTGGACTGTTTGGCCTTGGTACAGACACCTGTGGGTTTTTCTTTGTAACCTGGGCAATTCTTCCGCCAGTAATGGCTGCAATCTTTCATGGACTACTTGACCTTGGTAGCAAAACAGCCCTGAATTTTTCATCTCTTATTAGGGGATTAAACAGTACTGACTGACATATTTAAGGCTTTGGATATCTTTTTATATCCTTTTCCATCTTTGTAAAGTTTCATTACCTTGTTACGCAGGTCTTTTGACTGTTCGTTTCTGCTCCCCGTGGCTTAGTATCTAGCCTGCTTAGGGCATTCAAGTGAGAGCTAACAAACTCATTGACTGTCAAGAAGGACGTTCTGATCGCCTGGCTGTTTCCAGTAGTCTTACCCTCAGAATCCCCAGCAGAAGAGCCAACCGGCGCACACTGGTGCACGTTAACGCAGGTGGGCGCATGCGGGTGCGCGAGGGCACATACAGGCACACGCGGGTGTGCACTAACGCTAATGGGCGCACGCAGGTGCTCGCTAACGCTAATGGGCGCATGCAGGGGCACGAGGGCACTAGTGGGCGCACAAGTATGCACGCGTCTGCACAAGCAGGTGCGGGCGGACGCGCAGTATGACGGATCTTGGCGCCAAAGGGGCTATTTAAAGGAACCTGTCACCTTGACTCCCTGCTGTCCGGTCTACAGCATTCCAGAGAGACCTGCCACCAACCCCGGCTTGTCTTGACTATTCTTCTGCCTGCTGCTCTGGTACCGATCCTGCCCACCTGTATATGACCCGGCTTGCCTACGACTACGCCTTGCCTGCCGCCTTGGTACTGCTCCTGCCCACCAGTGTTTGACCTGGCCTGCTAGAGATCCGCTGGTGTCCTGATCTACAAGACACCTCCCCCTCTGATCTGGTTTGAGTGTTCCTGCTGCTCCTGCTCACCGCTGGTCCCAGTTCCAGTCCGCATCTGGATCTCCTTCTGCTTCTTGGAGTCCGGACCAGCCCTTGCATCTGTAAACTGTCAGGCACCTGTGCCCCTTCTGCACTCCTGAACCTCTGTCTGCACTATCAGGGGTTCTCAAGCCAGAGGAATACGAGAAGCCGCTCCCTGCATCTGTGGACTCAACCACCAGGTACGTGACATTGACTATTTATACACAAACCGTAATTGCGACTTAAAAAGCCACAAATGTGGGAAATTAACCTTTAATAGCCATTTTAACCTGTGTGTGCCACCTTCTGTGTCTGTACCAAGGCCAAACATTGTATTTGTAGAACCACTTTTCACTGGAAATGCAGCTTTCTTTTTGGGTAATTCTCTACCAGCTTTGCACATCTAGTAAGTAAAATTTTTGCCCATTCTTTTTTGCAAAATATCTCCAGCTCTGTCAGAATGAATGGAGAGCATCTGTGAACAGCAATTTTCAAATCTTGCCACAGATTCTCTATTGGATTTAGGTCTGGACTTCGACGGCCATTCTAACACATGAATATGCTTTGATCTAAACCATTCCATTGTAGCTCTGGCTCTATGCTTAGGATCATTGTCCTGCTGGAAGGTGAAACTCCAACCCAGTCTTTTGCAGACTCTGACAGGTTTTCCTCTAAGATGGCTCCATCCATCTTCCCATCAAGTCTGACCAGCTTCCCTATCACTGCTGAAGAAAATCATCCCTACGACATAATGCTGCCACTACCATGTTTTATGGTGGGGATGGTGTGTTCAGGGTAATGTGTTACCGTAGTTTTCTGCCACATGTAAATCTTGGTCTTATCTGACCAGAGCACCTTCTTCTGCATGTTTGCTGTGTCCCCCACATGGCTTGTCGCAAACTGCAAACCAGACTTCTTATAGCTTTCTTTCAACAATGGCGTTCTTCTTACCCCTCTTCCATAAAGGCCAGACTTGTGAAGACTCTATTTACTAATTAGGTTACTTCTGAAGGCAATTGATTCCACTAGATTTTAGTTAGGGGTATCAAAATCAAGAAGGCTGAAGATAAACGCATTCTAAACTTTCACATATTTATTTGTACAACATTTTGAAAACCATTCATCATTTTCCTATCACTTCACAACTATGTGCCACTTTGTGTTGGTCTATCACATGAAATCCAAATGAAATACATTTACGTATTTGGTTGTAACATGACAAAATTTGGAAAATATAAAGGGGAATTAATACTTTTTCAAGGCACTGTATATATTTACTCCATCCTGAATCCCTGGGGGTCAATGAATAGACTGAGAGATCTTAAGTCTAGGACTGCTCTGAGGTCCCCTGATGCCTTGGGCACCAAGAAGATTTGTAAATAAACGCCTCTTCTTTGCTGTTGTAGAGGGACTGGTGTGATTGGTGTGATTGCATTTTTCTGCCACATTTCAGTTACATATTCTGTTATGTATTCTTGTTTCCTCCAGTTTTGTGGCCATTCTGTTTGGACGAAAATATTCGGTGGCTTCTCACAAAATATTATCTTGTAGCCTGTCTTCATGGTTCTTTGGACCCATTGATTTTTAATCCTGTCTGTCCACATCCTCCAAAAGGTTGTCAGCCTTGCACCCAAATGGATGGACTGGACAGCTGCACTGTCAAATACATTTTAAAGCCTTTGTGGCTGTGTGGGCTGCTCATGTCTTTACACCTCTTAAGAAGGAGCTCTGAGTTTCTCTCCATTGGCCTCTTGCATATTCTCGGTCGGGCCTATATGACTTTGCCTCATGAATTCTCCTAAAATTCAGCCTGTCCTGTGCTTGAAGGCTGTCTTCTTTTTTTATCTTTGCAGTAAAAGTCCAATCTTACCTCTGGTAACATGCCTAATTGCCTTTTCTAAGGCCTTCCCAAATAGCATCTTACCATTAATTTGGATATTGGAAAGTGATTGTTTTGATGTGCTGTCGGCCACCCAGTGCCGTAGCCAGAGTGCCCTCTTTGGTGTCACAGAGTGCACCATTAGTCTTGCTAGTAACCTAACAAGGTCTATGGATGCCTTTGCAAGGAAAGACAAGGTCAGATTTAGTTTCTCTAATGCCGTGATGATTCTGGCTTTCTCGACTCCCAATCTTAGAGCTGTCTTCATGTTCGTGACCCATACTTTCACAGCCCTCGAGATGGAGGTCAGTGCTATGGTCAGACGGCATGCTGGACCTGCCACAGACCTACATCTTCCTAAGATCTGCGTTTGCACACCTATCCATGGCATCCTTAAAACTAGTGGAGTCCTCTAAAGGAAGAGATACCTGTCTTTCCAAATGCTGTAATGCTGTGTCTTTTCCCGGCAGTGTCTCGCAAAAATCGACATCTGTGGATCCAAACAGATATAGTTTAGAAAAACAATTCTGGGTATTCCTCTTTCTTTCAGATTTTTCCCATTTTCCTCAAATAACTCTCAGATCTCCGTCATAAATGGGGATACTTTTTATTTTCCAACTCTGCTTTTTCAGGGTTGGAAAATATCCCCTATATTTTCTGGTGGTTGATTATCTTGCTCCCATTCTATGGCTTCTTTTATAGTTGTGATATATGGTTCTATAAATTGAAAGTCAAACAAATGACATTTCTTCTGTTTGTGAGGAGTCTGTGGACGATCCGGAGGAAATTTCCAGTACTGGCAGTGGCCCCGTTTGTGTTCTGGGGTATCCCTTGATCTAGGCCTACTTTTAGGCGTGCTTGTGCTAGCAACCAGGTGTATACTGTCAGCCGCAGCCATGTGAATATAATCTTTATTCCTGTTTGCCTCTGTCGCCTTGTATGTGGCCACCTCCTTAATGCATTCGGCACACAGAAGCACTGAGGAAGCCGTACAGGCCCAACATAGGCTCTCTACAGGCTGTCCCTCAGCCTTTCTTGGCTGTAAGGCTGGAGATTTACTGCAGCATGGCCTTTTTGGTGAGAGAGGCATATAGCTAGAACGTGGCTCTGGTTGTGGTAAAAATGAAGGTTGATGGGACTTCTCTGTGAATGTTTCTTCTTAGGGCTCTTTTTGCTTCTAAAAAATAAACACCTGATCAGTCTGCAGTGAGCTCATAACTAAAAGTAGAAAAGTAAGATTAGTATAATTCTGCTATCCCTCTGCTCCTTCTACATGAAATAAAAAATAAAAATAAAAATATATATATATATATATATATATATATATATATATATTTTTTTTTTTTAAATACTAGCCCTTTAAATTTATTTATTTTTTTTGCTCACCTGCAATGAGTAAGCAACTCCAGCAGGGAGCAGCAGAGGGAAGACTTTGCAGGAGGTGAAAGGCAAGGAAATCCTCACAGGGTGGCAGCAGGGAGCAACTTCAGATCAGAAGGGAAGCAGAAAAAAACATCAGCAGTTAAAAATAGATACCGAGCCAGCCCGTGCTGCCTAAAGGATAATGCAGCCTCACTCTACTAACCTGCAAGTTGGGCTGCTCTCCTTGTGGCATTCATCACCACCGCCATAGAGGCTTCTGGTCTTTGTGCCAGGCGCTTGCTAAGCGACGTCAGCTGCTTGCCCTGCTCAACCTGCCCCTCTTGTGACATCAGCGCCAGCCAATGGAAAGGTGGAGGAGAGCGGCCGGTATTTCATCAGATTAGGCAACCCGTCAAATTTTGTAACGGAAGTGAAGTTCCGTTGCGGCCATCATGATACACCCCACACGTGGCCGCAGTAAGGATACAGTGAGAATAATGCGTAAGGTTGCCACCTTTTCGTCAAGTTAAACCTGAACACTTTAGCGGCACACAGCAATTTTTTTAATAGTATAAACTATATGTAGCACTGACCCCCGAAGGTGCGGCTGATTTTAATGGGCTTGCCGTTACCTTCTTCACCTTGATTTATGTCTAGGGGTTTCCCGTGGTAGATGGCCCAAAAACTTTAGAGACTGACGACAGATTCGCTCAAAGGGATTTTTATTTGCAAGAACGTAGTTAACAACAGTCTCTTAGTATAGGATCAGAGGGTTAGGTGAAAAGTCCAAGTACTCTTAGTGTCAAAGTCAGTATAAAGAACTTTCTTGCTTTGAATAAAGCCAGAGAATAGCCATTCACAGCTGGATGTTCACTCTAGTTGTATAGTCCTTCTCTCACAAGGTCTAGCAGCCAACAAGGTGCTTGAGTCAAGAACAAATCTCTGCCACAGACTTTGTTGTAAAACATGAACAAGGAAACTGGAAAACTTATAGAACACTTGTGTGGTAGCAGCTGGTCCGGCGATACCGCATGAGATTGGGTTCACTTAAGTCTTTCAGCTTTACCATGCTCTTGCTAAGAAGCCAACCCTCGTATGGCCTTCTTCTGAAGAGTCCTCCCCTGGATAACTACAAAGTTGCTGGGCCTCTACAACATGAGATGGCACTGGACCACTTCCGAATCACTTCCTTAGTTTCCTCGCCTCGGGCTAGCCAGCCCCGAGACGTAAAGGCGGGTGGATCCGCACCCCAGGCCATAGGCGTCCGGGGGCTGGTCAGGAGAACCAGGACCATGAAGTCAGAACGTGGTTCGGGGTCCTGGTCCAGAAGTATGTAACATCCGCATCTTAAGTACCCGCTCCCAGAAGGCACAGCAAGAGTGACACTCCCACTGGGCTGGCTCCGAGAGAAAGTAACCTTAAAACACCCAACCAGACTGTGTTTCCCTGTCTACCAGAGGAGACAGCACCTCCTATGGCCAGGCCGAACACCCTATAGTCCAGTCAGACTGATGCTGAGGTCAAAATTTGGAATAATAATACGCAAACCAAACTGCAGTTTAGGTGTAACTGTAAATTTCAAAAACACATATTGCATGCTCTTCAGGCGCTGTCGCTACACACTCCCCCTGGTGATTTAGACGATGTCCCCATCGTCTAGCTAAAAACAATTCCTAAACCTAGAAAAATTTGAGTACCTGAACTTTAAGGTAGGAATGGGGAAAGGGAAAGAAAGGGAAAAAAAAAAGATTACAACATCACAATGTATAAAACCGTTACCATAAGTGAAATATACACACACCAACCAATTTCTATCTATCTATCTCCACCACCCCTGCTCCGAAAGTCTTGATAGAAGATCTTTGGTGAATCCTAAAAGAAAGAAAAAAACACACAAACAACAAAATGCACACAAACTTATTAGAAAGCAGGATTCCATCCCAGTCTCAATAGAATCCTCTTTTCTAAACTTTAAAACTTTTTTTTTTTCCTCAAACAGGTAAGAACAGTAATGTTTGTGCCGACTCATGCCACCTAGTGGCCAGAGTCTCTGAAGTGCAGTCTTTCCCTAAAGCAGGTACTGCGACCCATAAGGTAGTCTTGACATGGCATTTCTCTTGAGCTGACCCTGTCTAACTACCCCACAGTCCTTGCTTTATTTTCTTTCCAGGGAATCAGGGAAAAAGTAAAAACTCTTTTAAGTCCAGAAAAACACAGTTCCGGTAGCCTCTCTTCTACCAATAAAAGCGTGGGTCTGGAAGAGTTAAGTCCTTCCCTTGTGCATCTACAGTAGTAATGAAGTAGACGGCACTGTCTTTGTCCAGTCTGCAAATGACGACCTTGTCCCCATAAATGTGCCGACCGTAGCTCCAACGCTGCAGACATCCGACAAAACATTTATACAGCTCAGGTGAAAAGGCCTTCTTGCGAAGCGGCTTTGGTACCTTTAAATAGTTCCAAACATCCTCCTCATACTATGCCTCGCAGTTCTCCTCAATTACATCCACAATTTCTCTCGGGACATATGAGAATTCCAGTCCATACTCAGTGGCAACTCTTTTGTTTAAGAGCCACTGAGACCTTGCGAGCCTTGGTAGAGCATGGGCACTTCCCTCCCTGGGAGGTATGCAGGAATTTGGGGATCTTTGCACTAATGCGGCAGAGTCTTTCTGAAGGGTGGGCAAATTTACAGGCTTGGGCAAAGTCACATTCACAGTGATGGGGTTTTCCGCACTTGGCTTTCCACCCCCTGAAGTAAGGGATAGTCAGCCCAAAATGTCTGTACAGGTGGCGGCTACATCATCCCCTCCAGCCCACAACAACTCTTGGGACAGTGTCTAAAAATGATCATCATCCCCTCCATCTGACAAGGACTCTAACTCCGAGTCCCGATATTCCTCTGCCGGCAAATAGTTCACCACAGTTTTACTCACAGTTTGCAGAGCTTTTTACGAAGCAACTTACTTGCACCGATTGGGTCTTGCCGGACTTGGTAGTGGTCTTCTACTGCGATTCGGGGAAGATCTTGTGCACCCCACTTTCTCCAAAGTAGGCATGGTGGCTTCGGAAATGGTAGTATAAGTAGTGTCCATCTGCTCCAGAGTGGTCTCTCCGGCAGTTGCAGTAGTGGAAGTGGCAACATCTCTCTCGGGGATGTCAGCAGCAACAGGTATCACTGCTGTGGAAGGCCTCACTGAAGGAACAAAGATGGTGGACTCCTCAGTTGTCATGCCCGTGGCCCAGTCCACATGGTAGGCCCTCGGTAACGCAATTGACTGTTCTACTTTAAAGAAGTATTCCTCGCAGGCAGGACAGCGAACAAATGGCTGGGGGTTCACGAACAGTCCTCTGCACTTTCCACATAGCATGCCCAAGGCCTCAACATCTCCCGACGCGTACAGGATGAACCACCCTTGAGGGGCCAGGCGAATTGCTTTATCGGTCAAAGTAGCTCACAGGAGTCTCACACCCATAGGACCTTCTCCTGATGGCATACGGGGTCCCATGCTGGACAGCATTCCCAGAGCTCTAAACATTTTTTGTAACAAGTCTCTTTTCTCCGCGTCCAAAAAACAACAACCTACTTCTTCCTCGCAACACACTCACGCGGTGCCTTGTGCAGGGAAACAAAACAGGCTAGACTCCTCCCACTGGTTCCTTCGACTACACAACTCGCTGGCTTTTTTTTCAGGCTCCTCCCAAACTTATGTGTCAACAGTGGATGTCCATCTTTTCACAAAATGGCGTAGTAAAAAAAACCACAACCCTCTGTCCTGTATTCACCACGTGCACAGTTCTTTCTTTCGAGGGGTAAATACCGGGCTACGAGCCCACACGTGTAGCACTGACCCCCGAAGGAGCAGCTGATTTTGATGGGCTTACCGTTACCTTCTTCACCTCGATTTACGTCTAGGGGTTTCCCGTGGTAGATGGCCCAGAAACTTTAGAGACTGATGACAGATCCGCTCAAAGGGATTTTTATTTGCAAGAACGTAGTTAACAACAGTCTCTTAGTATAGGATCAGAGGGTTAGGTGAAAAGTCCAGGTACTCTTAGTGTCAAAGTCAGTATAAAGAACTTTCTTACTTTGAATAAAGCCAGAGAGTAGCCATTCACAACTGGATGTTCACTCTAGTTGGATAGTCCTTCTCTCACAAGGCCTAGCAGCCAACAAGTGGCTTGAGTCAAGAACAAGTCTCTGCCACAGACTTTGTTGTAAAATATGAACAAGGAAACTGGAAAACTTATAGAACACTCGTGTGGTATCAGTATCTTGCAGCCGGTCCGGCGATACCGCATAAGATTGGATTCACTTAGGTCCTTCAGTTTTACCAGCTCTTGCTAAGAAGCCAACCCTCGTATGGCCTTCTTCTGAAGAGTCCTCCCTGGATAACTACAAGGTTGCTGGGCCTCTCCACAACTTGAGATGGCACCGGACCACTTCCGAATCACTTCCTTAGTTTCCTCGCCTCAGGCTAGCCAGCCCCAAGATGTAAAGTCAGGTGGATCTGCACCCCAGGCCATAGGCGTCCTGGGGGCTGGTCAGGAGGACCAGGACCATGGAGTCAGAACATTCTTATGGACCGGAACCTGAACCACGTGACATCTGCATCTTAAGTACCCTCTCCCAGAAGGCACAGCAAGAGTGAGACTCCCACTGGGCTGGCTCTGAGAGAAAGTAACCTTAAAGCACCCAACCAGACTGTGTTTCCGTGCCTACCAGAAGAGGCAGCGCCCCCTATGGCCAGGCCGAACACCCTATAGTCAAGTCAGACTGATGCTGAGGTCAAAATTTGGAATAATAATACCCAAACCAAACTGCAGTTTAGGTGTAACTGTAAATTTCATAAACACATAGCGCGTGCGCTTCAGGAGCCGGCGCCACATATACATATATTTTGCAATTAAAAACATTCCTAAGAGTCCTCTCTTACATTTGAACGTTCAGAGTTCCCCTTTTACATCTGAACTCTGAGTTTCCTTTCACTGTAAGAGGGGGGCTCTGCAGACTCTGATGTAAGGGAGAACTCTGGGGACTCTTAACATAAGGGATACTCTCTGAACACTGATATAAGGGGTAACATTTTGGCTTCTGGTGTAAAGGGGAACTCTGATGTAAGGGGTGCTCTGAGAACTCTGATTTAATTTAGTGTACCCACTCAAAGGCAGGAAAGAGAAGGGGGAGACAACAGTCACAGACAGGGATGAATGTTAGTTCATTTACCCCTTGCCAGTCAGCACCTCTCATCCAGATGTATCTGAGGCTGCTGTACTTCAAATTTCGGGCCCCTACTTTCCTTTTCTGAGCCACAGTACTGGGGATTGGAGTATGGAAAGACACAGAGGGGTAAGGGCTGGAGGAAGAGGAGCAAATCAAGCCCTCTATCCTCAACTGTCTGTGTGTGTATGGGGGGAGGGGTTGTTGGTGACTTCAATGGGAGGCGAACTTTGCAAACCTACAGGTCAAATTTGCAGCCACAAAATAATTAATAGCTGTGCAAACATAGTCCCACCACATGGCCAATGACATAACACATGTATGAGGTGAATCTGGGATCGACAACTACAAGCATTCTTTTTTTATATGGGAAATTGTTGTGACAATTCAGGACTGTGGAGCGCATGAAGGCAATGGAGGAGAGGGAAGGTCAGGGTAGGCAAAGAAGAGGGTGCAGGAGATGATCACCAGCAGCGTGACATACAGCAATGACACCTGCACCGTGATAGAGTCATCTGACAACAGCACCGTGATAGAGAGCACTGACATCAGCAGCGTGACATACAGCAATGACACCAGCACCGTGATATACAGCACTGACAGCAGCACCGTGATAGAGAGCACTGACATCAGCAGCGTGACATACAGCAATGACACCTGCACCGTGATAGTCATCTGACACCAGCACCGTGATAGAGAGCACAGACATCAGCAGCGTGACATAAAGCACTAACACCAGCACCATGATATACAGCACTGACAGCAGCACCGTGATAGAGAGCACTGACATCAGCAGCGTGACATACAGCAATGACACCTGCACCGTGATAGAGTGATCCGACACCAGCACCGTGATAGAGAGCACTGACATCAGCAGCGTGACATAAAGCACTAACACCAGCACCGGGATATACAGCACTGACAGCAGCACCGTGATAGAGAGTACTGACATCAGCACCGTGATATACAGCACTGACACCTGCACCGTAAGCAGCCCCAGGAGGAAGTCAGCATAGCACAGGGATGGTGGGAGCCCCTCATAATGAGCATAGCACAGGGATGGTGGGAGCCCCTCATAATGAGCACAGCACAGGGATGGTGGGAGCCCCTCATAATGAGCATAGCACAGGGATGGTGGGAGCCCCTCATAATATGCACAGCAGAGGTACAGCCCCAGGAGGAAGTCAGCACAGCACAGGGATGGTGGGAGCCCCTCATAATAAGCAGCCCCAGGAGGATGTCAGCATAGCACAGGGATGGTGGGAGCCCCTCATAATAAGCAGCCCCAGGAGGAAGTCAGCACAGCACAGGGATGGTGGGAGCCCCTCATAATAAGCATAGCACAGGGATGGTGGGAGCCCCTCATAATATGCACAGCAGAGGTACAGCCCCAGGAGGAAGTCAGCACAGCACAGGGATGGTGGGAGCCCCTCATAATAAGCAGCCCCAGTAGAAATATGACACCGCTCAACCTCTTCAAAGAGGAGGGTACGGGCATATAGTACGGTGTTCTTTTTTTGGACAAGGAAGTGAGCCAAATGAAGAAAGAAGGCCTGTGTGCTCGATTAAAAAAATTGTTTATAGACATATACATGGTCTACTGGTCACATGTGTTGAATTCCTCCGAGATCCATGCCTCATTCATTTTTAGAAATGTGAGGTAGTTAACACTGTCGTGAGCTAGGCGGGTACGCTTATCGGTCACGATCCCCCCTGCTGCGCTGAACGTCCTTTCGGACAGGACACTGGATGAGGGGCAAGCCAACAGTTCGATTGCAAATTGGGCAAGCTCTGGCCAGAGGTCAAGCCTGCCCACCCAGTAGTCCAGGGGTTCATAACTCCTCAGAGCGTCCACATCGGCCGTTAATCCGCTGTAGTCGGACACCTGACGGTCTAGGCGTTCCCTGATGCTGGATCCGGATGACACCTGTCGATGGGTCGGCCGATGGGTCGGCTGAAAGAATTACCTCATATCCGAAGTCACCAACACATCTTCAAACCGGCCTCTTCTTGCAGGCGCTGTTGGATTGGTACCCGCAACTCCTTCTCTGGGAGTGGAAATTGCTCCTCTGCCAGCGCACGCAAAAGCAGAATGCAGCATTTCTTGAAGCAAGGCCTGGAAGTGCTCCATTCTGCCAGCCCTCTGTGACGGCGGTAACATTTCCGCCATTTTGTGTTTGTACCGGGGGTCTAAGTACGTTGCCACCCAGTACTGGTCCTTGACCCTTATGCTTTTTTTACGGGGGTCCCTATTAAAACACTGGAGCATGAAGGCCCCCATGTGCACTAAATTGGAAGCAGTGTGGTGGCCTGGCTCCTGCTCATCATCCAGGATAATGTCGTCCTCTTCATTCTCCTCTCCCCATCCACGCACAATAGGGATCCCAGAAAGGTTTAAAGCATGCTCTTCTTGCTCCTCCTCATCCGCCCCGGCACCATCCTCCTCTGACTCCTCTTCAGACTCCTGTTGTTCACTTGTCTCAGATAGAGTAGCCCCCCCTGGGAATTCATCCAGCATTGCGACTTCCTCATCTTCCCGCTCCTGCTCCTCCACAGCTTGATCAATGACACGACGCAATGCACGCTCCATAAAGAAGGCATAAGGTACCATGTCACTGATGGCGCCATGGCTGCGACTGACCAGTTTGGTGATCTCCTCAAATGGCCGCTGAAGTCTGCATGCATCGCGCATGAGCAGCCACTGGCACGGTGAAAAAAAACCCCAGCTCCCCAGAACCTGTTCTGCTGCAGAGTTCATACAGGTAGACGTTAACTGCACGTTTCCGCTGGAGCAACCTATCAAGCATATAGAAGGTTGAGTTCCATCACGTCGGGCAATCGGAAATAAGACGTCTTACCAGTGTCGCCGCTGAATGTCAGCAAGGCGAGCCATGGCCGTGTAAGATCTTCTGAAATCGGCTGAGATTTTCCTTGCCTGCCGCAAGATGTCCTGGACCCCAGGGTATTTGACAACGAATCGCTGCACGACCAAGTTTAAGACGTGTGCCATGCATGGCACGTGCGTGATTTTGCCCTGTTTCAATGCGCTAAGCAGATTGGCACCGTTGTCACACACCACTTTACCAACTGTCAAATTGAGCGGTGTTAGTCACTGATCTGCCTGTGAACACAAAGCTGAAAGGAGTGCCGGGCCAGTGTGGCTCTTGGCTTCCAGGCACAACAGATGCAGCACGGCATGGCAACGTCTCACCTGGCATGTCGAATAGGTTCTGGGGAGTTTGGGCGGCGCAGCGGAAGAGACGCTAGCAGCAGAAAAGGAGGAGTCAGCCGAGGAGGAGAGGGAGGAGGATGGAGTAGGAGGAGGAGGAGGAGAAGAAGGGCCAGGCCTGCATGCAATCCGTGGCGGTAAAACCAAATCTAAACAGGTGCCATGGGTTACATGCGTGACGGTTCACCCAGTGGGCAGTAAAAGTGATATACCTTCCCTGCCCGTGTTTGCTAGACCACGTGTCTGTGGTCAGATGTATCTTGGCACCGACACTGTGTGCCAGAGATACATTCACTTGCTGCTGAACATGGCCATATAGCTCTGGGATGCCCTTCTGTGAGAAATACTTCCTTCCTGGGACCTTCCATTGTGGTGTTCCAATGGCCACAAATTTGCGAAAGGCCTCCGAGTCCACCAGTTTATATGGCAGTAGTTGGCGGGCTATAAGTTCTGACAAGCCAGCCGTCAACCATTGGGCAAGAGGGTTATCCGGCGTCATCATTTTTTTACGCTCGAACATTAGGCCCACGGAAGCCTGCCTTTTTGCAGAAAAACGTGAGCTTGGCGTGATGGAAGGTGGAGTGGAGGACAATTGTGAGGAGAGAGGAGAAGGAGAAGTAGAAGACGAGGCTGGACGGTGAGAGCCTGGAGTGTGGCTTTGTGTGTTCCGTTGCTCCCACTGGGCTCGGTGATGGCTGCTCATGTGCTTTCTTAAGGCGGTCGTCCCTAGGTGAGTGTTGGGCTTACCACGACTAATGCGTTGACTGCAAAGCTTGCAGATGGCAACGTTATTGTCAGCAGTGGACACGTTAAAAAAAGCCCACACTGCGGAGCCATGTGCCGGTGTTCTGGGAGCGACAGATGTGACCGTACTTGGTCGATGACTCGCTTCTGATACATTTGCAGTCTGCTTTGTCCCTCCTGTGCAATGTAAGTTATTCCTGCTTCTCCTCCCTATCTGCTGGTCCATATCTCCCTCTGAACTCCCCTCATCTTCCTCTCTTGTGGGCACCCACGTGACATCACTAGACACAACATCATCGACGTCACCTTCCCCACCGCTATAAGTAGAGATCTCGGAGTAGGCAGCAACCCCGGAGCCATGTGCCGGTGTCCTGGGAGCGACAGATGTGACCGTACATGGTCGATGACTCGCTCCTGATACATTTGCAGTCTGCTTTGTCCCTCCTGTGCAATGTAAGTTATTCCTGCTTCTCCTCCCTATCTGCTGGTCCATATCTCCCTCTGAACTCCGCTCATCTTCCTCTCTTGTGGGCACCCACGTGACATCACTAGACACGTCATCATCGACGTCACCTTCCCCACCGCTATAAGTAGAGATCTCGGAGTAGGCAGCAACCCCGGGGACCAGCCTCCTCCTTGGGCTGATCTGGGTACTGTCGTCAGGCTGCTGAGTAACGGTTGTTGCTACCTCCTCTTCCTGATCCAATACCAAGAGTGGTTGCGCATCAGAAATGTCTTGATATGGATCGGAAAATAATTCCTGTGACTCAAGCGGAAGGTATGTGGTGGTGGTTGTGTTGTTGGTGGTAGTGTCTTTGGGGGTGCACATAGCAGATAGTGAAGAAGAGGGTGCAGATCGAGAGGATGAGGAGCGTGCAGAAGAGTAAGGCTGAGTGAGCCACTCAACCAAGTCTGGTGCATCCTTTAAATGAATTGAACGCACCTTCTGCAACTTCCCACGTTGGCTCAAGCCTGTTGCTCCTGCCCTACCCCTACCACCCCTGCGGAAGGGCCTGCCTCTTCCTCTGCCTGTCATTTTTTAAATGACCCTGTGACAAAACTCTCAGTCCGTATACTGATGAAGGACTGCTGCAGTATTGGGCAGCGGTCAGCAGTAGTGCACCTCAACCCTATGTATTGTGGACCTATACCAGTCCTTATAGAATAGCAGACTGTACCTCACTCAACCCTATGTACTGTAGCACCCTAGACCAAGTTACCAGTCCTTATAAGGACCTTTTTGGAACAAGTAGGTTGTGTGTGACTGATTAGCAGACTGTACGTCAGTCCCTATACTGATGAAGGACTGCTGCAGTATAGGGCAGCGGTCAAGTATAATATTCTTTCTATATTTGGAAGAAAGAATATTATACGTGTACAAGCCTATTACCATACCAGTCCTGAAAAGAACCTTTGTGGACCTAATATAGTAACAGCTACTGATTAAACTGACCCTCACTGCCTCACACACAGCTTCCTGCCTGTCCCTATATAAACTGACAAAACAGAGGCTGCTGGAACCATAACTTGAATAGCACTTTTGTGGACCTGATAGTAACAGCTAATGATTAAACTGACTGTCCCTGCAGCACACACGGTCCTGTCCCTTATTCTAAACTAACAAAAGACACTCAGGCTGCTGCAACAATCAGTAGCACAGCAGTGCCTCAAACCTATATCCTGAACTACACCTAACACCTATACCAGTCCTGAAAATAACTTTTGTGTACCAAATAGCTAGCGATTTGGGTCACTGCAATCTCTCCCTGCTCCACACAGCAACCTCTCCCTATAGTGACAGAAGAAAGAATGTAAAATGGCTGCCGGATCGGGTCTATTTATAAGTTAGGGGGAATGTCCAAGTGTCCATGTGCTGTAATGTCTCAATTGGCTGTCCTGTACC
The DNA here is from genome assembly GCF_037356315.1 of Lithobates pipiens. Classification (NCBI taxonomy): domain Eukaryota; kingdom Metazoa; phylum Chordata; class Amphibia; order Anura; family Ranidae; genus Lithobates; species Lithobates pipiens. Next base: position 219,977,336 of record NW_027507748.1, on the reverse strand, counting down.
CCATGATGGATGTGTCATCATAGGTCAAAGTTCTTTTACACAGTAAACACGGAAGTCCGCCGGGCAAACGGCGGCAATAGTCCGCCGATCGGACGGACCGCGAACAGCTGAAATTCGCAGCGAAACAACCGCCGGGTGAACCGTTCGGCCATCACTAGGGAGAGTGTAACAGACACTCTCAGCTTAGACATCTGAAGCCAGCAACCCTGCTTGGAAGCCATAGTACAGTCTGAATAATGTGTCCGGGTTTCAGGCAGTTTGAACCCCGGACACGTGATTGCAAACCCAAATTGTCCAAGTGAATCCCGGACAGGTGGCAACCCTAATAATGCGGCAGGCGGACATCTTTTTTCACCCACCAGAGTCTTGCATTTTTTACCAGTAAACTCAGCTTATATAGTGTAATACAGTGTTTTGATTTCCGTGACGGAAAATCACTTCCGTTACAAAATCTGATGGGTCACCTAATCTGATGAAACATCAGTGCAGCCCCAGTGAACAGAATGACAGTACAGGTGACGATAGAACATGTATGCAGCACGCCACAGCCATAATTCCTGGCTCTTTAAGCCATGCAAGCCTGCAGCCCTGGCACTAAGGGTGTCCAGGCTTATAAGAGAATTTACCTCTATCACGCTGGACCTTCCAAACCCCAGAAGAGTCTGGACCTGGGTGGGAAGGTTCGGTAGGCCCAGGGGACAAAAAAGGAGATCAAAGGGGATTGAAGGGGCTCTCTTTTATGTGCTAGGGCAGTGATGGTGAACTTTGGCACCACAGATGTTTTGGAACTACATTTCCCATGATGCTCAAGTACACTGCAGAGTGGATGAGCATCATGGGAAATGTAGTTCCAAAACATCTGGGGTGCCAAGGTTCACCATCACTGTGCTAGGGTAAAGGCAGTCCCAAGGGTTGCTTAGGATGAGCAAACATAGGTGTGCTGACGTGGGGCTGGCCAGAAAATATTGTTACAGTATATAAAATGTGTACATACTATTCTGTAATGTGTCTTGTTTAAAATTATTATTCTTGTACAAAGCATTGCAAAGTTTTTTTTACAAATTAAATAAAGTGTTGTTTTTTTTTTTTAAATCTTATGCTTTTTAAAATGGTAAATGTGTAAATATATGTTAAAGGTGTATAAGTAATAACAAACAAAAAATATATATGGTTAATAAATTCAAACAAACAAAAAGCAGGAAAATAATAGTTGAAGAGAGAAGGAGACTAAAGCCGCGTACACACGGGCGGACTGTCTGGCCAACTAAGTCCGTCAGACAATCCGACAGACAGTCCGTCCTACTTTTGAATGAACGGACTTGACCACACACGATGAACAGACAGTCCGTTGAAAGCTTGCGCGATGACGTGTACAGCACGTACGACGGGACTAGAAATACGACGTCCAATACACTGCAATGCAACCTTCAGCCGTGTAAATCCTTTCTGAGCATGCGCCATACTTAGTCCGTCCAACTTGCCTACTCACGAGCGGACTGTCCGCTGAAACCAAAGTTGGACGGACAATATTACGGAAATTCCGAAAGACTTAGTCCGCCAGACTGTCCGCTGAAAAAGTCCGCTGAAGCCCACACATGAGCGGACTGTCCGCTGAAATGTGTTTCAGCGGACTAAGTTGGACAGACAGTCCGCCCGTGTGTACGCGGCCTAAGGAGTTAAAGAGGGATTTCACTGTGAAAAAAATTATTAAAAGCCAGTAGCTACAAATACTGCAGCTGCTGACTTTTAATAAACGGACACTCACCTGTCCCAGGATCCAGCAATGTCAGCAGCCGAGGCCGATCGATCGGCTCTCGGCTGCTGCCGCCGCCATTCTAGGTGAGGGAATCAGGAAGTGAAGCGCTGCGCTTCACTTCCCGGTTCCCTACTGAGCATGCGCGAGTCGCAAAAGGAATTGTCCACGTTGTAGCTGTTGCCAGCTTCCACTTCCATTTTTCAGTTTTCAGTGTTGTGATAGTTTGACTGACAATTACATAATCATGCAACACTATACCTAAAATAATTTTAAATCGTTTTTTGAGACAGATATACATTTCTCATGGTGGTATTTATTAACCTCTGGATTATTTTTGAATAAAGGAAAACAATTGAAAATCTACAAAAAAAAGTATGCTCAGACTGCCTATCACACTTCTATCACACCCTAAAATGCCAGGACAGTACAAACACCCCCCAAAAAGCCTCCCTTTTGAAAAGTGGGCACCCCAGGGTTTTTGTGTGTTAGGCATAATGGGGGGGATTTACTAAAACTGGAGAATGCAAAATCTAGCTCTTCATAGAAACCAATCAGCTTTCATGTTTTATCATCAAAGCTTAATTGAACAAGCTGAAGTTAGAAGCTTATTGGCTACCATGCACAGCTGCACCAGATTCTGAGTTCTCCAGTTTTAGTAAATCTCCCCCACCTAGTATTGTTGAGATACCACTGGTTGCCACTTTTTTGTTGGAGAATAGAGACATACTGGTGTTGATGTGGTTGCAGAGACTCTGCTCTTTGTATGATGTTTGTATATATAGTACCTTTATTTGGCTACTTAAATTGTCTTCAGTGTTGGCTATTGCGATACAGGCAGTCCCCGAGTTACGAGCATGTTAGGGACTGCCTGTTTGTTCTGAAATCGGATTTGTTCGTAATCCAGATGCGCATGTGCTGAACGGCATTTCCAGTATTTTCCTACGTCATTTTCCGATGTGCCTACCGGTGCCACCTGCCGTTTGTAAGTAGGAGTCGTTTGCAAGTCGGATGATCGTAACTCGGGGACACCCTGTATAAGGAGGTGCACATCTATTGAGCCATGGGGAGGGGATGCATGGCTGCTGGGCTCTACCTCTTTCCTGCATTGAATCTTTAGCTGTTTTTTCTTTTAGTGTCTGTTGGTGGGCACTGAGGACTGTGTTTTTTTTTTTTTTGCATTGTTGCTACTTGTGGCAGCATGTTGGGTGGATGCAATCAGTAGGGGCAGAAGGGGAAGGCTGTGTTTACATTTGTGTTTATACTTGTGATTGCCGTGATTGGTTCATAGCAATCAAAAGGCAAGGAACCACTCCCATTAATTAGCTTTGTGCGTTTAGCCTGTGATCTGCATTGTTTTAGGACGGCATAGTCACATGCATTGGAAGTGCACCTTTCACGCTCACCCTGTGTATAAACGAGGGCATTTATTAGCATCTGCGGGGCATGTTATCTAACAAATACTCTCTACATTGGAGCGTTTTCTAAAAAATACTATTTAAAAATAACATTAAAATGCATCACTATGTTACAGATTCTAAATAAGATAAAATACATTAGGTTGACACTGAGCTAACAAATATCTGTGTCTTGTGAGCAGTAGAATACATTGCGTGCTACAGAATCTCATTTAACCGGTTTGTTCTAATGTCTGTCTTACACAATCACGAAAGGTGCAGCCTAATTTAAGGCTTATCGGTTATGCAGCGTGCCATTTATGGTGAGCCGTGTAACTTTGTCTCCACCTGCTGATACATTTTTCCATTACAAAATATTTTTTAGGACAAAATTCATCATTCAATAATAAATAAGCTTTAATGCTAAATTACAGGCACAAAATATATATGCATATTCCTCAACAGCAACCAAAAATATAAATGAGTGCACCAAATGACTTTGCAAACCCAGTAGTTGCCATATAATAGTGGTAGATATGTCATCCCTGTGCTTCATATGCCCTGTGCAGAAAAGTGAACTGTGGGAAAGACCCAACAGGCCCCACCCAGTTAAAGAAGCCATCAAAGTGTTTTTTTTGTAAATAAAATGTCTTACTATTTAACCCCTTATTAAATATTAGTCATATTATTAAATCATATTAAATTATATTTGTAATTATTATTATTATAATATTATTTATAGTTATAATTTAAAGTGGTTGTAAACCCTTAGGGCCGGTTCACACTGCGGGCGATGCGAGGCGACACCGACTTGCCTCGCCGCGACCTGCCGCGACCTCAGCGGCGATTTGCAAATGACTTCTGTATAGAAGTCAATGCAAGTCGCCCCGAGGTCGCCCAGAAGTAGTACAGGAACCTTTTTTCTGAGTCGGAGCGACTCGAGTCGCTCCTCTCAGAACGGTTCCATTGTACAGAACGGGGGCGACTTGTCAGATTGCGGCGAGGCAAGTCGTGTCGCCTCGCATCGCCCGCAGTGTGAACCGGCCCTTACAGACCACTTTGACCTACAGGTAAGCCTAGATTAAGGCTTACCTGTAGGTCCATGAAATATCTCCTAAACCTACACGGCATGCGCCGTAGAGAGTGGCGCGCAGGCGCACTGAGCATGCCGCTGTTAACGCTGATATGCCGTTAGTGGCGGCTCCCGTGCGCATGCGCGGGAGTGACATCATCACTGCTCCAGCCACTCACAGCGCAGAAGATGGACGCTTCGTGCTACAGGGGACGTCGGCGACATCGCTGGCTCCTATGTCAGGTAAGTGACACATAATGGGCTACTATGCGATGCATAGTAGCCCATTATGGTTTACCTTGGCAGGGAGACAAAGAGGAAGTAAACCCTGATGGGTTTATTATTATAATATTATTTATTTGTAGCATCATTCTCAAAAAGACATGAGGCTGTAATTGGTGCCAAAGGTGCTTCAATAAAGTTTTGAGCAAAGGCTGTGAATACTTAAGTACATGTGATTTTTTTCATTTTTTATTTTTAATAAGTTTGCAAGGATCTCAAAAAAACTTCTTTCAAATTGTCATTATGGGGTGTTGTTTGTAGAGTTTTGAGGAAAATGATGAATCTAATCCATTTTGGAATAAGGCTGCAACACAACAAAATGTGGAAAACGTGCTCTGAATACTTTCTGCATGCACTGTAAAATGATGTAATCTGAATCTGTATTAAGCAATTTTTTCTTAGCAAAAAATGTGACTGAACCGATGAAACTCATGTGAAAGGACCCTTAGCTTGCAATGGTTTTGGAATCTTTTTTTTTATTTCTTTACTTTTTTTTTTTTTTTTTTTTAGGTGTATACATTTTGAATAAATGTATATCTGTTTTTTCATTATTCACAATGACAATGCTGATTTGTTGCCTTTATGTACAGTTGGTGGCATTATATGATATTTGTGAACCAGGGGGTAGAGTTATGGGGAAATTGCATATTACATATTTCCCTATTAATAATGTGGCCCCTAATGCATTTTAAGCCTCCAAATATTGGATAAGGAGGCCATATAAGGCCCTAATCATGGCTTTACCTTATACCAAATGAATGTTATTGTTAATTGACCAAGTCCTTTAGGGGTAATATCACAAAGGGAGTTGGCTTGGGGGTTGTTTATTCCTTATACACAAGTCTAAATGCTGCAGCCCAAACTGGAATAAGTTAGTCTCATCCAGAGCTGCCATTGGGCATGTGTCTGTGGTTACAGGTGCCATGCCAATTTATTCTCCATGGCGAACCAGCATCTTCAGTTAAGTATTCTTGTTATCTTTATCTGTCATTATGCTTAATAAATGTTATACTTTTAAGTATTTGTGTGATCTTTCTTTGCACATATGGAACACAACCTCAAATAAAGTGACAGAACATTGATATGTAATTTTAATGAGATTTTTAACCTAACAGCCTCATGGCTAAAATAAAGGCCCTGACAAACTTACCTGTATTCTTTACAATAACGCCAAAAGATTTGATAATGTGGGATCCGTGGATTCAATACCTGTATGTCCCTTAACAGGTTCCTGGCAGACCCTCTTCTTTTTGATCTCTTCTCTCTTTTCTTCACCCTTTTTTTTTCTTTCTCCGTTTGCTTTTTAGCTAAACCAATGTTGTTGCTTCGCCATTATTGTGGTCATTGTGGTTAAATTCATAGGAATTTGACTAGTGGGGATTCCCTATAATCTCCCCTGTCGCTCCCCTACCTTCCCTTCCTTCTCCCCCCTATTGTGAAATGGATATTCCCCATAGCACTTGTTGTTATACATTTTGATGCTACTTTGGTTCAACATGGATCTAGTTTGTATTTACCAACCTTTGCATTAATGACTGTTCACTGTACTTATACCTTAGGATGGCTACCAGACCGCTTTCTGGTATTAAGTGATCTGTATTTGATGGTTTTTGGATTGTCCTTTGAATCATCATTAATGTATATGTGTTGTTATTGCTATGAATACCTGAGAAATGTATGTGTCCTTTTATATGAAATTTTCTACCATGTGTATTTTCTTACTTTAAAAAAAACATAAAAAACAAAACAAAAAAAACCTATATTACAGAAGCAAAAACATCATCAAGTTGAAAAAAAGAAAAAAAAAAGATGACAGCATCTACATAAAGTTTGCAAACCATGTACCTAAATCTTTTGTTGTATTCAATAGAACATTGCTTAATGTATGTATATCTAGTTTTAGACTTTTAGAGGAATAATGGAACAGTAGGATAGTATTAGTGAATTCAAATAGTCTGGGGTCTTTGTGGAACTGGAAGAAATTCAGCTAGACCTGATCATAAAGTATGAGCTAAATCAGCCTTTCTCAACCAGGGTACCACCTGAGATCCTCAGGGATACCGCAGCGTCCTGGTTGAGAAACGCTGTCAGATCTAATCAAGCTCCCGCTCCGCCAAATGTATATTGGCACAGCAGGACCTTTCATCGAAGAGCAGTGGAAGGGGGAAGTGGCTTCCTGAATCCTGAGCTTTCCTCCTCTCCCTACAGGGCAGTCTCCGAATCCAAGACTGGGCCAGTACAGGGATGGGGGGGGGGGGTAGCAGAATGGTTGCAAACAACATGCTACTTAGTGCCCCAGATTCCCACTCTGCAACTAGTGGCCAATGGAAAGCTGCACTGTGCCAGCCATATGTTCTTTGTCATTAGCCTGGCAACACTCATTCCAATTGGCCAGCACCATCCACAGCCTTGTGGATTGTAATGGAGGAATGGTCCTGCCCTGAGGCTCTGGTTAGAGGAAAGCACAGGGTATCAGAAGGGAGGTTGGCTTTAGCAAAAAGAGTGGGTACAAAGATGTGCCAACAGGGGGGTTTGAAGTTTTTTTATAGGTGAGAAGAGGGGGGGGGGTTTGAGGTACAGAGGTAAGCAGAAAAAGGGTTCTGGGTGGAAATGAGGGGATGGAAGGCGCGTGATCTAACGCATGAATCAAAGTGATATAGTTTATTCATAAACAAAATAGATGAGTACAAAGAAATTACTACAAATTCATACAAATTAGTTATGCCCATACAAGGGAAAATTAAGGGGTTGAAGGGGTATGGAGGTGAGCAAAGGGGAATTTAGAGTACAGAGATAAGTAGAGAGGGGGGTTTGGGGTATGGAAGGGAGCATAGGGGGGTTTGGGGTACAGAAGTGAGCATAGAGGGATTTGGGGTATAGAGGTGAGCAGACAGGAGGTTTTAGGGTACAGAGGTATGCAGAGGGGAAGTTTCGGGTATGGAGGGGAACAAACATGGGGCTTTTGGGGTACAGAGGTGAGCAGATGGAGGGTTTGAGGTATAGTGGTGAGCATACAGGGTTTGGGATATAGAGGTAAGAAGACAGGAGGTTTGAGGTACAGTGGTAAGCAGACAGGGGATTTTGGAGTACAGAGGTGAGCATGGGGTGGGGGTTGGGGTATGGAGATAAGCAGAGAGATGGGGTTATGGGGGTGTGGAGGTGAGTAGCGCTGGGGGTTCAGGGTACAGAGGTGAGCAAAGAGGGGAGTTAGGGTGTGGAGGTGAGCACCCCAAAGTGGAGGTTCACATTTTTGCTGCTGTGTGTAGGACAGCTTAATAATTTCAATTTGTTTCCCAACCCACAGAAAAACAAGGAGAGAACTCCCTGACCCTTTTTTATTTTAACCACTTGACCACTGGGCACTTAAACACCCTTAATAACCAGACCAATTTTCAGCTTTCGGTGCTCTCACATTTTGAATGACAATTACTCAGTCATGCAACACTGGACCTATATGAAATTTTTGTCCTTTTTTTCACACAAATGGAGCTTTCTTTTGGTGGTATTTTATCACCGCTGGGTTTTTTATTTTTTGTGCTATAAAAGAAAAAATACAGAAAATTCTGTAAAAAAATGAATTTTTCTTCATTTCTGTTATAAAATTTAGCAGATTAGTAATTTTTTCTTCATAAATTTTGGCCAAAATTTATACCACTACATATCTTTGGTAAAAATAAGTACAAATTGGTGGATATTATTTGGTCTTTGTGAAAGTTATAGAGTCCACAAGCTGTGGTGCCAATATCTGAAAATTGATCACACCTGAAGTACTGACGGCCTATTTCAATTCTTGAGACCCTAACATGCCCGAAAAGTACAAATACCCCCCAAATGACCCCTTTTTGGAAAGAAGACATTCCAAGGTATTTAGTAAGAGGCATGATGAGTTTTTTGAAGTTGTCATTTTTTCCCACAATTCTTTGCAAAATCAAGATTTTTTTTATTTATTTTTTTTGTTTTTTTCACAAAATTGTCATATTATCAGTTTATTTCTCACACAGCATATGCATACCACAAATTACACCCCAAAACACATTCTGCTATTACTCCCGAGTACGACGATACCACATGTGTGAGACTTTTACACAGTGTGGCCACATACAGAGGCCCAACATGCAGGGAGCGCCATCAGGCGTTCTGGAGCACCCAGGACAATTCTGACATTTCTCTCCTACATGTAAAAATCATAATTTATTTGCTAGAAAATTACATCGAATCCCAAAACATTATATATGTTTTTTTAGCAAACACCCTGGAGAATACAATGGTGGTTGTTGCAACTTTTTATCTCGCACAGTATTTGCGCAGCAATTTTTCGAATGCTTTTTTTTGGAAAAAAAACAGTTTTGTGCTTAAAAAAAAAAAACACAGTAAAGTTAGCCCAATTTTTGCATAATGTGAAAGATGAAGTTACACCGAGTAAATCGATACCCAACATGTCACTCTTCAAAATTGCACAGGCTCGTGGAATGGCGCCAAACGTCGCTACTTAAAAATCCCCATAGGCGACGATTACATTTTTTTTTTTACTGGTTATATGTTTTGAGTTACAGAGGAGGTCTAGGGCTAGAATTATTGCTCTCACTCTAACGTTCGCAGCGATACCTCACATGTGTGGTTTGAACACCGTTTTCATATGTAGGCGGGACTTACGCATGTGTTCGCTTCTGCATGCGAGCACATGGGGACAGGAGCGCTTTAAAAAAAAAAAAATAATTTATTGTTCATTTTACTTTATTTATTTTAGTTTGACATTTTTTTCCCCAAAAATAAATTTTTTGATCACTTTTATTCCTATTACAAGGAATGTAAACATCCCTTGTAATAGGAATATGGCATGACAGGTCCTCTTTACAGTGAGATATGGGGTCAATAAGACCCCGCATCTCACCTCTAAGCTGGGAAGCCTGAAAAAAGAAAAAAAGATTCTGGATTTGATCGTATTGGCGAGTCGGTAGAAGCACCGGAGGGCGGCGGGGGGGGGTGGGGGGGTGTCTATGGCTGGGTATTGCAGGGTATCACCGACTATGGCTGGGTATGGCTGGGTATATCAGAGTATGGCTGGGTATCTCAGAGTATGGCGTTGCAGAGTATTGCGTTGCAGAGCATTGCAGGATATTGGCGGGTGTTGCAGAGCATTGCAGAGTGTTGCACGGTATTGGCGGGTGTTGCAGAGCATTGCAGAGCGTTGCAGAGTGTTGCAGAGCATTGCAGAGCATTGCAGAGTGTTGCAGAGCATTGCAGAGTTTCAGAGTGTTGCAGGCTATTGCAGAGTGTTGCAGAGTATTGCAGGGTATTGCAGGGTATTGCAGAGTAATGCAGAGTATTGCACGGTATTGCACGGTATTGCACGGTAATGCAGAGTATTGCAGGGTATTGCAGAGTTATTGCAGAGTTATTGCAGGGTTATTGCAGGGTTATTGCAGGGTTATTGCAGAGTTATTGCAGGGTTATTGCAGAGTTATTGCAGAGTTATTGCAGGGTTATTGCAGGGTTATTGCAGGGTTAATTTTCGGTGAGCAGCGATGTGGGCACTGCAGATGCAGCCCACATCGCTGCTGACACCGATCTCTTCCCCCTCCGCTGTTCCGATTGGTACAGAGAGGGGGAGGGAGGAACCGGCGTCATAACATGACGCCGGTTTGTTTACAAGTGATCACTCCGTCATTTGACGGAGCGATCACGTGGTAAACAGCCGCTATGAGCGGCCGTTTACCGTGATCCGTGATGCGCCGGGTCCTGTGGACCCGGCGGTCACGGATGCTCCCGAGGGCGCGCGAGAGCGGAATTCTGGGAGGACGTCATATGACGGCCTCCCAGAGTTAAGAAACCGCCCTGAAGCCGTCATTCGGCTATAGGGCGGTTATTAAGTGGTTAAATTGCGCTACACAACAAAAACGCACTGCACTTACTAATGCATGTGGGTACCATTAGTAATTAATTTTACTAAAGCTAAATGCTAAGGACCAGCGCATTTGTGTGTCGGGAACACGTGAAATTTTGGGGTGCCTCGAGAGAAATAATTTTCAAAGGCACCCTGACTGAGAAACACTGAGTTAAATCATGTCAGTAACAACCAGGATTAACTACAGAAGAAAAAAAACCTTATTTGTAGAACTTCTGTATTGTGCTGTACAATAAAACCACTTCATATATACCTGTGTATATATATATATATATATATATATATATATATATATATATATATATATATATATATATATATATATATATATTGAATATCAGTTTGAAGAAACATGTTGTAAGTGAATGTTATATTGATACATGATATACTCTAAAAAAGTCCTAGTGTATTAACCCTAAAACCATAAGTTCACAGCTAGATTTCATACCATAGCTTCCGAAAAACTACATTTACATTCCTTTTCAAGTTTCCAGTTTTACTAGGTTGAAGCAATATTTTTTCGCTTAGTGGGGTTGATTTACTAAAATTGGAGAGTGCAAATTCTGCTGCAGTTCTGCATAGGAACCAATCAGCTTCCAGTTTTTTTGTCAAAGCTTAAAGCGATTGTAAACCGGGGATGTTGTAAAAAAAAAAAAAACACCTGCAAGTGAATGGCATAATGTGCTAGTATGCATCGTGGGTTTGCACGCTCCAGCTATGTGAGTGGCTGGAGCTGTGATGACATCACTTCCGCACTCCGGCATGAAGCTCTGAAGTTGTAGCAAGGAATGCCTGATTTTTCTTTTTTTTTATAAATTCTTTATTTTCCCAGAAACAGTGTTATGCTGCATACACACGATCAGACTATCCGCCGGATAATCCGCCCGTGTGTGGGCTCCGGCGGACTTTTTTTTCCCAAAAGTCCGGAGGACTTAGAAAGTAGTTTTGACTCAAACCGGCGGACAAGCCGGCCGTCTGTGTGCGAGTCCGCCGGACTTTTGAAATGAACGGACTTTCCCGCACGGAGAAAAGTCCACTCATTTTGAACACGGCTTCAGGTAGACGGGACTTGTGCAGGAGGTCAATGTCACCACCTTCATGGCCGAGATTGACACCTCGCTGGGCCCGTCACCTGGTATGGACTTAAAGGGGAAGCCCTACACCAAAAAAATGGCATGGGGGTCCCCCCAAAGTCCATAACAGACCCTTATCCGAGCACGCAGCCCGGCCGGTCAGGAAAGGGGGTGGGGACCCCCCAGATAACGGCCCCCCACCCTATGTGAATGAGTATGGGGTACAATGTACCCCTACCCATTCACCTGGTAAAAACATGTAGAAAAAAACACCACACAAGAGTTTAAAATAATTTATTGCACAGCTCCGGGGGTCTTCTTCCGTCTTGGGGGGTCTTTCCGCCGGACTCCTCCGCTATCTTCTGCTAGCTCTTTTACTAGTGAAGGAGCCCGGCTTTCTTCTTCGTCGCCGCTCAGGAGTCTTGTCCCCCTCTTCCGTTCTTCTTGCCGGGCCTCCGCTTCTTCCTTTAGCTATTTTACTAGCGGTGGCCTGGTCTTCTGTCGCCGCCGCCTCTTCTTCCGACTTTGGGGGTCTTGTCCCCCTCTTTGGTTGTTCTTGCCGGGCCTCCGCTCCTTCTTCCAGCTCTTTTACTGGTGGTGGCCCGGTCTTCTGTCGCCGCTGCCGCCTTCTGTTCTTCTTGTTCTTCTTCTTCTTCCTTGAGATGTTGACTCGACACTCTCTCTGGGCGCAATGACAGGGACGCAGTGTGCGGCGACTTATATAGTGACAATGGGTGGGGTCACCGGGTGATGTCCCCGCCCATTATGATGTCACAGTCCCAGAGGATGCTGGGAGCACCCTCCCCCCCCTGCTAGGCTATATTATCTTTAAATGATATATTAACTCAGCAAACTTTTGTTATAATCAATCTAAAGCAACACAGTTTCTCTTTTTCTTGTATTTTCCTTAACCAAGAAGAACCCTGATTAAATATCAAAGGAAGAGAGAAAAAGAGACAGAAAGAGAGGGGAAAAAAAAAAGAGCCCCCTCCCAACAAATTCAACCCTCTATTTTCCAATAGGACAGGACAGATTAGTGGGCCATTTAGTTCCGAGAGTCTGGGAAGATCTGTTCCATATAAATAAAATAAGGCTTAAGCTTTATTATAGGCTTAACTGTAGGTAAAAATGACCAGGCAGGGTTTCCTACCACTTTAGTTGAACAAGCTGGCGTTAGAAGCTGATTGGCTACCATGCACAGTAAGGGCCGGTTCACACTGCGGCGCGAGGCGAGGCGACACGGCTCGCCTCGCCTCGCTCCCGCAAGTCGCCCCCATTCTGTACAATGGAACCGTTCTGAAAGGAGCGACTCGAGTCGCTCCGACTCAGAAAAAAGGTTCCTGTACTACTTTGGGGCGACTTCGGGGGCGACTTGCATTGACTTCTATACAGAAGTCCTCTGCAAGTCGCCGCTGAGGTCCGTGCAAGTCGCGGCGAGGCAAGTCGGAGACGCCTCGCCGCGCATCGCTGTGTGCACCGGCCCTTACACTAGATTTTGCATTCACCAGTTTTAGTAAATCAACAGTTTATGTTTACTGTGATCCTATTTGTATATATGACAACGTGTCCTGTCTTTTTTTTTTTCTTATTGAAATGAGAATCTAGGTATAATTTGGCTATAGGCATACAATGGCAAAGTAAATAATGTATGTTTAAAGTGAACCTGTAAGGATAAAAATATGGATGGTACCATTGCTCATTTGCTTACTAATGACATAAAGTGGTATTAAACCCAAAAACAACATTTGAATAAATTGCAGCTCATCAATTCTTAAATGTGGTGGTTGCATTCATTTTCTTTTTTTTTTGTCTTTTTCCTTTATTTTCTTTCACCTGGTAATTCTGTTATATTTTAACTAAACACACCAAACTGCACAGACAAAGTAGCAGTTAAAGGGTTGAGACAAATCATTTACCATTGGCGGAGATGCTTACAATGATCCACTTTGATTAATTTTTGTTTTTGGGTTTAATACTGATTTAAGCTTTTGCAGCTGTGCACCCTTTATGGACTAGCACAATTTTTAAATTGCTATGGGACCTATTTATTTAGTGATAATTGTTTACTTAAAATAGGATAATAAGGCCTCTCGCACACAATACCCCTGTTTAAGCATCTACTTTTTCAGAGTTTTTTTTTTTATGTATGTATTTTCATGCATTTTTGCGCATATGCGTATGCTAATTGGTGCGCGTGAGTGAAAACGTATTCTTGTGTTTTTGTTCTGCACAATGTGTAAATGAGTATTTGTGCACGTTTTGCGTGAAATCACGTGTATTTGTACGCATGAGGCAGAAACGACTGACCAAAAATGTAGATTTTAAAAAAAATTTTTTTTTTTTTACTGGAGCATACATGGCGTTTGTTTACACGCCTGTGTGCATAGGCATATTACAATTAATGGGCTGTATTTTAGCTCAGAAAAAAAGCTGTACTGAGATTTTTCAAGCTGCAGAGTGCAAAAGGCCTAATCCATATATTGTTTTATGGGACAAACAAGGTTTTCTTTGAGTGATAATAAAGCTGAATAATTTGTGTGAATATTTACTTCAATTATCTAACCATGTGCAGATGAACGTTGTAAGTAAACGGGGCTTTTCTGTTTACCTAATGGAATGGAAGAGAACATTCTAATATCATATATGAAATCAGGGTAATTGCCTGGCAAAAATGATTTTATTTTCAATGCAGTCTATAAACACATAAAAATAAAATAATACACATTTTTTCTAATTTGAACAGTGTCAGTCCGCTAAGGCCCGCTCAGTGTAGACTGTAGCACTATTTAATCAATTCACAAGTAAAGCAACTCACATGGTGTTAAAAAGGGGAAGGCTCATCAATAATAAAAACCCAGGGAAGATCGCAACTATTGCGGTAAAGGAACGCTTTGGGAATCTGATGATAAGCCACTGTCAGGAATTTGGGAGCCAGCCAAGACTGTCTGTCATCCGGGTCTAGGGCAGGAATGCTCCCTTTTTCTTTTGTGCTTTGGATGAAAAAATGTATTACTCTAGATAAAAAGATATTTTATTCTATAATTTGTTTAATTTAAAATGACTAATTTGTGCATTTTTTTAAATGTGTTACTAAAAATTAACAAAATAAACAAACAAATAAACCCCAAAAAGTAAAATATTGATAGCCTTATGGTTAAAAAAATTGAAAATAATAGCTAAGGGGAGAAGGTGAGTTAATTAGGGCTGATTAGGTTTAATTGAGTAAGGCTAATGTCAAAAATAGGAACAAAATAACAATAATAACAATTTTTTTTTTTTTACTTGTAGGGTTGCCTACAATCTTCATATATACCTTTGATCTTTATATATATATATAAAACAGAGTAAACATAATGTAATAATAATGTTACATTGTACCTCTGAACCACACTTCAGAACAGTGTTCTGAGCAAACACTGTACGGAAAGCAATCACTGCAGTATTACTTAGCAAGTGATCAAACTTACCCAAAAAACTGAATGTCTGTAAACCTTCTGGCTATATTGGACACTCTTTAAAAATTATACAAACAACCACTGAGACTTTTTTGTTTTATACATAGGCTGAAAAAAAGAGACTAGTACTAGCTAAAAAAAAAAAAAAAATGTGTGTATATATATATATATATATATATATATATATATATATATATATATATATATATATATATACTGTGTATATGTGTGCGTGTGTATGTGACCCCCGAAGTCGGAAAAAGACCCCCGGACGGCGGCAGCGATGACAAAGAAGAAAGCCGGGCTCCTCCGCTATAAAAGAGCTAGCAGAAGATAGTGGAGGAGTCCGGGGAGAAGACACCCCAAGACGGAAGACCACCGGAGCTGTCCAATAAATTATTTTAAAAACGTGTTGTGTTTTTTTCATTACACTTTTTTTCACCAGGTGAATGGGTAGGGGTACATGGTACCCCAATACTTATTTACATAGTGTGGGGGGCTGGTATCTGGGGGGTTAAAAATGAACGGACTTTTCTCTGTGTGAGCAAGTCCATTAATTTCAAAAGTCTGGCAGACTAGCACACAGACGGGCGGATTTTGAGTCAAAACTTCTTTCTAAATCCGCCGGAATTTTGGGGAAAAAAAGTCAGGCGGAGCCCACACACGGGCAGATTGTCCGGTGGACTCTGGTCTGCAGGATAGTCTGATCGAGTGTATGTGGCATAACGAGTCACATGATTCAGAGGAGGAAAAATGGGTAATTGGGCCCAAATTGGACATTTTTTTTATTGGTCTTATGGTAATATTCAAATTTTCGGAGATACTGAATTTTGGGTTTTCACTAACTGTAAGCCATAATCATCAAGCCCCCCCATCAAATCATTCTCTGCAGCTATTACCTTTTGTACCACCACCCCCTCTAGAATAAGCTCTACAAGCAGCGCTCTCCTGTACCTTTTGTATTGAACTGTACTGTAATTGTGTTGTCCTCCTATACATTGTTATGTGCTGTGTAAACTATTGGCACTATATAAATCGTTTGTAATATAATTATAATAATCAAAATTAAAAGAAAGAAATTATTGAAATACACCACTCTCTGTGTAACGCATCTATATAAAATATGAGTTTCACTTTTTGAATTCAATTACTGAAATAAATTAACTTTTTGATGATATTCTAATTGTATGAGACACACATATATATATATATATATATATATATATATATATATATCATTTTTTTATTTTTTTTTTCAGTTTAAAAGTATTCTAGTGGCAGACATGGGTGGTCATCTTATTACATACATTAAATGGTTGCTATATATTAACTAATTTCTGTCATTCTTCAAATCATATATGTTCTATGCCATCAATCTGAAATTTCTGTCTTTTCCCATCATTTGAAAGTTGGAGCTTTGATCTTTTTCAAGGGGACATATCGTCATACTAATTACTAAATATTCTGCTAAATATATACAGGGAGGGGCAACAGGGTGGTCATCAGCCAAAGAAACATTCTGTTGCGATTTCACAAGCTACAGTGTTGAGATACCTTCGTGAAAGGTAGCTGCAAGCAAAGGCTGAAACCAACGTCATATGCTGAAAAGTACGTTTTTCAAAGCATGTTTTGTATACAATGAGCTTGCTATTTACTGAGATTAATTAATAGCTGCCGAAGTCAGTAGGTTTTGCAAGTGAACAAAAGATCTAAGATGACATTTTGTGCTTAAGTCTAAGCATTGCTCGAATATTTGGAGTGCACGGGAAGGGTGCAGCAAAAAAATAAAATGTTATTTTCTGACATGGTGGTGCAAATAAATCCATGCTTATTGCTACGCAATTAAGCAAGGCTAGGTTTCAATAAAGACCCAAAAAAATGTGACAAAAATAGTTATGTCAAGCTAACAACGCAAGAAATAGGCTTTTTTTTCACACCAGTATAGGCTTGTTGTGGTTTTTGCTTCTAAATGTCACCAGTCCACGTCAGTTTGTATTCAATACACCTGTCAACAACCGGATCACTGGAGCGGTCACTGACTGTGGATAGGGAAGGGGTCACTATGGGCAAAAACTTTCTATTTAAATTCTCATATTTGTACAGTGGATCAATCTGTTGGATATAAAAGGAATATAATAAAACATAACATGGTGTTACAGTACATACATTCCACTATCAGTGAGCCTATCCTTTCCCCTCCATTGCTACTACTCGTCTTTCACTTGCTACTCCATGCCCATGTCTATTCACTAAAAATCATTCTGTAAGTTCCAGGTTGAGTTAGAGTTTACATAAGAGCTAAGGACCCCCACACTCACATGACAGTTAACAGGTCTGGTCATTGGACACAAAGGGATTCTAAAGGTGTGATTTATTTAGACAACAAACGTTATAGTTACTGTTCTGTGCAATGGTTTTTCACAGAACAGTTCTATGCAAGGGGTCTTAATGTGCTTGACATGCTTTTGTTTCAAAAAGCCTGACCTGAAGTTCTATTACATAACACAATATTTTATGAATATTTTTCATGGTGTTTTATTATTCTTTTTTTTTCTATTGTTTCACATTTATCATGATTGGTCCTGTTGTGTTGTTGCCAGCAGCCTTCACTTTTATATTTAGTCTGTATACCTGCACAATTATTTTCTTATTTATGTTTTAGTATAGCATTGTGCTTACAGAGTTTTTCCCTTGTTATATAATGTATGAAAACCAGATTGGTGGTGTGTAAGAATTTCACATAGTCCCCGAATAACAGCATATGAAAATTTGAATATGTAAAATGCCAAGTTATCACTACCCATTTACTAATACGTTATTATAACACATATGACCTTCCACTCGAATACGTTGTTCTCATGTCCCTAAATACGTAAGCCCTAAAGGGATGACTTTACATTGCTGCAACATTTTTTTCACAATAAACATTTTCTATTTTCAGTTTTTTTACTAAAATACTTGCGTTTACTATTTTTTTCCTCCTATGTTGCACCTTAGTGCCTATTTTTTACGAAAAAAAAAATACTAGTTTTTGCCATTTTTTTTCAATCTTTGTTGCACCCCAGTGCCTATTTTTACTGAGACATTTGTTTTCATAATTTTTTCTCCCTTTGTTGCATCTTAGTGGTGCTTATTTCCTGCAGTCCCTTTGCTGCCACTTCCGGAGAAAGCATCATGGCATTTCTCTCGGTGGTTGCCCATGGTGGCAACAGTACATAATACTGTAGAATGTGTGTTGAAATGCCCACTTATATTCTTCCTCGCAAAGTCATGCAACTGGATGACAACACAGAAGCACAGCTGGAAGACAGAGCGTTGTCACCCTATAACAGGAAGAGCCCGACCAAGGATCTTTATAGCAGGGTCACCAGGTATTATTTTATTGAAAGCTGCAGATTTATAAATAGAAAACATTTTTTTTCTGAGATAGTAGCAATTGGGTTTTCACTAAACTTTTAATGTATTTGACATGAATGAATACCTAATGAATCACCACACCTCTGTGTGTATAACTATAATGTCCTTTTATACTTTAATTCTAATCCCAGCATTACTTTTCAATCAGAGCCTCCTAATTACAATCCCCCTTGTTTGCTGCGGGGGGAATTGTTGGGTCCTGTCGTTTGCTGGTCCCGTCCGAGTGGTTGAAATTATTGGTTATTGATTGTAATTCTTTGTTAAAATTATTTTGCTTTGTTTATTATGCTTTGTTTAAATTTATTATTTGTTCCATAGACCACCCCTCCTGAAGAAGCAGCTGTTTGCTGCAAAACCGGTAGAGGAATTTACGTACACCCCTCTTCAACAGAAACGCTATGGGGGAACCCGTCAGTAGTTTGTTTATTGTGGTGTATACAATTTAAAAAAATATATTTTTTTTGTATATTTTATGTCTGTATTAAACTTATTTTTATTATCAATCATTTGTTATCTATTATCAAGTACTGAGCTGGTCCATATAATTTTTTAGGTCTGGACGTATATGGGTCAGCGTTAGCAACTGCCCCTGCACCTCCACTTTCAAAATTTTTCAAATATCTAAACATTATTAGTTAATTAATTATTAGTTAATTTTTAGTTAATTTTACCTAAAGAATCAATGTTGTGCCATATGATTGTTTCACAATTTCACACATTTTGTGTAAATATCTAGCTGTAGGTGAAACCTGGTGTCAAAACTAAAGCTTGAAGTGGGATTCCAGTTAAAGTTTTGGAGAAAGTGGGGAAGAATTAGGACCTTCATTAGGTTCTTATTGCTGTCCATCCCCACAGGTAATTTAAAATGCCTATGAAATAAAAACTGCTCTTTTGTTCTGTATTACAAATACCTCTAACCATCCTCCTGCATTATACTAGCTATTGTAGCTATTCTTACTGGCAAAGAGGCCATACATAAAATACTGACTCCCACAAATGTCAGTCCTTTGAGTGGCACTCCATTGTACCAGGAATAAACACACAAAAGACATTCTTTGATGATTAAGACTAAAAAAGTAAATGCTTCTTGTGACCTCAGTCTATGGAGAACTCTAGGAGAGTCATGGATTCAGACATAAAGCCATGTTGAAAGATGGGTGTGAGTTTACCTGTCATGGTCAACTTAGATAACAAAGAAAACTATGTGAAAGAGCAAACAAAATAGGATTAATGTATTGTTACAAAATTATATATATTTTTTTACACATATGCCATCGGTTTTAAACAATTACTTTTTTGTTTGGTAAAACCAGCCCCCTTTCGACGATTTGTTAAATGGCTGCGCCTGTTTTAATCAGAAGGGTATAACTCCAAACTGCCTGACCGGGCAAAGTCTCTAACACACAAAGGTGATTGACTACAACTGGATAAAAAAGGTAAGAGCATTACCTACTGAAGCATTATATTAAATAATATTTATATGCATGGTAATATATACTTGTTCATATTTGACAAAAAAAATCTTTGGCTCGAATTGTCACAAAAATATAAGTTGTAACATATTGTAATGATAATAACAATAATAGCAACAGCAAATGTGTTTGTATATAACATTTTTATTTAGATACTCATGCCCAGCACCAGTTGAAACATTACCTATTGGCTAGGGATGCCTTGCATCATTTAGCAAACAATTTTCTAAAGGCATTTGAACTTGAACAAAAATGTGCTACAAAGACTGCATCAGATATGGATTTTTTTTAGTTTTGTTGCAAGTACAAATCCTCCTTGTTATCTTTATGACAATTTGTAACACCAAGTATTTTTTGTACGTATATTGAAGAGAATTTTTAAGGTGTCATCCCATTTTCATATACACATACCCAACATTAGAAAAAAATTAAATTTAAATTTCCAACTTCATTTTAAAGTGAAGAACTTAAAATGCATAAAACTTACTTTAATCAGAAGCAAATTCCACAATCATATTTAGAACTTAAAAATATTCCTATACACTTACCCTTTATTATCCACAATTGGATATATACACAATGTAAGAATATTTAATTGTAAAATGGTTGCTATGCTATACATTTGTCAGAACATAGTCTGCTTCTTCATATTACATGGAAAATATCTACAATCACATAGATACAGTGTTAGTACGGCTATTTACACGAACCTCATCTAATTTTATGCATTGTAAATACACCTTTATATGAAGTTGTAAATAAAATTTGTGTTTTTCTAATATTGGTTATGAAGATGGTGTGACGCCTTTTAAAATCCCCCTCTATATATATATGGAGTATAAAATCTGTTTTTTTTTTGGTATGCGGTGTCAAGATACACTCCATTAGCGATAAACTGTTCTATAATAATTTGCAATGACAATTAACTCACACATATAGAAGCTACGGGATTGGTTTATAAAAGGAATTGAGAATTTCTTTAGCAAAGTGAATGTTCACTTGACTCGCTGAAGTTGAAGCTGTAGTCTCTTCCAAATAATAATCATGTGCAAGCAAAAATTATAACTATTTTTTTAATTTGTCTTACACATGGTTCAGTATTCAAGGTGAACACAGCCTTATTCAGTCATATTGATGAGTGCACAGATTATTTTCCTTTAGCAAAAGAAATCTTCAGTTACAATTTACTAATTTAATGTGGAGTTCCACCCACTTTTACTACTTAACGGAATGACAAGCCCTCCACCACTCGATTTTGGATATTGTTTTACCTTACTTATCTTTTATGAAGTACCTTGTGTACTTCCGCCCCAGCTTCGACATGGCCCAATTCGTCATGTTCCCTTCTCCCCAGCTGCCTTCTGGGACCTTTGTGTGTCCCAGAAGATGACGGGGCCACTCGACTCGTGCATGCCCAGTAGGAAACCGGCAGTGAAGCCTGAAGGCTCCATTGTCGGTTTCCCTTAGTTGGAACAGCGGCGCCTGCACCTAATCTGATGGAAGGATCTGCCTTGGGGGGGCCGACATCGTGGGCTCCCTGGACTGGTAAGTGTCCTTAATAAAAGTCAGTAGCTGCAGTGTTTGTAGCTGCTAACTTTAAAAAAAAAAATTGTAGCTGGAACTCCACTTTAAGGTGAACATTATCAGTTATGCTAGACAGATTTAAGTGCTTTTGTAGTCAGTTGTAAGCACTGCAAAAGATGAGTTGCTCATTAGATTGCAAGCAAAATTCCTGGAACAGCTATAGTTATCAGCTCTGTTAGATATAGTTATTTTTTACAGTTGCCAAAAAAATCTCTGCTACATATAAGCCCAGTTGACCTTTATCTAAATGCATAGAGCATGATGACATATTGATTCTCTCGTCCTTCAGAATACACCATGAAGACCTTGGCTTTGCTGTCCTTCTTGGCCCTGTTTTTGGGAACAGCTCATTCTCAAAGTAAGTAAAGAAATAAATATACAATTTAGTATCATGTTAAGAATATACAACTGAGTGCAAGATTCATATTGTAGTACTTTAGGCACAGGGTGAATTTTGGGTCTTCAAAGAATTTTGTAGTATTGAGAAAGCTGCCAGAGAAATTGATGTATTTATCTTTGACATTAGACCGTAGAAAATATTTAATAGCAAGCAGAGAGCTGCGATGTGCAGTTGAAAGCGCCCTGAGGCGATTCAGTTCGCATAGGTAGCGCTATACAAGTCACTCATTCATTCATTCAGTTATCAACAGCAGCCAATCATCTTTCACCAGACCAGAGTGGATGGAAAAATGATTTATAATAATAGTTCTGACTGGTTGCTATGGAATACTGCGTTTTGCACACTGTTCTTTTGTTTGACCAATTGGAGTTGTTAAAAATAATAGTTTGGATAAAAAAAAAAAATATTACAAATAAACGGATGCATTTTCTCAGGATATTATGAATTTAGGGTAATTGGAGTTATTGCCTTGTGACTTCATGTCCTTACATTATAACTTATTTAAAAAATAGGAATATTAAATATGGGAGATATAACCTATATTTTGGATAGTTGAATTCTTGTTCATATAATGACATAGTTGGTTTGGAAATAAATATGTTTTACCAAGTTTGGCCACAAACCAAAGTGTTTCAGCATAGAATTCAATAAGTGAAAAAGAAGTATAGGTGGATATAAAACATATCTCCAAAAAGCCCAATACAAATGTGAAAAACAATATAAGGCTCCATTCACCCTTAAGCGTAGCGCAATGACAGCTGCTGCACCGCATTTTTTTAAGCTTTTTTATGGCACGTTTTTGGATTGGCACCATTCATGTAAATGGGCCTCCCTCCACTCCAAAAATGCTCCAAAGAAGCTCATGTACCAAATCTTGGCACAGAGCCAGGAGCATTTGACCATGCAATTTTTGACGTGATTTTAGCGTGTTTGTTGCTTGACGATCACTGCAATATCACACCACGTTTGGGGTGCCATTAAGAAATAATTGTGGGCAGAATTGCACAATGCTGCCTGTGATTTCAGGTTCGCTCAGGTGTAAACGAGCCTAAGTTCTTCAGTTCTTCCCCAGAAAACACTTAGGCCCATTCACACCTAGGCATTTGGAATTTCAAGGAATCACTGCGATTCTGACAGCGATTCCAAGTCACGGGAAAATGCTGAGTGTGTTTCCACTGTGATTACTTCTTCACTTCTTTTGGGTGACACTTGTCCCACGATTTGGTTTGCAGAATTTTGTCATGCAACAATCGTGGCAAAATCATGTCGCGATTGGGGTGCCATTAATAAGTAATGGCATTGCAAATATGTTCCACGTTTTGGAATCACAGACATAATCACGTCGCTTCCGCCCGCAATTCCAAACTCCTAGGTTTGAATGGAGCCTTAGGCAAAAAAGACAATATATATATATATATATATATATATATATATATATATATATATATATATATATATATATATATATATATATATATATAATAAACCTACATGTTTCATGGTGTCACCAGAATGGGAGTTCCCATTGGAAGATATCCTTTGTCTTCTGTTCTGTTGACAACCATAAAATATATATGCTGTTATTGCTGACCTTCATGTGAAAATGCTGGTGTTACCTGGCTTCCTTTGGCTTTTCTCCCCATGCATTCGGAACAAGCATTCAGGAAATGAAGTCAGCTTTACTTTAAAAATCCTATTCTACAAACTTCCATCTTACCATAAGCTACATACATGGCACTATTGAAAGTCATGGGATTGGTATGGCCGCCAGGCAACTAGCTCTTTAAGAAGGAGAGGACAGCAAAGTAAAATGTTTCTGTTAGTACAAAGTTACTGTAAAACCCAAATATATTCAACTTTTAACAAAAAAACAAAACAAAACTGTCCAAACTAGTTTCACCATGTAAAATGTATTTGAGGTACACTTGATATAATAAAATGGTAATTATACGAGTCATAATTATATGAAAATATAACTGGAAAAATAGAATGTTTTGTTAGATATGGTCAGACCACTGTGTATGTACAGTGGGTGTTTATTCTTTAAAGTTAGGGAGATACAGTACTAAAGCATGGCTGGCCATACATGAATCGAAATTCAACTGGTTCAGCAGGGACCGGACAAATTTCAATCCATGTATGGGCAGACTGTTTGTACAGAAGTCAATCTACTAATCGACTTTCCCTATAGCTGGCAGCACTGATCAGTGCATTCTGATGGCAGGGAAGTCTCCTGTTGTCAGAATGAATAGAATAGCTCGGCGGGAGTGATTCCCCCATCCACATACTCAATGGGTAATTTTTTTTTGTTGGCTGAACAAAAACAAACAAATCATTTATGGCCAATTTAATTGCCGGTAGACACCGACAGTTTTCTTTCACTCAACCCAGCGGTCCCCCCCCCGCCCCGCCCCTCCATTGGCTGCGAGTGCAGATCGGATTCCAATCAGCTACTGTTTTTCCAGCATGCTCATTTGACAGAAGCTGGACATTTGGCCGGCTCCTGTCACACAGGCTACTGTACACATGGGCCGAATGTCTGCCGATTTCTGTTGAAACGCCAATATTCAGCCCGTGTGTGCCAGACTTAAAGTGATTCTACCACACTGTTTAATTTCAATTGTTCCTTCTATTTTTGTATATGGATGATGGCACTGTAATTATTATAATAAAATACCCTTTTCTTAAGCGATATACAGCTGTCACATAAACAACCCAGCTTCTAGTCCTCTGCTGCTGGTCACATGTTCAAAAAACAAAACAAAAACAGCCTTTGGAATATAGAGTAAAAATTAATAAATAACATCAATAAACTGTTTTAAATTGGCAAACAAATATATCCCTTTCCCGCCGAGCGTACGCAGATCTGCGTACTCGGCTTCCGGGGGGTATACCGGGATGATGCCCGCACCTGCAGGCATCATCCCGGTACCGTTTTTTGCAGCAGGCGATTGGCTATCCAGGCATAACAACCGATGCGGCTAAAAGCCGCTCGGCTGTTATGCCGGAGAAGCGGGAGGGGACGTCCCCCCCTCCCGCCGCCTCTCGCCGCTGTTACCGGTGCTCCCGCTCGATCGGGAGCACCGATTAGTGATCCGACGCCTCCGGCTGCTGGGGAGGAACTGGAACGAAGCCGTAATCGGCTTCGTTCCAGTCTCCTCATCGTAAACACGGAAGCGACGTCATGACGTCACTTCCCGTTTACTCGGCTGCCAATGGCGCCGGTTTAAAAAAAATATCCGGTATTCAGAATCGCCGTTTTCGGCGATATGAATACATTGAAGTGTAAAGGAGGGGTGGGGGGTCTTTTAGACCCCCGATCCCTCCATAAAGAGGACCTGTCACCACCTATTACTGTCACAAGGGATGTTTACATTCCTTGTGACAGCAATAAAAGTGATCAATTTTTTTTTTTTTAAAACAATTTAGTCATTTTAAAATAAATAAAATAAATAAAAAAAAAAATAATTTTTTTAAAGCGCCCGCCGTCCCCGCGAGCTCGCGAAGCAAAGAAAACGCATACGGAAGTCGCGCCCGCGTATGTAAACGGTGTTCAAATCACACATGTGAGGTATCGCCACAATCGTCAGATCGAGAGCAATAATTCTAGCGCTAGACCTCCTCTGTAACGCTAACCTGGTAACCGTAAAAATTTTTTAAAGCGTCGCCTATTGAGATTTTTAGGTACCGTACTTTGTCGTCAATCTACAAGTGCGCGCAATTATAAAGTGTGACATGTTTGGTATCTATTTACTCGGCGTAACATTATCTTTCACATTACGCAAAAAAATTGGGCTAATTTTACTGTTTTTTTTTTTTTTATTCATGAAAGTGTCCCTTTTCCCAAAAAGTTGCGTTTAAAACACCACTGCGCAAATACCGCGTGACATAAAATATTGCAACAATCGACGTTTTATTCTCTAGAGTCTCTGTTAAAAAAATATATATAATGTTTGGGGGTTCCAAGTAATTTTCTAGCAAAAAATATGGATTTTTACTTGTAAACACCAAATTCCAAAAATAGGCTTAGTCATGAAAGGGTTAAATTTGATATTAAATCTTTATTATTTTGTAGAACATGGTGTGGGCAGATTTCTGCCAGTCACGGGCTGTGTCAGGTCCTCCAGCCTGTGTCTTAGAATAAGAGGGAGGTGAAGACTAGATGAATCTACATGTAATATCCTGCCCCCATTGTGTTTAGCTGGTTAATGGGAATGGAGGAGGAGGGAGTGGGCTGTCATTTACCACTGTGTATTCACCCACATGGGTGACTCTATAGTCTATAGCTGCTCAGATGTGATAGGGAGGAAATGCTCAGCATAGAAACTCACTGAAAACGAAGCACGTGCAGAGTTGCCATCACAGCCTTAAAATCCCTAGCTGAATTGGGGACATGAACAGAAGGTGGGGATAGAGAGCAGCAGGATCAACCAGGTTTTTTGCAGACTACAGTAAACTAATCTCATAGTGACTGAGTATGAAAAGCATGTAATACACCATTTATTGATAGTTTTTTATGATGGGGGTTTTGTGACACTTTAAGGCTAGCCAGGTTCCTGGGGGAGGAGCGGCTAACAAGAGACAGTTGGCCTAGGAGTACAGGAAATATAAACCCAGGTCCCGATCAGAGGGTGCATATATTACACAGCATCCTATATGGTCTTGTTTGGCTGAGCCAGTAGCACTGTGTATATTAATAATAATACCTTACATACCATCCTGCATTCTAAAAATGTATCCGACTACCTAAGTCCTAAGTATGTCATACTGGCAATGGATAGAATGTATGTTCCTGAGAAGCACATCATCACTTTATGTTTATATATGTTTTTATATTTATTATTTATGTTTATTTGTTTTTATCACAGATGCCCTGACATGTTCTTCTTGCCATGCTACTGCCGGCATATGTACCCAGAACACAGGCTATGTGACATGCAGCTGCACATCTGGCTATGTTGGAAATGGAATAAACTGCACTGCCATAGCCTCCTGCACTACAGAAACCTGCTGTTCCTCAGGCTACACCTGGGATAACAGAGCAGGTTATAAAATTTGCACAGATATAAATGAATGTGCAGATGCAACACTAAACACCTGTGCCTCCACCTGTACAAACAAGGTTGGTATGTATTTATGTGCCAGTACCAAAAGTGCTCTCTGCCCCACTGCTGCATGTGGCTATGACCAAGACTGCCTGAAGGTTGGAAGTAGCGTTCAGTGTGCAGACCCATGCCTCAACTACCAGCTACTGAATGGAGCCAACAGATTGTCTACAATCAATTCCACTGGAGCCTTTGCCACTGATAGATGGAACTTTGGTTGGTTTCGCTACAATGGCAGTGTAGGTTTGAAGATGAAGGAGAGTTGTGTTGGTCCTTTAAAATGTGGATCAGCTGAACCATTTAGCATTAACGGCACCCATCCAGCTATTGGTGACGGAGTAGTGTTGATGCCCCTTCTTGCTAACACAGTAAGCGGATGTGTAGCTGCAGGAACCATCCCAGTCAAAGCCTGCTCTGGAGGGTACTACGTCTATAAGTTCTCTGGAAGTTTGAAATATGAAGTTTATTGTACAGGTGAGTAAGAAAATATTTGCATTAGCTGTTAACAAAGGTATGATAAGAATATGAAAAAAATGCATTATTAGTGTGTAAGGAGTATTTACAGTATATGCTTATTGTTAAACTCTTCTATTGATTCTTTAAGCCACAATATTACATTAAAAACTGACTTAAAGATGTTCTTTTGCCCCCCCACCCCAAAAAAAAATTAAGTCACCAGCTACAAATACTGTAGCTGCTGACTTTTTATAATAAGACACTTACCTGTCCAGGGATCCAGCGCTGTCCTCATCTGAGCTGGTTCTTCGCTGGTCTTCAAGTCCCCAGTGTTGTGCCATGCTAACTGTAAGAAGTAGTGGCGGCTAGTGCTGTATATTTTGAGGGTGGTGTAAGTGCGTTGTGAATGTCTTGTTTACTGCCCCCCCCCCAGGTCAGTCGGCCCCGCACTTACCCCATCTAGGTCTTGGGCAGCTTCGGCTCCTTCTTGCATCTCCTCCTCCTCTGCGTCTCAGGCTTCATGGCGGCTTCCTCCTTGGTGGGTTCCCTCGGCATGGCGGCTGATATGACCGCTTCTCCTCTCGGCCAATCGGGTCCCACTCGCTTCCTGATTGGCCGGGAGGAGAATCAGGAAGGCATAAGTGAATATTAATTTGCTAGTGTCACACAAATGGGTGCGCCCCAAGGTCACCCTTTTTTGAAGCCAATTATAGCCCCTGGCTCAAATCATGTGCTTCTACAACAAAAAAAAATTGCAACTTAGCATGTGTTAGTAAAATGGTCATTATCACAACTATTTGGTGTATCCAGGTGAATTATGCCTTGTTTTTTTCAGGACTGATTAGGCTTTCATTCGATGCTCAATGTTAATGGATAGCTCCTGAATTTTTTTATTATCAAAAGAAAACTGTCCCAAGAGTAAAAAAAATATACATTTTTGAAATTTAGCAGTTTTTTTTTGCTTTTATCATAGCCTAAAACCAAGGAACAACCCAAAATTATTTCCCCTGCTCTTGACAAATGCATCAATACCACATACGTGTGTGTTATTTGTTGTTTGTACCTGTAGTAGACACCTGAAACAAAAGTTTGCATTTCCCTTATTTTAATCCTAGCTAAAACACACTGAACCTAACCATTAACTCTGGCCATGACCTTTAACCCTAACATTGACCCTAACCCTGACACTGAACTAGATCAAGCCCTGATCTAGCGATTTTATCTTTATTTATTTTAATCCATTATTTTACATATTTCTTTTTTTATTTTCTACTCTGGTAAGGAGAAAAAAAATACAATGTAACTTTTTCTCCATTCAAGAGGGGAAGTAAAACAGGAGCAGGCTATAGAGTGACTGGTCACTTTGATAACCAATTACAGGCTATCACAGTAAACATGTGATGGCAGACCACCATATCCCATCATTAGTACGAGCTGTTACTAACAGCTCTGTCTCTGTGCTAGGAGCGTGCTGTGCAGTGCATGCTCAACAGTCAGCACAGACACACATATGCACATACGTGGCCCCACAGAAGACCTACTTCCATGAGGCCACATATATGTGTACGCTTGACTGGAAGGGGTTAAGGATTTAGCATTTTTTTAACATTGTGAACTTGAGATTTCTTTTAGGAAACAGTTACATCAATGGGCATAGCTCTGCTTTACGTGGTTTATTCCGTAGGGATATTGTTACTGATAGCAAGTGGTTTAAAGAAACATTAGAGAGCTGTAAATGCAATAAATACAATACAGCTCTAGTTCCCTATGTGTTTATCAGTATTTCAGGGCAGAACTTGTCACATTGAATTTTATTCATTATTATAGCGAACTCTATGACATTTCTGTTCTTTTCTAATATATGTTATTGTAACTTTGAAAAGACTATTCAGTAACACAGTTTTATCATTTATTTCAGATCCCTCAGGATTTGTTGTTCCAACCGCAACTACTACAACTACCACTACAACTCCAACTACTACTACCACCCCAACTACAACCCCAACCACTACCACAACCCCAACTACCACCACCCCAACACCAACAACTACCACCCCAACCACAACTCCAACAACAACTCCAACTACCACCCCAACCACAACTCCAACAACAACTCCAACTACCACCCCAACCAC
Organism: Lithobates pipiens; assembly: GCF_037356315.1. Taxonomy (NCBI): domain Eukaryota; kingdom Metazoa; phylum Chordata; class Amphibia; order Anura; family Ranidae; genus Lithobates; species Lithobates pipiens. Next base: position 219,947,830 of record NW_027507748.1, on the reverse strand, counting down.
AACTCCAACAACAACTCCAACTACTCCTCCAACCACTACCACCCCAACCACAACTCCAACAACAACTCCAACTACCACCCCAACCACAACTCCAACAACAACTCCAACTACCCCCCCAACCACTACCACCCCAACCACAACTCCAACAACAACTCCAACTACCCCCCCAACCACTACCACCCCAACCACAACTCCAACTACCCCCCCAACCACTACCCCCCCAACCACTACCACCCCAACCACAACTCCAACAACAACTCCAACTACCCCCCCAACCACTACACCCCCAACCACAACCGCTAACACCACAACTCCAACAACAACTCCGACTACCACTCAACCTGCTACTACAACAGCTAACACCACCACACCCCCAACAACTACTCCAACAACTCTATTGCCAACTACCGCTCAGCCTATGATAAATATCACCATCACCACAATAATAAACACTATTGTAATAAGTGTCACTTCCACTGTTGACATAGTGAATGATACAGATGTGTCATACTTAGAGGTTAATGAAACAAATTCAGTTTATACTGAAGTAAAGACCATTAACAACTTTACTATTAACATCAATAGTAACAACTCAGTCACACCATTTTATACCAAGATTACCACTTTCAATGATAACCCTGTTGCATTTACTAAAAATCCTGCTCCCCAGATTTCAAACAACGCAACAGTTGTTCCTAATCAGCAACCTTTCCAACCTAAACTTTATTTAAGTAAACCACCTCAAACCAAGACCGTAACTGAGACAATTACCATCAATGAGGGTAATCTTACCCAAACCACTACAACAACCACCATTACAACACAGGAGGTCATTGTAGGCCAACGCCTGATCTGAACATCAGCTCCTTCACTGTTTATATCTTTCTAGAATTATTTAAGAAATATTAATGGGAAACAGGAGAGGCCAGCATTATCAAACTTCACCTATGATTATATGTTTGCCACAGCAACCATAATTATTACACAACACCGAATGCAAATCTAATTCCCATACCAGTGATCATAGATATGTTTGATATGCTGTTTCAATCATAATCTTTATTTATTAATCAGAAGGTTGCATTGAGCTTGTTGGAAGGATTATGCAACAGTTTGTAGTCAATTTGTAAAGGAATCATTCTATGGGATCGATGAGGATTAATATTTGGTTACAATGTGAAATATATGATATAAACTTTATTATTATCATAAAAACTATTCAACCTCCTTTGTTAAGCATGTATGTAATCAAATGTAATAAAAAAGCAATGATACTGAAAAGCAGTGTTATGATCTGGTACGTGGTTCTTTTTGTGGAAATGGCATATCTAAAGCAAGAACATTTTCATTTTGGATAGAGTAGGGAATGGTAGGGAAAGCCCATCAGTTTTTTTTTGTGTCTGTGTCCTTTTAGGGAGATTTTGCTTCACTTCCTGTCAGCTAGACAAATTAAGAAGTGAAAGAAAATTCTCTGCTTACAGATTTGTGCCTGCAAGAGGCGTTCCCATTGGAAGATTTATTTCTATTCTGCTGACAACTGAACATTTTGGATTCTGGCAATGGATTGATAAATGCTTACTAAGACAAATAGAGATGATGAATCCTCTCAGTGGGGACACAGACAGAGAAAAAGTGTGTTGATAATCTCCTCTTACTCTATCCAAAATGAAAAAAAAGGGTGGCTTTATACACTTTTTACTGGAAAATAAACATCCAGGATGCAAAAAATGTAAAAGGGTCTATGCTTCCAGCAGACAGGGTAACAGTGGATAGGCAAGGAGTAAAAGCAGGGGGGCAATTGTGCACAGGCTTAGTATGTGAGGGATGCACAGGTGCAGTGGTGAAGTGTGGGGGGGGGGGGAAGCTGTGATAGTAAGCACCTGTTGCATGCAGGTGCAGTGTTGAGGGGAGGGGGTGCAGGCATTAGGTGAAAGGTGGGCTACAGGCGAGGTGGTGGTAGCCGCACTGGTGGATAGGATTAAAGGCCCAGTGGTAAGGGGGGTAGTGAGAGCAGAAGTAAGTGTAGAGGTGCAGTGTACTAGGGGGTGTCTTGTGCAGGCAAAGAGAGAGGAAAGTGAAAAGCATGCCTAGGCGTAGTTGTCCAAGGGTTTTTTTTTGTTGTTGAGAGCAGGGGGATGGGGTGGATTATGTGTATCAATTGGTATTGGGAGTGTGGTGAGGATGCTGGCTTAATAGTGAGAGAAGCAGGGGGGCAGTGTGCAGGCACGATGGTGGGAGCAGAGGGGGTGGTGTGCATGCAGGCATTGGGTGAGAGTTTGGGAAGGGCTTTATAGGTGCATTGGTGAAAGTTGTGGAAGGAACATGTAGATATGGGGTGGAATTTTTCACAGAGGCAAGCGGTTTGGTGAGCATGGGAGAAAGCATGGATAGGTATTGAAAGGTTTTGAAAGGCGGAGGACAGCTTCAGTGGAGGAAAAGGAAGGGGGCGTGGTGGGTGGTGAGAAAAGGGGGTTACATTTATGTAGGGTGATGGAAGTACAATGAGGTGAGAGAATAGGTAAAAAAAGGAGGCTGCAGGATCAATGGCTGTTGGGAAAAAGGAGGAAATGGGACTGGACGACGACTGCAGACACCTTTGGTGCTGAGAGAAAGAGAGCTGCAGGGGGAGAGGGTGCAGAGGGAACAGGGATGTAGAGTTGGTGGGTATTGAGAGAAGGGGGGGGCTACAAGCACAGTAGGTGGTGGGAGAAATATAACTGCAAGTGTGGTATCTGCTGCGGGGAGAAGGAGGTTGCAGGCACAGGGTGTTGTGAGAGAAGGGGCACGCAAATGCATTAAATTCTGAGAGAATGAAGGCCGCAGGTGTAGTGGATTCAAATAGAAGTGGGGGGGGGGGGGGTGACACAGTGGGTACTGAGAAAAAGTGGGCTGCAGAATCAGAGGGGAGCTACAGCCATGGTTCAGGAGGGGGGTTAGTTGAGAATGCAGTAAGGGTAAATTTCTGAGAACTGCGAAGGACTGTAAAGGTTGGCACAGTGATGATACATGAGGGGTTTTACTACCCTGAAATTGACTGGAGTAATGGCACTGCTGGAGCCTTTAAACAACAATTTAACAACCTATTTTAAGACAATTTACAGTTCATAGAGTCCCCAACTAGAAATGATGCTCTGCTGGACCTGGTAATCTCAAACCATGCAGAGCGTATTACTAATGTTCATATAAAAGAACATCTGGGTAGCAGTGATCATAACCTTTCAGTTAATGTTAGCTGTAAACAACAAGCTCATACTAGAAGGATGAAAACATCTAACTTTAAGAGAGAAAATCTTCCAAGGCTGAGGGCTGCTCTCCAAAACTTAGACTGGAAGGGAATATTGGCATCCATGAACACAAAACAAAAATGGTAATTCTTTAAAATAACTGTTTGCGAACTCACTGCAAAGTATATTTCCATGGGCAATTAAAAAATGTAAAAATAAAACCTTTGTGGCTTATGGCCAAAGTTATAAAAAGCTAAACATAAGAAATAAGAAAAGCTTTCTTTATATAAATGAATGAAATGAAGGAACACTATAATCATTTAAATGTTACACAATATATCAGACTATGGAAAAGGGAACTCTGCAAAAATTCAAAACAAAAGACAGAATGCAAAAGACAGTAGGACAAACCTTTTTGAAATATATTATTAGTAAAGAGGTCAGGTCTGGCGCATGTAGGTCATTTGCAAAATAATCTAGAGTGGGTGACTGGGGACAAAGAGAAGGCACATTTATTAATCATCTCTGTATTCAAAGAGCATGGCTGAGCTCAAGTCCATAATGTGGATGATATTGACATAGCCCCAAAAGAACCACTATGGCTCAAAATTTATAGGATCTAGAAATATGTTAGACAGAATAAAGGTGGCTAAAGCATCTGGACCAGATGGCATCCACCCATGGATTCTAAAAGAATTATGCTCTGTCATTTCAAAGCCATGGTTTCTAATTTTAGGGGTTCTTTATTGACTGGATTGGATTGGCCTAGGGACAATGTGAAAACCTTTTTTTAAAAAGGTGTCAAAGTCTTTACAAAGTAACTATAGACATGTTAGTTAAACTTCTATAGTTGGGAAAATACTCAAGAGTTTAACCACTTGCCAACCGGCTCAATGTAAATATACTACAGGCGGGCAGCAGGTACAGGCACTTGAAGAATGGCCCCAGTTTCGCTAGAAAGTCACTTGTGTCACGAATATAAGCAGGTAAGTCCTTCACAAGAGGTTGTAAGTGGAAGACAATTGGGCCAATGGTAGATAAACTGGGGCCCTTCTTGATATTTCAGCATGAGTAGAAACTCGCCACAATGGACATTTCATCTCTATACACTTGTATACCAAATGCTGCAGGCCTGCAGGCCGTTGTACACTTTCTTGCTACACCGGACTCTACCGGGTTAACCGAGTGGTTATATAGTTGAATGTCTTGGGTTTATCCTCACTAACAATCATTTTATGTTTGAGGGGAGGGCATACACACAGATTTGGGGTACAGCCATGGGGAGCTGGGTAAAGTCTACAGGTTTGGAAATATCAGTTTGTAAATGGATAGAAAACTGTCTAAAAGTCAGAATTCAGAGATTAGTGGTTAATGATTCTTACTCTGAATGGTCTAAGGTTATCAGTGGTGTACCCCAAGGTTCAGTGCTGGGACCCTTACTTTTTAATATCTTTATAAATGATATTGGGTCTATAAAGTGACATTTCCGTCTTTGCAGATGACACCAAGCTATGCAGTGGAATAACGTCCTTACAGGATGTCTCCAATTTACAAGCCGACCTTAATGCTCTGTCTAAGTGGGCAACTATGTGGCAGATGAGGTTAAATATTGAGAAATGTAAAGTTATGCACTTGGGGGCTAAGAATATGCATACATCATACATTTTAGGGGGAGTACAACTGGGGGGATCCATAGTGGAGAAGGATCTGGGGGTTTTGGTAGATCATAAGCTCAATAATAGCATGCAATGCCAAGCTGCCGTTTCCAAAGTGAGCAAAGTCCTTTCCTGTATTAAGAGAGGTATGGACACCAGAGAGAGAGATATCATTTTGCCCCTGTTCAAATCATTAGTAAGACCTCATCTGGAATATGCAATTCAGTTTTGGGCACCAGTTCCCAAAAAGGATATCAGGGAACTGGAGAAAGTGCAGAGAAGGGCAACCAAACTGATAAGAGGCATGGAGGAACTCAGCTATGAGAAAAGATTAGAGGAACTGAATATATTCACTCTTGATAAGAGGAGATTAAGGGAGGATATGATCAATATGTACAAATATATTAGGGGTCCATATAGTGAACTTGGTGTCGAGTTATTCACTTTACAGTCAACAAAGAGGACAAGGGAGCACTCTTTACGTCTAGAGGAAAAGAGATTTCATCTCCAAATATGGAAAGGTTTCTTCACAGTAAGAGCTGTGAAAATGTGGAATAGACTCCCTGCAGAGGTGGTTCTGGCCTGCTCAGTGGATTGCTTTAAGAAGGGCCTGGATTATTTCCTAAGTGTACATAATATAACTGGGTACTAACATTTATAGGTAAAGTTGATCCGGGGAAAATCCGATTGCCTCTTGGGGGGATCAGGAAGGAATTTTTTCCCCTGCTTTAGAAAATTGGATCATGCTCTGCTGGGGTTTTTTGCCTTCCTCTGGATCAACTGTGGGTATAGAATTGGGTATATGGGATTGTAAGATATCATTTTGTTTTTTGTGGTTGAACTAGATGGACTTGTGTCTTTTTTCAACCTGACTAACTATGTAACTATGTAGCTCAGCAGCACCCTCATTCGCCAACCTATTTGGTTATCTCAACGAGCAACACATCTACCCATCCCCTCTATTCAACAAGTATGTGAAGAAATGGATGAGGTGTATTGATGACATTTTCCTCATTTGGCCAGGTAGTAAGGATGACTTCACTGTGTTCGTTGGCTTCCTGAATAGTATCTTCCCAGGAATAATGTTCAATCCTGAGTTTTCACAGGTTTGTATTTCATTTCTTGACGTGCTTATCATCAATACCCATGGGACCATCACTACATCCCTATACACCAAACCCACTGACAGAAACATCTTGCTTCATTTCCATAGTGCACATCCTGTGCATCTACGCAAGAACCTGCCCATTTCACAATTTGTAAGGGTTTTACGCATCTGTTCAGATGAAAATTACAAAAAGAAACAACTGGAGATAATGTATCACACATTTTTGGAATGTGTGTACCCCACATTGATACTCGATCAGGCCCTCGATAAAACCTTGACTGGGTGCACCAGGACCCCCAGTCCTATCACTCGTCCAGTGTTTGTACACACATACAATCAGGAATCAGATGCGATTAAATGTGCAACTGAGCGTAACCTGAACATTTTACAATCAGACAGATCCTTAGGACCTGCTATCAGGACTAGACACATGATAGCATATAAACGGGGGAGGACGCTGCGTGACCATTTGGTACAGGCAGATCCTAAACATAAGTATACCAAAACTCTACCTAAGATATCCCAGAAAACTGATTGTTATAAATGTTATAATTGTAACGTATGCAATTCACTTATTTGTGGTAAGCATTTCTCACTAAGGATGAGCCGGACACCCCCCTGTTCAATTTGCACCAGAACCTGCGAACAGACCTAAACTTCGTGTGAACTTTAGAACCCTATTAAAGTCCATGGGACTCGAACGTTCAAAATCTAAAGTGCTAATTTTAAAGGCTAATATGCAAGTTACTGTCCTAAAAAGTGTTTGGGGACCTGGGTCCTGCCCCAGGGGACATGGATCAATGCAAAAAAAGTTTTAAAAACTGAAGTTTTTTCAGGAGCAGTGATTTTAATAATGATTAAAGGGAAACAATAAAATTGTAATATTCCTTTAAATTTCGTACCTGTGGGGTGTCTATAGTATGCCTGTGAAGGGGTGCATGTTTCCCGTGCTTAGAACTGTCGCTGCACAAAGTGTCATTTCTGCAGGAAAAAAAGTCTTTTAAAATCACTTGCGGCTATAATCAATTGTTCGCTCCCATAATACAGAGAACACTCAATGAGTGTTCTCTTTATTACAGGAGCCGACAATTCATTCATTGATAAAAAAAAATAAAATAAAAAAAAAAGGGTGGCGTTCCCCTAAATTCAATTACCAGGCCCTTTTAAAAAAAAAAATGACGTGGGGTTCCCCCTAAATATCCCCCTAAATATCCCCCTAAATATCCATATCATCTCTCCGGGGTCCAGCGATGGCTGATCTGATCCAGCGATGGCTGATTTTCAGTCCAGCGCAGTCCATCCCTGCATCCATCTTCTGTCTCCACTGAGGAGACACTGCGGGGATCCCAGCGCCTGACGTTTCTTATATTAGGAGGGCTCCCCCTCTGATGTAACAGAAACCTGCGTTACATCAGAGGGGGGCGGGGAAATGCCTTTTCGGTATGATTCATACCATGTATTATATTCATCACTTTTCCTTTTTTTCTCTTCGGGTCTGTATATTTCCTCCTGTCTTTTCCTTACACCATATGCTCACCTGGGATATTAGCTTAGGGAGCCGATAGACTAAGTATACCTATGTTATTTTGGATTTATTATTAATCAGGATTTATATTCCAATATACTGTTTAATAGCTAAATGTGACATCTTTATCTTCATTTACTTCTATGATTATTCAGATCTGTTGCTACCCCAAGCCCCCACTGTAATAGGAGCATTGGGTGTGTTCACATGGGAGCGATGCACTTGGACTTCTGTTTTCCCAATACTGCATTTATATCCATTTCTATTTCTCTTCCATTCTTTAAGTTATATGTTTATTTGTATTATTTATATTTCTTTTCAAACATTTTATTGGGAAATAAAATCAAACATAACAGGAAAAACAGAACAATTTTGCATGAGAAAAAATAAAGAAGAGAGTTCCAAGCTGGTTCCATAGTCCAAATAGGCTTAGTATGGGCCAATTACAGATAAACCGAAAAAAGCTGGACTAGTTCATTCATAATGTCCCGAAAAAGGGAAGAGCCGTCGTCCTTCGTCATCTGGATAACATTGATCATGGGGACACCTGGTAAAGACCTTGTTCCGCACATCTTAAATTACATACATGAGGAGAAGAGAAGATGGAAAGGTAATTGGAAAGGAAAGTAAAGTACATGTGAGGGGGGAGGAAATAAAAAGAAGAGAAACAGAACAAATTAAGGGAGGGTGGTCGGAAAGCCCACGCGGGCCCGGGGCTGCGAATTCATGGGGCAACAGATTCAGCAAAGCCATCGCTGGGTCTGGTGTATTATTTATATTTATTTTATTTGTTTGTACATTTTTTTTCATATTTTCAATTATTTCACTTATGTATGTTTGTTTATGTTTTTTTATTTCATTTGTTTTTGATTATATATTTTGAACATCTGCTCTCATCTTCTTTGCTTTTTTTTTGTCAATTCTTTCTTGCTCGATCCTTCTTTGGTTTCTTTTTTCTTGTTTTTCTTTACCCTTTCCCCCTCCCCACTTTTTTCCCCCTTTCTCTCTCCCCCCCCCCTCGCTTTTCTTTTACTTCTTCTTTTACTTTTTCTTCCCCTTATAAGCCCCCCCCCCCCTCCTTCTCGTCCTCCTTTTTCTTTTCCCTCTATTTCTGTCTGTTTTCCCCTTTGCATTTCTCTACCCTTTTTTCTTCTCTTCTTGCCGTTTCTTTATTTGTGATTTTTTTTCCCTTTAAATGGTTCTCTATCTACTACTTCTCTCATCCCCGCTCTACTCTTGTTTCTCTCTTTTCTCTCGTTCTGCTCGCTCTTCCTCAGCCGTGCTCCTACACACTCACACTTTCTTTTCACTCTATGGTTATATGACGCGGTGCTGGCCGTACATAACTGGTTTCCGCAACAACAACGGCCCCGCAGTTAGACATCCCCAGTCATCCAGTTGCCATGGGCACTGCGCATGCACAGCATACATGGCGTGCCTTGATTGGTGGCCAGGGTTGCAAACTGACAATAGGACCGCTGGGTCCTAGTGGCGTTGTGTTCCGATTGGACACATTTGGCTAGTGTACCCGATCCAGTGCTCTCACACTGATGCCGGACATGCGGTTTGCATTCCACAATTTTTAGGTTTTAGGACCCCTGCCTACCTTAAGTTGCTTCATGACCTATTCATTTTTAACACTTTCTGGTGGAATTCTGATGTCATATTGATGTCACAGGGGGGAGAGTGGTGAAATTGTTTTCATCTTTTACATGTTTTGATTGGTGGCTATTGTATTTATGTTCTGCTTTTGACACTGTTGCACTTTATCACATGCCTGACGAAGGGGTCCTGCGTGGCTCCGAAACATCGAAACGTTGCACCTTCCTTTGTGATGTGATATTTTTCATTAAACATTTTTGGACGAAAATTGCCGATCCATGGTGTGCTGGCGAATATGTACGTGTGTCAGTTAGTGTTCCTCCCAGCCAGTGTCTTAGTGCCAGATTGGTTGTCACACTAGCACAGGCCCACTATAAGTCGCTGATCACTTATCGTAGGGATGGCCGAACGGTTCGCCCAGCGATCTGTTCGCAGCAAATTTCGGCTGTTTGCGATTCGCGCAATCGGCGGACTATTGTCGCTGTTCGCTCGGCGGACTTACGTGTTTACTGTGTAAAAGAACTTTGACCTATGATGACACATCCATCATGGGGTACAGGACAGCCAATTGAGACATTACAGCACATGGACAATTGGACATTCCCCCTAACTTATAAATAGACGCGATCTGGCAGCCATTTTACATTCTTTCTACTGTCACTATAGGGAGAGGTTGCTGTGTGGAGCAGGGAGAGACTGCAGTGACCCAAATCGCTAGCTATTAGGACCACAAAAGTCCTTTTAAGGACTGGTATGGTATAGGTGTAGTTCAGGATATAGGTTTGAGGCACTGCTATTCAAGTCATTGTTGCAGCAGATTGTCTTTTGTCAGTGCAGACTGCAGAGAGGGGCAGACAGGACGCTGTGTGTAGCAGAGAGGGACAGTCAGTTTAATCATTAGCTGTTACTATTAGGTCCACAAAAGTCCTTTTCAGGACTGGTATGGTGTAGTAGTACAGGATATAGTTTTGAGTGCAGTGCTATTCAAGTTATTGTTGCAGCAGCCTGTGTTTTGTCAGTGTAAATAGGGACAGACAGGACACTGTGTGTAGCAGTGAGGGACAGTCAGTTTAATCATTAGCTGTTACTATTAGGTCCACAAAGGTCATTTTCAGGACTGGTAAGGTAATAGGTTTGTACACGTATAATATTCTTTCTTCCAAATATAGAAAGAATATTATACTTGACTGCTGCCCTTCTGCTGCAGTAGTCCTTTATCAGTATAGGGACTGAGGTCTGCTAATCCTTAAGGACTGGTATAGGTCCACAATATATAGGGTTGAGGTGCACTACTGCTGACTGCTGCCCTATTCTGCAGCAGTCCTTTATCAGTATAGGGACTGAGGTACAGTCTGCTAATCACAACCTACTAGTTCCACAAAGGCCCTTATAAGGACTGGTAAGGTATAGCGTACTACAGTATATAGGGTTGAGTGAGGTACAGTCTGCTAATCACAACCTACTAGTTCCACAAAGGTCCTTATAAGGACTGGTAAGGTATAGCGTACTACAGTATATAGGGTTGAGTGAGGTACAGTCTGCTAATCCTTAAGGACTGGTATAGGTCCACAATATATAGGGTTGAGGTGCACTACTGCTGACTGCTGCCCTATTCTGCAGCAGTCCTTTATCAGTATAGGGACTGAGGTACAGTCTGCTAATCACAACCTACTAGTTCCACAAAGGTCCTTATAAGGTTATAAGGACTGGTAAGGTATAGCGTACTACAGTATATAGGGTTGAGTGAGGTACAGTCTGCTAATCCTTAAGGACTGGTATAGGTCCACAATATATAGGGTTGAGGTGCACTACTGCTGACTGCTGCCCTATTCTGCAGCAGTCCTTTATCAGTATAGGGACTGAGGTACAGTCTGCTAATCACAACCTACTAGTTCCACAAAGGTCCTTATAAGGACTGGTAAGGTATAGCGTACTACAGTATATAGGGTTGAGTAAGGTACAGTCTGCTAATCCTTAAGGACTGGTATAGGTCCACAATATATAGGGTTGAGGTGCACTACTGCTGACTGCTGCCCTATTCTGCAGCAGTCCTTTATCAGTATAGGGACTGAGGTACAGTCTGCTAATCACAACCTACTAGTTCCACAAAAGTCCTTAAGGACTGGTATAGGTGTACTGTTTGGTGTGCAGTATATAGTTGTGTAATACACGTATAAAATACTTGCACATATAGAAAGCATAGTATAGTGCGTTTCCACTATGCAGCATTGTGACTGCTGAGCGGTTCTGCAGCGATACTACAAAGAGTGACAAACGCAATCCAAAAAAAAAGTATTGTAACTGGTGTGATAGACCAGTGGCCCCCAAAAACAACAGATTAAAGCGGGGTGTTATATACCTTCTTCCACATACATACTGCACTTCTCTAGAGAGTTTTGTCACAGGGTCATTTAAAAAATGACAGGCAGAGGAAGAGGCAGGCCCTTCCGCAGGGGTGGTAGGGGTAGGGCAGGAGCAACAGGCTTGAGCCAAAGTGTCACAATCAAGGTAGGGAGGCCGAGATGCTGAGAGGGCTCCCCTTGTGGCCGAGTGCAGTACAACCCTGAAGATGACACAGGGATGCAGTGCCCACAGTAGCACAGGTTGCCAGGTAGCAGCAGTAGATGAAAGAGCTGAGAAGACCAGTCTCTGGGGGCAACTGTGCAAGGAAGTCCAATGGCAGGGTCAAGGCCAGGCCGAGGGTCAAACACGGGAGATCAGTCCTGAGGTCAGAGCAACGGGTACTGAGCTGGAGACCGGAGAGCAGGAGCCAAGCCAAGCCGAGGTCGGGTGCCGGGAGCAGACAAGGAATATCAGGTACAAGCCAGAGGTCGGAGCCAGGAGAATAACAGAAGCAGGTCAAACAAGCCGGGTCGGTAAACAGGAGATCAAACAGCAGGAATCACGGGCACAGGTACTCAGGAGAAGCTGACGATAATCCAGCGATGCGGCATTGTCAGGTAAACGTTTAAATAGGCACGGTGCCTGGGTCACGTTGTGTGCGCGCCATATCGTTCGTAAGCCTACGACGTGTAACGTTATGCGTTCGTCCTACACCGCGTACTCGCACTCGATCAGACGCAACATCGGGCGTTCGTCTAGGAACCACATTGCGCCTCCGTGTGCGCTGACGCGCGTTAACACGATCGTACCTCGCGAGGTTACGCCTATTTCCCTGACAGTGCCTCCCCCCAAGGGGCAGCCTCCGGATGCCTAAACGAGCCCATTTTTCGGGATGAAGACTACGAAACCTGTGTATGAGCCTAGGGGCGTGTACAAAACTTGCAGGTTCCCAAGAATTCTCTTCAGCAGAATACCCCTTCCACTTAATTAGAAATTGGATTGTCCTACCTCTCCGACGACAGTCAAGGATAGACTCGACTTCGAATTCAGTAGGCGGGGGCACTTCTTCTCTCCCTGAAAAAGGACTGAAGATGACACGTTTGAGAAGAGAGACATGAAACACAGGATGGATTCTGAAAGATTTAGGCAAAGCAAGTTCAAATGCTACAGGGTTAATTTCACGTTTAATCTCAAAAGGACCCAGGAATTTGGGTCACAACTTCCGAGATGGACATGACAATTTCAGATTCACTGCTGAGAGCCACACTTTGTCCCCTATCTTAAAGGTAGGGTTAATTCTCTTCCTCTTGTCATAATGTCTCTTGTACTCTTCCTGAGCCTTCTTCATGGTATCCTGGAGCATTTGATAATTTGCTTGGATGAGGTTTACTCTATCTTGAACTGCTGGGACAGTGGATTCAGGAATGGTATTGGGTAAAAATGAAGGATGGAACCCGTAATTTGCCCAAAAGGGTGATTGGTTGGTAGAGGCGTGCACAGAGTTGTTATAAGCGAATTCCGCACAAGGTAGCAAGGAAACCCAATCATCCTGGGAAAAAGAACAGAAGCATCGTAGGTATTGTTCAAGCGTCTGGTTGGTTCTTTCCGTTTGACCGTTACTCTGTGGATGATAGGCCGAGGATAAACATATTCTAATTGACAGCAACTTACAGAGCTCCTTCCAAAACCTGGAGGTAAACTGTACCCCTCTATCCGATACAATGCTGTCGGGCACACCATGTAATCGGACAATTTCTTTTATAAAGATTTTTGCGGTATCCAAGGCAGAGGGGGTCCCTTTCATCGGCAAAAAGTGCGCCATTTTGGATAAACGGTCCACCACCACCAAGATGGTAGTATACTCTTCAGAGAGAGGTAACTCCACAATGAAATCCATGGAGATTTCTTTCCAAGGTTTTTCTGGGACTGGTAGCGGCCTTAGCAGGCCCCAGGATCTAGCGTTAGACCCTTTGTTACGTTGGCAGGTTGTACAGGAGTCAACGTACTTCTTACAGTCAGATCTTAGGGTAGGCCACCATAAGGACCGCTGCACAAGATCAATCGTCTTCCGGACTCCGAAGTGGCCGGCTAGTTGATGGTCGTGAAAGGTCCTTAATACGAGTAACCTGGCTTGCTGAGGAACAAAAATTTTATTCTGATGCCATAGAAGCCCTTCTTGGCTTCTCAGGGGGAAGAAACTTCTGTTTCTGTGCACTGGCTAGAGGCCTGCACTATTGAAGCTCTTAGATCCGGTTGGATTAGTAGGAAATTTTGAGGAGACAAAATTGTACTGGGTGGGATTCTTTCTGGGGAATCTGGGAACATTCGGGACAAAGCATCTGCCTTGCCATTCTTTGATCCTGGGCGATAGGCTACATGGAAGTTGAACCTCGAGAAGAATAAAGCCCATCGGGCCTGTCGGGGTCTTAGACGTTTGGCCGTGCGAAGGTATTCTAAGTTTTTGTGATCAGTAAAAACCAGAATGGGGTGAGCGGCACCTTCCAGGAGATACCTCCACTCTTCGAGGGCGGTCTTGATCGCCAGAAGTTCCCGGTCCCCTACATCGTAGTTCTTTTCCGGGGAGCTCATCTTTCGTGAGAAAAAAGCTACGGGATGCAGTAATGCCTTGGGGCCTTGACGTTGGGATAGAATCGCCCCTGTGGCCACCTCTGAGGCACCAACCTCCAGCACGTAGGGTAAGGCGGGATCTGGATGCTGCAGAATTGGTGCGGTGGTGAAGAGGGTCTTGAGCTGGTCAAAGGCGGACTGTGCTGCTGAGGACCAAAGAAACTTGGTATGCTGACTAGTGGTCTGAGTGATGGGTGCTACAATGGTGGAGAAGTTCCTTATGAATCTTCGGTAGAAGTTTGCGAACCCAATAAATCTCTGAACGCCCTTCTTGTCAGAAGGAGCGGGCCAGTCTAGGATAGATTTCACTTTTTGGGGATCCATGGCAATTCCACCTGTGGTGATGATGAGTCCCAAGAATTGAATGGATTCCTTTTCAAAGTCGCACTTCTCGGCTTTAACGAATAATCCATGGGTCCTCAGAATACATAATACTTTCTTAACATGTATTCTGTGGAGTTCCAGAGTGGTCGAAAAGATAAGAATGTCGTCAAGATAAGCGACAACAAAGTGGTCTAAGTACTCCCGGAAGATGTCGTTAATGAAGTGCTGGAAGGTTGCTGGGGCATTGCACAATCCGAAAGGCATGACTAAATATTCGAAATGCCCAAATCTTGTTCTGAATGCCGTCTTCCACTCGTCCCCCTCCCGGATACGGACAAGGTTGTAGGCTCCACGTAGATCAAGTTTGGTGAAAATACGGGAAGTGTGGAATCTTTGGAAAAGTTCGGGGATGAGCGGAAGTGGGTAGCGGTTCTTAAGGGTGATATTATTTAATTCCCTGTAGTCCACACATGGTCTTAAAGTCTTGTCTTTTTTTTCTACAAAGAAGATGCCTGCACCGGCAGGGGATGAAGAGGGACGAATGAATCCCTTTGCCAGGTTCTCGTCTATATACTGTCTCAGGGCCCCAAGTTCAGTCTCAGAAAGAGGAAATATCCGGCCAAAGGGAATGGGAGCTCCTGGCAATAATTCGATGGGGCAGTCATAGGGACGATGTGGAGGTAAGATATCTGCCTTTTTCTTGTCGAACACATCTCTGAATTCCTGATAAGCTGCTGGTATGTTAGGAGCTGGACTGGATATGGGTTGAACGGTCAAACAACTGGACAAGTCTCTAGATTCGGAATCCAGACAATATTGTTGGCAGTAGGTGGAAGTAAAGGATATTTCTTTCTTGAACCAATCAATCCGAGGGTTGTGTGCCTGCAGCCATGGGATTCCTAGGATGACGGGAAACATAGGAGAACACAGGACATCAAACTTAAGGAACTCCCGGTGACCCGAATCTGTGGTCGTTAGAATGGGTCTTGTTTCCCTGGTGACATGGCCAGAGCTAGGTAGGGAGCCATCGGCCAGATGGACAGTCAATCTTTGTTTTTTGAGAAGAAGTGGGAGAGCAAGACTCTTAGCTAAGGTTAAATCCAAAAAACAGCTGCAGGCCCCAGAATCAAGTATTGCCTGTAAGTGAACTTCTTGACCTGCCACCATCAACGTGACAGGAAGGGTGATATGGGCCGAAGCGGGCTTCGTTACTTGGAGGTGAAATGGAGTACAGAGGATCGGTTTACTTGGTCTTGTGGGCAGTGGCGGCCCGTCCATAGGGGGCGCCCGGGCGCCGCCCCCCCTCCAGGCAGTCACAAAAAAAAAAAAAAAAATATGAAAAAAAAAATATTTTTTTTTTTTGGAAATGGCCCTTTAAAAAAAAAAAAATGAAAAAAAGTCCTTAAGTGCACTGTGTACGAGCGCCGGATACAGTGCAGCGCTGGACACAGTGCACTATGTGAAGACGCCACGTCAACGCAATCACAAGATTGCAGACGCGGCGCTTCATTTGCGGGGTTTTAACCCGCCTTGTGGCGCTAGTACAAATGCCGATCTGCATCCGCCCGGCGCCCATAGGTTTACAATGCTATGGGTTTGAGTGACAGACTAGTTAGCCGTCACTTCCGGTCTTCCCCTGTCGGATCAGCGCGCCGAGCGGAGGAGCAGAGGAATGTGAACTGCTGCTGGCCTGCTGCACTATGAAAAAACAAGGTTAGAATTGCTGGAAATCCACAGGGGGGGGGGGGGGGGGCAGAGCTACAGGATGGATGGAGGGGGAGGCTTTACACGGGCAGCACTGACGATCAGCAGATGCCTTTTAAGTAACAAATCTTCTTGTTAGAATTCTCCTCCTCTCTGAAGTGCCATGGCAATTTTTCTTTTTTTTTTTTTTTTCTTCAAACTGCCTGTGACAGCTCAGATCAAGGAAGACTGGATGTTCGTCTTACCGTTAAGCTCTCAAACCGTGAGCATGCTATGTTGTAGCAAGCTAGCTGTATATGGCATATGCTTTACCACTAAGTAAACTAGATGTATTTGCAGTACATTCTGCATGCGTGACATATTTTGTGATCTGTCTTGTGTAAGTGACAAAAGTTCTTGTAATTAAAGTAAACCATTCACAAACCTGGGAAACTGAGCAGTGGAGGCTCTTGTGAAACACACAGCCCATATGAAGCCTCCCCCCACCCACCCATCCCTCTGTCCCTGATTCATCCCAACCACCATCTCTCTGTCCCTGATCCCTGATCCATCCCACCCACCATCCCTCTGTCCCTGATTCATCCCAACCACCATCTCTCTGTCCCTGATCCCTGATCCATCCCACCCACCATCCCTCTGTCCCTGATCCATCCCACCCACCCATCCCTCTGTCCCTGATTCATCCCAACCACCATCTCTCTGTCCCTGATCCATCCCACCCACCATCCCTCTGTCCCTGATTCATCCCACCCACCAGCTCTCTGTCCCTGATCCCTGATCCATCCCACCCACCATCCCTCTGTCCCTGATTCATCCCAACCACCATCTCTCTGTCCCTGATCCCTGATCCATCCCACCCACCCATCCCTCTGTCCCTGATTCATCCCAACCACCATCTCTCTGTCCCTGATCCCTGATCCATCCCACCCACCATCCCTCTGTCCCTGATTCATCCCACCCACCAGCTCTCTGTCCCTGATCCCTGATCCATCCCACCCACCCACCATCCCTCTGTCCCTGATCCATCCCACCCACCATCTCTCTGTCCCTGATCCATCCCACCGTCCTTCTGTCCCTGATCCATCCCACCTACCATCTCTCTGTCCCTGATCCATCCCACCCACCATCTCTCTGTCCCTGATCCATCCCACCCACCATCTCTCTGTCCCTGATCCATCCCACCGTCCTTCTGTCCCTGATCCATCACACCTACCATCTCTCTGTCCCTGGTCCATCCCACCCACCATCTCTCTGTCCCTGATCCACCCCTCTGTCCCTGATCCACCCCTCTGTCCCTGATCCACCCCTCTGTCCCTGATCCATCCCTCTGTCCCTGATCCACCCCTCTGTCCCTGATCCATCCCTCTGTCCCTGATCCATCCCTCTGTCCCTGATCCCATCCCACCCACCACTGATCCAACTCCCCACCCCACCTCCATCCTTCTGTCTCTGATCATCACCATCCCTCTGATCCCACCACCAAAGGAAAACATGTAAGATATTGCATTATTGCAGTCACTAAATGTGATGACTGTATTTGTTTTATTTTATTAGGCTTTCTTGTACTTCATTGTCTGCGGTGACCTCTGCCTATTGCTGTTTCCCGAGCACCTTTTTTGTGTTTCCTGTTTTTTTTTCTCTGGTGAACGAGGAGTGTGGCTGGGCTGTCAGACATATTGATGTGTCATTAGAACCTGGTGTATAATGTAGAGCCTGGTATATGATGTACAGAGCCCTGTCTATAATGTAGAGCCTGGTATATGATGTACAGAGCCCTGTCTATAATGTAGAGCCTGGTATATGAAGTATAGGGCCCTGTGTATAATGTAGAGCCTGGTATATGATGTACAGAGCCCTGTCTATAACGTAGAGCCTGGTATATGAAGTATAGGGCCCTGTGTATACTGTAGAGCCTTGTATATGATGTACTACAGGGGACGGAGTTGGTGGATTCTATAATGGGTGGGGCTTATGAGAAGTGGGATGGGTCAAAAGGGTGGGCGTGGTCTAGCGCCCCCCCATCTTAAAACTTCACCAGCCGCCACTGCTTGTGGGACAGTTGTTTATAAGGTGTCCTGACTCCCCACAATAGAAACAAAGGTGTGCCTGTCGACGGTGAAGTCTTTCTTCAGTGGTTAAGGAGGGACGGAACAGGGCATTCGGAACAGAGGTTGCCATCGGGCAGACCGAAGGTGGAGCCTGGATAGGATAAAGAGTCCGAGCGCGTTCAGACTGGCGCTCCCGTAGACGCCTATCAAGCTGAATGGTAAGTCGGATAAGATCCTCAAGTGTTGGGGGAACCTCTAATCTGGCTAGCTCATCCTTGAGGACTTCAGACAACCCCATCCGGTATTGATATTTTAGAGCTGCCTCATTCCAGCCAGAATCTGTAGACCATGTACGGAACTCCACTGTATAGTCCTCCGCAGGCCGCTCACCCTGGCGAAGGGAGTACAAGGTTGCTTCGGCTGTAGCTGTCCGAAAGGGGTCATCATATAAGCGAGCCATAGCTTGAAAAAACTGATCCAAAGTACTAATGAAAGAGCTGCGTTGCTCTAGTAGGCCGTGGGCCCACGTCTGGGGATCGTCCCTTAGTAGGAAAATGGTAAAACCCACTTTGGTTACTTCAGAAGCAAAAGTCTGAGGTTGCAGGGAGAAGTATAAATAACATGAGTTCCTGAAGGATCTAAATTTTCTTCGGTCCCCATGAAAATACTCTGGTGCAGGGACTCGTGGCTCTGGAGGGGTTGTAATTATAGTGGTAGAACCTTGGCCGGAGGGGATGGGCGACTCAGGAGAGTGCTGCAGATGTTCCTTCAGCCGGAGATACTTCTCTTGGAGTCCCTCAATCGCTGGGGTAAGGGCCATAACTTCCTGTAGGATGGCCTCCATCGGGGAGTTACCTCTGTCGGCCTCTGACATGGCTGGATTATACTGTCACAATCAAGGTAGGGAGGCCGAGATGCTGAGAGGGCTCCCCTTGCGGCCGAGTGCAGTACAACCCTGAAGATGACACAGGGATGCAGTGCCCACAGTAGCACAGGTTGCCAGGTAGCAGCAGTAGATGAAAGAGCTGAGAAGACCAGTCTCCGGGGGCAACTGTGCAAGGAAGTCCAATGGCAGGGTCAAGGCCAGGCCGAGGGTCAAACACGGGAGATCAGTCCTGAGGTCAGAGCAACGGGTACTGAGCTGGAGACCGGAGAGCAGGAGCCAAGCCAAGCCGAGGTCGGGTGCCGGGAGCAGACAAGGAATATCGGGTACAAGCCAGAGGTCGGAGCCAGGAGAATAACAGAAGCAGGTCAAACAAGCCGGGTCGGTAAACAGGAGATCAAACAGCAGGAATCACGGGCACAGGTACTCAGGAGAAGCTGACGATAATCCAGCGATGCGGCATTGTCAGGTAAACGTTTAAATAGGCACGGTGCCTGGGTCACGTCGTGTGCGCGCCATAGCGTTCGTACGCCTACGACGTGTAACGTTATGCGTTCGTCCTACACCGCGTACTCGCACTCGATCAGACGCAACATCGGGCGTTCGTCTAGGAACCACATTGCGCCTCCGTGTGCGCTGACGCGCGTTAACACGATCGTACCTCGCGAGGTTACGCCTATTTCCCTGACACAAAGTGGGAAATTGCAGAAGGTGCGTGTGATTACGTCAAAGGAAGCACCAGAATTGGTTGAGTGGCTCACTCAGCCTTACTCTTCTGCACCCTCCTCATCCTCTCGATCTGAACCCTCTTCTTCACTCTCTGCTATGGGCACCACCAAAGACATTACCACCAACACCACCACCACCACCACATACCTTCCACTTGAGTCACAGGAATTATTTTCCGATCCATCACAAGACATTGCCGATGCGCAGCCAGTCTTGGCATTGGATCAGGAAGAGGAGGTAACAACAACCGCCACTCAGCAGTCTGATGACAGTACCCAGATCAGCCCAAGGAGGAGGTTGGTCCCCGGTGTTGCTGCCTACTCCGAGATCTCTACTTATAGCGGTGGGGAAGGTGACGTTGATGATGACGTGTCTAGTGATGTCACGTGGGTGCCCACAAGAGAGGAAGAGGAGGGGAGTTCAGAGGAGATATGGACCATCAGATAGAGAGGAGAAGCAGGAATAACTTACATTGCACAGGAGGGACAAAGCAGACTGCTAATGTATCAGGAGCGAGTCATCGACCATGTACGGTCACATCTGGTGCTCCCAGGACGCCGGCACATGGCTCCGCAGTACGGGCTTTTTTTAACGTGTCCGCTGCTGACAATAGTGTTG
This sequence comes from Lithobates pipiens, assembly GCF_037356315.1. Classification (NCBI taxonomy): domain Eukaryota; kingdom Metazoa; phylum Chordata; class Amphibia; order Anura; family Ranidae; genus Lithobates; species Lithobates pipiens. The sequence goes on along the minus strand of NW_027507748.1, from coordinate 219,927,439 downwards.
TCATCTGCAATCTTTGCAGTCAACGCATTAGTCGCGGTAAGCCCAACACTCACCTAGGGATGACCGCCCTAAGAAGGCACATGAGCTGCCATCACCGAGCCCAGTGGGAGCAAAGGAACACACAAAGCCACACTCCAGGCTCTCACCGTCCAGCCTCGTCTTCTACTTCTCCTTCTCCTCTCTCCTCACAATTGTCCTCCACTCCACCTTCCATCACGCCAAGCTCACGTTTTTCTGCAAAAAGGCAGGCTTCCGTGGGCCTAATGTTCGAGCGTAAAAAAATGATGACTCCGGATAACCCTCTTGCCCAACGGTTGACGGCTGGCTTGTCAGAACTGATAGCCCGCCAACTACTGCCATATAAACTGGTGGACTCGGAGGCCTTTCAAAAATTTGTGGCCATTGGAACACCACAATGGAAGGTCCCAGGAAGGAAGTATTTCTCACAGAAGGGCATCCTAGAGCTATATGGCCATGATCAGCGGCAAGTGGATGTATCTCTGGCACACAGTGTCGGTGCCAAGATACATCTGACCACAGATACGTGGTCTAGCAAACATGGGCAGGGAAGGTATATCACTTTTACTGCCCACTGGGTGAACCTTCTGACGGCCGTCAAGTATGTAACCCGTGGCACCCGTGTAGATTTGGTTTTACCGCCACGGATTGCATGCAGGCCTGGCTCTTCTTCTCCTCCTCCTCCATCCTACTCCCTCTCTTCCTCGGCTGACTCCTCCTTTTCCGCTGCTAGCGTCTCTTCCGCTGCGCCGCCCAAGCTCCCCAGAACTTATTCGACATGTCAGGTGAGACGTTGTCATGCCGTGCTGCGTCTGTTGTGCCTGGAAGCCAAGAGCCACACTGGCCCGGCACTCCTTTCAGCTTTGCGTTCACAGGCAGATCAGTGGCTAACACCGCTCAATTTGACAGTTGGTAAAGTGGTGTGTGACAACGGTGCCAATCTGCTTAGCGCATTGAAACAGGGCAAAATTACGCACGTGCCATGCATGGCACACGTCTTAAACTTGGTCGTGCAGCGATTCGTTGTCAAATACCCTGGGGTCCAGGACATCTTGCGGCAGGCAAGTAAAATCTCGGCCCATTTCAGAAGATCTTACTCGGCCATGGCTCGCCTTGCTGACATTCAGCGGTGACACAATCTGCCGGTCAGACGTCTTATTTGCGATTGCCCGACGTGATGGAACTCAATCTTCTATATGCTTGATAGGCTGCTCCAGCAGAAACGTGCAGTTAACGTCTACCTGTATGAACTCTGCGGCAGAACAGGTTCTGGGGAGCTGGGTTTTTTTTCACCGCGCCAGTGGCTGCTCATGCGCGACGCATGCAGACTTCTGTGGCCATTTGAGGAGATCACCAAACTGGTCAGTTGCAGCCATGGCGCCATCAGTGACATGGTACCTTATGCCTTCTTTATGGAGCGTGCATTGCGTCGTGTCATTGATCAAGCTGTGGAGGAGTGGGAAGATGAGGAAGTCGCAATGCTGGATGAATTCCCAGGGGGGGCTACTCTATCTGAGACAAGTGAACAACAGGAGTCTGAAGAGGAGTCAGAGGAGGATGGTGCTGGGGCGGATGAGGAGGAGCAAGAAGAGCATGCTTTAAACCTTTCTGGGATCCCTGTTGTGCGTGGATGGGGAGAGAAGAATGAAGAGGACGACATTATTCTGGATGATGAGCAGGAGCCAGGCCACCACACCGCTTCCAGTTTAATGCAAATGGGGGCCTTCATGCTCCAGTGTTTTAACAGGGACCCCCGTATAAAAAGCATAAGGGTCAAGGACCAGTACTGGGTGGCAATGTACTTAGACCCCCGGTACAAACACAAAATGGTGGAAATGTTACCGCCGTCACAGAGGGCTGTCAGAATGGAGCACTTCCAGGCCTTGCTTCGAAAAATGCTGCATTCTGCTTTTGCGTGCGCTGGCAGAGGAGCAATTCCCACTCCCAGAGAAGGAGTTGCGGGTACCAATCCAACAGCGCCTGCAAGAAGAGGCCGGTTTGAAGATGTGTTGGTGACTTCGGATATGAGGTCATTCTTTCAGCCGACCCATCGACAGGTGTCATCCAGATCCAGCATCAGGGAATGCCTAGACCGTCAGGTGTCCGACTACATCGGGTTAACGGCCGATGTGGACGCTCTGAGGAGTGATGAACCCCTGGACTACTGGGTGGGCAGGCTTGACCTCTGGCCAGAGCTTGCCCAATTTGCAATCGAACTGTTGGCTTGCCCCCTTGTCCAGTGTCCTGTCCGAAAGGACGTTCAGGGCAGCAGGGGGGATCGTGACCGATAAGTGTACTCGCCTAGCTCACGACAGTGTTAACTACCTCACATTTCTAAAAATGAATGAGGCATGGATCTCGGAGGAATTCAACACATGTGACCAGTAGACCATGTATATAGTTACATAGTTACATAGTTAGTCAGGTTGAAAAAAGACACAAGTCCATCCAGTTCAACCTTAAAAACAAATAAATAAAATAAAAAATAATCGTACAATCCAGATACCCAATTTTATGCCCACAATTGATCCAGAGGAAGGCGAAAAAAAAAACCCAGCAGAGCATGCTCCAATTTGCTACAGCAGGGGAAAAAAATTCCTTCCTGATCCCCCAATAGGCGATCGGATTTTCCCTGGATCAACTTTACCTATGTTAGTACCTAGTTATATTATGTACCATCAGGAAAGTATCCAAGCCTTTCTTAAAGCAGTCTACTGAACTGGCCAGAACCACCTCTGGCGGGAGTCTATTCCACATTTTCACAGCTCTAACTGTGAAGAAACCTTTCCGTACTTGAAGATGAAATCTCTTTTCCTCTAGACGTAAACAGTGCCCCCGTGTCCTCTGGGTTGACCGTACAGAGAACAACTCAACACCAAGTTCACTATATGGACCCCTAATGTATTTGAACATGTTGATCATATCCCCCCTTAATCTCCTCTTCTCAAGAGTGAATAAATTTAGTTCCTCTAATCTCTCCTCATAGCTGAGTTCCTCCATGCCTCTTATCAGTTTGGTTGCCCTTCTCTGCACTTTCTCCAGTTCCCCGATATCCTTTTTGAGAACTGGTGCCCAAAACTGAACGGCATATTCCAGGTGAGGTCTTACTAATGATTTGAACAGGGGCAAAATTATATCTCTTTCTCTGGAGTCCATACCTCTCTTAATACAAGAAAGGACTTTGCTCGCTTTGCAAACAGCAGCTTGGCATTGCATGTTGTTATTGAGCTTATGGTCTACCAAAACCCCCAGATCCTTCTCCACTATGGATTCCCCCAGTTGTACTCCCCCTAGCATGTATGATGCATGCATATTCTTAGGCCCCAAGTGCATAACTTTACATTTATCAACATTAAACCTCATCTGCCACATAGTCGCCCAATTAGACAGTGTATTGAGGTCGGCTTGTAAATTGGAGACATCCTGTAAAGACGTTATTCCACTGCATATCTTGGTGTCATCTGCAAAGACAGAAATATTACTTTTGATCCCAGACCCAATATCATTTATAAAGATGTTAAAAAGTAAGGGTCCCAGCACTGAACCTTGGGGTACACCACTGATAACCTTAGACCATTCAGAGTAAGAGTCATTAACCACTACTCTCTGAATTCTGTCTTCTAGCCAATTTTCTATCCATTTACAAACTGATATTTCCAAACCTGTAGACTTTACCTTACACATGAGCCGTGTGTGGGGAACTGTATCGAATGCTTTTGCAAAATCCAAGTATACCACGTCCACCGCCACCCCTCTGTCCAAGGTTTTACTTACCTCCTCATAAAAAGAAATCAGATTTGTCTGACAACTTCTGTCTTTCATGAATCCATGTTGTCTGTTGCTTAAAGTGTTTTTGTTCAGCAAGAACTCATCTATGTGGTCTTTTATTAAACGCTCCAGTATCTTCCCAGCTATAGAAGTTAAGCTAACAGGTCTATAGTTACTTGGTAAAGACTTTGATCCCTTTTTAAATATAGGCACCACGTTCGCCCTGCGCCAATCCAGTGGGACTATTCCCGTCATTAATGAGTCCCTAAAAATTCGATACAATGGCTCTGATATGTCTATAAACGATTTTTTTAATCGAGCACACAGACCTTCTTTCTTCGTTTGGCTCACTTCATTGTACAAAAAAGCACACCGTACTATATGCCTGTACCCTCCTGTTTGAAGAGGTTGAGCGGTGTCATATTTTTGGGGCCCAGCAGCAAGTTGCTGGTATCAGTGCTGCTGTTAGTGCTCTCTATCTCGGTGCTGTTGCTGACTTCCTCCTGGGGCTGTACTTCTGCTGTGCATATTATGAGGGGCTCCCACCATCCCTGTGCTGTGCTGACTTCCTCCTGGGGCTGCTTATTATGAGGGGCTCCCACCATCCCTGTGCTGTGCTGACTTCCTCCTGGGGCTGCTTATTATGAGGGGCTCCCACCATCCCTGTGCTGTGCTGCCTTCCTCCTGGGGCTGCTTATTATGAGGGGCTCCCACCATCCCTGTGCTGTGCTGACTTCCTCCTGGGGCTGTACCTCTGCTGTGCATATTATGAGGGGCTCCCACCATCCCTGTGCTATGCTCATTATGAGGGGCTTCCACCATCCCTGTGCTATGCTGACTTCCTCCTGGGGCTGCTTACGGTGCAGCTGTCAGTGCTGTATATCACGGTGCTGGTGTCAGTGCTTTATGTCACACTGCTGATGTCAGTGCTCTCTATCACGGTGCAGGTGTCAGTGCTGTATATCACGGTGCTGGTGTCAGTGCTTTATGTCACGCTGCTGATGTCAGTGCTCTCTATCACGGTGCTGGTGTCATATCACTCTATCACGGTGCAGGTGTCAGTGCTGTATATCACAGTGCTGATGTCAGTGTTTTATGTCACGGTGCTGATGTCAGTGCTCTCTATTACGGTGCTGGTGTCAGATCACTCTATCACGGTGCAGGTGTCAGTGCTCTATATCACAGTGCTGATGTCAGTGTTTTATGTCACGGTGCTGATGTCAGTGCTCTCTATCACGGTACTGGTGTCAGATCACTCTATCACGGTGCAGGTGTCAGTGCTCTATATCACGGTGCTAGTGATCATCTCCTGAACCCTCTTCTTAGCCTACCCTGACCTTCCCTCTCCTCCATTGCTTTCATGCGCTCCAGAGTCCTGAATTGTCAGAATTTCACATATAAAAAAAGAATGCTTGTAGTTGTCGATCCCAGATTCACCTCATACATGTGTTATGTCATTGGCCATGTGGTAGGACTATGTGTGCACAGCTAGTAATTATTTTGTGGCTGCAAATATGACCTGTAGGTTTGTAAAGTTCGCCTCTTATTGAAGTCAATGGGGCCCGCCGCGAATGTTACGGTTCGCGAATTATCGGCCGCGTTCGCGTTCGCGAAACGTCCCGTCTGAACTTCGTCCATCACTACTTATCACTGCCATTACCAGTATAGCATCTATAGCTGCAGAAATTCCTTTATATACAGTATACCATAGTGTGTAGATGCTATAACTTCCCCACAAACCAATTAATATACACTTATTGTTTTTTTTGTTAACAAAGACTTGTATCAGAATACATTTTGACCTAAATTTGTAGAAATACATTTTTTTATTGGATATGATTTATGACAGAAAGTAAAAAATATTTATTTTCAAAATGTATGCAAAAAATATGCATGTATTATACATACTAGGGGGAGTACAACTGGGAGAATCAATGGTGTTGAAGGACCTGGGTGTTCTGGTAGAGCAGTTTCCAAAGTGAGTGGCATACACAGTTCAGTTTTGGGCACCAGTTCACAAAAAGGATATTGGGGAACTGGAGAAAGTGCAGAGAAGGACAACCAAATTGATAAAAGGCATGGAGGAGCGCAGCTATGAGGAAAGATTCGCTGAACAGAGTTCATTATCTTGTGAGAACAGGAGATTAAAGTTATAGTAAAGTCTATTTTTTCTTTCCATTTAAAAATAACAAACAGAGCAGTCCAGATCCTCCTTCTTTTGGGTCCTTCTTCAGAACTCCTGGTCCCTCCCTCCTGCTGAGTGCCGCCACAGCAAGCAGCTTACTATGGAGGAACCCGAGCCGTGCCACAGTGTGTGTCCATTCAGGCACGGAGCCAAGACTCAGCCTCGCCCCCCTTTTCTCTTCATTGGCTCACTGACTTTGACTGACAGCGGCTGGAGCCAATTATCTTAATGTATAGAATGCATTAAGATAAAAAAACCTTCTGACCTTAGAAACCACTTTATGGGCAGATATAACCAAAATGTTTAAATACATACAGTAAGTGGTCCATATAGTCAACTCGGTCTAACGTTATTCCCTTTTAGGTCATCTGGAGGAAAAGAGATTTAACCTCCAAATACGGAAAGGCTTCTTATCAGTAAGACCTGTGAAAATGTGGAATACACTAGTACTAGTTCTTGCCAGCTCAGTCGATTGTTTAAAAAAAGGTCTGGATTCTTCCCTAAATGCACATAATATAACTGAATACTAATGTTTATAGGTAAAGTTGATCCAGGGAATTTACAATTGCCTCTTGGGGTTCAGGAAGGATTTTTTCCCCCTGATGGAGCAATTTGGAGCATGCTTTATGGGCTTTTTGCCTTCCACTGGATAAAGGCTGGTGTATATGGAGGTTTTCGATTTTTGTGTGCCTTTTTTTTCTGTGGGTTGAACTTGATAGTCTTCTTTCAATCAGATTAACTATGAAGGAGGGAATGACAGGGCCTCCTTAACATGGGTGGCAGTCACTACCGCCCTCTGAAAAGTGACCCAAAGGGGATTTTGTATTGTGAGAACAATTGGCTCAGTGCAGTGTCTCAGTGGCTGAGTTTGACAGGTGACATCACCTGTCAAACTCAACAAGTTGAGTAATGCCGCATACATAGGACTGGACTTTCCGGCAGACTAGGTCAGACGGAATCAGTCTGTCCGACAATCCGATCGTGTGTGGGCTAATCCGATCGTTTTTCATTAAAAACTCAGACGGACCTAGAAATAGAACATGTTTCAAATCTGTCCGACGGACTCAATTCCTATCGGGAAAACCATTCGGCTGTATGCTGGTCCGGCGGACCAAATATGACGCAAGGGAAGCTATTGGCTACTGGCTATTGAACTTCCTTTTTTAGTCCCGTCTTATGTCATCACGTTTTCAAAACGAATGGGGCAAGTCTGTTCGTTCGGAAGGTCCGTTGGAACTCCACCGAAAGTTAGTTGGACCTAGTCTGCTGGAAAGTCCAGTCGTGTGTACGCTGCATTACATTTCCTGTAGCCAAAAAGCAAAGAATTGCATCATCAGCATGTGAATCACCCTCTTCCGCTTCCATGGTAAGCTTTAGATGGGCAGTCGGGGTGTTAAAAATGCAGTTGAACCACCTGTTTTTACTGTCTTTTTTCTGCTTGTGTAAAAGGCAACTAAAGCTGACCATGGAGTACATTTTGGCCAGTTCCTGATGAACCAGGCAAAATTCAAGCCATAGGTGGCCCTGTCAGCACCTTCCCACTCGATACCCTTCAATCTGAGGAGCTGTGTGGAAAATTGTTGGCAGATCAGCAGCTGCATCCAATCAGATGCAACCAATGTTTGGATAATCTGACAGCCACAGGTGCTGGTTGTCATAATACAATAGTTGACAATCTATGACTGGAGGGAATGTGAGGATCTGTGAAGGAAGGGCTAGTGGGGGCTGGTGGAAGCAAAAAGACAGGCACAAATGATTGGGGGGGCCCGATGAGGGGATTGCACTCAACGTTTCTTACAAGTAGATTGGCCAACAGAGAGAAAAAGTTGGACAGAAGAAGGGGAAGAAGACGTACTCTGACTAACGCATTATCCTCATTGGAAAGTGAAATTGTGTTGAGAAAATGAAAGTTAGCTTTTGTTAAGGATAAAGTACAGAGTAGAGTTTTTTCCCTGCTTATGTATATGGGTGCAGTCACACTGCCTATTGAATTGCATAGAGCTGCATAGATGACAATTGTTTTCTATGTTGCTTGCTCACACTGCACTGAGATGTGTTGTGTAAAAGGAGGAGTCCAGCTTTTACCCAACATGCATTTTGTGGGGTGAGGTCCTTCTACACCACGTCAGAAAATGTGATTCCAAGAATTGGCATTTATATGTGGTTCATATGCTGTGTGTCACTTCATTGCAAATTGCTACCATACCTCCCAACTTTAGAATGTGACAAAGAGGCACAATTTTTAAAGGGGCAGAATTCTGTGTGTGCAGAGCACCACTGAAAAGAGTCGGTGTGCCAAGCAAAAACTAGGCATGACCATATAGGTGTGATTTAAACATATACCCACAACAGCTTTAATAAGAATCTCACTTGGCTTTGGAAGATTTAGCAAAAAAGGACAGAAACATATGGAAGAAAATTTGGTTAATTTATAAAAGTATGTACAGTATGTATTTGTTTAGCTACCTACAACTTTTAGTACAATCTTTTTATTGTGTGACAACCCAACAGTTCCTGCGGAGAATATAGTGGTAAATACCAATTATACTGCAAACACATTTGCCATAAAATCTTTAGAAAGCATAATTTGACACTAACTGCTTTGTAACACCTGTTGAACTTACTCACTGTATATACATGTAGCACCCTCCCAGATAAGCTGCTAGGTTTGTTTAAGCAAATTTAGTTCTATGGTTCTCCTGCAATCAGCAGAGCAGCAGAAGCATATGATTGCTTTGGGCTGCTCTTGGCTCTGAAAGCTGCAAGTTTGATTGTTTATCCCGTCTTCTGAAGGCTTCCAGAATGTATTGGGTGGGAGAGTTAAATGAGCAGCCTGAAAATGTGTATGTAGCATCATCAAATCCCCGGGGGAGTGTACCCAGATGGCGGCTATGGAGTTCATAAATAGTTCAAAGCCTCAGAGAGAAGTGTTCTTCCCCAGGAGGAGAGGTCTCCAGCCAGAATGGCTACCTGCCCTTCCAGGAAATCCAGCTGAAGATTCTGCCTATCTCTTTGAGGTTCCAGCTGTGCATAGTTGGGTGGCCTATTCTGCTGCAAATCCTTTGGGAGCTAAAAGAAGGGTTTCACAGTTACAGTCTTGAGGCTTCACTGAGGAAACAGACAGTGTATAGATCCGAGTGAGGGATCCTAGTGACTGTTGCTGCTGTTAACCCCTGGTGCCCTAGTATCAAGTCTTGCCTGGCCTGAAACATTGTTTATGGTGCCCCAGTGCTGTCCAATTCAGTTCCTACTTCTTAAGACAGCCTTTTTCAACCAGGGTGCTTTGAGGTTTCTTCAGGGGTGCCTTGGCAAAGTGTCTAAAAATGGCAAAAGGAAGAGTGTCCTCACATTCTTATTCAGTTATATAGTGTTCAGTGTTCTGGATTTAAACCAAAACTTCCTTAAGCCTCATCCAAGTTACTCTGCAATAAACTTTAAAAAGGCAACCCCTAGAACAGTGATTCTCAAACTGTGCACCATGACAGACTAGTGTGCCGTGTGAGATTTGCAGATGTGCCCTGGGAGTTTTGAAAATATTTAAAATTCCTAGCAGTTTGAAACCTTGAACATATCGAAAAATTAAATGGTAAATCAATGTTGCAAAAGTTAAAAAAGTAACATATATAAAATGGAATCTCTGTCAGTTTTTTCATTCATTGGTTCCTTTCGTAATGCTAGACTTGTGTGAGATCTAATGAGAACTGGATCAAACTAATTATATTATAATAATAGAGACCATTCCATTCTAACTTTGATGCTTATAAATAAAGTTTGTTCATTGTTTAGCAATAGAGAAGTACTTAATCAAGTCTAGAACTCTGAAAATGTTAAATGAAAAGCAAGGAAGCAGGCAAAAGGACAAAGAATATTACAATCGCTTCAATATGATTTGCTCTCAAAAGCAGGCACATCCGTCACATTAAATTTAAAATTAAATATATACAGTATCTCACAAAAGTGAGTACACCCTCACATTTTTGTAAATATTTTATTATATCTTTTCATGTGACACTGAAGAAATTACACTTTTCTACAATATAAAGTAGCAAGTGTACAGCTTGTATAACAGTGTAAATTTTGTTGTCCCCTCAATAACTCAACGTACAGTCATTAAAGTCTAAACCGCTGGCAACAAAATTAAGTACGCCCCTAAGTGAAAATGTCCAAATTGGGCCCGAGGTGTCAAGATTTTTTGTGGCCACCATTATTTTCCAGCACTGCCTTAACCCTTTTAAGCATGGAGTTCACCAGAGCTTCACAGGTTGCCACTGGAGTCCTCTTCCACTCTTCCATGATGACATCACAGAGCTGCTGGATGTTAGAGACCTTGCGCTCCTCCACCTTCCGCTTGAGGAAACCCTAGTTGAGCCCCACAGATGCTCAATAGTCTGGAGACATACTTGGCCAGTCCATCACCTTTACCCTCAGATTCTTTAGCAAGGCAGTGGTTGTATAGGAGGTGTGTTTGGGGTCATTATCTCTGCTTCAGTATGTCACAGTACATGTTGGCATTCATGATTCCCACAATAAACTGTAGCTCCCCAGTTCAGTCAGCACTCATGCAGCTCCATATCATGACACTTCCACCACCATGCTTGACTGTAGGCAAGACACACTTGTCTTTGTACTCCTAACCTGGTTGCCACCACACACGCTTGAAACCATCTGAATCAAATACATTTATCTTGGTCTCATCAGACTACAGGACATGGTCCCAGTAATCCATGTCCTTAGTCTGCTTGTCTTCAGCAAACTGTTTGCAGGCTTTCTTGCACATCATCTTTAGAAGAGGCTTCCTTCTGGGACGACAGCCATGCAGTCCAATTTGATGCAGTGTGCGGCATATGGTTTAAGCACTGACAGGCTGACCCCCCACCCCTTCAACCTCTGCAGCAATGCTGGCAGCACTCATACATCTATTTCCCAAAGACAACCTCTGGATACGACTCTGAGCACTTGCACTTAACTTCTTTGGTCGACCAGGGGGAGGCCTGTTCTCAGTGCAACCTGTCCTGGTAAACTTCTGTATGGTCTTGGCCACCATGCTGCAGCTCAGTTTCAGGGTCTTGGCAATCTTCTTATAGCCTAGGCCATCTTTATGTAGAGCAATAATTCTTTTTTCTTTGCCATTACATGCCATGTTGAACTTCTAGTGACCAGTATGAAAGTGTGAGAGCAATAACACCAAATTTAACACACCTGCTCCCCATTCACACCTGAGACCTTGTAACTTTAACGAGTCACAAGACACTGGGAGGAAAAATGGCTAAATGGGCCCAATTTGGAAATTTTCACTTAGTGGTGTCCTCACTTTTGTTGCCAACGGTTTAGACATTAATGGCTGGTGTGTTGAGTTATTTTGAGGGGACAGCAAATTTACGCTATTAAACAAGCTGTACACTCACTACTTTACATTGTAGCTAAGTATTTTTTCTTCAGTGTTGTCACATGAAAATATTTACAAAAATGTGAGGTGTGTACTTACTCTTGTGAGATACTGTATATAAAAATAAAGTTCTTCACCACAAAAATTGTTAAATGTTTTCAGGTGCGTCGTGAAAATTTTTTGATCTTTTTGGTGCACAGCAAGACAAAAAAGTTTGAGAAACTCTGCCCTAGACTGTTCACTAAGCCACAGGAGTGAAGGATGCTGTTTGCCTGGCTGCCGCTACATAAAGGGAAAAGAACTTGGGACATAAATCAGCGGTCCTTGCAGAGGGATAATGCTACACACAGCATAGGCATGCCACGTTTTCTTACTCCCAAAATATGCTTTAATGACTGTGCTACAAGTAAGAATGTAATGGACATGTACCACACTCAGCACACTCATTTTTTTAAAATGAAACTCTTCCATTACATGTGCTTTTTTTTTGTACACAGCCTACTTTGAAGGAGAACTTCAAGAGTATGTTATGTACTTAGAGTGAAGTGGTCAGGAGTATGTGATATAGAGTCCAGCATACAGGGTGCAGTGGTCTGGAGTATGAAGTATACAACATATTGTCTATTGTGTAGAGGATGCTTGGTGCTGGAATGCATAATGCACAGAATACCGGGATCAGAAGTGTGTAATGCTCAATAAAAAACCAACACAATAGGGCTCCTCCATCCAGTCGTAGGTTATTAAAAAAAGTATAAAAGACAATAAAAATGCCTCCATAGGATCACTGTGAGGCTGCAGAGCTCTGCAGTTATGTGGCTCGTTGGCCACGTCAATTATGAGGCCAACGAGCATCCTCATCTGTGCAAAGTGACCAAATCCCACAAAGAGGGCCAGAAATGCATACTCCTCGAGAGTGGATTAAACTTTTGTGGCGAATGGACAGAGGCTTTGTTCGTAAGTATGTTTTTTTGTCCTGGACTGACAAAGTCGGTGCTGAAGGTGTGTCAGGAGTTTCAGAGTTGTGGCACTCACAAGGGAAAAGCAGAGAAAACAACCCCTCTGGTGCTGATCACAGGAGAGCCCTTTTAATTACTGACCATGGACTTTCTACCAACCAAAGATCAGACTGCCATTACCATAGTTAAACTTTTCTGGAAACATGTGGTGCAACCCTATGGATGCCCCAAGAAGATTTTGTCTGACCAAGGCCCAAACTTTGAGTCTCAGGTGTTGTCACCTTAGTGGCATTCAAAAATCTCATACTACCTCCTATAATTCCCCAAGGGAATGGTGTCTGTGAGCGCTTTAATCGTACGCTGTTGGGGTTGATTCACACTTTGGAGCAAGAGCAACGAGAAAGATGGCCAAAGTATGTCGGTGCTGTTGTCTGGGCTTATAATCAGACAGTGCATAGAGCAACTGGTTATACTCCCCATTTTTTTGATGTTAGGCCGTTGCGGCCATTTACCTGTGGATTTATTATTGGAAACTCCAGAGCCCATCACATCAAGGACCCCTGATGAGTGGGTTCAAGACCATTGGCATCGCCTAACCCGAGCTAAACAAATGGTGCTGGGGAGACACCGGGATGTGGCTGAGGAAAGTAGTCAACTTGCTGCCATTAAAACCAGGAGACAGGGTCTTGGTGTGCAACCCCAGACACATTAGAGGCAACAAGCTGGAGCCCAGGTGGGAGCCCTGCCCATATCGGGTTGAAAAGCAACCTTTTCCTGAATAGCCTGTGTATGATGTTGTTTCAGAGAAGCCAAATGGACCTTACAAGAGACTGCACAGTAACCTATTTCGCCCATGTGTGTTCACTGCAGATTCACTGTCGGCTGAACCTATTCCTGAGTTTCCTCCATCTGCCAGATGGGACAGCAGCCTGGAGATTCTCAATAGTGATTCAGCAGAGTGGTACCTACCCTGCCACCAGTAGAGGAGTAATGCCCCGTGCACACGATCAGATTTTTCGGCGGAAAATGTTCGATGGGACCTTTTTGTCAGACCGTGTGTAGGCTCCATCGGACATTTTTAATCGGAATTTCCATGACACAAAATTTGAAATCTGGATCTCAAATTTTCCGACAACAAAATCCATTGTTGGAAATTCCAATCATGTGTACTCACAAAGTTCCATGCATGATCTGAATCAAGCAGAAGAGCCGCACTGGCTATTGAACTTCATTTCTCGTCTCATCGTACATGTTTTATGTCACCGTGTTCTTGATGCATTTGACCGTGGGTATGCAAGACAAGTTTGAGCCAACATCCGTCAGAACAAATGCATGGATTTTGTTGTCAGAATGTCCGATCAATACCCGATCTTGTGTACGGGGCATAATTCTCAGCTGAAAGAGTTACAGATAATCAGGCTTCTTCCACAACTGTTGAAGCTGAACCTCTTGTGAATGAAGTGTCACCTGTTGGTTCTGATGCAGAGGAGGAACGGTGCCCTGTGTCTCCAGAGGAAGATGGATAGTTGCCAGTTCCGGAGGCCTCGCTTACCCAGGCACACTACCAGGGGACTTGAACTGTTATTACTGTTTATATGCTTGTTATGCTATTGTCTTATTTAATTGCTTTTACCTAGGTGAATGCAGAGGACTGTATTCTTTAAGCGGGGGGGGGGGGGGGGGGGGGGATGTAGGTAGCCACTTCACATATAGTTAACTGTGACAGGACAGTCTTGATGGCTGAGAGGAGAAATGGGGCTACAATTGAATCGTACTTACTTTCTCAATGTCATATTATATTCAGAATTTGAATGTGTTTGTGTTTTCCTGCCTATGAACCAGTGGTGGCTGGTGAAGTTTTTGGATGGGGGGGCGCCAGACCCCGCCCATCATGACCCCGCCCATCAATTTGGTCCCTCCCACTTCTCATAAACCACGCCCCTTATGTAATCTGAAAAAAAAATTGGCGTGGGTTCCCCCTTCCGAGAGCATACCAGGTCCTTAGGTCTGGTATGGATTCCAAGGGGAACCCCCTACGCCGAAAAAACGGTGTAGGGGCCCCCCCAGATCCACACCAGACCCTTATCCGAGCACGCTACCCGGCCGGCCAGGAAAGGGGGTGGGGACGAGCGGGCGCTCCCCCCTCCTGAGCCGTACCAGGCCGCGTGCCCTCAACATGGGAGGGGTGCCTTGGGGGAGGGGGGGCGTGCGGCCCCCCCACCCCAAAGCACCTTGTCCCCATGTTGATGAGGACAAGGGCCTCTTCCCGACAACCCCCGCCCCCTTACGATATCACAGTCCCGGAGGATGCTGGGACTGTCGCCAGGTGACATCAACCCATGTGACCAACCCATGTGACATCAACCCATGTGACACCGCCCCATTGTCCCTATATAAGTGGCAGCGCAGCGAGTCCCTGGCATTGCGGCCGGAGAGATCGTCGAGTCAACATCTCCTGGAGAAGAAGAAGAAGAAGAACGGGCGGCGGCGGCGACAGAAGACCGGGCCACCGCCTGTAAAAGAGCTATAAGAAGGCGCGGTTGCCCGGCAGAAGAACCGAAGAGGGGGACAAGACCCCCGAAGTCGGAAGAAGAGGCCGGCGGCGAGGAAGAAAGCCGGGCTCCTCCGCCAGCAAAAGAGCTACAAGAAGATAGCGGAGGAGTCCGGCGAGAAGACCCCCGAAGACGGAAGACCCCCGGAGCTGTGCAATAAAATATTTTAACCCTGTGTTGTGTTTTTTTTGTACTTTTTTCACAGGTGAATGGGTAGGGGTACATTGTACCCCATACTCATTCACATAGGGTGGGGGGCCGGTATCCGGGCCCCCTTATTAAAGGGGGCTCCCGGATTCCGTTAAGCCCCCCGCCTGCAGACCCCGACAACCAACGGCCAGGGTTGTCGGGAAGAGGCCCTTGTCCTCATCAACATGGGGACAAGGTGCTTTGGGGTGGGGGGGCTGCACCCCCTTTCCTGGCCGGCCGGGTAGTGTGCTCGGATAAGGGCCTGGTGTGGATCTGGGGGGGACCCCCACGCCGTTTTTTCAGCGTAGGGGGTTCCCCTTGGAATCCATACCAGACCTAAGGGCCTGGTATGCTCTCGGAGGGGGAACCCACGTCAATTTTTTTTTAAGAAATTTGGCGTGGAGTTCCCCCTTCAGAGCTCATTCTCTGATTGGCCACGGCAAAAGTCGCCTGGCCTGGGGAAACCTTTCTGGCTGTGAAAGCTTTTTTTCCATTCATTCAGCTAAATGCATGAACATTCTCAACAAAGTAGAAACTAGAAAGCCTTTATGCGGTGACTCACCTCCTGCCTCACTGTCTTGCAGCTCCGCTCAGGCTGAGGAACGGAGCTGCCGACGTCACTTCCGGGTTTCGTGAAGCAGCCGAAAGCCGGAAGTGACCTGCCTGTCTAAGAATGACAATGCTCCCGCCCGTAGAATCACAGTGATTTTACGGGCGGAAGCTAGTCGGCGTTCTGCAGTGCGCCGCAAGGCGGGTTTTTAACCCGCAAATGAAGCGCCATGGATGCAATCTTGTGATTGCATCGACGTGGCGCTTCTCATAGTGCACTGTGACCGGCGCCACAGTACACTATGTTAAATTGTTAAATGACATTTTTTTTTTTTTTTTATGTCTTAAAGGGCCCGTTTTTTTTTCAACTTTATTTATTTTTTTTTTACTTTTTTTTTTTTTACACCTAGGGGGAGGGGAGCGGCACCCGGGTGCCCCCTATGGGCAGGCCGCCACTGCTATGAACACCGCTGCATCGTGGAACCTGCTTATGGACAGCAGTCTATGGCAAATATTTAAAATGTGCCTGAAGAGAGGAATAATAACTACAGTGCCAGTTTACTGAGCTGCATTCTGTATCTTTGGTGAATGGACTGTGAGCCTGTGCCTATGCTATTAAGAGAACGGTTTACTCCACTTTTGTAAATATAATTTTCCACTGTTGCTTATCTGGCAATTGAAGCTATTTCATTCACAATACAATTCATTTTCCTCTATAATACAGCCACGCTAATTCCCCCGCTTACAAGTACATACCTCTTCCTTCCCCACCAGTACAGATCCCCTCCCTCTCCATCAGAACACATTCTGCCCCCTCTAGTATAGAGCCCTTTAGTACAGTTTTCTTTGGTTTTGCATACGCATAAGCTGGTGAAGCTCATTCATATGTAAATTCATTCCATAGCAATTTGCATATAAATAAGCTGTTGGCATAGTATAAAGAGACAGAGCCTTTGTAGGGCACAGCCCCTGTATTTGCTACAGCAGGAGTAGGGTGAAAATGAAGGGCAGTACCACACCATCTGGGACTGTACAGGCTAGTTTGTACTTCTCCTGTGGATCACAGGAGTGCAGTTCGTTTTGCACTTCTGTAAACCATTTTCAGCAGACAGCGGGCTGAAGCCTGTTGTTTCCTAAAGTCACAGAGCCAGTCAAGGCTTGGGCAAAATCACGACAGTGAAGTCAGTATCCACCACCATCTGGCTCAGCCTCAGCACGGCGCTGAGAGCCTGAGCTGACTGCTCCGGCCCCCTCCATAGCCCAGAGCTCCAGTGAGCAAGTAGGAGGCAGAGTAGAGAGCCAGTGACTGACAGTCAGCAGCTCTCTTCTCAGGGGGTTGTGAGAACCAAGCAATTGGCGCTGTCTCATCGCTCGGTTCTCAGTGTTAGAGGCACAAGGGGACAGGATGCTGCATCCAGCAAGGTAAGCATGATTCTTAAAAAACAAAACAAAAAAAAACCCATAATCCCTTTTGATAGCACTAAAACACAGAAATGCATGCTGCATGTAGTAATGCAGTAGTGTAAATCTAGCCTAAATTTCAGGAGTCAGGCAAGGTCCTGCAAAGTAGCATTAGAATTTTCATCAAAGGTCATAAAATGTACCTATCTTGATCTACCAAAGCTATTTGTATTGCAAAAACTGGTCTGATTTAGTATAAATCCGAGTTCACACGAATATCACTTCACTAATCTCTCTCTGCAAGGTTTCTTTGTTATTGAAAGCATCCAAGGTGATGTAGGACCATGTAGGTTTACAGTAGGGGGCAGTATTTCCCAGCTCAGAAAAGAATCAGGTATCGCTACACTTTTTAAAGAGGAAGTAAACCCCTTCAAACCACTTTGACCTACAGGTAAGCCTAGATTAAGGCTTACCTGTAGGTCCAAGCAATATCTCCTAAGCCTATATGGTTTAGGAGATATTTGCCCGAAAATGGGCACCGCTGTCTACGGCGCATGCGCCGTAGACAGCGGCGCGCAGGCGCACTAAATGCGGCAAGTCCAAGAATGGATTTGCCTAATTTGTCGACTCCCGTGCGCATGCGCGGGAGTAACGTCATCGCGGCTTCGCCGAATGGCAGCGGTGGACCTGCGAGACGCGACTCCCGTGCGCATGCGCGGGAGTGACGTCATCGCGGCTTCGCCGCTGTCATTGGTCGGAGCTGCGAGACGCCACCAGCAAGATGGATGCAGCGGACTACAGGGATCAGCGGCGACTTCGCTGGCTCCTGTGTCAGGTAAGCGACACATAATGAGCTACTATGCGATGCATAGTAGTCCATTATGCTTTACCTTTGCAGGGAAAAAAAGAGGAAGTAAACCCATCAGGGTTTACTTCCTCTTTAAACCTGTATTTTTCTTCAGAACAGCACTACAATCTTGAACTTTAGTTATTGGTATTATAATAGCCAGCTTGTTAAGGAACAATTTTAGCACTTAACAGATATACTTAGCACAATTTTAGCACTTTAACAGATATACAGCCCAACTCTGGTAGACTTAAAAAGGATCTCTTGCAGTGGGGTTGCACCTGCACCACAAGGAGTACTTGTGCTGGTGCGCTTTTGCCATGCTTTTCCAGGGTGACAAAAACGCATAAAAAATGCATGAAAGCTATTCCCCATGAAATTCCCCTATGTAACTGTTCACAGTGCAGATGCACTTCGCTTTAACCACTTAAGGACCAGGCCTCTTTTTCAGACTTGGTGTTTACATGTTTAAAACAGTTTTTTTTGCTATAAAATTACTTAGAACCCCCAAACATTTTATATTGTTTTTTTTCTAACACCCTAGAGAATAAAAGGGCGGTAATTGAAATACTTTTTTTCACACCGTATTTGCGCAGCGGTCTTACAAGCGCACTTTTTTTGGAAAAAATTCACTTTTTTGAATAAAAAAATAAGACAACAGTAAAATTAGCCCAATTTTTTTTATATTGTGAAAGATAATGGTACGCCGAGTAAATTGATACCCAACATGTCACGCTTCAAAATTGCGCCCACTCGTGGAATGGCATCAAACTTTTAGCCTCAAAAATCTCCATAAGCGACATTTAAAAAATTCTACAGGTTGCATTTTTTGCGTTACAGAGGAGGTCTAGGGCTAGAATTATTGCTCTCGCTCTACCGATCATGGCGATACCTCACATGTGTGGTTTGACCACCGTTTTCATATGCGGGCGCTACTCACGTATGCGCTCGCTTCTGTGCGGAAGCTCGTCGTGACGGGGTGTTTTTAACATTTTTATTTTTTCTTAATTTTAATTGATTTTATTTATTTTTACACTGTTTAAAAAAAAAAAAAATGGATCACTTTTATTCCTATTACAAGGAATGTAAACATCCCTTGTAATAGAAAAAAGCATGACAGGTCCTCTTAAATATGAGATCTGGGGTCAAAAAGTCCTCAGATCTCATATTTGGGCTAAAATGCAACAAAAAAAAAAAAAAGAATATCTGACATTTAAAAAAATATATACCTTTAAGAGGTATGGGCGGAAGTGACTTTTTGACGTCGCTTCCGCCCTCCTATGGTATAGAGACGAGTGGGGGCCATCTTAGCCTCACTTGTCTCTATGCCCAGCAGATGAAAGGACCCGATCGCCTCCGCCACTACCGACGGCTCCGGTAAGCGGCGGAAGGTGCGGGAGGGCGGCGGGAGGGGGGATGGCACCTCTCCCGCCGCCGATAGCGGTGATCTCGCGGTGAATCAGCCACAGAGACCACCGTTATCGTACAGCCGACCACCGCCTGAAGAGATGGATATCTTGGTTGTGGCAGCAGCTGCTGCCGTTACCGAGATATCCCTCTTCAAAAATAGGACGTACATCGTCGTGCGGCGGTCGGCAAGTGGTTAAAAAGTCCTGCATGCTGCATATTTGATGCAGTTTTACAAAAGTGCACTAAAAAGGCATCTTCTATTGTAAGTCAATGGGAATGCATCAAAAGCTCATCAAAAGCACAACAGTGCGAAATGGTACTTAGTCTAGGGGAAAGTAAAAGCGCTTTACTTACCTGATGCTCCACTCCCCTGGTAGGTGGTACTCTCTTATGCTCCAAGGGTGCAATGTCCTTCACCATAAATATGTGTGACGGACTGGGGTTTATATGGTCACAAAACAGACACCCCAAAGCAAAGTACATATTCATTTTTTTTTTATATTTCTAAACATGTCCCTTCTATTCTATTAATAACCAGTAGATGGCAGAGAAGGTACACAAACAGGGTCTATATAAGGCCACACACCATGTGACTGGAAATTAAACTACTTCCAGCCATAAAGTCAGTGGTCATATCTCATGCTGTTTGTGTGATTCTTTGCAGGTATGTACTCTAAATTGTTCCTAATCTGTATTAACCTGTGATAGAAAGATTCCTAAACATCTTGAGCAGATGCAGAAAAAGTCTCAGCAGATTTTATGCTATAGTTTTGCTGTAATTAGAAGTTTAGAACAGCATGTGTCAGAAACAAGTGAAAAGTGCATAAGAACATGAAAATACTGCATTAGTCAGAACAAATGTCTATGATAAACACTAAACCTTTCTAAATAGGTATATTTAAACCTGATTTATTGAAAATGGCATAGATTTATAGAAGCACATGTTTTCTGTTATTTAATATAGAAAAAAAACTATTGTATGTAAAGCTTATGTATTGCATCATACAGACATGCAATGTGCACCATCTAGTGGTTAAAAAAGAGTACTACCATGAAAATATTTGTATTAAAGCAATGCATTGCTAGTATGATTATTGCACACTTAAAGTGTACCAGAGAGATAAAGATAATTATCTATAACACTGAATAACAGGGATATATATGTTATTAAAATATAGTAATGTTCATTGTTATAACTACGTTTTAAAATACTTTAGTTAAAATCTGTATTATATATATTGTTAATGGTTATAAACATGTGACTATAAAAATGTAAAAGATGTATTGTTATGTAAAAATTAAACTACTTCCAGCCATAAAGTCAGTGGTCATATCTCATGCTGTTTGTGTGATTCTTTGCAGTCCACGCCAAGCTGATCACCTTATCTCATCACGTCTACAATCATCGGCTCTCTTAATTCACATTTTGAGGCCGGTAACATTTTGGGGGCTCGTCCGGGATTCGTTGTGTTACCAGTGAGAGGGAAGCGCGAGACAAGCGTGAGCCTGCTACAGAGCTACAAGGAGAGTTGTGAGAGTCGTCTGCCTCGTGAGTGCAAGTCTTCAGATTGCAACAGAGATGGCGTCTCCTCATCGTGCGCTGATGTGGGATATCCGGAAACAAATTCATCTGCTTAATGAAGAACAGCTGCATAGCCTTGCTATTACGCTGGGAGATGAAAGAGAAGTGGACGTTCCATCAGTGACTGGTACCAACGAAATGGAACTTGTTGAATTTATTAAAGACTACTTGAGAAGTGATCAGCTGGAAAAGTTGGAAGATCAAGGTATGTCTTACCTACTCATCATCCAAGACAAGATCAATGAACTAAAACTTAACAAGGAAAGTACACCAACTGTGGACATTGCAACCGCTGCAAAAAAAATAAGTAGTGGAACTGCAAGGACTGAACAGGTATCGGAGGTGGTGAGATTAACTGATGTTGTTGCTTTTTTGCCACGTAGAGAATTTAAAATGCATGGTGGGGTAATTTCAGATCATGGTTCGGACATGAGTTACAGTAGCGCGTGCAGACAAATTGACCAGGGTCTAACAGAAAAATTCCCTGAATCTGAAATTATACGCACAGTGTTGAGAATAATCAAACCTGGTAATTTTAAAGATATGTTGACTGACAAAGATGATCTTACTGTTGCTGAATTGAAAAGGTTTTTGAAGTCACATATGAGAGAACGAAGTGGTAATGAGTTATTTCAGGACCTTAGCAATGCTGCCCAGCAAGAAAGAGAAACAGCACAACAATTTGTTTACAGGCTAGTGGGGTTAAAACAAAAAGTTCTGTCTACATCACAACATGATAGGCGAGAGCTTAACTATGACAAAAAACTGGTGCAAGGCATATTCCTTCATACACTGTATCAGGGACTAAATGAGAAAAATTCTAATGTTAGACGAGATATCAAGCCTTACGTGTCTGATTTGACAGTAACGGATGACTTTATCATAGAGCAAGTCACCAGATCAGTTGATGAGGAAACAGAAAGGCAGAGACGCTTAAACAGTGCTCCTAAACATAAACCTATTACTGTTCATTCATCACAGACACCAGGTAATAGTGAAAAAGACACCTTGCAAAAGAGAGTTGAGGGAGATGTTAAAGCAAATCACACTGCATTAATGGAACTAACAACAAAGGTCTCTGCTCTCACAAAGAACCTGGAAAAGATGATGAACCAAACTCCTATTGTTGGAAACCAAATGACTAAGCCACTAACCAATGTTCAAGTTCCAGATACAACTCTCTGCAAGCCCAGGTGTGATGATTGCATTAACCACTTGCTTACTGGGCACTTAAACCCCCCTCAGTCCCAGACCAATTTTCAGCTTTCAGCGCTGATGCACTTTGAGTGACAATTACGCGGGCATACAACACTGTACCCAAATGAAATTTTTATCATTTTTTTCCCACAAATAGAGCTTTCTTTTGGTGGTATTTAGTTACAGCTCGGAGTTTTATTTTTTGCTAAACAAACAAAAAAAGATGCAAAAAAAAAAAAAAAAAAATCATGTTTTAATAGTTTGTTATAAAATTTTGCAAACGGGTCATTTTTCTCCTTCATTGAAGTGCGCTGATTAGGCGGCACTGATAGGCTGCATTGGTGGGCACTGATGGGCTGCATTGGTGGGCACTGATGGGCTGCATTGGTGGGCACTGATAGGCTGCACCGGTGGGCACTGATAGGCATAGTTAAGGCGGCACTAATAGGCACAGATAAGGCGGCACCGATGGGCACAGATAAGGCGGCACTGATGGGCAAAGATGGGCACAGATAAGATGGCACGGATGGGTGGCACGGATAAGTGGCACGGATGGGTGGCACGGATGGGCACTGATAGGTACCACAGATAGATGGGACTGATGGGCACTGATAGGTGGCACTGATAGGTGGCTCTGATAGGTGGCACTGCTGGGCACTGATGGGCGGCACTGCTGGGCACTGATGGGCGGCACTGGGGTGCAGCACCTTTGAGCAGATTGGGTGGCACTGTGGGTGGCACTGTGGGGTGGCACTGTGGGTGGCACTGTGGGTGGCACTGTGGGTGGCACTGTGGGCACTATGGGCACTGACGGGGGCACTGACGGGGGGCACTTACTTTTGCTTTTATTTAATTTCAGGATGGCACTGCGGGAGGCAGGTGGGCACAGGCAGGTGGCAGGTGGTCCCTTGTATTGATGGCCGTGATCGGGACTGATGTCCCGATCACGGCCGCCGGTGATCGGCTTTTTTTTTCTCTCCTCGCGCTGTCAGCGCGAGGAGGAATAATAGCCGATTACCGGCTCCGTTCTATCACATGATCAGCTGTCATTGGCTGACAGCTGATCACGTGATAAGGGGTCGGGATCGACCCCTTACACGGATCGGTGATCAGGCGAGTCTCACGGACTCGCCGATCACAGAGCGCGCCGCGCGCGCCCCTCAGGGGGCGCGCAGGCCGCTCGTAACCGGGACTACGTCAATAGACGTAGTCCCGGAAATGTAGGTCCGCGCTAATGCCGTCATTTGGCAATAGCGCGGATCTGAAGTGGTTAAACGAGAGAGTCAGAACTGCTACCATTGTTTCTACTGTGGTTGGACAGGACACAGAGCGGTTGATTGCTTGAAGAAAAGAAGGCAGTCGGGAAACGACAGACGGTCACTGGGAAAGGGACAACCAGTGACCACCTCAAATGATCTGTCCCATGCTAAGGTAAACAGGGTATTCACCCACCGGTCAACTAGAACACTCCCAAAAGAGAATGGATTCTCCAAACAACACGTAGCACAATTAATTGGAGGAAAATGCCTACTGTCATGTCAGATGAATGGTGTACCGGTTGACATGTTGATGGATACAGGAGCTCAGGTCAGCATTGTCGGGAAGGCATGGTTAGAAAAGTTTCTACCCAGTGTCTCCATTAGGCACATACAAGATTTACTTTGTGATGACAACTTATCCATTACAGCTGCAAATGGTTCTCTCATTCCATTCATCGGATGGATTGAAGTCTGCCTGGAATTCAAAAGTAGTGGACATGGAAACTCAGCCATTTATGTGCCAATGCTGGTGAGTGACTGCTGTAATGACAATCCAATTCTTGGGTTTAATGTTATCGAAGAATTGATCAGAGAAAACCGTGACCGACCAAACAGCACCCAAAACCTGACTATCTTGCTGAGTGAAGCTATGAAAGTAAGACAGAGTGTAGCGAATAACATTGTCAATGCTGTCAGTCAAGCAACTGACCCAGGAGAAATATTCGATAGTCGTATGGTCAAAGTGGGGAAGAAGGGACTCCAGATTAAAGGAGGCGAGCTCTGTGAAGTCAAATGCAGAATTAGAGCGTGGCCGAAAGGAGGAATCATGCCATTTGAACCACTTCCCGAATATCCAATTGAGGAAGGACTTGAACTATTTCTTTCAGTGGTAGATGTGCCAAATGGGTTCTCTAAACTGGTGAAGATACCTATACTGAACCGTGCTCAACATGACATCTACCTTCCACCCAGAACAGTATTGGGTACCATTTCTCCAGCAGCTGAGATTCTACCATTGTCTCCAAACAAAGATGATGGAAAGGAAATTGACCAGAAGAAAAGGGTGTTTCATGTAAACCAGTTGAATCAAGTGGACACTGGAAATCAGCTACCCACTAACAAATCTGTTAAGTGGCACCCACCTGTCAATTTGGAAGATCTCTCAGAAGAAGAACAGGAGATAGCGAGACAAATGTTATATGATGAATCAGATGTCTTTGCTCGAGATGAGGGAGACATAGGATGCATTCCTAACCTGAAACTGAGGATAAATCTGAAAGATGAAACTCCTGTCCAGAAACGCTACAATTCGATACCGAAACCCCTATTCAAAGAAGTGAAAGAATATATCCAAAACCTTCTTGACCGAGGTTGGGTAACAAAATCTTCTTCTGCATACTCATCACCAGTTGTTTGTGTTCGAAAGAAGGACAGTAGCCTACGACTATGTGTTGACTTTAGGGAGTTAAACCGAAAGACTATCCCAGATAGACATCCACTACCCAGAATACAAGATCTGCTGGATAGCTTAGGAGGATTTACGTGGTTCTCAATCCTGGACCAGGGTAGTGCGTATCATCAAGGCTTTGTGCATGAAGACTCCAGACATCTGACGGCTTTCAGCACCCCCTGGGGACTCCTGGAGTGGAACCGTATTCCATTTGGATTAACAAATGCCCCAACAGCTTTTCAGAGATGCATGGAGAATGTATTAGAGGGCATCAGAGACAAATGTTGTTCTCCATACTTGGATGATGTACTTTGTTACTCCAAAACTTTTCAGGAGCATGTCAATGATATTAGGCAAGTGCTTAGTCGAATGCGTGAGCATGGTATCAAACTTAGACCGAAGAAGTGTGAACTCTTTAAAGGACAGATTCGATACCTTGGACGAATGGTGTCAGAAGAAGGCATAAAAATTGACCCAAAAGATCTTGAAGCGGTATTACATTTGAAAAGGAAAGAACCAAAAACAGTGGGAGGAGTCAGATCTTTGTTAGGATTCCTGAGCTACTACAGGTCCTTCATTCAAGATTTCTCTCGACTTGCTAAACCACTGTATGAACTTTTGCAGAACACTGAGAAAGAATCTGCTACATCCATCCCCAAAAACAATTGGAGGGAATCTATAAAGAAAAACGGGAACAAAGCACAAGTGCCATCTAAAACACTGATTCAATGGACACCCAAACATCAAGCTGTAGTATCCAGAGTGGTGGACATGCTAACCAATCCACCAATTCTAGCATACCCTGATTTTGATTTACCCTTCGTCTTACACACTGATGCTTCCAATGAAGGCCTAGGTGCTGTACTATACCAACGACAAGGAGAAAAACTTCGTGTTATTGGGTTTGGCTCCAGAACATTGACTCCAGCAGAGCGCAATTACCATCTTCACTCTGGTAAACTTGAGTTTTTAGCTCTCAAGTGGGCAGTCTGTGACAAATTCAGAGATTACTTGTACTACGCTCCAACATTCACCGTTTACACAGACAACAACCCATTGACATATGTATTGAGTACTGCCAGACTGAATGCTGTGGGTCATCGCTGGGTTGGCGAGTTGGCTGATTTCCACTTCGATATCAAGTACAGGCCAGGTAAACAGAATGCAGACGCAGATACACTGTCACGATTTCCGGTGGAACTCACAAAGAATCTGAGTGAGTACACAGAGCTTGTACCATCTGAGGTTGTGTCAGCTATGTGGCAAGGGAGCAAAGCTGTTGACGAAGAAGAGGCATTATGGGTGGCTTCATTGACTCTTCACTCAGAAAGTGATGTGGCCGAAGAATTGCTGAAAGGACAGACAATCTGCCCAATGACTCAGGAGAATATCAGAGCATTACAACAAGACGATACCAACATTAGAGAAGTGGTCTGGCTTAAGGAGAACGACTGGATTCCAAACCACAAAGAAAAGGAGAGTATGACCAACAAAACAAGACGTTTGATACATGAATGGAATAAACTCAGAGTCGATGAAGGAATCCTCTACCGACATTCTGGAACCCGAAAACAGCTAGTTCTACCAGAAAAGTTAAAACCATTGGTCTTAAGAAATCTTCATGACATGGGTCACATTGGTACTGAGAAGGTAACCCACCTAGCACGTGAACGATTTTACTGGCCATTTATGCAAAAAGACATTGATGAATATGTGCTGAAGAAGTGCAGCTGCATCAAACAAAAGCGTCCAAATATCACCGAAAGAGCACCTATGGGTTCGATTACTACCAGTTCACCTTTGGAGTTAGTATCCATTGATTATCTTCACTTGGAGAAAAGCAAAGGAGGATATGAGTATATACTTGTAATAGTTGACCATTTCACACGCTTTGCACAAGCGTATCCAACTAAGAACAAATCTGGAAAAACGGCGGCAGAAAAGATCTTTCAAGATTTCATACCACGTTTTGGCTATCCAGAGAAACTCCACCATGACCAAGGAAGAGAATTTGAAAACAACTTATTTCAGACATTGCAACGATTGGCAGGGATTTCTCATTCAAGAACTACTCCATACCATCCACAGGGTAACCCAGTGGAGAGACTGAACCGTACTTTGTTACAGATGCTTCGCACCTTAGAGGAAGAGAAAAAGTCAGATTGGAAAGAACATCTTCCACATATGGTTCATGCATACAATTGCACCAGGCATGAAGCCACAGGATACTCGCCATTCTTTCTATTGTATGGAAGATCTCCTCGTTTGCCAATTGACCTAATGCTCAACCTAAATTTGGAAAAGGAATCAGAAAGTCAACCAATATTTACTCAGAAATGGGCATCTAGAATGCAAGAAGCTTACAAAATCGCATCCGAGAATAGCAAAAAATCATCTGCTAAAGGGAAGAAGTACTATGACAAACAGATAAAAGGAGCACCTCTTCAACCGGGTGATCGGGTCTTAGTACGAAATCTCTCTGAAAGAGGAGGACCTGGTAAACTTCGTTCATACTGGGAAGAATCAGTACACAGAGTGGTAGAAAGAATCAAAGATGGGCCTGTGTACAAAATTCAGCCTGAAAGTGGTAAAAAGACTATTCGAGTACTGCACAGAAATCTTTTACTACCAGTAAATTACCTACCAATTGAAGGACACATTCCAAGAGTACCGATGAAACAAAGGCAATCAAGTAACAGAAAGGATACCAGAATGGATGTGGACCAGGAGGAGGAATGTTCAGATGAAGAAAGATGGTATTATCCTTATATACCAGAGACTACAGAAAGTCATGATTGTATTGTGTCTCAACCAAACTCTCAAAACGTACAGAAAATCCCATTAAGAGTTTCTGCTGAAGAGTTCTATCCTACAACTACCACACCCAATCTTGAACAAGAACAAAATGATGGAACAGTAGTTGGTGACCAAATCTGGGCTACAGACATGGTGGGACTAGACACTGCAGAATTACCCTCATTAAGTCAAGACTTACCTGTGAACCAAGATATGCAAATAGAAAATGATGTTGATGGAGAAGACTCAACTCCTGTCAGAAGATCTACCAGACAAGCTAAGCCTAAAGAGATCTTTACATATGACACACTAGGTCAGCCAAGATACATACCAAGTCAGATTCACACCATACAAACTCCTACAATGCTAGCTACTCCCAGGACATGCCAGGTAGTTAACGTAGCTCCTTGGTGGCAACAAGTACCTATTTGGGTTACTTAAATCAATAAATAGTGTTCAGATACCAATTGAGTTTAATGTCGGGAGCCATTAACTGAAGGAGGGGAGAGTGTGACGGACTGGGGTTTATATGGTCACAAAACAGACACCCCAAAGCAAAGTACATATTCATTTTTTTTTAATATTTCTAAACATGTCCCTTCTATTCTATTAATAACCAGTAGATGGCAGAGAAGGTACACAAACAGAGTCTATATAAGGCCACACACCATGTGACTGGAAATTAAACTACTTCCAGCCATAAAGTCAGTGGTCATATCTCATGCTGTTTGTGTGATTCTTTGCAGGTATGTACTCTAAATTGTTCCTAATCTGTATTAACCTGTGATAGAAAGATTCCTAAACATCTTGAGCAGATGCAGAAAAAGTCTCAGCAGATTTTATGCTATAGTTTTGCTGTAATTAGAAGTTTAGAACAGCATGTGTCAGAAACAAGTGAAAAGTGCATAAGAACATGAAAATACTGCATTAGTCAGAACAAATGTCTATGATAAACACTAAACCTTTCTAAATAGGTATATTTAAACCTGATTTATTGAAAATGGCATAGATTTATAGAAGCACATGTTTTCTGTTATTTAATATAGAAAAAAAACTATTGTATGTAAAGCTTATGTAATGCATCATACAGACATGCAATGTGCACCATCTAG
The DNA here is from genome assembly GCF_037356315.1 of Lithobates pipiens. Classification (NCBI taxonomy): domain Eukaryota; kingdom Metazoa; phylum Chordata; class Amphibia; order Anura; family Ranidae; genus Lithobates; species Lithobates pipiens. The sequence continues at coordinate 219,898,782 of NW_027507748.1, read as the reverse complement.
TGGTTAAAAAAGAGTACTACCATGAAAATATTTGTATTAAAGCAATGCATTGCTAGTATGATTATTGCACACTTAAAGTGTACCAGAGAGATAAAGATAATTATCTATAACACTGAATAACAGGGATATATATGTTATTAAAATATAGTAATGTTCATTGTTATAACTACGTTTTAAAATACTTTAGTTAAAATCTGTATTATATATATTGTTAATGGTTATAAACATGTGACTATAAAAATGTAAAAGATGTATTGTTATGTAAAAATTAAACTACTTCCAGCCATAAAGTCAGTGGTCATATCTCATGCTGTTTGTGTGATTCTTTGCAGTCCACGCCAAGCTGATCACCTTATCTCATCACGTCTACAATCATCGGCTCTCTTAATTCCCATTTTGAGGCCGGTAACATATGCCCAGTGCTGGACTATGAATCCTGCATTGTTCTTGATGATGTCAGGACCTTAGAGCACTGGAGCATAGGGGGCGAAGAAACAGCAAGGACTGGTCTAACAGTGCGGAGGAGTGGAGGACAAGGTAAAGTAAATTTATTTTAACAAGTCCTCTAGAGTCTAGACCAGTGATTCTCAACCAGGGTTCCTCCAGGGGTTGCTAGGGGTTCCTTCAGCATTAGGCCATTTCTGCCTCTCAGATAAGTTCCCACTCACACCACTGACCTTTTTAGCTATCTGTAAGGAGGTAATTCTTCCCAATGACCACAAGTGTAAGGACCATTCTTCTCACTGACCATCACACTAATGTATCATAAGTTGTAGATTTTTCCTTTTTAGCAGGGGTTCCCTGAGATTGGAGAACTATTTCAAGGGTTCCTCTGTGTTGAAAAGGTTGAGAAAGGCTGGTCTAGACCTAACTGAGCAATTCACCCTGGCAGTGTTGACATGTGAAAAAATAATTTGCAATAATTTTTTTTGTGAATTTAGAGCGCATAAAATCCACTCAAACATTCTTTGTGCTGACAAACGCAGTGTTTAACTAGTAACTGCTGAACTATCATTGCTGCTGAAAATGATGAACAGAAGACAGTACGGTAACCATGGTAAATCAACTTACATGCTTCTCCTCCTCCTTGACAGGAGATTCCTAATTCATTTAATTCTTTTTTTATAATTACCATTCTTACCATGACTATCTGAATTGGCATCAATATATAGGAATACCCTTCACCTTTGGGCGGACGCAGAGGTAATCCCCACGGGCTCCCCAGGCTTTACCTCCATCAGGTCGGTCACCAATATTTTACAGGTGAAGTTTTGAATATTCATGTATATTTTTATGCTTTGAATTTAGGCATTTTTTTTACAATCTAGGTTACATGTGCATTTTGCCTCAAGTGCTCGCTGTCTCCTGTTCTCTCACACTTTGTCATAATGTATATGACAAGCTTTATCATAATCTATTAGTTAGATTTATTGTATTAAATTATAATGAAAAAAGATGAAAATTAGATGTGAGATTGTTAGTGAACACTGTTGGAATATCCAATGAATTTTCTTTCCAATCTCTATATACATTTTTGTGCTAACAATATGCTTTATTGCATATCATTACAGTATATATACAATTTGTTATATAATCTAAGGTCCTGATGAAGCGGGTTACCCCACGAAACGCATAGGCCATATTTCCAGATTCCACAACCAGGACATCAACACACTGGATAAATTAACTATAACATTATGTGATTTTAACTAGTTTTGTCTTCAACGTTTTAAAACAAATCCTTTTTATATGTAGAATAAAGATTTGTTTATTATTTAAAATTTCCTTGGTTTGTGTATTTATCAGACCCCACAAGGTACATGTAAAGTCCCACGCAATTTTGTTCTAATATGGTATATTCTCATTATGGGATGGTACCTGTGTAGGGTCATAATTGTCTCACACTCATCCCCCGTACCCCCTTTACCAACTTACATGCAATGTCATAAATACATGTGTAGCATCCACCACCTTTAGATGGGTGCTAACAGGTTAATGTTAGGAGAAATTACCAGTGCCTTACTGTTTCTTGTTTAGGTCTGGTGGGCTTGATCTGGGTTTGTTAGGAGCAGGAGAATAGAAGGGGGTGTGACCACCTGTTCTTTAGCCTGGAAGACCTCCCTTGCTTGTCTATGATAATGTTCTGGAAGGAAGGCGGGGCAGGGACTGAAGAGCAGGCAGTGTATAAGGCTCTGGCCCAATCAATAGTTTGTATGGGCAGGGGCGGGACAGACATATATACTGAGGTCACATGCTCCCTGGGGGGAGATGGGACTAGAGAAGATCCAGAAAGGCTGCAAAATGTAACCCACAGGAGCAGGGCTGGAAGGCCTGGGGGGTGCAGAGACCCCAAAGCTGGAAAGCCAAGGAACTCAACTGGAAAGTCTGGGTGTTCAGAGACTCCAGAACCGGAAAGTTCACCATTCAAGAAGCTGGAAGTAGCTGCTAACCCACTTGAGTAGACCGGGGATGCCTGGACTTTCTTGAGCTGGCCTGGGGAAGAAATCACAGGAGATGAGAGGCAGGTGAAGCCTGGGGCTTCCAGCATTTCATCAGTACCAGATGTCTTTCAGAGGGGCATTGGCTAGTTCATTAAAGGGAAAGGGTCTATCTACTCATGCAGCACAATCAAGGAGGCAACTTATACTTTTCTGCACTACCCACACAACACAGAGTGCAACATCTGCAATAAAAGTTTATTGTTTCAACTGTTGAACTGTGTTGGTGATTACTACAGGGGGTGGAATAAGCGGGGGTTGAAACCAGCCGTACTGTAATGAACTACACTAGCAGCTCCCAAGGGAGTAGTGCGCTACACATGTTATTGATAATAGTATGCAACTATCAGCTGGCTTAATCTATATGTTGGGGAATATTACAAAATAAAGATATAGAAATTATTGAGAAATTAGAGACTGAGTAGCCATATTAACCACTTCCCGACCATCGCACGCAGATGTACGTCGGCAGAATGGCACAGGCAGGCATATTGGCGTACAGGTACGTCCAGTTTTAAATGCCGCCCTGTCATCGTGAGCACGCCACCGGCGGAGAGCTCACGTGCCGGTCGGGACCCCCGTGAGTCCGGTCGCGGGTCCTGCGGACTCGATCGCCGCGGGCATACTCGCGATCATCTCACGGGGTAGCTGAACAAGGAGATGCCATTGTAAACAGTATCTCCCTGTTCTGCCTAGCAACAAGTGACGCTGATCTCTGCTCCATGTGATTGGAGCAGAGATCAGTGTTCACTAAAACAAAGCCCAGTCCCCCACAGTTAGTAACACACCCCTAGGAACACTTAAACCCTACACTGCCACCCACTGGTTAACCCATTCACTGCCAGTGTCATTTACACAGGAATCACTGCATTTGTATAGCACTGATTACTGTATAAATGACAATGGTCCCAAAAATGTGTCAAAAATGTCCGATGTGTCCGCCATAATGTCGCAGTCACAATAAAAATCACTGATCCCCGCTATTACTAGTAAAAAAAAATTATTAATTAAAATGCCATAAAACCATCCCCTATTTTGTAAACGCTATAACTTTCGCGCAAACCAATAAATAATCGCTTATTGCGTTTTTTTAACCAAAAATATGTAGAAGAATACGTATCGGCCTAAACTGAGGGAAAAAAATGTTTTTTTTTTATATATTTTTGGGGGATATTTATTATAACAAAAAGTAAAAAATTATGCATTTTTTTCAAAATTGTCGCTCTATTTTTGATTATAGCGCAAAAAATAAAAAAAGCAGGGGTGATCAAATACCACCAAAAGAAAGCTCTATTTGTGGGAAAAAAAGGACGTCAATGTTGTTTGGGAGCCACATCGCATGACTGCGCAATTGTCAGTTAAAGCGACGCAGTGCCGAATCCCAAAAAGTGGTCTGGTCTTAAGCCAGCAAAATGGTCCGGTCTGAAAGTGGTTAATAGGAACATTATTATATACTGGAAAGACACGCCATGTACATGGTATTTTGACCTTGACTATTAGGGGTCTTGGGAAAGGGGGAAACTATGGCCAATTACATTCCAGAAGTCTAAAGAGATTAGGGTTTTTCTAATTGTTAAAGGTCAGAGGAGGAGAGAAGATGGAGAGAAGGAATGCAGAAAGGAAAATATGATCAAAGTAAAAAAAAGAAGGGGGACATCAAAATAAAGTAAGCAGAAAAAATTGGTGAAGAAAGGAAAAATAGGTGGCAGAAGTAAAATAGGAAAGTCTAGGATGCTGCACGCAATTTGCAAGCTGACATCAGCAGTGGCAGGCAAACTGATCAGTGGAGTAGGGATGAGCTGAACACCCCCCGGTTCGGTTCGCACCAGAACTTTCGAACGGACCCCAAATTCGTACGAACGTTAGAACCCCATTGAAGTCTATGGGACTCGAACGTTCGAAATTAAAAGTGCTAATTTTAACGGCTAATGTGCAAGATACCCAGGGGACATGGGTCAATGCAAAAAAAAGTTTTAAAAATGGCCGTTTTGGCGGGAGCACTGATTTTAATGACGATTAAAGTGAAAAAAAAAAGTGAAATATTCCTTTAAATATCGTGCCTGGGGGGTGTCTATAGTATGCCTGTGAAGTGCCACATGTTTCCCGTGTTTAGAACAGTCCCTGCACAAAATTACATTTAACGGAAATAACGTAATTTCCAACTGCTTGCGGTTTTAATGTTATATCTGGTTCCTGCAATATGGTTGAAAATCATTGAGAAAAATGGCATGGGTAGCCCTCCCTGCCCATTACCAGCCCCTTTGGGTCTTGTACGGATATTAAGGGGAACCCCGTACCCATATTAAAAAAAGGAAATACGTGTGGCCCCCAGGCCCTGTATACTCAGAACAGCAGTATACAGGTGGTGCAAACAAGACAGGGACTGTGTAGATTTGTTATGTTAAGTTGAATCTGTTTGTAATTTTCAACTGGTACATTTTTAAAGTGTAGCTCCAGTCAAAAAAACGATTTTTAAGCTTTTTGGAAAACATAGGGAAGGGTTATCACCCCTGTATAATTTGTTTTGCCGTCCGTCTTTTTTCATCTCACTTGCTGTTGTCTCCTTCCGTTTGCAGTAGGAGATGTTTGTAAGTTGGATGTTTGAAAGTAGGGGCCTGTCCTATATGCTCTGCAGAAATGGCAGAACAAGGTGTTGGTTTTGCCACAACATTGTAAACCCTCAAAGTGGCTCTTGGTGGGCGCTGGAGCGCCCTGCTGTGAACGATTATATCAAGAATTGTAATTACATGCCATTGTTCAACAGTGGTAGAAAAATTGACCTTTGGTGGTTGTGGTGCTGGTGCCACAACACTATAAGTCCTCACAGTTACTCTGGGTGGGCACAGGAACAGGCCCTCCTGTGAAATATTATATCAAGAATTATAATTACATGTCCCTGTTAAACAGGGGCAGAAAAATTGGGCCTTAGGCACTGGTGCTGGTGCCACGACACTGCAACCTCTCCCATATACTCTAGTTTTAGTGCAGGAATTAGCCCTGCTGCAAAGCATTGCATCAAAAATTGTAATTAAACGCCCCTGTTAAACAGGGGCAGAAAAATTGGGCCTTAGGCACTGGTGCTGGTGCCACCACACTGCAACCTCTCCCATATACTCTAGTTTTAGTGCAGGAATTAGCCCTGCTGCAAAGCATTGCATCAAAAATTGTAATTAAACGCCCCTGTTAAACAGGGGCAGAAAAATTGGGCTGGTGGCATCACCCAGAACCAAAAATGTTCTTCCAGCATATCAGCGGAGGAGGAAGAGGATAGACAATCAACATAACAGGACAGTCACTCAGCATCAGCATAGGCAGTCTTGAAGGGATGTGATATTTCTAAAAAAATTATTTGGTTACATCAGCTTCAGGTGCTTGGTAGCTGTGGGTGATCCAAGACTGATTCATCTTGATGAAGGTCAGTCGATCAACTGATTCGGTAGACAGGTGCACGCTGTGATCAGTACAAAGCCACCAGCAGCACTGAAGGTGCTGTCACGTTACCTGGTAGGAGAGCCCAGAAAGCAGGGAGTGGCGCCTCGTAAGCCTCCGGCTCGAGAGCCCCTGGAGGTGGAGACAGGGATTCAAGAGTTCGGAGGGCACAAGTGCCAGGCCGGGTTGCAGCAATGGAGATCCACCACTGACTGGCACAGGGGGTCAGACTGGAACGGGAGGTGGTAGACAGCGGGCACCACAGGAGCAGCTGGTACTGGCAGACAAGCAGGAACAGCAGGAGCAGCTGGTACTGGCGGGCAGGCAGGAACAGCAGGAGCAGCTGGTACTGGCAGGCAGGCAGGAACAGCAGGAGCAGCTGGTACTGGCAGGCAGGCAGGAACAGCAGGAGCAGCTGGTACTGGCGTTCAGGTGGGTACAGCAGGCGTGGTCAGGAACGAGCCGGGTCAGTGTCTATCGGGCAGCAGAGGTACAAGGCAGAAGGCAGAAGCGTAGTCAGGTAGGCAAAGGGTCGGAGGCAGGCGGCAATCAACAAGGTCAAACAGGCTGGGTTCAGTATCAGGAACAGGCAGGAGCAAGAAGCAGAAGTCACGGGAACGCTGTAGACAGGACAGCACGGGAGAACAGGAGCTGATTCCTTAAATAACCTATTGGGCGCCAAGAACGGTCGCACGGTGAGTTTGCGTGCCCCCGCGGGTAACCTTGCTCCCGTTCGTGACCCCGCGTCCCCGCGTACGCCCGTTCGCTTGGTCGCGCGCCCGTGTGCGCTCGCTCGTGTCAACGCGCACCCGCGTGCGCCTGTTAGGATCTACACGCACACGCGTGCGTTCGTTCGCGCCAACCTGCGTCTGAGGACGCCTGCGGGTGTGAGTCTCCTATGTACGATCGGAACAGTAGGTCGATCGTGACATTGCCCCCCCCCCAAGGGGCAGCCTCCGGATGCCCAACCGTGCCATCTTATCTGGATGAGACCTCTTGAAGGCAAGGATTAGCCTCTTCGCATGCAGGTTGGATTCCGGTTCCCAGGAGTTTTCCTCGGGGCCATACCCCTTCCATTTGACCAGAAACTGAGTCCGATTCTGTCTTCTCCTGCAGTCCAGGATGGACTCGACCTCGTATTCCAGTTCTCCATCAATCATCACAGGTACCGGGGGGTTGGCATTCCGATTGGGAAAGGGGTCCGGAACAGTAGGTTTAAGCAATGAGGCGTGAAAGACTGGGTGGATCCGAAACGACTCCGGGAGCTTCAATTCAAAAGCCACGTCATTCAGCTTCCTCACAATAGGGAATGGGCCCACAAACTTCGGGCCCAGCTTCTTGGATGGGCAGGCCAATTTCAGATTTAGAGTGGACAACCAGACCTGGTCCCCGACCTTGAGGTTGAGCTCCCCCCTTCTCTTCTTATCGAAGACCTCCTTGTTGTGTTCCTGTGTTTTAGCCAGAGTCTCTTGTAGGAGTTTATTGTTGGTCTCAAAGAAATTGAGGTCTTCCTGTACCGCCGGTACTGAACATTCAGGAAGATTACTGGACAGAAAAAGCGGGTGGAAGCCAAAATTTGCAAAAAATGGAGACTGGTGGCAGAATGGATAGAATTGTTATAAGCAAATTCTGCTAGTGGTAAGAGCGAAGCCCAGTCATCCTGGGAGAAGGAAGAAAAGCAACGCAGATATTGCTCCAGTGTTTGGTTGGTTCTCTCGGTCTGGCCGTTGGTCTGAGGGTGATAGGCCGAGGAAAGACGAAGCTCAATTTTCAGGGCCCCACAGAGTGCTTTCCAAAACCTGGACGTGAACTGCACCCCCCTATCTGAAGTAATGTTGGCAGGGATGCCATGAAGCCTCACCACTTCTCTAATAAAAGTCTTAGCCGTCTCTGCGGCCGAAGGGGTCCCCTTCATAGGCAAAAAGTGGGCCATTTTAGTGAGTCGGTCTACTACCACAAAGATTGTGGAAAAATCCTCGGAAGGAGGCAACTCCACGATGAAGTCCATGGATATCATCCTCCAAGGTCTATCCGGAACGGGCAATGGTCTCAGCAGCCCCCAAGCTTTTGATTTGCTACCTTTATTCCGAATACATGTGGAGCATGCCTCCACATATTCCCTGCAGTGCTTCTTCATCTGTGGCCACCAGAAGGTGCGCTGAAGCAAGTCCGTGGTCTTGAGCACCCTAAGTGGCCGGCCAGCAGGTGGTCGTGGCAGGAGCTGAGGACTGCAACACGTACTTCTTGGGGAACGTAGATCTTGTCCTGATGCCAAAGAAGACCGTCTCTAGAAGTTAATGGAATGTCAGGTGGGAGGACCGGATCGCTGGAAGCTTGCTTAATTTGGGTGAGTAGGTCCTCCTGAAGCAGGAGAAAGTTCCCTGAGGAGAGGATAGTATCAGGAGTAGAGAGCTCCACTGGTTCACTGTACATGCGAGAGAGAGCATCGGATTTGACATTCTTAGATCCCGGGCGATACGTAATGTGAAACACGAATCTAGAGAAGAAGAGTGCCCACCTGGCCTGTCTTGGCTTCAGTCTCTTGGCCGACTTAAGATATTCTAGATTTTTATGATCAGTATAGACCAGGATCGGGTGGGAAGCGCCCTCGAGAAGGTAGCGCCACTCCTCGAGTGCCGCCTTGATCGCCAGCAGTTCTCGGTCACCGACATCGTAATTACGTTCAGCCTCCGAAAGCTTGCGGGAAAAGAAGGCGACCGGATGCAAGAGTGACTTAGGCCCCTGTCTCTGGGAGAGCACCGACCGCAACTTCCGAGGCATCCACCTCCAGGATATAAGGCAGGGTTGAGTCAGGGTGTCTTAGGATTGAGGCCGATACGAACAAGTCCTTTAGGGTTTTGAAAGCCTCTTGTGCCCTAGAGGTCCATTGAAACTTTTGACCCTGTTTGGTCAGCTCGGTGATGGGGGAGATGATGGAGGAAAATCCCTTGATGAATTTCCTGTAGAAATTAGCAAATCCTACGAATCGTTGGACCCCTTTCTTGTCAGAGGGAGCGGGCCAGTCTAGGATGGCTGAGATCTTCTGGGGGTCCATCTCTATTCCTTTCACTGAAATAATTAGACCAAGGAATTGAATACTTTGCTGTTCGAAGACACACTTCTCGGGCTTGGCGTACAGGCCATGGAGACGGAGTCGGCCTAGGACATTCTTCACATGTTCCCGGTGCTCGGCTAAGGAGGAAGAAAAGATTAAGATATCATCTAGATACACTATAACAAACAAATCAAGGTAATCTCTGAAGATATCATTTACGAAATGTTGGAATGTAGCAGGAGCATTACATAGTCCGAAGGGCATAACTAAGTATTCAAAGTGCCCGAAACGAGTACGGAAGGCGGTCTTCCATTCGTCGCCTTTACGAATGCGGACAAGGTTGTAGGCACCCCGAAGGTCTAGTTTAGAGAATACTTCGGCCGACCCCAGTCTCTGAAATAGTTCGGGCACTAACGGTAGGGGATAGCGGTTCTTTATTGTGACCTTGTTAAGTGCCCGATAGTCCACACATGGGCGCAGGGAATGGTCTTTTTTCTCCACGAAGAAAATCCCTGCACCTGCCGGGGAGGTGGATGGTCGAATAAAACCCTTCTCCAAGTTCTCGTCCAGGTAGGTTTTCAGGGTTCCCAGTTCGGTTTCGGATAAGGGGAAAATTCTTCCGAAGGGAATCTCTGCCCCCGGGAGCAACTCGATAGGGCAGTCATATGGCCTGTGAGGGGGTAAAGTCTCGGCGCCCTTCTTGCTAAACACATCCAAGAAGTTGTGGTAAACCTTGGGCACAGCCTGTCGGATCTCGGTGTCCGTTTCTAAGCAAAGCAGGGAAGAAAGGTCCGTGTTAACAACTGGGAGACAGTGCTGACGGCAGTAGGCAGACGGGAACTCAATTCCCCCGGTGGACCAATTGATGAGGGGGTTATGGGCCTTCAACCAGGGCATGCCGAGAATAACGGGAAAAAGTGGAGACTTAATGATGTCCAGACACAGGAGCTCCTGGTGGGTTCCGGCGATGATGGCAAAAAGAGGAGACGTCTCCTGGGTCACTGGTCTGGACTTAAGGGTGGAACCGTCGGCCAAATAAATTGAAAGTCCCTTTACCCTAGGCCGAAGCGGGATGTTATTTCTTAAGGCAAAGGACAAGTCCATAAAGCCGCTGCAAGCCCCAGAGTCAATAATCGCGTTGGTTTTGATAGTCCTTCCTGAGAGCTGCAAAAGAAGAGGCACAGCCAGATGAGAGGTGTTACTAAGCAAGGCAGAAGAAGAAGCGGGAGGAAGGAGGAGGCACTTACGCAATTTGGCAGGGCAAGTGCGAACATAATGTCCCGGTTCTCCACAGTAGAGACACAGATTGCCGGCTCTTCGACGTTGGCGCTCCTCAGGTGTCAAAGATGGGCGAAGGAGTCCCAGCTGCATGGGCTCTGGAGCATCTGGAGAGGGTGGAACAGGAGCGGAGGGAACCGGAGAGTTGGAACTTGGAACCCGTGGTAACATCCAGACAGGGCGTAGAAGAGGTAGAAGAAGAGCGCTCCAGGCGACGTTCTCTTAGGCGCCTATCAATCTGGACAGAGAGGTCAATGAGTGCTTCTAGGGTTTCAGGGATACCAACGCGAGCCAGTTCGTCTTTTAACGATTCAGAGAGGCCCATCCGGAACTGGTAGCGGAGGGCCGAGTTATTCCAGTCTGTGTCGGAGCTCCAGCGTCTGAACTCAGACACGTAATCCTCCACCGGCCTGCGACCCTGTTGGAGCGCATGCAGGGCTGCTTCTGCGGTGGCAGCCAGCTGGGGATCCTCATACAGATGAGACATCGCTTGGAAGAAGGTATTTAAAGTGTCCAGAGAGGGATCCTTCCGTTCCAAAAGACGATGCGCCCAGGCCTGAGGCTCGTCTGTCAGTAGCGAAATGACGAACCCCACTTTAGTCGCCTCGAGGGAGCTGTAAAGCGAAGAACTTGTTTCGGTTGCCGGAGAAACGATCTGGAGTGGGGACCCTTGGTTCAGGCGGCAACATCACCACTGAAGGTGGAGCTGGGGGTCCGGGAACAGCAGATGATGAGGCAGATAGGGCCTGGACCTGTTCTTCCAGACGACCGTAGCCTTCCTGCAAGTTCTTCACCGCCTGGGTAAGACCGGCTAGATGGCGGCAGAGCTCGTCCATTGGGGAGGCTCCCTGCGTGGGCTCAGACATGGCTGTCCTGTACTGTCACGTTACCTGGTAGGAGAGCCCAGAAAGCAGGGAGCGGCGCCTCGTAAGCCTCCGGCTCGAGAGCCCCTGGAGGTGGAGACAGGGATTCCAGAGTTCGGAGGGCACAAGTGCCAGGCCGGGTTGCAGCAACGGAGATCCACCACCGACTGGCACAGGGAGTCAGACTGGAATGGGAGGTGGTAGACAGTGGGCACCACAGGAGCAGCTGGTACTGGCAGACAAGCAGGAACAGCAGGAGCAGCTGGTACTGGCGGGCAGGCAGGAACAGCAGGAGCAGCTGGTACTGGCAGGCAGGCAGGAACAGCAGGAGCAGCTGGTACTGGCAGGCAGGCAGGAACAGCAGGAGCAGCTGGTACTGGCGTTCAGGTGGGTGTAGCAGGCGTGGTCAGGAACAAGCCGGGTCAGTGTCTATCGGGCAGCAGAGGTACAAGGCAGAAGGCAGAAGCGTAGTCAGGTAGGCAAAGGGTCGGAGGCAGGCGGCAATCAACAAGGTCAAACAGGCTGGGTTCAGTATCAGGAACAGGCAGGAGCAAGAAGCAGAAGTCACGGGAACGCTGTAGACAGGACAGCACGGGAGAACAGGAGCTGATTCCTTAAATAACCTATTGGGCGCCAAGAACGGTCGTACGGTGAGTTTGCGTGCCCCCGCGGGTAACCGTGCTCCCGTTCGTGACCCCGCGTCCCCGCGTACGCCCGTTCGCTTGGTCGCGCGCCCGTGTGCGCTCGCTCGTGTCAACGCGCACCCGCGTGCGCCTGTTAGGATCTACACGCACACGCGTGCGTTCGTTTGCGCCAACCTGCGTCTGAGGACGCCTGCGGGTGAGTCTCCTATGTACGATCGGAACAGTAGGTCGATCGTGACAGGTGCGTTCCGAAAGAACGCTGGATGCAGGACAGGCCAGTAGCTCAATTGCATACTGTGCAAGCTCGGGCCAGTGATCCATCCTCAAGATCCAGTAAGCCAGAGGATTTTCGGTGGGAAAGGTGTCCAAGTCTGACCTTGCCCCTAGGTATTCCTGCACCATGTAAATCAGACGCTGGCGATGGTTGCTGGAACTGATCCTACCTTGGGGCTGCGGACTAAAAAATTGCCTGAAAGCATCGGTCAGACGGCCACCTTCTCCACCGCTCCTTCTGACCGATGCCTCAGCAACACGTTGTCCAGGACCAGGAGTTTGTAACCTCCCAGTCTCTGGAAACGCGTTGCACAGACCTTTCTGCAAGGCCTCCCGGAGATGTCTCATCCTCTGCTCCCTCTGCGACGGCAAGATAAGGTCGGCAACCTACCCTTGTACCGTGGATCAAGGAGAGTGGCCAGCCAGTAATGGTCCCTCTCCTTGATCCGAAGAATACGAGGATCCTTCCGCAGGCTTTGCAGGATCAGGGAGGCCATGCAGCGTAGGTTAGCTGAGGCATTCAGTCCAGAGTCCTCTGGGTCACTAAGGACAACATGATCCGCAGCTACCTCCTCCCAGCCACGTATAAGTCCACGGGTTTCTTGAGACTGTAAATCATCCCTACAAGACTGCTGCTGCTGATGCCAGCCTCCACCTCCATGCTGACACAATCATCCTCCTCCTCCTCCTCCTCCTCATCCTCTTCCTGTGTGATGGGTGGCACAGCAGGAACACTGTCTGGATAAAGGGGGCCTTGAGAGGCAAGGAAGTCCTCCTCTTCCTGCCTCTGTTCGGCCTCAAGTGCCCTATCCATTATTCAACGCAGCATATGTTCCAAGAGGTGGACAAGAGGTACAGTGTCACTGATGCATGCACTGTCACTGCTCACCATCCTTGTGGCCTCCTCAAATGGTGACAGGACAGTGCATGCATCCCTGATCATGCCCCACTGGTGTGGTGAGAAAAAACCAAGCTCCCCTGACCCTGTCCTGGTGCCGTAGTCACACAGGTACTCATTGATGGCCCTCTGCTGTGTGTGCAGCCGCTGCAGCATGGCCAACGTTGAGTTCCACCTGGTGGGCATGTCACATATAAGGCGGTTCTTGGGCAGGTTCAACTCCTTTTGGAGCTCAGCCAGCCAAGCACAGGCATTAAATGATCGGCGGAAATGCACACAGACTTTCCTGGACTGCTTCAGGACATCCTGTAAGCCCGGGTACCTGCCCAAGAACCGCTGCACCACCAGGTTAAGGACGTGAGCTACACAGGGCACATGGGTCTGTTGTCCCTGTCGGAGGGCGGAGAGGAGGTTGGTGCCATTGTCGCAAACCACCATTCCTGGCTTAAGCTAGCATGGTGTCAACCACCTCTCGGCCTGCCCCTGCAGAGCTGACAAAACATCCGCCCCAGTGTGGCTCCTGTCCCCCAAACGAACCAGCGCAAGAACGGCATGGCATTGTTTTGCCTGCGTACTTGCGTAGCCCCTGAAACACCTACGGAGCACTGTTGGTTCTGAGGACAGAGCACTGGAAGAGGCCATGGAGGAAGAAGAAGAGGAGGGGGTGGAGGAGAGAGGTGTGTCACAACCAATAGTAGCATTTTGGAAGCGTGGTGGCGGAACAACCTCCAACACTAGTGCACTTTGTCCTGCATCCTTCCCAGCTGCCAGAAGAGTGACCCAATGGGCCGTGAAAGACAGGTAACGTCCCTGTCCATGCCTGCTGGACCATGAGTCAGCGGTAATATGCACCTTACCGCTGACTGCCTTGTCCAGTGAGGCAAGGACATTGCCTTCCACATGCCGGTAGAGAGCCAGAATCGCCTTCCGTGAGAAAAAGTGGCGTTTGGGGATCTGCCACTGAGGAACCGCACATTGTACAAACTCATGGAAGGGGGCCGAGTCTACCAACTGAAAAGGCAGCAGTTGAAGTGCTAGCAATTTAGCCAAGCTAGCATTCAACCGCTGGGCATGTGGATGGGTGGGAGTGAACTTCTTTCGCCGGTCCAGCAGCTGGGGCATGGACATTTGCCTGCTATAATCGGACGTGGGTGTACTGCTAGCAGAGTGCCCGGAAGCACTTGGCTGTGATACACCTAATTGTACACCTTCATTCCTCTCAGAGCAGGTTTCAGAGAGGACTGAATGTCTAGTGGGGTTGGAGATCCCAGTTGATGAGGAGCAAGGAGAGGTCCGCTTTGTTCTTTGGTGTGGGTCTTTGAGGTACGCTTGCCAAGGAGCTGCATGGCAGGTCAACATATGTCTGGTCAAGCATGTGGTGCCCAAGCGGCTGATGTTTTGGCCACGCGAGATACGCTTGAGACATATGTTGCAAATAGCAGCTGTGCAATCTGATGCACTCGTCTCAAAAAAGGCCCACACCAAAGAACTTTTAGAATAACGCGCAGAGGCAGCGCCCTGAACAGGCGGAGCTCTGCGGTGTGATTCAGTCGGTGTGCTGCCCCTAAGCTTGCCCCCGGAGGGCATCCTGCCTCGTTGGACATGTGCCTCCTCCTCCTCCTCTCTCCTACCAGGCACCCACGTGGAGTCAGTGCCCTCATCATCCCCTCCCTCTTCATCGCTGGAGCAAACCTGGCAGTATGCTGCAGCTTGTGGAACATGACTGCCAGATTGCTGTCCTTCTTGAGAATCCCCTCTCTCTGCATTCACGCTACTGCCTTCCTCTAGCTGAGTATCATCATCAGAGCCTACAAAACACTGGACATCCTCCTGGAGCATGTACCCAACACTGTGCTCAAAGAGTTCAGGAGACTCCTCAGGAGGACGTGGTGGGTCTAGGGAAGGAGTCACTGATGATGACATTGAGAGGAGGCAAGATGATGCGTTGGCAGCTGCTTTGCTAGTACCCTGAGCCTGGGTGAGAGACGATGAGGAGGATGAAGAGGGCTTGGTCATCCACTCTACCAAGTCGTTGGCATGTTGAGGCTTAACATGTCCAGCTGCCGAAAAGAAGGACAAGTGTGTCCCATGACCACGTGCTGATGATGACGATGCACTGCGTCCACGACCAGCACTGTTGTCTCTAGACACAGAGCCTGCTTGCCCTCTTTTATCGGCTTGCGCCTGTCTGCCTCTCCTTCCTGGCCTTCCAGACATGGTAATGGCCTGAAGGGAGTTGGGAAAACCAGCAATTGGATAGTGTATATTGTGCTGGAGGCACACACAACTTCCACTAACTCCTGCAGATGGCAGATGGCTCAAATAGAGAAGAGCTATGTAGGTGGATATAGCGGTGTATACTGGGTTCAGAGCACGCAGACAGCACGCACAATCTCCTACCACTGACTGCAAGCTCTATTTAAAACGAGCAAGATAGTTAGCTATATAGGTGGATATAGCGGTGTATACTGGGTTCAGAGCACGCAGACAGCACGCACAATCTCCTAACACTGACTGCAAGCTCTATTTAAAATGAGCAAGATAGTTAGCTATATAGGTGGATA
Organism: Lithobates pipiens; assembly: GCF_037356315.1. NCBI lineage: Eukaryota > Metazoa > Chordata > Amphibia > Anura > Ranidae > Lithobates > Lithobates pipiens. The sequence goes on along the minus strand of NW_027507748.1, from coordinate 219,883,280 downwards.
TAGCGGTGTATACTGGGTTCAGAACACGCAGACAGCACGCACAATCTCCTAACACTGACTGCAAGCTCTATTTAAAATGAGCAAGATAGTTAGCTATATAGGTGGATATAGCGGTGTATACTGGGTTCAGAGCACGCAGACAGCACGCACAATCTCCTAACACTGACTGCAAGCTCTATTTAAAACGAGCAAGATAGTTAGCTATATAGGTGGATATAGCGGTGTATACTGGGTTCAGAGCACGCAGACAGCACGCACAATCTCCTAACACTGACTGCAAGCTCTATTTAAAATGAGCAAGATAGTTAGCTATATAGGTGGATATAGCGGTGTATACTGGGTTCAGAGCACGCAGACAGCACGCACAATCTCCTGACACTGACTGCAAGCTCTATTTAAAACGAGCAAGATAGTTAGCTATATAGGTGGATATAGTGGTGTATACTGGGTTCAGAGCACGCAGACAGCACGCACAATCTTCTAACACTGACTGCAAGCTCTATTAAAAAAGAGAAATATAGCTAGCTATATAAGTGAATATAGCGGTGTATACTGCATGCAGGGCACGCAGACAACAACCACTACAGAAGAGTAAGAACGAAAAATCGGCCAATAACGATCGGTGTATACTGTGTTGAAGGTACACAGAACACCCACTAACTGCTACAGACGCCAACACACTACACAAGGCCGCCGCACTGGCGGCCTTATATAGTGTGGGGCTTGTACTACACAGCCAGAGCTATGATTGGCCACAGGCATCCTGCCTGTGGCCAATCATGCCTCTCCTCGCTGCTGGCGCTGTGATTGGCCAAGCATGCGGGGTCACAGTGCATGCTTGGCCAATCATGAGCCAGCAATGCACTGCGCCATCGCAGTGCATTGTGGGCCGTGAGCGCCACACCAATTTGGCGTGAATGGCCCATAACGTTCGGAATTCGCTGAATGGGCGAACAGCCGATGTTCGAGTCGAACGTATGTTCGACTCGAACACGAAGCTCATCCCTACAGTGGAGCTTGGCTCCTCTCTTAGTGCCTGCTGGTTTGTTAATTAGCAATCGGTTGATCAACAGGTACTGGCAGAGAGCTGCCATTTGTCGACTTCCAATCCAGGCCAGGGCAATCCACATGTGGTGTTAGTGCGGCTCTGCCATGATGGCCTGATTCCCAGGACCAAGTGACCGTGACTTCATGCTTCTCCATCTCTCGCAGATGAACACTGGACTTCAGAAAGTCTAGACCTTTGTGCAGTAGTTAGGGTGGCACCAGTGAACAGTGGTAATAGATATCGGCTTGTTAGGAAAGATTTAGCATAACCTTCATTTTTTTAAGGTGAACAAATTCTCCACAGAACAGAACCATAGAAACAGAAACAGAAGAGAAAGAAATTCTCCACAAACAGAACCATAGATTCTCTTATGAATTTGAATATTTTTGAAGAAAACAAGGTGGGCAATTTTTTAATTCAAATGCAAACAGATGACCATTGCCCCCGCCTAGGGGCAGCCGTGAAGTGGCTGGCATTGCCCTTCTATGTGCGCCTTGCTGCAAAGATGCCATTTGTTTGTGCTGTTGGAATATTGGTGAGAGGATGCACTGGACACCTTTTCTGCCTTTGAGCTATATTCCAGGTGTCCAGTGCGCCCCTGTGCTTTTAAGGAGGGGTGGGCTCCCTCCAGGCATACCTGCCCTCTCCCCATCCATTATTATGCACGTGCTTCTACTATAGAGGATCTCAGAAGTTTATAGAGTTAGGACTGTAGACAATACTGGGGTGTCGTGAAGTGGCTCTGAAGCTTAGACATGTTTTTGCAAATGTGTGCAAACTAAAACCCTGTTTTTAACACATACTGTTAGCCCTTGTACACACGGTCGGAGATTCCGACAACCAAATCCGTCGGAGTAATTCCAACGGATTAATTCCGGAAGAGGTCCGGAAGTGATGTTGCATACACACGGTTGGACTAAGTTGTCGGAAAATCCGATTGTACATAACGTGATGACGTTATTTCGTTACGACGGGACTACGTTCAGGCTAGTAGCCAATAGCTTTGGTCTAGGAATTTGATCTGAGCATGCGTGGCACTTTGCCCATCGGAGTAGGCTACACATGATCGGAGTATGTCCAATCGGAGCATTTTGTTGGAAAATTTTACTGGCAAGTTGGAAAAGTTGGTCTGACGGAAACAGTGCGATTGAGACCACACACAGTCGGAATATCCGACAAAACGGTCCGATAGGACACATTCCGTCTGAATCTCCGACCGTGTGTACAAGGGCTAAGACAGGAGCATTTGGTTGGTTGCAGGCTGGCCAGTAAGTTGAGTTGAGAATTTTCTTTGGTTTTGTTTTACAAATAAACGTCAGCACACCTCCACTAGTATGCACTCACCTGACAATGTGCTGCGACCATCAACAGTAAATAGCGCTCCAGAGGATAATAGGGTCAGGTTCTCCCTTTCCACATTCCAGCTCTGATGCCCTGAAAGACAGGGCTTTTTTTCAGGAGGAATGCGGGGGAATGCAGTTCCGGCACCTCCAGCACTGAATGTATGTAATAGCATGGGGTGTGGGGGGATCTATTGTCACTGGTGGGGATCTGTTTTGTGTGAGGGTCTATTGTTGCTGATGGGGAATCTATTGTTGCTGGGGGTCTTATATTGCTGGAAGAGATCTACTGTTGAGGAAGGGGTCTATTTTTTACTGGCTGCTGGAGGATCTATGATGCTGGCTGCTGGGAGATCTAATGTTGCTTGGGTGGATATTTTTTCACACACATTTGTTTTTTATTTTAACTTGGTTATCCTGCCACTAACTCACTTCCTGTCCTTGGGCAGCAACTGTACTGAGCTGCATTGTCACACTAGGATAGGGATTGTGTAAGGACTATATAACATCTCTCACTTTTCTCTTTAACAAGGGGAGGTGTCCAGCAGGGAACAATGTTAACTGATTGTCTAGAGCAGAGGTGTCAAACTTAATTTCACTGTGGGCCACATCAGCATTATGGCTGTCCTCAAAGGGCCAATTGTGTCTGTAAGACTATATAAATGTATGCAAGGCTTTTTTTCTCAGAGAATATGTATATGCAACCCTCCCCCCCCACCAAACCACATTGAATGGTGGGTGTGGCCAAATTGCATTAAAAGTGGGAGGATCTTAAAGTGGTAATAAATACCAGGAGTGGGTTATGTGCAGAGCTCAGAGGTGCACTAAGTGCAGAGTACAGAATTAAAGGGTGCGCTATGTACAGAGTGCAAAGTTCAGGGGTGCACTACGTACAGAGTGCAGCGTTCAGGCATACCCTACATACAGAGTGCAGAGTTCAGGAGTGCCCTACATACAGAGTGCAGAGTTCAGGGGTGCGCTATTTTCAAAGTGAAGAGATCAGGGGTGCATTACATACAGCGTGTAGAGTTCAGGAGTGCGCTATGTACAGAGTACAGAGTTCAGGGGTGCCCTACGTACAGAGTGTAGAGTAGAGTGCTGAGTTCAGCGGTGCGTTACGTAGAGAGTGCAGGGTTCAGGGGTTTGCTATGCACATTGCGCAGGGTACAGCTCTCTTTCACAGGCTGTTCACATCTCATGTCCACCTAGGGTTGCCACCTTTTCTTCAAGCCAAACCTGAACACTTTAGCGGCCTGGGACACCTTTGAGTAGTGCGTACAGCGTGCTGCAGCAAAATGTGTGTGGCCAAATTGCTCTTGCTGACATCATCACCCTGCCCCCCAGTGATGCCCCTAGACAGCCACCCACAGCTCCCTGGTGGCAACAGATTTGTGCGTGACTATCTTGGATACTTGGGGAGCCACAGCCTGTTCTGAATAATGTGTCAGGGATTCAGTCTGCCTGAAACCTTGATGAATCTTGATTCAAAACCTTGACTGTCCTGGTGAATCCTGGACAGGTGGCAACCCTATGTCCACCCTTCCCCTGGGTGCGAGGTCCACATGAAATGGCCTGGAGTGCTGGATTCAACCTGCGGGTCTTGTGTTTGACATGTGGTCTAGAGCACCAGGCCATTTCCTGTGGCCCTCACTCCTGCAGCTGTTGCACACCCCTTGTCTCCGCTCCCCTTCTGATAGTGGGGGGCTTTTGACATCTGATGTAAGGGGGAGTAGGGTGCTCTGGACATCTAGTCTTACAGATCCAACCAGCCCTTTAAGGCAACCATAATGCTGATAAAATCGGCAACGAAATGGAGTTTGATACTCCTGGTCTAGAGGCAGAGAATACAGGGTTATTTTTTAAATAACAAACATGAATCTGTGTCCCACGGGTTGCAGGAAAAAAATGGCTTGATTCCCCCATCAACACAGGCAGTGTTGATGGGGAAATCCCTGCTGTGGAGCCTGGTAATAGACTTGGGGGGGGGGGGGGGGGGGGCAACACGTTTTTTTTCAATGATTTTTTCCTTTCCAGTCCAACATTCCCAATCACAAGTATATTTTACCATCCAGGGTCTATATTTATCTATCATCTCTTCCCTTGGGGTCAGTTGGTAGGCTTTACCATACTTGGACACCCTGCTTGATTTGATACTGTTACCCATCCTTATGGATACCGAACCCTGAAATAATTTCCCAACCTTAAAATGGTTGTCCCCCAGAGGCAGCTAAACTCTGCCCAATGATTGGGTTGACAGGTACCACCCCTGTCACCATTGCTTTTTTCACTACTTGTCAGAACAATATTTTAACTTTTCCCTGTTCTTGACTATAGTCCTTTAAAAAAAAAATGTGGAGATTTCCCGAACTCAATAGTTCAATCTCCCCCATGGACTTTTCCGAAGTATTCTAAAAGATGGCTTAAAGTAGGACTATTAGTCCTATTATCTCAAGAAAGAGTGGATAATCAAGAAACTATATGAATGCTTGGAGTACAAAAGGCAGGCAATTGAGGCACAGCTATTTGCAGTATGGTTCACAGCAGCCACAATATAGCCAGTGTTCACAGGTCTACAAAGCTTACAGTTAGTAGATTACAAAAGAAGACAGATGAATACACATCAAGATCATTCAGTGTGACTACCACAGGTGCATTTCAAAAACTGGCCTAATCTCATTCAAGGGTCAACTGAAATAATTTTTTCACTGCCTCCAAGAGTCCAATCGGAGCCCTTATCATTCACACTTACACCCTCCTGCAATTAGTATGTTTTCTCATTCTCTCTCAGTACAATTTTATTTTAATTATAGTATTCAAAATCAGTCTCATCAAAGTATTAGTACAGACAAAATGTAAAAAAAAAGAAGAAGTTTGCTAGTCTGGGTATTTATTTAGACAGGGGAGACAGAGGTGAAAACAAATGACAATACAAAGGACATAAAAAATGCTTAGCGTTTCTGGACTTAGGACTTTATAGATCAGCTCTGTCTTCCTTCCAAGAAATAAAATTCACCCAAATGTTGAAACTCCTCACAAAGGGGTATCATCTGTTTTGGCGGTTTCTACCTACCTCACTTATTCGCTTAATAATAAATAAAAGAAGTGGTTACAACTTTTTTCTATATAAGAATCTAGTCAATGGTTTTGCAGCTATTGCCATAAAAACCAATAACCAATGACAACTGTGCTAAAAAATAAAGATCTAATTTAATTCATACAGAAAAGAACCGCTCTAGTAATCAATTATTACCAAATATAATGTAGATGGTAAAAAATTAAAAGCAGTGATGTTACAAATACAGTGTTGCCAAATGCCAATGGACAAAAACAATTACAGAAACAGGAAGTTACACACAAAGAAGGGAATGAAATTACAATACACTGAAAAACCTCATGTTCCCATGCTGCAACAGATCAGGAGCCAGTGGCGGAATTACCAGGGTACCAACAGTCGTGCTTGCGACTCGGCCCTGTGGCCCATGTGGGGGAGCCCAAAAGCAGGCATCCCAACCTGCAAAAACTAATTTCAAGGAGGCGGCACCCAGGACCCCCCCTCCACGCGGCAAAATATTTTTTTAATCACTTTTTCAATATTTTTTTACAGTGCTTCTGGGGAAGGGGGTGGGTTACAGTGGACGGTGTCAGTAGTTTTTTTATTTTTAATAATTGATTTTTTTTACAATTTAATTTGTTTAAAAAAAAAAAATCACAATTCTTTTTGGAGGGAGGGGGTTGGGGCAGTGGATAGTGTTGGTAGGATAGGGGAGAGTGGTGGCAGTAGTTTTTTTATTTATTTATTTTTTACACTTTTTAATTTTTTAGAATTTTATTTACAATCATTATTTTATATTTTTTGGCTGGCTTTGGTGTGATGTCACAGGTCTAAACAGATCCCTGACATCTCCCCTTTGAGACAGAGAAAAGGACTGAGGACACAGATTTCCCAGTCCCTTTCTCAGCACTAAAGATGAATGAACAGGAGACAGAGGCTCCTGTCCATTCATAAACAGTTTACAGATCTGAAGTGCTTTTGCATAGTGTAGCATCTGCAGGTGCCTGCAGACCAGCAATAACATTTGCAGCGGTAGGCAAAGCAATATTGTGTTGAAGTGGAGAGAAACAAGGTTGTAACAGCTTTGTAAGAACTGTAATTGGCAGGTGGAGGTGTCAGTAGAAGTCATTTGATGTTCTTCAAGAGCGATGTTGCCGGCAGTCATGGCAAAGAGGACATTATGGCTAAAGCTATGGTTGGTAGATTCCTCCTTAGAATGAAACTAGTGCAAGATACCACACAAGGGATCCAATCTATTTGGGAGTAGACTGAATAGAGCCATCCCAAGGGTGACCACTGGCAGGTCAGAATGGATGTCATCTCACAAAAAACAGAAAAATCAGAAAGGTCCAACATACAGGCAAGGAGGCAAAATCCTATGTCATGATTACAAAGGGAACTGGAGAAGTACCCAGTCCTAATTGTTGAAGTCTTAAAAATCTAAAACACCTGCCTTGGGAGAACAATAGAAGTCCTTTTAAAGGTGTGCTCATCTAGGGGGTGCAAGTGGGAGCCAGATGAAGATTTGTGCACACACCTGAATGGAAAATATTTAGAATCAGTGGGCCATATTAGCTATATCTGTGTGACATTGGTGGAAGTTTAAGGGATGTCCACCTTCCAATCACTTCCATCCAGCCAGGCTACTGTATTTGATGGAAAAGCAAAAAAAAAAAAAAAAACTCTGGTACAGTTTGTAGCCAAATGAAATAAAAGATCGTGAAGGTTCTAAGCACCCAGAGGAGATGAGGATTCAGTTCACATCTGTTCCTAGTGAAAAAAAGAATAAGGTGAAAATTGGAGTCATGCAAGATAGAGAACCTCTAATTAATTCTATTGTGGATAAATCTGGGAGATTGGATATTCTTTGAAGGCTTATCAGGCACCTTCTTACTTCTCCCAATAGATGCTGCATTTCAGTTCCACTATCAGTTTTGGTACTGCCCCTTTGGTCTGTCCACCTCCCCTAGGACATTCACGAAGGCCCTACTGTCTCCAATAGCGAGGGGGGTGAGAATACACCACTAGGTGAACAGCATTCTTCTTTTAGCCAGCAAACAGGAGATGCTACAAGAGAATCTACAAAATGTTGATTGCTAATTGATTGGTAAAAGAGCCTCCTCTGCCCAGCCCAAAGAATGAGGTTCTTGGGGGCATTTTTGTATACATAGAAAAATTCAGTAGAATTTCCAAGAGGGAAGATCCAACCTCTAATAGAGAAAGTCAAATGCAGTTGCGGCCCGTCCATAGGGGTGCCGCCCCCTGTAGTCACAAATAAATAAATAAATAAATAAAAGGCCCTTTAAGAAAAAAAAAATCCTTTAACTAAGTGCACTATATTTGGGCACCAGACAAGTGCACTATAGGAAGTGCCACGTCAATGCAATCACGGGATTGCAGACGTGGCGCTTCATTTGCAGTATTGTTAGCTGCTTTGCGACACAATCCAAAGCGCTGAGCAGCTTCCGCCTTATGCCCGTAGTATAGTGCGGGTGAAAGCTTTGTTGTTTAAGTGTAGACTAGGTTACTTCTGGGTTTCGTGGACGAGGATGGAAACCAGAAGTGATGTTGGCAGCTCCGTTCTTCACATGGCCCGAGCGGAGCAAAAAGGTAAATAATGACAGAATCACACAGAGAGCACTTCACGCAGCATAGGATGAGATGAGCGCTGCACTGACTTGAAGGGGGACATGTAATAACCGTATTTCCATGGTGGCAGTCTGGCAGACTAGATGTGAAAAGATGTGAGAAAGTTTTGTATCCTGCCTGCATGCTTCTCTAGAGACACTCTACATGTCACATGGTTACTGAACAGCAGCAGCAGCTGATGTACTAGGGCTGAACAGTACTCTCCGCGGGTGTTTATGTTTGTCCGTTTAGCTGGCGGTTTGGTTTGGGTAATCCTGCAGGTATCATTAGAGCAGGTTCACCCATCCTCAGCCATCCATCCCTAATCAGCAATACTCATCAATGCTCATCTATCCATCCATACTCATCCATCCATCCATGCTCAGCCATCCCATCCACCCCCATCCATTCTCAGTCATACCCAGCAATACATAGTCATACCCAGCCATCCCATCCATACTCAGCCGTACTCAGCTATACCCAGCCATCCCAGCCATACCAGGCCATATTCAGCCATACCCAGCCGTACCCAGCCATAACCGGCCGTACCCAGCCATACTCAGCCATACTTATTCGTGCTCAGTCATCCCATCCATACTCATCCATCCCCATCCACAGCTCATCCATCCCCATTCATGCTCATCCATGCCACATCCATGTCATTAGTGTGCCTCACAAAAGTGTAATAGGTAGTCAAATTTGATTTAACATTTATGCCCCTAGAATGCCTGATGGCGCTCCCTGCATGTTGGGCCTCTCTATGTGGCCAGGCTGTGTAAAAGTCTCCCGCTGTACTCAGGAGGAGTATCCTGACACTATGGGTGGAAGGAAGTGGAATAAAGGGGGCGAAGTGGGTGGATTCTATAAGGGGTGTAGTTTATGAGAAGTGGGAGGGGTCAAAATGATGGGCAGGGTCTGGCACCCCCCCATCTAAAAACTTCACCAGCTGGCATTGATCAAATGTGCTTTGGGAGCAAAGTCTCTTCCAGCAGAACAGTGCCTGAGTATCCTTGGTTTTTCTTAATTGACCAATTGTGGTTTTTGAATGAAACATTATCATGTCAGACCCCAGCCATAAAGGTTGGGGGATGTATTTCAAAGAGCAGACAGTCATGTGATGTTCAGCTTACCCACTTAAAGACCAGGCCTCTTTTTCAGATTCAGTGTTTACACATATTTTTTTGCTAGAAAATTACTTAGAACCCCCAAACATTATACTTTTTTTTCTAACACCCTAGAGAATAAAATGGTGGTCATGGCTATACTTTTTGTCACACCGTATTTGCGCAATGGTCTTACAAGCGCACTTTTTTTTGAAAAAATTCACTTTTTTGAAAAAAATAAAATAAGACAACAGTAAAGTGAGCCCAATTTTTTTTTATATTGTGAAAGATCATTTACGCCAAATGTATTGATACCCAACATGTCACGCTTCAAAATTGCACCTGCTTGTAGAATGGCGCCACACTTTTACCCTTAAAAATCTCCATAGGCGATGTTTAAAAAAATCTACAGGTTGCAGGTTTTGAGTTACAGAGGAGGTCTAGGGCTAGAATTATGGCTCTCACTCTAACGATCGCGGTGATACATCACATGTGTGGTTTGACAACCGTTTTCATATGACGGCGCTAGTAGAGTATGCGTTCGCTTCTGCCTGCTAGCTCGTTGGGATGGGGAGCTTTAAAAAAAATTTTCTTATTTATTTTATTTTATTTGATTTATTTTTACACTGTTTAAAAAAAAAAAGAATTTGGGTCACTTTTATTGCTATTGCAAGGAATGTAAACATCCCTTGTAATAGAAAAAAGCATGACAGGTCCTCTTAAATAGGAGATCTGGGGTCAAAAAGACCTCAGATCTCATAATTGGACTTAAATGCAATAAAAAAAAAAATGTAATTTGAAAATATGACAACAGAAAAATGGCCCTTTAAGACGCATGGGCGGGACTGACGTTTTGACGTCGCTTCCGTCTTGCTAGGGTATGGAGATCTTAGTGTCGGAGGGCAAGGGAGAGCAGCGGGAGGGGGGCCCTCTCCCACCGCCAACAACGGTGATCTTGCAAATCCACTGCAGAGACCACCATTATCGCTTACCGAACCGCTGCATGGAGAGATGGATACCTTGGTTGTGGCAGCAGCTGCTGCCGTTGCGAGATATCCCTCTTCAAAGTCAGGACGTATATAGTCGTGCGGCCAGGGCCGTCTTTAATATAGATTGGACCCTGGGCAAAAATTTTCTTAGAGCCCCCCCAAGCAATTTCCCTCTCCACCTGCTCTGAGACATACAATAAATAGCAGCTAGACTTAAAATCAGTTTTCTGTATCAGATCAGACAGCAATTGAGATTGGTTGCCAGCAGTTACAGCATATCATTACTGCTTACTGACTGGTTGCTAGAGGTTACAGCACACATTACGGCTCACTGATTAGTTGCTAGAGGTTACAGCACGTCACCTCCTCACAGCAGGGGAGCATGATATACATAGGAATGCTGCCTTTATTTGCATATCAATGCCACCGCCCGCAGCTATTTACTTAGTATTGTCGCCGCTATTTACATAAGAATGGCGGTTATTTACATGTAAACACAGGATCTGCAGGTGAGTCATCTGCACACAACAATAGGGCAGAGCTGGGCAGCATTAGTACCAGCACTGCACACTGAGATATCGGGACACAGCACAGGAATAAAACTTCAAGGGACAAGGGAATTTAAACCTGGATAGTTGGCAAGTATGAGGCAGCTGTTTTGGGTCCCACAACAATGACAGGGCCCAGGGCAGCTGCCCCTTTTGCTCTGCCTTAAAGACGGCCCTGCGTGCGGCTGTCAGTAAGTGGTTAAAAGGCATAGTATTGAATGCTCTCAAACTGGAAGCAGCCTTCAAAGCCCTTCTGGCATTCACTCCTTATATGAGCAACAAGAGTTGTACTGTGCCTAAAAGCAGTGAAAGGGTGGAATTCTTAGGCTGCCAGTGGTTCCAGTATCAATATTTGCAATTATACCATTTTGGCTAAAGAGGGTCTGGTGTCTGTCTCTCCTACAGTTGAACAGTGGGGGTTATTTACGAAAGGCAAAACCACTTTGCACTGCAAGTGCATTTGAAAGTGCACTAAAAGTGCACTTAGAAGTGCAGTCACTCTAAATCTAAGGGTAGATCTGAAATGAGGGGAAGCTCTGCTAATTTTATCATCCAATCATGTGCAAGCTAAAATGCTGTTTTTTATTTTCCTTGCATGTCCCCCTCGGATCTACAGTGGCTTTACTTTCAAGTGCATTTGCAGTGCACTTGTAGTGCATAGTGGATTTGCCTTTAGTAAATAACCCGCTTTCAGTCGCTGTTAGAAATCAGAATTTATAATGGATGAGTTCTTATATAATAATTGAATTGTATATATAAAAATATATATAAATGTATATATATATATATATATATATATATATATATATTTTGTTTGAAGCTTCAAATACATTTCTTGGAAGAGCCCACATATGGCTGTAATTAAGAGTGAGCTGACCATTCACGTGAGGAGAAAGGATTCATATTACTTAAGTTGTTAAGGTTTCAACGTTTTAGTTAAAAGATCATAATTTCTTTATATTGCAATATTTCTTGATTAGGATTATTATTAAGACCATTCTATATAATGAGATATATACGGTACTTGTTTTAGATGTTAAAAATAAATTTATATTGTTTATGTTTAAGTTTACACATACACATAGCAGTTTTGCCCAACATTTTGTGTTAGATTGAGTTACCCCCACCTTTTTAGAAAGGTGGGAGGGAAATTGCTCATTGAAAGCCTGCATTCTCTGTGGAACTATAAGACAAAAACATACTGTGACGGAACCTATCCCCCACACTCCGCTTGAGTGCTTCCGTCAGTATACTGCTTCCTAAGTCCTGAAACACAAGTCCAATGGATCTGGCTATAGGGACCCCCAAGAACTAGACAACACCAATCTTGGAGTACATCAGGAATAGCCTTTTATTTGAGATCTCCCACAAATACTGTATATACAGCAGGATGACTAAAACCTAACCTAATTAGCATGAGCTAATTATCTAATCACTGACCCAGACTAGTTTACTGAGAGATAAGACTTTTCAGGGTAAGACTTTACATCTCCTATCTCACTGACTGACTATTCAATACACATTACCATAAACATCAAGACAGGGTTAATTAGCACAAACAACAATGCGTGGAATATTCTTACAAGCCAGACTAGACTCATTTACACAACAGACAGGTAGCTGGAGTTCATGGCATTAGCATCTAACAGTTTGTGTCCCAACAGTGTGATTCAGTCTATTGCTAATATGCCATATACATATCCAGAGACTGTATGTCTTGGGGGGAGGGGGGGGCATGGACCTGAATCCAAGTAACACCACCTCAGGGGTCCCCAGGCATACAGCTCACAAAGAGCACCATTCCCCAAAATGCCAGGGCCCATAATCACAATGCAAGAGGCTGGCATTCATTCCCCTCCAAAAGCTTCTGTCCCGGCTAGGTCTGTCACATTTCTCCCCTTTTGCGGGAGTCTAAACCAGGAGGAGACCCCAGACGGGTTGACTCTGAAGTTAGTCAGTGGTTCCAGTCCTCTAATGCTGGTATCCACACAGTACCCCAAACAAATTGTTCTTGGAGTACATCAGGAATAGCCTTTTATTTGAGATCTCCCACAAATATATACAGCAGGATGACTAAAACCTAACCTAATTAGCATGAGCAAATTATCTAATCATTGACCCAGATTAGTTGACTGAGAGATAAGACTTTTCAGGGTAAGACTTTACATCTCCTAGCTCACTGACTGACTATTCAATACACATTACCATAAACATCAACACGGGGTTAATTAGCACAAACAACAATGTGTGGAATACTCTTACAAGCCAGACTAGACTCATTTACACAACAGAGAGGTGGCTGGAGTTCATGACATTAGCATCTAACAGTTTGTGTCCCAACAGTCTGATTCAGTCTATTGCTAATATGGCATATACATATCCAGAGTCTGTGTGTCTTGGGGGGGGGGGGGGAGGACATAGACCTGAATCCAAGTAACACCACCTCAGGGGTCCCCAGGCATACAGCTCACAAAGAGCACCATTCCGCCAAATGCCATAATCGCAAGGCAAGAGGCTGGCATTCATTCACCTCCAAAAGCCTCTGTCCCGGCTAGGTCTGTCACACGAACCTTTAAGTCAGCCTTTATGGAAAAAGGTGGGGATTAGTTGTAGGAGTAGTAAGTTAGTGAAAAGTACAGACAGGCTGATTCTGCAGCAGATGCTCACACCAGTACCATGATACATTGAAGGAAGCTAATACAGCTATTATTACACATCTACATAAACACATATCTGATTTAATCTTCATCTTAAGAATATTATACACTATTAATGATACTTTGACATTGTTTTTGTAATATTTTGCTATTTTTATTATTAAATACATTTTTGAGTTTTTACACCGGCACTGAACGGATCTCATGCAGAAAAACCTGGAGTCCTTTATAATCCAAACCAGCAAAGGTTCTGCAGTTCTTACAACAGGGGCTGGACAGGGGCCTAGGTTCAAATACATTAAAGTTAAAAGTCCAACCTTGCCCACATCTACATTTGTTTAAGGACTCCTTAACCCTTTAGTAATACAATTTTTTAAAGGCTTGTATAAAGTTAAAGGAGAAGTCCAGCCAAAGCCTGTTTGGCTGGGCTTTTCCTATGGATCAGAGGAGTGTAATTAGTTTTGCACTCCTGTGACCCATTTTCAGCAAAGAGGCTGGCTGAAGTCCGCTCTCTGCTGACATCACAGAAATCAGTCCAACTAAGATGGACTAACACCCATCTCAAGCTCTCAGTGAGCCGCTGAGAGCCTGAGAGGGCCACTCCCCACCCCTCCACAGCTCAGCGCTCCAATGAGCATGGAGGGAGATAAGCAGAGAGCTGTGACTGACAGTCTACAGCTCTCTGCTCACGGAGCACCGGGAGACAGATGCAGCAGTGCATCGAAGCTGCATCCACCTAGATAAGTAATGGGGAAAAAAAGAAACCCATACTTCTCTTTTAAAGCCTGCCAGGAAACCATTGTTCCCTAAGTGGGATTTTCCTATGGTCCTCAGCTCTATCAATGCCTCATTTCTGTCCTACAGAATTGGATACACTCTGAAATCTAATCCTGAAGACCATATTTCTGATTGCTACAACCTCTGTGAAAAGGGTATCAGAGCTGCAGGCTTTTTACATGAGGAGCCTTACTTAATGTTCTACCCAAACAGAATAGTCCTAAAACTCCCAGACTGCTTTTATCCATAAGGTGTCTTTTTCCTTCCAATTTAATCAGGAAGTCAATTTACCATCTTTCTTTTTTGAAACGGTAGAACTACATCCCCTGGATGTTGGTTAACTCTGATGGCCTGCTTGGCAACTACCTTTTCATTCAGGAGTAGACATGTGCATTCGTTTTAATCTGAATGCATTTTCGTCCGAATTTCAGGTATTTTCATTTTCGTTTTGACAAACGATAACGAAAGCACAGAATCCGAAAAACGAAAGATCCGACATAAATAAATTTTCATTTTCGTTGTTACAACAGTTCGATATAGAATAGGAAATTAGACGTGACTCTGACAATAACATTCTGTGTCTATAGAACCTGTGGTCGAATGTGCCTAACTTTACCTCTATTAGTCCAAGATTATATAGAGAAAAAATTTGACAGAGAAAAAAGATTTGACAGAGAGAAAAGATTCTGCAAGTTACTGTCCTAAAAAGTGTTTGGGGACCCGGGTCCTGCCCCAGGGGACATGTATCAATGCAAACAAAAGTTTTAAAAACTGCAGTTTTTTCGGGAGCAGTGATTTTAATAATAATTAAAGTGAAACAATAAAAGTGTAATATTCCTTTAAATTTTGTACCTGGGGGGTGTCTATAGTATGCCTGTGAAGGGGCGCATGTTTCCCGTGCTTAGAACTGTCCCTGAACAAAGTGTCATTTATGCAGGAAAAAAAGTCCTTTAAAATCACTCGCAGCTATTATGAATTCTCGGCTCCGTAATACAGAGAACACTCATTGAAAGTCATTGATAAAATAAATAAATAAATAAATAACTAAAAATGCGTGGGGGTCCCCCAAATTCAATTACCAGGCCCTTCAGGTCTGGTATGGATATTAAGGGGAACCCTGCGTCAAATTAAAACAAAAATTGACGTGGGGTTCCCCCTAAATATCCATACCAGACCCTTCAGGTCTGGTATGGATATTAAGGGGAACCCCGCATCAAATTTAAAAAAAAATTGACGTGGGGGTCCCTCTAAAAATCCATACCAGACCCTTTATCCGAGCATGCAACCTGGCAGGCCGCAGGAAAAGAGGGAGGGTGAGAGAGCGGCCCCCCTCCCTCCTGAACCTTACCAGGCCACATGCCCTCAACATTGGGAGGATGCTTTGGGGGTCTGTGACCCCTAAAAGCACCTTGTCCCCATGTTGATGTGGAGAAGGGCCTCATCCCCACAACCCTGGCCGGTGGTTGTGGGGGTCTGCGGGTGGGGGGCTTATCAGAATCTGGAAGCCCCCTTTAACAAGGGGACCCCCAGATCCCACCCCCCCTGTTTGAAATGGTAAGGGGGTACAAAATTACCCCTACCATTTCACAAAGAAAATGTAAAAAATAGTTAAATAAGACAAACACACTTTTGAAAAATTCCTTTATTAACCACCTCAGTACAATGCAGTTACACCCCCTTCCTGACCAGACCAATTTTCAGCTTTCAGCGCTCTCACAGTTTGAATGACAATTACTCAGTCATCCAACACTGTATCCATATGAAACTTGCGTCCTTTTTTCCACACAAATAGAGCTTTCTTTTAGTGGTATTTAATCACTAGTGGGTTTTTTATTTTTTGTGCTATAAATAAAATAAAACGTAAATTTTGTGAAAAAAATGCCTTTTTCTTCGTTTCTGTCATAAATTTTTGCTAATTAGTAATTTTTCTTCATAAATTTTGGCCAAAATTTATACTGCTACATATCTTTGGTAAAAATAACACACATTAGTATATATTATTTGGTCTTTGTGAAAGTTATAGAGTCTACAAACTATGGTGCCAATCACTGAAAATTGATCACTTCTGATCAGGCCTTCAGTACATCAGGTGTATCTCATTTCTTGAGACACTAACAAGTCAGGAAAGTACAAATACCCCCCAAATGACCCCTTTTTACAAAGTAGACATCCCAAGGTATTAAGTAAGTAGCATGGTGAGTTTTTTTAAGTTGTCATTTTTTTCCCACAATTCTTTGCAAAATGAAGATTTTTTATTTTTTTTTATTTTTTTTTACTAAATTGTCATATTATCAGGTTATTTCTCACACACAGCATATGTATACAACAAATTACACCCCAAAATACATTCTGCTACTCTTCCCGAGTACGGCAATACCACATGTGTGAAACTTTTACACAGCCTGGCCACATACAGAGCACCAACATTGATGTAGTACCTTCAGACGTTCTACGAGCAAAAATTACGCATCTCGTTTCTCAACCACCTATTACACTTTTGAAGGCCCTGGAGTACCAGGACAATGGAATTTCCCATAAAATTACCCCATTTTGGAAAGCAAACACCCCAACGTATAATCTGTGAGGCATAATGAGTCTTTTGAACGGTTCATTTTTTTCCAGAAGTTTTTGGAATATGTGGAAAAAAATTAAAACGCATTTTTTTTTTACACAAAATTGTCAATTTATAAGATATTTCTAACACATAGCATGTATATAGCAAAAATGACACCCCAAAATACATTCTGCTACTCTTCCCGAGTACGGTGATACCACATGTGTGAGACTTTTACACAGCCTGGCCACATACAGAGCACCAACATTGATGTAGTACCTTCAGACATTCTACGAGCAAAAATTACGCATCTCGTTTCTCAACCACCTATTAAATTTTTGAAGGCCCTGGAGTACCAGGACAATGGAATTTCCCATAAAATTACCCCATTTTGGAAAGCAAACACCCCAACGTATAATCTGTGAGGCATAATGAGTCTTTTGAACGGTTCATTTTTTTCCAGAAGTTTTTGGAATATGTGGAAAAAAATTAAAACACATTTTTTTTACACAAAATTGTCAATTTATAAGATATTTCTAACACATAGCATGTATATAGCAAAAATTACACCCCAAAATACATTCTGCTACTCCTCCCGAGTATGGCGATACCACATGTGTAGGACTTTTACACAGCCTGGCCACATAGAGAGGCCGAACATTGAAGTAGTACGTTCAGGCGTTCTAGGAGCATAAATGACACATCTCATTTCATTCCTACCCATCACACTTTTGAAGGTCCTGGACCACCAGGACAGTGAAATTACCCACAAAATGACCCCATGGGTTCAAATAGGTACTCGGGTACTCTGATGGGCTGGAGATAGGTACTCGGGTACTCTGATGGCCTGGTGACAGGTACTCGGGTACTCTGATGGCCTGGTGACAGGTACTCGGGTACTCTGATGGCCTGGTGACAGGTACTCGGGTACTTTGATGGCCTGGTGACAGGTACTCGGGTACTCTGATGGCCTGGTGACAAGTACTCGGGTACACTGATGGCCTGGTGACAGGTACTCGGGTACACTGATGGCCTGGTGACAGGTACTCGGGTACACTGATGGCCTGGTTACAGGTACTCGGGTACTCTGATGGCCTGGTGATAGGTACTCGGGTACTCTGATGGCCTGGTGACAGGTACTCGGGTACTCTGATGGCCTGGTGACAGGTACTCGGGTACTCTGATGGCCTGGTGACAGGTACTCGGGTACTCTGATGGCCTGGTGACAAGTACTCAGGTACTCTGATGGCCTGGTGACGAGTACTCAGGTACTCTGATGGCCTAGTGACAGGTACTCTGATGCTTTGGTGACTGGTATTTGGGTACTCTGAAGGGCGGTGACAGGTACTCATATGGACTGTGACAGGTACTCGGTACTCAGATGAACTGTGACAGGTACTCGGGTACTCAGATGGACTGTGACAGGTACTCGGTACTCTAATGGACAGTGACAGGTACTCGGGTACCCTGATGGACTGTGACAGGTACTCGGTACTCTAATGGACTGTGACAGGTATTCGGGTACCCTGATGGACTGTGACAGGTACTCGGGTACTCAGATGGGCTGTGACAGGTACTCGGGTACCCTGATGGACTGTGACAGGTACTCGGTACTCTAATGGACTGTGACAGGTACTCGGTACTCTAATGGACTGTGACAGGTACTCTGTACTCTAATGGACTGTGACAGGTACTCGGGTACCCTGATGGGCCGTGACAGGTACTCGGGTAACCTGATGGGCCATGACAGGTACTCGGGTACCCTGATGGGCCGTGACAGGTACTCGGGTACCCTGATGGGCCGTGACAGGTACTCGGGTACTCTGATGTGCCGTGACAGGTACTCGGGTACTCTGATGTGCCGTGACAGGTACTTGGGTACTCTGATGGGCCGGGACAGGTACTCGGGTACTCTGATGGGCCGGGACAGGTACTCTGATGGGCCGGGACAGGTACTCTGATGGGCCGGGACAGGTACTCGGGCACTCTGATGGGCCGGGACAGGTACTCGGGTACTCTGATGGGCTGGGACAGGTACTCGGGTACTCTGATGGGCTGGGACAGGTACTCGGGTACTCTGATGGGCTGGGACAGGTACTCGGGTACTCTGATGGGCTGGGACAGGTACTCGGGTACTGAGATGGGCTGGGACAGGTACTCGGGTACTGAGATGGGCTGGGACAGATACTCGGGTACTCTGATGGGCTGGGACAGGTACTCGGGTACTCTGATGGGCTAGGAGAGGTACTCGGGTACTGTGATGGGCTAGGACAGGTACTCAAATACTCTGATGGACTGTGACAGGTACTCTGATGGACTGTGATTGACAGGTACTATGAGGGGTGGTGACAGGTCCTCTTTATTGGGGGGGGGCAATCAGTGTGATTGGTGTACACTGTAGGCGGTAACGAGATGTTACCGCAATCTCCTCCTCACACACAATCGGTGTGTGAGGAGGAGAACCCGGTAACATCCCGTTACCGCGGTTTGTTTACATTTTAGTGATCGACTGTGAAAGGATCAGAGCCGATCACGTGAGTAAACAGCCGGCCAATGGCTGTTTACCAGCGTCGGTGACGAGCAGTGTTCCCGGGGAACACGCCGCCACCGACGTGCGCGCGCAGCGCGCTCGCGATCGGGGTGTGACCATCTGTGATCGGCCGTGACTTCATCACGGCCGATCACGTGGTAAACAGCCATAACGAATGGCTGTTCACCCCCTTCGGTGGCGAGCGGTGTCGCCGCTACCGAAGAAACAGGGATGCGTGCACACGATCGGGCGCATTCCCTGTTTAAACGGGAGGCCGTTATATGACGGCCTCCCGCCACAATAGGTGCGCCGCCTGGCCGTCATTTGACGGTCGGCGGTCAGCATCTAGTTAAAAATAAAAAAAATTAAAAAAAGATTCCAGCGGTGGTAATCCACTCTTGCTATCCAGCGACGGACGATCATCTCTGCAGCGATGGCTGATCTGATCCAGCGAATCCATCCATCTTCTGTCTCCACGGAGGAGACACTGCGGGGATCCCGGCGGCCTGACGTTTGTTATATGCGGAGGGCGGGGCCACCCGTCACCTGACCCCACCCCCCTCTGACTCAAGGGGAAACCCGGGCTTCCCTCTGACGTATGGGTGACCCCGCCCCCCTCTGATGTAACGGAAACCTGCCTGTGTTACATCAGAGGGGGGTGGGGTCACCCATACGTCACGGGGAAGCTCGGGTTTCCCCTTGCGTCAGAGGGGGGCGGGGTCAGGTGACGGGTGACCCCTACAACCACCAGCCAGGGTTGTGGGGATGAGGCCCTTCTCCACATCAACATGGGGACAAGGTGCTTTGAGGGGTCACAGACCCCCAAAGCATCCTCCCAATGTTGAGGGCATGTGACCTGGTACGGTTCAGGAGGGAGGGGGCCGCTCTCTCGCCCCCCCCTCTTTTCCTGCGGCCTGCCAGGTTGCGTGCTCAGATAAAGGGTCTGGTATTGATATTTAGGAGGAACCCTACGTAAAAAAAAAATTTTAATTTGACGCAGGGTTCCCCTTAATATCCATACCAGACCTGAAGGGCCTGGTAATTGAATTTGGGGGACCCCCACACTTTTTTATTTTTTTATTTATTTATTTATTTTATCAATGACTTTCAATGAGTGTTCTCTGTATTACGGAGCCGACAATTCATAATAGCTGCTAGTGATTTTAAAGTCTTTTTTTCCTGCATAAATGACACTTTGTGCAGGGACAGTTCTAAGCACCAGAAACATGCGCCCCTTCACAGGCATACTATAGACACCCCCCCCCTACGAAATTTAAAGGAATATTACACTTTTATTGTTTCACTTTAATCATTATTAAAATCACTGCTCCCGAAAAAATGGCAGTTTTTAAAACTTTTTTTTGCATTGATACATGTCCCCTGGGGCAGGACCCAGGTCCCCAAACACTTTTTAGGACAGTAACTTCATAGTTTCATAGTTTCATAGTTTGTAATGTTGAATAAAGACACCAGTCCATTCAGTTCAACCTGAGTGAGTGTCTACAATTGTCCCTATCCCTGTACATTGCACATTCACATCGTCCCCTACCCTCAAGGAGCCCACATTCCAAGGTCCCCATTCATATACTAGGGCCAATTTTGGACAGAAGCCAATTAACCTACCTGCATGTCTTTGGAGTGTGGGAGGAAACCGGGGTACCCGGAGGAAACCCACGCAAGCACAGGGAGAACATGCAAACTCCAGGCAGGTAGTGTCGTGGTTGGGATTCAAGCCAGTGACCCTTCTTACTGCTAGGTGAGAGTGCTAACCACTACACCACTGTGCTGCCCGCACTTTACTGCCGAACTTGCATATTTGCCTTTAAAATTAGCACTTTAGATTTTGAACGTTGGAGTCCCTTAGACTTTAATAGGGTTCTAAAGTTCACATGAAGTATGCTATATACTAGCTCCGTTGAATCTTCTTTATACATTCGACAGACACCATAAGCCTTCAAAGACAGATTCGACCGTAATTCATGTGGTTTTCAGACGAATGCAATTTTTGAACGAAAAACAAAATAAATAAAAACGAATTTCGGGAGTAACTAAATAAATACATTTTTCGAACGAAAACGAAATTCCGAAACAAAATATTTTACTCTGCACATGTCTATTCAGGAGAGCTTAAAACTGTGCTTGGTCCCGAATGGCTTAAGGCAGGGTCAGTTAGCATCAACACGTACAGTGGCCTCCTAGATTATTAAGACAATTAAAAGAGCCCACTCTTTACAAGACCTTTTTGGTTGCAGGAGACTTAAAGAGGAAGTAAACCCTTCCAAACAACTTGGACCTATAGGTAAGCCTAGATTAAGGCTTACCTGTAGGTCCAAGCAATATCTCCTAAACCTATATGGTTTAGGAGATATTTGCCCGAAAATTGGCACCGCTGTCTACGGCGCATGCGCCGTAGATAGCGGCGCGCAGGCGCACTAAATGCGGCAAATCCAAGAATGGATTTGCCTAATTTGTCGACTCCCGTGCGCATGTGCGGGAGTGACGTCATCGCGGCTTCGCCGTATGGCAGCGGCGGAGCTGCGAGACGCGACTCCCGTGCGCATGCGCGGGAGTGACGTCATCGCGGTTGCGCCGCTGTGATTCGTCGGAGCTGCGAGACGCCACAAGCAACATGGATGCGGCGGACTACAGGGGACAGCGGCGACTTCGCTGGCTCCTGTGTCAGGTAAGTGACACATAATGAGCTACTATGCGATGCATAGTAGTCCATTATGCTTTACCTTTGCAGGGAAAAAAAGAGGAAGTAAACCCATCAGGGTTTACTTCCTCTTTAAGAGCACGTTCAACCAGGGCAGTGTCAGCTCTGTGGGAGTGTCTCCTGAGGCTATTTACAAGTCAGCACTATGGTCCTTCCAGAGCACTTTTGTTACGCTTTGTTAGATGAACCCACCTCAGCTCATCACAGTAACATTTGGAAAATTTATTGTGCATGTGCATACTTACACTACTGATCATTACACATTTTTTCTTGCACTCTCCCGTATGGAGAGTTTGTTCCCATTGTATGCTGCCATGATGCACAAGGAAAACGAATTGTATACTCACCCTTCCGTCATTTTCTTTTCCCAGTACATCTTCCTGGCAGCATACAGATTCCCACCCAATAGCTGAGAGTTACAGAGAATGCTGCGAACTAGGTCTGTGTTTGATATTTCAGTCCTGTCAGGTTGTGGGAGCTCAGCCACAAAATGAAGATGCACCATGAAAGAAAAATTACTGAAAAGTGACTATGCAATTTCTGTTTTCACCGGCGGCATTTAAATATGAGTAACAAAGCTTATTTGCATTAAAAAAATGTATTTATTATTTTCTGTTTTCTGTTACTAAGCTCATGTGATTCTCTACATTCTTTCACAGTTAAAATGCAATATTTCTTTAATTATTTCATTGAATTGTCTGGGTGGAGTACCATAATAACAACTAGAGGACTAAAATATCCTGTGCATTGAAAAGGAGGAATGTAATGTCAAATATGAGAGAAAATTGCAACATTATGAAGAAGGAGCGGTTGTTGGAGTGGAAATTAAGATTTTAGACATGACAGTCATTTTCACTACATTAATTATATGTTAACTTATTTTAACTTGAATGTCTGTGTATAATATAATTATACTTTCTAATATTAAATAACTGATGCAGAGTGGAAGCAATGGTATACAGTAAAAGAATGCAAACATTTACAAAATGCACTGTCAATGAGAGCATTTGGGGGGGGGAGGGGGGTGCAGATACCTGTCTAAGATGTTTCCTGTCCCACTGCGCTGTCTGCTGGGACACACACAGGCCCCAGAGACAGCGCAAACCACTTCTAGTGCGCTGCGCGACTCAGGCATGCACAGTAGGGAACCGGGAAGTAAAGCCGCAATGCTTCACTTCCTGATTCCCTCACCTAGAATGGCGGTGGCAGCAGCCGAGACCTGAGCGATCAATCGGTCTCGGCTGCCGACATCGCTGGACCCTGGGACAGGTGAGTGTCTATTTATTAAAAGTCAGCAGCTGTAGTATTTATAGCTGCTGGCTTTTAATATTTTTTTTGCAGGTGGAATACCTCTTTAAGTCCAACGTATGTGTGTGATTATATGTTAGTATTACATTGTATATCCCTGTATGTTGTGGTCGTTCAGGTGCTTATCTAATAGTTCTTTGAAACTATCGATGATCCCCACTGAAACCACCGCTTGTGGAAGGGAAATCCACATCCTTGCCGCTCTTACAGTAAATAACCCTCTACGCAGTCTAAGGTTAAGCCTCTTTTCTTCTAATCTTAATGAGTGGCCACGTGTCTTATTAAACTCCCTTCCACGGAAAAGTTTTATCCCTATTGTGGGGTCACCAGTATGGTATTTGTAAATTTAAATCATATCCCCTCTCAAGCGTCTCTTCTCCAGAGAGACTAAGTTCAGTGCTCGTAACCTTTCTTTATAACAAAGCTCCTCCAGTCCCTTTATTAGTTTTATAAACAAAAAATGTGTAGTGCTGAGGCTTGTAATAGCCATAAAGAAATAAATGAAGATCACAAAGTGAACAATGCGGTGCAATGTGCAAGTTAAAGTCCAATGACCAATATACAACTGGAAAATATAAGTCAATGTGCGCAATTAAATCCAGATGTGAATCAACCGTGGTGTCTCAGAGGTGATGACTGCACAAGGGAGTGATGCTTGTGACACGGAGAACATCAATAATATGAATACTCAATGAGCTACTCTTACCAACAGAGGTGGACACACATACCATCTGGCAGTGGGTCAAATGCGTGTAAATGGTGGTCTTTTGGATGTGATACCGAGGTGCCGGATAAATGTCTTTAAGTAAGATGACATGGTCCCGATCACAGGGATAAGTTCAGGGCCAAAGATGGTCTCTACACAAGTCCAAAGCTTCAGAATCCAACCCATCAGTGTTCACCAGTACCGAAAATATGAAAAAGGAGGAAAAAAGTGCTCCATATAGTGCAGATCAGCCAATAATGTTTTATTGGTAAATTTCTTGCAGTCAAGGAGACATAAAAAAGGACACAATAGTATAATAAAAATAGCATAAAAGCATTAAAAAAAGCAGTACGGGACTCTCATTATAATAACACTTCCCATCCTTGCTGCTATATATATTGTGACAGAGAGAGACCCTGTCACTGTCAAAATGGAGGAGAATATGACATAAGATTCATCTTAAGGTTTCCTGAGTGGAGATGGCTGTGTTTTTAGCTTTCTCAAGATTCTGTAGTTCTCGATCCAAAATTTCAATCCTGTGGCTGGATTTTACCAGGTGCCTACAGTCTGAGTACACAGGTTTGCAGGGTCATTATATACTCAAGCCTGAGGATAGTTCAGAGCTCCCAGTTTGGAGACAACTCCCAGTGTGGGAGACTGAAGGTCTAACCCAGGGGTCAGAGGCACCCCAGCCAGGAGCCAGGAGGTCTCATCCAGGGGTCAGGTTGGCTCCTGTCGGGGGTGTTAGGAGAACCCCTATTCAGAAGCTAGGATTGGCCCATGTAGCAGGGTGCTGCGACTGAAGGCTAAGAGAGCCAAGTGAACAACACAGTCAGATGGACTTGTAAGGAGAGCAGCAGTGCTGCCAACAAGGGAACAAGGTGGCTCAGTAATTTTGCTTGTTCATTTTAATGTGGGAAATTGATGTGAACTTTCTATTTATTTTATCTTAATAAAAGTGGGCTGCCATGCCCTTGCAGGTTGGACTGGAACAACTCATTGGAAAAGCACCTGCCACATATATACATATATAATAATAAGGAATAATCAAAGTGCACAGAACTATCTTCATGTGTATTCTTTAGAAGGCAGCCCTCTAGAAAGCAAAATGACTTGGAAGTGTGTTAGTCCGTTTAGGGTTCATGCACGTGGTCATATTTAGGTGTTAAACATGTCTAGCCTAAAGTGGTTCTAAAGGTACAAGGTTTGTTTTATGTTAATGCATTCTCTGCATTTAGTTAAAAAACCTTCTCTGTGCAGCTTTCACTTCAGCAACCCCCCCCCCCCCCCCTTACACTTACTTGAGCCCAATCTTGATCCAGAGCTGTGCATGAGAGCAATGGCTCTCTCCTTCCTCACTGGGCATATTGGTGCCTGCGGCTATCAATCAAATTCCCTAATGAGGGGGGCAGGGCTTTAGAGTGAGCCTGCATGAGTACCCCCATAGGAAGCCTATTGGGGGCACTCACCGAAGAGGAGGAGCACTCATGGGGACCCCAGAAGAGGAAGATGAGGCAGCTCTGTGCAAAACCATTGCACAGAGCAGGTAAGTATGCCATGTTTGTTATTTAAAAAAAATAATAATTTAAAATACATTTATTGGTGCTTTCCTTGCCTTCAAAGCTGCAGGAACCATGTACAGCCTGCCATACAAGTGAATGGCTGTCAGGTCACCTTGAGGCGAGGTGACAGATGCACACTGCAGGGATCAGGAGTGCACTGCAAGGTTGTGGACCCTAAGGCTGACTGCTGCGGACTGGAGACAGATCCCACCGAGGTTAGAGCATAAGATTCCCTGGGGCGCGGAGTCTAAGGCCGCGTACACACGGGCGGACTGTTCGCCCAACTTTGTCCGCTGAACAGTGTTTGGGCGGACAGTCCGCTCGTGTGTGGGCTTTCAGCGGACAGTTTCAGCGGACAGTTTGACGGACAAGGTTTTTCGGAATTTCCGAAAAACTGTCCGCTGAAACCTTGTTTCAGCGAACAGTCCGCTCGTGTGTAGGCTTGTTCGTCAAACAAAGTTGCGCGCATGCTCAGAAAGGATTTTCACGCCGAAAGTTATAATGCAGTGTATAGGACGTCGTATTTTTTGTCCCGTCGTACGTGCCGTTCACGTCATCGCGCACGGTTTCAGCAAACTGTTCGTCCGTCGTGTGTGGCCATGTCCGTCCATGCTAATTTTGAGCGGACTGTTTGCCGAAACTGTTTGACGGACAAAGTTGGGCGAACAGTCCCCGCGTGTGTACGCGGCCTAAGAGCCAGCAGGTGTTCACCAGAGCCTCTAGTGGTGAGGATGGACTTGGCTGCAACTGGCTCCAGGTCGCGACCCCCAGGGTCCCCCAGCTCGCACCCACAGTAGGCAACAGGAGGTTAGGGATAGTGAGGGATAAAGCCAAGGTCGGGGCCACAAGCAGACAGGAATAGTCAGGGACACGCCAATAGGTCAGGATCACAGGCAACAGGGATAGTCAAGGACACCCCAAAGTTGGTAACAGAACAACAGAAGAGCACACGGCAGGTAACAGGAAGCTAAACACACAAAGAATACACAATGGTTGATCAGCAGGGTTGGCCTGCAGTGCACAGGTTAATATAGAGTTCTCTGATAGGAGCTAGGGTGGAGTCATGCCAGAGGATGGATTACAAAAGCAGTCAGGTGAGGGTCGGCTGGTCTCTAGAGATGAACACATGGAAACAGGTAAGCAGACAAACTCTATTGCAAAACCATGACAATGGCTGTATGTGGCCCTACTTCTGTAAGGGCTGATGCTTCCTTGCACTGGTATTAACCCGCTCAAGTACATACAACATATTAAAGCTCTGGGAAATTTATGGTAGACATATAAAATACTTATAAAAAATTTTCAGAAATTTAAAACTGATAATTGACATGTGCGTATGTATTCACACCCTTTGTTATGAAGCCCATAAAAAGATCTGGTGCAACCAATTACCTTCAGAAGTCACATAATTAGTGAAATGATGACCACCTGTGTGAAATCTAAGTGTCACGTGATCTGTCATTACATATACAAACCTTTTTGAAAGGCCCCAGAGGCAGCAACACCTAAGCAAGAGTCACCACTAACCAAACACTGCCATGAAGATCAAGGAACTCTCCAAACAAACAAGGGTCAATGTTATTGAGAAGTACAAGTCAGGGTTAGGTTATAAAAAAATATCCAAATGTTTGATGATCCCTAGGAGCTCCATCAAATTTATCATAACCAAATGGAAAGAACATGGCACAACAGCAAACCTGCCAAGAGATGGCCGCACACCAAAACTCACAGAGCGGGCAAGGAGGGCTTTAAACAGAGAGGCAGCACAGAGACCTAAGGTAATCCTGGAGGAGCTGCAGAGTTCCACAGCAGAGACTGGAGTATCTGTACATAGGATGACAATAAGCCAGCCATACGCTCCATAGAGTTGGGCTGGTGGTAGAGTGGCCAGAAGAAAGCCATCACTTTCAGCAGAAAACAAAATGGCACGTTTTAAGTTTGCAAAAAGGCATGTGGGAGACTCCCAAAATGTATGGAGGAAGGTGCTCTGGTCTAATGAGACTAAAATGTAACTTTTTGGCCATCAAAGAAAACATATATCTGATGCAAACCCAACACATCACATCACCCAAAGAACACCATCCTGTGGGGATGTATTTCAGCAGTCGGGATTGGGAAACTGGTCAGAGTTGAAGGAAAGATAGATGGTGCTAAATACAGGAATATTCTTGAGCAAAACCTGTACCACTCTGTGTGTGATTTGAGGCTAGGATGGAGATTCACTTTCCAGCAGGACAATGACCCCAAACACACTGCTAAAGAGTTTTTTTTTAGGGGAAGCATGTAAATGTGTTGGAATGGCCTAGTCAAAGCCAAGACCTCAATCCAATAGCAAATCTGTGGTCAGGCTTAAAGATTGCTGTTCACAAGCGCAAACCATCCAATTTGAAGGAGCTGGAGCAGTTTTGCAAGGAGGAATGGGAAAAAAATCCCAGTGGTAAGATGTGGCAAGCTCATAGAGACTTACCCAAAGGGACGTGGAGCTGTGATAGCCGCAAAAGGTGGCTCTACAAAGTATTGACTTTAGGTGAGTGAATAGTTAGGCACACTTTTTATGTTATTTTGTCCTATTTGTTGTTTGCTTCACAATAAAAAAAAAAAATCATCTTCAAAGTTATTGGCATTCTGTAAATTAAATGATGCAAATCCTCAAACAATCCATGTTAATTCCAGGTTGTGAGGCAACAAAACATGAAGATTGCCAAGGGGGGTGAATACTTTTGCAAAGCACTGTATGGGATGCCCACTTGATCAATAGGAATTCTTCAGGGGCACAGCTATATACATCCAGTGTGATGCTTCCGTCACATTTGGTGGAAGCAGTGGGATGCTTCCTACTGTCTGGGACATCCAAACCTCCACCGGGATCCAAGGTCAACGTAGCAAAAGAAGAGAGTTACAGATACTAGCTGCCATGGAAGAAAAATTCGGAAGGAGGTTGCGAGAGATGCGGATACACCAGTGCCAATGCAAGTCCTGCTGGGATGGTATGACTGTCTGCTGGGAACTCTAGAAGGAAGCGCTAGCCCGTAAGCAGCTCTATTAGAGAAAATTTTCTCCCCTCCATCCAGGAAAGGTACTGGTCACAGTATGGATTGCAGGTGCAGTTTTTGGGAGAAAAAAACACACAAAAAGTGGACAGCTGAGCTAAGCAGGCTGGTCTGGGCAGAGATGCGGTTGGTCGAGAGCTATAGAGCTCTCTGGTGGCATGTAGCATAAGCATGCCCTTGGATAGTGGATGAAAGCCCAGAGGAAAGCTTTGGCTATGATGGCCTGGGACAGTTGTACGGGAAGCTGTCAGGGGACCCTAACTTTAGGAATGATCTGGAGTGGCGGTTGGAGGAAATAATGGATTACAGAGAAGAGATGGAACAGAGAAACTTCAGATCGGCAGCACACCTACACAGGAAGTAAAGTAGTAGTAAAGTCTTTATTGAAGCATACATTTAATAAAAACACTGGATGGGTACAGGCAGGAGAAATGCAGATAGGTTGACGGGTTTCACACTATAGAATTGGTTTGTCAAAACCACATTAAAAAAGCTACAATTTCTTTTATAACGCACAAATCACATGACAGCAGAAGTGAATATCATTAAAATCAGACTCAGCTGTTGCAAATACAGACCAATAAAATCTCCTGTTCAAGAAAGAAATGTTTGTAAAAACAAAAAATGAAAACACAGAAAAAGATTCTATTCCATATAGCAACCTTAAAGGGCAAAGGGTAAAGGGGAGATAATTATCTCCCTCTAATCAAAAAAGGTTACACACTACTCAAATACAATGAGGAGGACATTCCTTAATTAAAAGGGGATGAGATGTCAGATACACAGAAACACTGACAAAATGAAATGCAGCAGGTAAATAATATAATAACAAAAAAAGGGTCCTTTTTTTTATTTTTTTATTTTTTTATATCTATTTATTTTTTTGTTTTTTTTCCCTCATAAATAAATAAACCCCCACATATCAATCAGTAAAAAATTCTCAAAATACCAAAAAATTTGAGATGTGGTTGGACAAGAGCTATAGAGCCCTCTGGTGGCATGTAGCATAAGCGTGCCCTTGGATAGTGGATATAAACCCAAAGGAAGGCTTTGGCTACAGCGGCCTGGGACTGTTTTACGGGAAGCTGACAGGGGGCCCTAACATTATGAACGATCTGTAGTGGCGGTTGGAGGAAATAATGGATTACAGAGAAGAGATACTGAACAAATCAGAAGTGCACTGTCCACTGGAAGATATGGAGTTTCTGGCCGTTGGGAATGGGAGCTGGAGATCGCCTTCAGACGGCTGCTAGACTCTGCTCAGCAGTAGGGATGAGCTGAACACCCCCTGGTTCGGTTCGCACCAGAATATGCGAACAGACATAAAATTTGTGCGAACATGCGAACACCATTAAAGTCTATGGGACACGAACGTGAAAAATCAAAACTGCTAATTTTAAAGGCTTATATGCAAGTTATTATTCCCTTCCTCAACCTGGGAACCAACATCGGAGCCTTCAAATTCCTGTGCATCCTCCAGCAACATGTAGCCGACACTGTGGTCAAATAATTCTGGGGACTCCTCCGTGCATGATGGTGGTACTACAGAAGGAGTAACTGTGGACAATGAGCCAGTAGAATAGGCTGCTTTGGCAGCTGCGTTGGAAGGCAAACTACTACGAGCCTGGGTGACAGAGGATGAGGACGACTCCACCAAGTCTTCTGCATGTTGTGGGTCAATAATACTTCCAGCAGCAGAAAAAAAGGACAAGCGTGCCCCACGGCCACCTGCAGAGGATGCACCATGTCCACGACCACCACTGTAGACATAGAGGCTGCTTGCCCTCTTTTAGTGGCCTGTGAGCATCTGCCTCTCCTTGGTGGCCTTCCGGACATGATGAGGATTTTTTCTTTTCACAGCATACTACACTGTATTATATACTGTGTACACCTCCTGTGTACACCTCCTGCACTGTACAAACTGTATACCGGCTGCATTGTATTATATACTGTACACACTGTATTTTATACTGTGTACACCACCTGAAGTGTTATTAGAAACTGTACACCGGCTGCACTGTATTATATACTGTGTATACCGCCTGAAGTGTATTAGAAACTGTATACACTGTATTATATACTGTGCACACCACCTGAAGTGTATTAGAAACTGTACACTGGCTGCACTGTATTTTATACTGTGTACACCACCTGAAGTGTTATTAGAAACTGTACACCGGCTGTACTTTATTATATACTGTGTATACCGCCTAACGTGTATTAGAAACTGTACACACTGTATTATATACTGTATTAGAAACTATACACCACCGAATTAACTGTATATATGCTACATTGAATGCAGAGTACATATATATATATATATATATATATATATATATATATATATATATATATATATATATACTGCAACTAACTAAATAACCTGCCTGCCTAATCTAGCTCAAGCTATCTCTCTGTCCACACCAACAACACTACATGCGGCTGCTCTGTAAGCAGCCTTATATAGTGTGGGGCATGGATTTAGTACCCCTGAGCCATAATTGGCCAAAAGCACCTTGCCTTTGGCCTATTATGGCTCTCTCAGCAGAGCGCGCGGTGATTGGCCAAAGCATGCAGGTCAGGTGCATGCTTTAGCCAATCATGAGATGCTAATGCACCGCGATCTCGCAGTGCATTATGAGGTGTTCTGCGGCATTCTTGCTGTTTGGCAAATGGGGGCGAATGCCCGACATCGAGCTCATCCTTACTCAGCAGTAAATGAGCAGTCGGCTCATCTCCCCAGCCACAGATCACAGAAAACATGGATTTAATCGACTTTTTACCAGAGGATATTATGGAATATGAGTCACCTGCCAAAGTGTTGGCACTGGACCCAAGTGTCACCAGCCTGTGCCCTGGATTTTCGGCAATTTCAGAGACTGTCAATTTAATAGACTTTATTGCTGAGGAAAAACAACCCAGTAAACCTCCAGCACAGGAACTTGCATCAGGGCAGAGTGCTACTGACCTCTTCCTCCAACAATTGGTGAACCTGGAGGATGTGTGCAAGGCCACTGACTTTTCAGTTTACTTCCCAGCAGAACAGCTGGCATTTGGGTCGAACATCACTAAACTCTGCCCAGCACCAACAGCAGCTTTAGCCTTCCTGAAAGTTGAGGCAGCAAGCCTTTCTCCCACACCACTGACAGGGACATGGGATTTCCTGCCAGCAGTATCTGTGGAGTTACAACAAACTTCTCCAGCTGAAGTGCTGGCAACTGGAAAGAGGATCCAAGACCTCTGCCCCACACCTGGGGCAGTTCCAGAAACCCAGGGTGGGAAGGTGATGGTCACTCCTCAGCAGCAGATCAGGATCCAGGGGAAGAAGGAAAAGGAGGTGTTCATCCTCCCTCCCCAACAGTCGCTCACTAACATTACCAGCCTAACACTCCATCTCCAGCTTCCCCCAGAAACAACTGCTCCCCAGCTAGGCTGACCCTGAGTATTTGAGGGGGCCTGTCCCTGCCAATCCAAGTTGGGGATTGGTCAGGGCACTCAGAATACTCCAGGTAGCTCCACCTTACCTCTCCTCCTATTCTTTTAGAAGACACCAGAACATTCGAGAAGTAGGGGAAAGGTCTCAGTGATGCTGCCTGTGAGTCATCCAGCTCTCCCTGGATTTCTCTAAACTCAGGAAACAAAAATGGACAGGCTTGGCTACCAGCCAAGCTGGCATACATTTACCTGTACTCCACAAAAAAAAACCCTAGCACTCTAGGAACACAGCTAGGGGGTGCTACACTTGGATAGGGATTGGAAAAATTATGGGATACCCACTTTACTTCAAAACAACTTCAGGGACAACTCTTCAAATATACAAAAAGAGAGGGGGGAGAAAAGAGACAAGTCTCTTTAAAGAATAATGGGATTTTAATTGAGACATTGATAGGGTAGGCCCATAAGGCCGCGTACACACGAGAGGATTGTCCGTCCAACTAAGTCCGTCAGACAATCCGACAGACAGTCCGTCCTACTTTTGAATGAACGGACTTGACCACACACGATGAACAGACAGTCCGCTGAAAGCTTGCACGATGACGTGTACAGCACGTACGACGGGACTAGAAATACGACGTCCAATACACTGCAATGCAACCTTCGGCCGTGTAAATCCTTTCTGAGCATGCACCATACTTAGTCCGTCCAACTAGCCTACTCACGAGCGGACTGTCCGCTGAAACGTGTTTCAGCAGACAATATTACGGAAATTCCGAAAGACTTAGTCCGCCAGACTGTCCGCTGAAAAAGTCCGCTGAAGCCCACACACGAGCAGACTGTCCGCTGAAACACGTTTCAGCGGACTAAGTTGGACGGACAATCCTCTCGTGTGTACGCGGCCTAAGACACCATTTTTAAAAAAAAAATATATAAATTTATTAATCGTATCAAAAACATATAAAAATACATATTCCTAGCGTATTTGATGGACCATGAGACAATACTTAATAATCGTAATCTGATGCATTGATAAGCAGAACCAACATGTTTCACATGATTGCTTCGTCAAGGTTTTGCATATACCACAGATTTCTTTAATTACATAGAATAAATATATCATCAGTATAATAAAATACATTGGTTGATACATCATCAAGAAAATGATTAAACTTCATTGTGGTCACATTGGATATTAACATGATCAGTTGTTTTTATTTAGTGTTTATAATTATATTTTTTTAGCTTTATACATAAACTTATTTTTATTTTGGGATATATTTTGTTTTTATTTTTATTTTAGTGGTCCAAATTAATGGACTAAAAAAAATAAAAGAAAACAATAATTATATAATAATACAAAATATCAAGAAATATAAGTAATAAAATGGGATTTTTATATACAGCTTACCTGTAAAATCCTTTTCTTGAGAGTACATCACGGGACACAGGAGCTTCATTACATAGTGGGTTATATAGGCACCTCTGGTGATTGGACACTGGTTGACCCCAATTAAGGAGAATTCCTCCCCTATATAACCCCTCCCATCTGGGAGGCACCTCAGTTTTGTAGCAAAGCAATAAGAAACCACGTAAAACCCAAGAGGGGCGGGAGCCCTGTGTCCCGTGATGTACTCTCAAGAAAAGGATTTTACAGGT
This sequence comes from Lithobates pipiens, assembly GCF_037356315.1. NCBI lineage: Eukaryota > Metazoa > Chordata > Amphibia > Anura > Ranidae > Lithobates > Lithobates pipiens. The sequence continues at coordinate 219,849,615 of NW_027507748.1, read as the reverse complement.
AAGCTATATATAAAAATCCCATTTTCTTGATCATACATCAGGGGACACAGGAGCTTCATTACATAGTGGGATGTCCCATAGCAATGCTCAGATTGAGGGGAGGGAGACACAGATCATAAATATAGGCCGCCAGGGACCGGAGGACCTAAACTGCAGCCTGCAGTACACTGCGCCCGAAGGCGATATCCTCTTGCCCTCTGACATCCACCTGATAGAATCTGGTGAATGTGTGGACTGATGACCAAGTCGCAGCCTTACAGATCTGAGCCAGGGAGGCCTGGTGATGCACTGCCCAAGAAGCACTAACAGTCCTAGTAGAGCGCGCTTTCACCCGAAAAGGAGGAATCTTCCCCTTTAAACCATAGGCCTGAGAGATAACTTGCCTGATCCACCTTGAGAGAGTGGATTTTGACGCCGCCTGGCCCTTTCTAGGGCCTTCCGGCAGAATAAATAAACAATCAGTTTTCCTTATCTGAGAAGTTGCTTGAAGATAAATACTGATTACTCTAACCACATCCAAAGTGTGTAAAGATTCTTCTTCTGTGGATTGAGGATCCGGAAAAAAGGATGGTAGGATTACATCCTGATTCAAATGGAAACCCGAAACCACCTTAGGTAGAAAGGACCTGTTGGGACGCATGACCACCCAGTCCTTATGGATAATTAAATACGGCTCCTTACTGGAAAGAGCTGCCAACTCTGATACTCTTCTAGCCGTAGATATGGCTACTAAGAAGACCAGCTTTTTAGTCAGGAGTAGGGATGAGCTTCGTGTTCGAGTCGAACGTACGTTCGACTCGAACATTGGCTGTTCGTGCGTTCGGCGAATTCCGAACGTTTTGGCCGTTTGCGTCAAAATTCGAGTGACGCGCGCGCGGACCACAATGCACTGCGTTGGCGCAGTGCATTGCTGCCCGATGATTGGCTAAGCATGCACTGTGACCCCGCATGCTTGGCCAATCGCAGCGCCGGCAGCGAGGAGAGCCATGATTGGCCACAGGCATCCTGCCTGTGGCCAATCATAGCTCAGGCTGTGTAGTGCACGCCCCACACTATATAAGGCCGCCTTTAAGGCGGCCTCCTGTAGTGTGTTACTTTGCATCTGAAGCAGTGGGTGTTCTGTGTACCTTCAACACAGTACACACCAATCGTTTTTGGCTGATTTCCTATCTTGCTGCTGTGTAGTGGTTGTTGTCTGTGCCCTGACTGCAGTATACACCACTATATTCACCTCACCTATATAGCTAGTGATCTAGCTTTAACCACTTAACAACTGCCCATTGCCGATTAACGGCTTCAGGGCGGTTGTTTAACTCAGAGAGGCCGTTAATTAACGGCCTCCCAGTGGTGTACCCCAAGGTTCAGTGCTGGGACCCTTACTTTTTAACATCTTTATAAATGATATTGGGTCTGGGATCAAAAGTAATATTTCTGTCTTTGCAGATGACACCAAGATATGCAGTGGAATAACGTCTTTACAGGATGTCTCCAATTTACAAGCCGACCTCAATACACTGTCTAATTGGGCGACTATGTGGCAGATGAGGTTTAATGTTGATAAATGTAAAGTTATGCACTTGGGGCCTAAGAATATGCATGCATCATACATGCTAGGGGGAGTACAACTGGGGGAATCCATAGTGGAGAAGGATCTGGGGGTTTTGGTAGACCATAAGCTCAATAACAACATGCAATGCCAAGCTGCTGTTTGCAAAGCGAGCAAAGTCCTTTCTTGTATTAAGAGAGGTATGGACTCCAGAGAAAGAGATATAATTTTGCCCCTGTTCAAATCATTAGTAAGACCTCACCTGGAATATGCCGTTCAGTTTTGGGCACCAGTTCTCAAAAAGGATATCGGGGAACTGGAGAAAGTGCAGAGAAGGGCAACCAAACTGATAAGAGGCATGGAGGAACTCAGCTATGAGGAGAGATTAGAGGAACTAAATTTATTCACTCTTGAGAAGCGGAGATTAAGGGGGGATATGATCAACATGTTCGAATACATTAGGGGTCCATATAGTGAACTTGGTGTTGAGTTGTTCTCTGTACGGTCAACCCAGAGGACACGGGGGCACTCTTTACGTCTACAGGAAAAGAGATTTCATCTTCAAGTACGGAAAGGTTTCTTCACAGTTAGAGCTGTGAAAATGTGGAATAGACTCCCGCCAGAGGTGGTTCTGGCCAGTTCAGTAGACTGCTTTAAGAAAGGCTTGGATACTTTCCTGATGATACATAATATAACTAGGTACTAACATAGGTAAAGTTGATCCAGGGAAAATCCGATCGCCTATTGGGGGATCAGGAAGGAATTTTTTTCCCCTGCTGTAGCAAATTGGAGCATGCTCTGCTGGGTTTTTTTTTCGCCTTCCTCTGGATCAATTGTGGGCATAAAATTGGGTATCTGGATTGTACGATTATTTTTTATTTTATTTATTTGTTTTTAAGGTTGAACTGGATGGACTTGTGTCTTTTTTCAACCTGACTAACTATGTAACTATGTAACTATGTAACTATGTAATTCTGCTCTCGCGTGCCCCGAGGTGTGCGCACTCGAGAGCATCCGTGACCGCCGGGTCCATAGGACCCGGCGCATCACGGTAAACGGCCGCTCATAGCGGCCGTTTACCACGTGATTGCTCCGTCAAATGACGGAGTGATCACTTGGAAACAAACCGGCGTCATGTTATGACGTCTGTTCCTCCCTCCCCTTTCTGTACCGATCGGTACAGCGGAGGGGAAAGAGATCGGTGTCAGCAGCGATGTGGGCTGCATCTGCAGTGCCCACATCGCTGCTCACCGAATTTAACCCCTCAATACCAGTGCATACTCTGCAGTACCCTGCCATTACTCTGCAGTACCCCGCCATTACTCTGCAGTACCCCGCCATTACTCTGCAGTGCAGTACCCCGCCATTACTCTGCAGTGCAGTACCCTGCCATTACTCTGCAGTGCAGTACCCTGCCATTACTCTGCAGTACCCCGCCATTACTCTGCAGTACCCCGCCATTACTCTGCAGTGCAGTACCCCGCCATTACTCTGCAGTGCAGTACCCTGCCATTACTCTGCAGTGCAGTACCCTGCCATTACTCTGCAGTGCAGTACCCTGCCATTACTCTGCAGTACCCCGCCATTACTCTGCAGTACCCCGCCATTACTCTGCAGTGCAGTACCCCGCCATTACTCTGCAGTGCAGTACCCTGCCATTACTCTGCAGTGCAGTACCCTGCCATTACTCTGCAGTGCAGTACCCTGCCATTACTCTGCAGTACCCCCAATACTCTGCAGTACCCTGCTATTACTCTGTAGTACCCCGCCAATACCCCGCCAATACTCTGTAATACCCTGCCATAAATTGCCATACCCAGCCATACTCAGAGATACCCAGCCATACTCGGTGATACCCTGAAATACCCAGCCATAGACGCCCCCCACCCCTCACCGCCCTCCGGTGCTTCTACCAACTCGCCAGTACGATCAAAGCCAGAATCTTTTTTTTATTTTTTATTTCAGGCTTCCCAGCCTAGAGGTGAGATGTGGGGTCATTTTGACCCCCCAGATTTCACTGTAAAGAGGACCTGTCACCCCATATTCCTATTACAAGGGATGTTTACATTTCTTGTAATAGGAATAAAAGTGATCAAAAATATATTTTTGGGAAAAAAAATGTCAAACTAAAATAAATAAAGTAAAATGAACAATAAAAAAATAAAATAAAAATTAAAGCGCCCATGTCCCCATGTGCTCGCATGTGCCACACATGTGAGGTATCGCCGAGAATGTTAGAGCGAGAGCAATAATTCTAGTCCTAGACCTCCTCTGCAACTCAAAACATGTAACCAGTAAAAAAATATTTAAAGCGTCGCCTATGGGGATTTTTTAAGTAGCGACGTTTGGCGCCATTCCACGGGCATGTGCAATTTTGAAGAGTGACATGTTTGATATCTATTTACTCAGCATAACTTCATCTTTCACTTTATGCAAACATTGGGCTAACAAGTGGTTAATAATAGAGCTTGCAGTCAGTAGTGTTAGGAGATAGTGCGTGCTGTCTGCGTGCTCTGTACCCAGTACATACCGCTATAATATAGGGCAGGCCCCTACTTTCAAACATCCAACTTACAAACATCTCCTACTTGCAAACGCAAGGAGACAGCAGCAAGTGAGATGAAAAAAGATGGACGACAAAACAAATTATACAGGGGTGATAACCCTTCCCTATGTTTTCCAAAAAGCTTAAAGATAGTTTTTTTGACTGGAGCTACACTTTAAAAATGTACCGGTTGAAAATGACAAACAGATTCAACTTAACACAACAAACCTACACAGTCCCTGTCTTGTTTGCACCGCCTGTATACTGCTGTTCTGAGTATATAGGGCCTGGGGGCCACACGCATTTCCTTTTTTTAATATGGGTACGGGGTTCCCCTTAATATGCGTACAAGACCCAAATAGGCTGGTAATGGGCAGGGAGGGCTACCCATGCCATGTTTCTCAATGATTTTCAACCATATTGCAGGAACCAGATATAACATTAAAACCGCAAGCAGTTTTAAATGGTGTTATTTCCGTTTAATGTCATTTTGTGCAGGGACTGTTCTAAACACGGGAAACACGTGGCACTTCACAGGCATACTACAGACACCCCGCAGGCACCATATTTAAAGGAATATTTCACATTTTTTTTTCACTTTAATCGTCATTAAAATCAGTGCTCCCGCCAAAACAGTCGTTTTTAAAACTTTTTTTTGCAGTGACCCATGTCCCCTGAGGCAGGAGGCAGGTCGCCAAACCCTTTTTAGGACACTATCTTGCATATTAGCCGTTAAAATTAGCACTTTCCAATTTCGAACGTTCGAGTCCCATAGACTTCAATGGGGTTCTAACGTTCGTACCAAACACGGGGGTCGTTCGCAAGTTCTGGTGCGAACCGAACCGGGGGGTGTCCGGCTCATCCCTAGTCAGGAGAGCTAAAGAAGCCAGGTGCAAAGGTTCAAATGGTTGCCCCTGTAAGGCCGAGAGAACCAAATTCAGATCCCATGGGCATACCGGAGGTTTAACTGGCGGTTTTGTCCGCATAGCCCCCTGGATAAAAGCCCGTACTAGGGAATGTGATGCAAGCGGTTTTTGAAAAAATACCGACAGGGCCGAAATCTGCACTTTGATAGTGCTTATGGCCAAATTCATTTCTAGGCCTGACTGGAGAAAGGCCAAGATTCTGTTAATGACATACTTTCTAGGATGCCATTTCCTGAGTTCACACCAGGAAACATATGTCCTCCAGATCTTGTAATAAACAAGTCTGGGGGCCGGCTTTCTGGCATTGACCAGAGTAGAAAGGACTGGCCCCGAAAGGCCACGGTCTCTCAGAATGTGGGTCTCAGCAGCCAAACCGTCAAATTCAGACTGCGTAAAGCAGGATGGTAGATTGGACCCTGTGAGAGCAGATCTGGCCGGAGAGGGAGGGTCCATGGCCTGCCTACTGCCAACTTCATGATTTCTGCGTACCATGGTCGCCTGGGCCAAGCCGAGGCCACCAAAAGGACCGACTTTGTCTCCCTCTTGACCCTTCCCAGGAACCGCGACAGAAGCGGGCTCGGGGGGAAGGCATAGATCAGATTGTACTGATCCCAGGGAACTGTCAGAGCATCTGACCCCTGAGCAAGTGCATCTCTTGTCCTTGACACAAACTTGTCCAGCTTCCTGTTGAACCTGGAAGCAAACAGATCTACATCTGGAGTACCCCACTTGTGACATATGTTCTGAAACACGTCGGGGTGCAGAGCCCATTCTCCTGGGCACAACTGCTGGCGGCTGAGAAAATCTGCCTGCCCTTCAGCAAATTCTTGGTTTGTAACCACCAGACAAGACTCTTGCGTGTCCCTGGGGATAGACACATAGGAAGATCCAGAGATTGGGGCTTCCTGTTCCAAGCCGCAAGGATGCATCCTTGTAGAGGCCTTGAATGGAACTGGGCGAATGGGACGGCCTCAAAGGAGGCGACCATCTTCCCTAACAGTCTCATGCACAACCGAATGGAGGAAGATCTTCTGCCCAGAATCAGGCGTACCAGATCCCCAATGGCCAAGGCTTTTAGCCTTGGAAGAAACACCCTGCTCTGAGCGGTGTCGATGATCATACCTAGGTATTCCAACCTGGTAGTCGGTTGTAGGGACGACTTTTCTAGGTTTATAATCCAACCTAGGCGTTCTAGGTGTTCTAGCGTTTTGGTGACGCTGCGACTTAGGAACGCTGCAGTTTTCTCCATGAGAAGCAAGTCGTCTAGATAAGCCATGACGGCTATGCCCTGAGCTCTTAAGATTGCTAAGAGAGAGTCTAGAATCTTTGTGAAGACTCGAGGGGCTGTAGCAAGCCCGAACGGCAAGGCCACAAATTGAAAATGGCGCCGCTCTACCGCGAACCTTAGAAATTTTTGGTGTGCGGGAAAAATTGGCACATGGAGATATGCATCCTTGATATCTATTGATGCCATGAATTCTCCTCCTTGCAGGGAGGAGACCACAGTGCGGATTGACTGCATTCGGAAGGACCGGATGTGTAAAACCCGGTTCAGGTCTTTCAGATCCAAGATAGGTCTGACACTTCCATTTGGTTTTGGAACGGTGAAGAGATTTGAGTAAAACCCCGAACCCTGATCTTTCGGGTTCACTTCTACTATCACACCCTGGGATAGTAACTGATCTAAGGCCAGAAATAGCGGTTTTTGCTTTACTGGATCCCTGGGGATCCTTGACCTTAGGAAACGAGAAGGTGGAATCTCCTGAAACTCTAGCTTGTAGCCCAGAGATACTGAAGAGATCACCCACTTGTCCTGGATCTCTTCCCGCCAGGCGCCTGCAAACTGCAGGAGCCTTCCCCCCACTCTGCCGAGCGGGGGCGTCCCTTCACAAGGAAGTTTTTGGGCTCGGCTTGGCAGGCTTTCGCCCCCAAGTCTTTTTCTGTCCCTGGGCTTGGCCTTGAGCCTTTCTAGTAGAGGAGGACTGAGAAGGCCGTCGCCACTGTTTAGAGCTTGATGCTTCGGGAGAGAGAGCACGCCTGAATGAAGGACGCTTGCTCTTTTTGACTGGAAGGAGAGTAGTTTTCCTCCTGAAATATTTTGGACGAACTTATCTAGTTCTTCTCCAAACAAACGCTCCCCTTTAAACGGGAACCCAGTCAAATGCTTCTTGCATGACAGCTCAGCTGCCCAATTCTTTAGCCATAGGGCCCTTCGCATGTGAACCAACATGAGAGACAAACGTGATGCTTGTTGGACGGAATCCAAAATCGCATCAATTATGAAACACAGAATGTGAGGCAACTCTGTATAATTTTCTACTTCCTCACTGGGAAGGAGCCCAAGCATCTGTTTAACCTGTTCCTTGAGGAACTGACACAACCCCACGGCTGCGACTGTAGGTTGCACCACAGTGCCAGCCATGGAAAAGGAGGCTTTTAATAAGGTTTCCAGCTTTTTATCAGTTGGATCCTTGAACACCTGCGCATTATCCAAAGGACAAGTTAGGTTCTTATTCACACAAGAAACATGCACATCGACAGATGGGACCCCCCACTTCTTGGTGAAACTTTCCTCCACAGGATAATGCATAGAAAACCTTTTAGGAGGAGCAAACAGTTTATCGGGATGTCCCCAATCCTCATACATCAATTTATCCATTAAAGGATGAATTGGGAAGGAATAGGCAGTCTGTGGGGCTTTCCTGACTCCCAGGGAAGAAACAGAGGACGTAGCGACTTCAGCAGCAGGCATTCTGAATGTGGTACGCACCAATTCAGTATAATACTGCACCTGTTTTCTGAGCGCCTGGGAGGAGGGGACTATCTCCTCTTCCTCTGACTCATCAGACTGCTCATGATCCCTATCCAAAGATAGGGATCCCTCCTCATTTTCAGAAGAATCATCTGAGAGAGGGATATCAGCAGAGGGAGGGGATCTACCCCTTTTCCTGCTATATTTTAGGGAAGCAGAAATAAAATTCATGATTCTCCCTTCAAAACCCTCCAATGTAGCCCTAAGGGAGTCCTCAGTGACATAAACCGGGGCTGCGACATTAGGAGAGGCTGCAAAACCCGACAGGGGCACTGACACGTCTTGAGAGGCTGGCTCCAGTCTTGCAGGGGGGGATGGTAATTTACAGGCACTTTTGGAACCCCTGGACCTAGGCGGTGATTTACCAGTGCCCTTATTACCTCCCCCTGAGACCCTCTTACGAGGAGACATAGTACTAGGCTACAAAGCAGAGGTACTAGTACAAGTGCAATCACTGTTGTGCTTAAAGTCTCACAATAATATATATGCTTAAATTGCACAATCTGATGCTGAGTAGGTGTCTAAGGTTTGCCTGGATCCAATCCCCACGGATGCTTACTGCCCACAGCTCCTGTGTCTCCAATTACAGCCCCCTGACGCTCTGGGCTTTTAAAACTGCCGCCTGGCGCCTGCGCAGTACAGCGCCGTGCACACTGACGTGCACGGCTCGCAACCACACCCCCCCTTCTCCATTAGGCCGGGAGCGCGCCCGGCGCGCGTGCACGAGGACCGCGGAATCCAGGGGGGGAAGGAGAACCCAAAAACGGAGCTGCGTGGGACCCCTGAACTGTTTACCTTATTTGTGGCAGGGACTGCAATGGAGACGTGAGTTAGCTGGAGAATCAGGCTTTCACTGAGCGTGTGTATTGAAAAGGCATGTAAGTATGCATCAGGCTGCTCTTACTCCCTCTAGTGGTGGAAACCAGGTAAGACATACAACTACTCACAATGAAGAAATCCATTCATATAATTAAATATACAGGATAACTTCCCTTACCTGTCCCCGCCGCAGGAATTGCTGAACCAGACAAATTCCAGCCTTCACCCATCACGGCGGGTATTGTTAGCCAACCTTCAGGTATATCTGGGGTTCCTTCTCGGAAGAACCTCCCACCTGGGCCATGTAGAAAGCTCTGCCAGAAACTTTCGTGCGCTCTGTATAAACAGTACACCAAGTCTGGTTTTCCCAGAGCCCAGTCTTCCAATGGAGAGGACTTACAGGCAAAACCTCGCTTCTTCGGCTGACGAGGCCCGGGTACCATACCATCTTGGGAGTCAAATATCGGCCCGAGGTATGGATCCGGTTTATTGTAGCCCTTAGGCCCTCGCAGGGACCTTCATAGAGCTAAAGTTTTACGTGACCATCACCATAGACACTGGCGAAAAAACTGAGGTGCCTCCCAGATGGGAGGGGTTATATAGGGGAGGAATTCTCCTTAATTGGGGTCAACCAGTGTCCAATCACCAGAGGTGCCTATATAACCCACTATGTAATGAAGCTCCTGTGTCCCGTGATGTATGATCAAGAAAAATATATTGTAGATATACAGTACTTATAGCACTGGTGCTTAATACACCTCAAAGTCTAAGTTTAACATGATATTGATATCAATGGTGATTGAAGCTTAAGCTTTAAAAATAGGCAATTAATTTACCCTGTTATTGCTGTATCTGATAATGTAAAGCGATAATGTCTTTGTATTAAATAGGCAGAGTTAGCCCTTGTACACATGGTCGGAGATTCTGACAACCAAATCCGTCGGATTTTATCCGACGGATTTTGTCTGAAACTGTTGTATACACACCGTCGGACAAAGTTGTCGGAAAATCCGACGTGATGACGTTATTTCATTACGACGGGACTATGTTCACGCTAGTAGCCAATAGCTTTAGTGTATGAATTTGATCTGAGCATGCCAATATAATATATAGTGGGCCAATATAATAAAATAAAACAAATAATAACATAGTACTATTTATAAAGCAGACCAATAATCTAATGATAGATAGCAATTTATATAATTAACAAATATAAAGAGCTGCGCTAAAAAAGATTTAAGTGTAAACTATGATCAAAAATGTATTGGTAGTGACCCAATCACAGTAAAGTGCAAAATAATTTATAAAACTACAATATATAAATAAATAAATGCAAATTCATAAGTGAAAGTTCATAAATAAAAATTAATAAATGGAAATGATTAAACTAATAAAATTACCATATAAATAAATACAAATTCATATGTGAAACTTAGTGATTTGATAATAACACTTAATATAAGCGAAATAGAAAATATTAGTCCATATAAATATCCCAAAAAATTTTCATGCAAAGGGATCAGCAGGAATCCAGTGCAGGATCAAACAAAACACCCTTTGAAAAAGTGCTATAAAGTGCAGAAGATGCCACCACCAATATTAACTCTGGCTGCTTACCAGAACCCTAGGTCCCTATTATATGGGACCAGAAAGCACCTAGATTAATCATCAGGATGGACACTTAGGATGGCAGACAGGAAATCTCTCTCCCCCCAGCGGTCGCTAGTTTAAGACAGAAGAGCTGGGGACACACAGGGACACTACACACATTAGAGTCTTCATGACAACGACCCAGCACCAGCCGGCTGCCTCGGCATGGACAACTCACTGGGAATAACACACAACCCTATTGGTGGGAGAAGTTCACCGAGTCGGAGGGAGGCCCTCCCCATCATGAGATGACAGAGTGGAAAAGGGAAGCAATGGTGGGAGAAAGAATTGGATTGGATTGCGGGAAAAGGGAATAGATAGTATAGCAGGGATGGTAAGTATGCAAGAGATCGCTGAAACGGGCATGTATAAAATAAAACAAGCCCTTGGGTGTCCACACAGTTGTGGGTGGTGAATGGAAGTCCACCAGCCCCAACGCACCGGACAAAGGCCCATAGGGATAGGACGGATCGGACCCAATGGGGAAAACGAATAGCAGGATAACGGGGAAGAAGAACACTATTGTGAAAAATAAATAAATGATGGTAGAGAAAACTTGCACAACACAGAAATAAATGTATTGCGCATTAATACCAAAAGCACTGGTGAAAAAACCCATAGATCACACAGCATATCAAGGTTCAGAGAGGAATTTCATTTTCAATGGATTAAAGGAGTGTTGGAAAAAATTGAAAAAAGATAAACATGATTTAAACAAAAAAGAAAAAAAAAAGAAGAATAAATAATGTATGAATACACAATAATAAATATTAATATATCATCAAATTGATAATCAAAAAATGAATTACATAGATCAAATCGCTTATCTAAATGATAAATACAGGAAACTTATAATAATAAGGTAAATAAACACCAACTTTGGCCTGACAGAAAGCCAACCAAATGGACTGATAGATGGAATACTGGTCCAAAGGTGTTCATGGGGCAGCAACCAATCAAGGAGAGGGGAATCCTAAGAAAGGGAAATAGCGAACCTGGAAGCAAACAGATCTACATCTGGAGTACCCCACTTGTGACATATGTTCTGAAACACGTCGGGGTGCAGAGCCCATTCTCCTGGGCACAACTGCTGGCGGCTGAGAAAATCTGCCTGCCCTTCAGCAAATTCTTGGTTTGTAACCACCAGACAAGACTCTTGCGTGTCCCTGGGGATAGACGCATAGGAAGATCCAGAGATTGGGGCTTCCTGTTCCAAGCCGCAAGGATGCATCCTTGTAGAGGCCTTGAATGGAACTGGGCGAATGGGACGGCCTCAAAGGAGGCGACCATCTTCCCTAACAGTCTCATGCACAACCGAATGGAGGAAGATCTTCTGCCCAGAATCAGGCGTACCAGATCCCCAATGGCCAAGGCTTTTAGCCTTGGAAGAAACACCCTGCTCTGAGCGGTGTCGATGATCATACCTAGGTATTCCAACCTGGTAGTCGGTTGTAGGGACGACTTTTCTAGGTTTATAATCCAACCTAGGCGTTCTAGGTGTTCTAGCGTTTTGGTGACGCTGCGACTTAGGAACGCTGCAGTTTTCTCCATGAGAAGCAAGTCGTCTAGATAAGCCATGACGGCTATGCCCTGAGCTCTTAAGATTGCTAAGAGAGAGTCTAGAATCTTTGTGAAGACTCGAGGGGCTGTAGCAAGCCCGAACGGCAAGGCCACAAATTGAAAATGGCGCCGCTCTACCGCGAACCTTAGAAATTTTTGGTGTGCGGGAAAAATTGGCACATGGAGATATGCATCCTTGATATCTATTGATGCCATGAATTCTCCTCCTTGCAGGGAGGAGACCACAGTGCGGATTGACTGCATTCGGAAGGACCGGATGTGTAAAACCCGGTTCAGGTCTTTCAGATCCAAGATAGGTCTGACACTTCCATTTGGTTTTGGAACGGTGAAGAGATTTGAGTAAAACCCCGAACCCTGATCTTTCGGGTTCACTTCTACTATCACACCCTGGGATAGTAACTGATCTAAGGCCAGAAATAGCGGTTTTTGCTTTACTGGATCCCTGGGGATCCTTGACCTTAGGAAACGAGAAGGTGGAATCTCCTGAAACTCTAGCTTGTAGCCCAGAGATACTGAAGAGATCACCCACTTGTCCTGGATCTCTTCCCGCCAGGCGCCTGCAAACTGCAGGAGCCTTCCCCCCACTCTGCCGAGCGGGGGCGTCCCTTCACAAGGAAGTTTTTGGGCTCGGCTTGCAAGGCTTTCGCCCCCAAGTCTTTTTCTGTCCCTGGGTTTGGCCTTGAGCCTTTCTAGTAGAGGAGGACTGAGAAGGCCGTCGCCACTGTTTAGAGCTTGATGCTTCGGGAGAGAGAGCACGCCTGAATGAAGAACGCTTGCTCTTTTAGACTGGAAGGAGAGTAGTTTTCCTCCTGAAATATTTTGGACGAACTTATCTAGTTCTTCTCCAAACAAACGCTCCCCTTTAAACGGGAACCCAGTCAAATGCTTCTTGCATGACAGCTCAGCTGCCCAATTCTTTAGCCATAGGGCCCTTCGCATGTGAACCAACATGAGAGACAAACGTGATGCTTGTTGGACGGAATCCAAAATCGCATCAATTATGAAACACAGAATGTGAGGCAACTCTGTATAATTTTCTACTTCCTCACTGGGAAGGAGCCCAAGCATCTGTTTAACCTGTTCCTTGAGGAACTGACACAACCCCACGGCTGCGACTGTAGGTTGCACCACAGTGCCAGCCATGGAAAAGGAGGCTTTTAATAAGGTTTCCAGCTTTTTATCAGTTGGATCCTTGAATACCTGCGCATTATCCAAAGGACAAGTTAGGTTCTTATTCACACAAGAAACATGCACATCGACAGATGGGACCCCCCACTTCTTGGTGAAACTTTCCTCCACAGGATAATGCATAGAAAACCTTTTAGGAGGAGCAAACAGTTTATCGGGATGTCCCCAATCCTCATACATCAATTTATCCATTAAAGGATGAATTGGGAAGGAATAGGCAGTCTGTGGGGCTTTCCTGACTCCCAGGGAAGAAACAGAGGACGTAGCGACTTCAGCAGCAGGCATTCTGAATGTGGTACGCACCAATTCAGTATAATACTGCACCTGTTTTCTGAGCGCCTGGGAGGAGGGGACTATCTCCTCTTCCTCTGACTCATCCGACTGCTCATGATCCCTATCCAAAGATAGGGATCCCTCCTCATTTTCAGAAGAATCATCTGAGAGAGGGATATCAGCAGAGGGAGGGGATCTACCCCTTTTCCTGCTATATTTTAGGGAAGCAGAAATAAAATTCATGATTCTCCCTTCAAAACCCTCCAATGTAGCCCTAAGGGAGTCCTCAGTGACATAAACCGGGGCTGCGACATTAGGAGAGGCTGCAAAACCCGACAGGGGCACTGACTCGTCTTGAGAGGCTGGCTCCAGTCTTGCAGGGGGGGATGGTAATTTACAGGCACTTTTGGAACCCCTGGACCTAGGCGGTGATTTACCAGTGCCCTTATTACCTCCCCCTGAGACCCTCTTACGAGGAGACATAGTACTAGGCTACAAAGCAGAGGTACTAGTACAAGTGCAATCACTGTTGTGCTTAAAGTCTCACAATAATATATATGCTTAAATTGCACAATCTGATGCTGAGTAGGTGTCTAAGGTTTGCCTGGATCCAATCCCCACGGATGCTTACTGCCCACAGCTCCTGTGTCTCCAATTACAGCCCCCTGACGCTCTGGGCTTTTAAAACTGCCGCCTGGCGCCTGCGCAGTACAGCGCCGTGCACACTGACGTGCACGGCTCGCAACCACACCCCCCCCTTCTCCATTAGGCCGGGAGCACGCCCGGCGCGCGTGCACGAGGACCGCGGAATCCAGGGGGGGAAGGAGAACCCAAAAACGGAGCTGCGTGGGACCCCTGAACTGTTTACCTTATTTGTGGCAGGGACTGCAATGGAGACGTGAGTTAGCTGGAGAATCAGGCTTTCACTGAGCGTGTGTATTGAAAAGGCATGTAAGTATGCATCAGGCTGCTCTTACTCCCTCTAGTGGTGGAAACCAGGTAAGACATACAACTACTCACAATGAAGAAATCCATTCATATAATTAAATATACAGGATAACTTCCCTTACCTGTCCCCGCCGCAGGAATTGCTGAACCAGACAAATTCCAGCCTTCACCCATCACGGCGGGTATTGTTAGCCAACCTTCAGGTATATCTGGGGTTCCTTCTCGGAAGAACCTCCCACCTGGGCCATGTAGAAAGCTCTGCCAGAAACTTTTGTGCGCTCTGTATAAACAGTACACCAAGTCTGGTTTTCCCAGAGCCCAGTCTTCCAATGGAGAGGACTTACAGGCAAAACCTCGCTTCTTCGGCTGACGAGGCCCGGGTACCATACCATCTTGGGAGTCAAATATCGGCCCGAGGTATGGATCCGGTTTATTGTAGCCCTTAGGCCCTCGCAGGGACCTTCATAGAGCTAAAGTTTTACGTGACCATCACCATAGACACTGGCGAAAAAACTGAGGTGCCTCCCAGATGGGAGGGGTTATATAGGGGAGGAATTCTCCTTAATTGGGGTCAACCAGTGTCCAATCACCAGAGGTGCCTATATAACCCACTATGTAATGAAGCTCCTGTGTCCCGTGATGTATGATCAAGAAAAATATATTGTAGATATACAGTACTTATAGCACTGGTGCTTAATACACCTCAAAGTCTAAGTTTAACATGATATTGATATCAATGGTGATTGAAGCTTAAGCTTTAAAAATAGGCAATTAATTTACCCTGTTATTGCTGTATCTGATAATGTAAAGCGATAATGTCTTTGTATTAAATAGGCAGAGTTAGCCCTTGTACACATGGTCGGAGATTCTGACAACCAAATCCGTCGGATTTTGTCTGAAACTGTTGTATACACACCGTCGGACAAAGTTGTCGGAAAATCCGACGTGATGACGTTATTTCATTACGACGGGACTATGTTCACGCTAGTAGCCAATAGCTTTAGTGTATGAATTTGATCTGAGCATGCCAATATAATATATAGTGGGCCAATATAATAAAATAAAACAAATAATAACATAGTACTATTTATAAAGCAGACCAATAATCTAATGATAGATAGCAATTTATATAATTAACAAATATAAAGAGCTGCGCTAAAAAAGATTTAAGTGTAAACTATGATCAAAAATGTATTGGTAGTGACCCAATCACAGTAAAGTGCAAAATAATTTATAAAACTACAATATATAAATAAATAAATGCAAATTCATAAGTGAAAGTTCATAAATAAAAATTAATAAATGGAAATGATTAAACTAATAAAATTACCATATAAATAAATACAAATTCATATGTGAAACTTAGTGATTTGATAATAACACTTAATATAAGCGAAATAGAAAATATTAGTCCATATAAATATCCCAAAAAATTTTCATGCAAAGGGATCAGCAGGAATCCAGTGCAGGATCAAACAAAACACCCTTTGAAAAAGTGCTATAAAGTGCAGAAGATGCCACCACCAATATTAACTCTGGCTGCTTACCAGAACCCTAGGTCCCTATTATATGGGACCAGAAAGCACCTAGATTAATCATCAGGATGGACACTTAGGATGGCAGACAGGAAATCTCTCTCCCCCCAGCGGTCGCTAGTTTAAGACAGAAGAGCTGGGGACACACAGGGACACTACACACATTAGAGTCTTCATGACAACGACCCAGCACCAGCCGGCTGCCTCGGCATGGACAACTCACTGGGAATAACACACAACCCTATTGGTGGGAGAAGTTCACCGAGTCGGAGGGAGGCCCTCCCCATCATGAGATGACAGAGTGGAAAAGGGAAGCAATGGTGGGAGAAAGAATTGGATTGGATTGCGGGAAAAGGGAATAGATAGTATAGCAGGGATGGTAAGTATGCAAGAGATCGCTGAAACGGGCATGTATCAAATAAAACAAGCCCTTGGGTGTCCACACAGTTGTGGGTGGTGAATGGAAGTCCACCAGCCCCAACGCACCGGACAAAGGCCCATAGGGATAGGACGGATCGGACCCAATGGGGAAAACGAATAGCAGGATAACGGGGAAGAAGAACACTATTGTGAAAAATAAATAAATGATGGTAGAGAAAACTTGCACAACACAGAAATAAATGTATTGCGCATTAATACCAAAAGCACTGGTGAAAAAACCCATAGATCACACAGCATATCAAGGTTCAGAGAGGAATTTCATTTTCAATGGATTAAAGGAGTGTTGGAAAAAATTGAAAAAAGATAAACATGATTTAAACAAAAAAGAAAAAAAAAAGAAGAATAAATAATGTATGAATACACAATAATAAATATTAATATATCATCAAATTGATAATCAAAAAATGAATTACATAGATCAAATCGCTTATCTAAATGATAAATACAGGAAACTTATAATAATAAGGTAAATAAACACCAACTTTGGCCTGACAGAAAGCCAACCAAATGGACTGATAGATGGAATACTGGTCCAAAGGTGTTCATGGGGCAGCAACCAATCAAGGAGAGGGGAATCCTAAGAAAGGGAAATAGCGATCTAAGTAAGAAATAAGTAGGTGAAAGATATATATACATATATATATATATATAAAGACCAATGCAAAAATATACAATGCTACAATGCTTCCAAATTATTCAAACTACCATATTACAAAAAAGATTTAAAGCTGATATACTCATTTAGGCCTGGATATTTCATAGCATCTAAAGTATGTATCCACTTCTTCTCCAATTGTAGCAGCGTAGTATCTATCTCACCGCCCCGTGCATGCACAGGTACATGCTCCAGGGCGTAGAAGCAGACAAATTTGGAATCAAAATCATGCTGGTAACCAGCATGTCTATTCAGATCCGTAGTGCACACACGTTTTCCAGAGAAAGTGCCCCGTTTGGTAAATTTATCAGTGTTTTTAGGCATGAAGTGACTAGTTACAAGATGGTCATGGAAGGCGATCTCCGATAAGTAATTAAAGGGTAAGGTTTAACGAGGTTTAACAAATTTTTTGATGGTCTGGTCGGCCATTAATTGGGTATAACTAGGCATACTTTTTACATACAATCTTCCTTTTTTTTTCTTTTTTCGTTTTTTCAGACTGCCCTTTGCCCCCTACAGTTGTACTAAGGTGGATTTTCTGAGGGGCCCTTTGCGTGGTCTATGCCGTGCTTGCTCCTTTCGCACTGACTTTAGAGGTATGTATTCGGCTCCTTTCGGGGGAACGTTTATTATCCATCTAGGACAGGGTTGGAGGACCTTTTGTGATTTTTTGCATTATTGGGATCCCGCTGATCTACACAGCATACACTGGGGCTCACACTTTTGTATTTAAATTGTAACAATTTTTCTTTGTTTTATAGAATTGCCTTCTCACTGGTCTCATTCCATTACCCCTGATGAAGCCATCCTTATGGTGAAAACATGTAGGTAGGATTTGACCTACCAGCACACCAAGGCTTAAGAACATCCTGGCCCCATGTTGATATTGGATGTGCTTTTGAATATTTGTGATTGAATCAATTTCTCAGAAACCAATGTGATTTTGTATATTGTTATATTTTTGTTATATTTGTGAATAAATCTTTTGTATATAAATCTTTATATTTCATTATTAATTAGGCACCACAATAATCCCCTTCTTTCCCAACTACAATTTTTTTTCAGAATAAAAAAAGAAAAAAAAAACCCCATGATGATAAATAAAAAATGATGAAAGATAATAAATTGAACAATATAATAAAGCAATATAAATTAAATAATACCATGTACTAGTTACTATATAAAAACAATAAATCTATCTACCTCTCCCTTGATCTCGGTAACATATTCACTATGCATTCCCCTTTTCCTCCCCCCTTTATGTATCCCACTTCTATGTTGTATGTTTTGTCCATGCCCATGTTGGGCATTGTTTTAAATTAATAAAAATGTATATTTGAAAAAAATTAAAAAATAAATCACAAAAAGGGTTTAAAAGAGAGTGATGTGTTTAGCCCTGGAGGGTAGGTAGCCCTTTGCTCAAAGATCCATCTTGCCTCTCTTTGAAGGATCTTTTTATCAAAGTTCCCTCCTCTTCAGGCTCAGGAATAACCTCTAGTTCTGAAAAAGAGATATAGGATGGGTCATAGTTATGGTGCAGTCCCACATGCTTACAAATGTGAGTATAGAGTTATCCCACATCCAGATAATATAGATGATCCTGGATTCTTTTAGCAAAGGGACGCTTCGTTTTCCCAATATAAAAAGCTCCTCACCGACACATAGCCAGATAGACTATGCCAACGGTGCGACAGTCAGCATAGCCCTTTAGTCTATGAAAACCTCCCCTTGGAAGTGAACATCCCACACCTTCCTTGAGCCAGGGGCATTGATCACATTGACTGCATTTGTAAGTGCCTCGTCCTCCCACAGCTCCAGGAGTGGGGGCATCAGAGGAAAGGTGACTGTGGGCAAGGCTGTCCCTGATAGACCGTGATCTTCTATATACATTTTGCGGTCTATCTGCTACATATTTTGAAATGATAGGGTCATCAGACAGAGAATGCCAGTTGTTACCAATAAGTTTCTGAAATATCTCCTGATGGTTGGTAAATGTTGTAATAAGTTTAGTGGAGACATGGGTTTCACGAGTTTTAGATTTAAAAATTAGGGATTCCCGTGTGTTGAGTTTCGCCCTTTTGTATGCCTTCTTGAGAACTTTCTTACTATATCCTCTCTCTTGTAGTCTTAAATATAGTGCCTTAGCCTCAAGCTCAAAATCACTGTCTCTGGCACAATTGTGGCGCAATCTAAGGTATTGGCTAAATGGTATACTGCGCACAGGGATGTGAGCTTGAGTAATGCAGTATTGTGTTACCAGCTGTCTCTTTTCTATAGAGACTGCTGTAAATTGTACCATCATGATCAATAATTAGGCGTAAATCGAGGAAAGGTATGCTCCTTGTATCCTAAACTTTAGGTTGAATTCGTTCAAAGAGAAGAACGACAAAAAATCAGACAATTCAGCTGTAGTGCCAGTCCAGATGAGCAGCACATCATCGATATACCTCCGCCAGAGTAAAATGTGGCGGAGGTATATCGATGCACTGTCATCGGAAATTTAAGGCTCTTTCCCACCCCCCAGGTACAGGTTGGCGTACGATGGGGCACACGAAGTCCCCATCGCTACCCCCTGTACCTGAAGATAAGTGGAGCCATTGAACATGAAAATGTTGGTAGTGAGTATACATTCCAATAAGGTAGTTATGAACTGGCACAACTTCCAATTATTGGTGTCTTAAGAAAAATTGAAATCACTTCTATACCCTTTTTGTGGGGGATGCTAGAGTATAGCTCCTTGATATCTATAGCCGCCATGATCGCCCCAGGGGGTATGGTCAGTCCTTCGATAACTTTCAATAATTCTAGAGTATCCTTCAGATAGGAAGGTAGGCACATAACATATGGGTGTAGTTGACTATCAACATATTTGCTTGCAGTTTCTGTATGGGGCCCTGTACCCGGAACAATAGGACGTCCGGGAGGGTTAACCATACTTTTGTGTACCTTGGGTATGGAATAGAATGTCGGTGTGACCGGCCATTTAATTTCAAGGTATTCTAATAGGTCTTTATCAATGAGTTTGATGAATAGATACATACTGAGATCTGGCCTCCATGAGATTTCAAATATACAGTCTATATATGCTCCGCTGCTTCCTCCAGCATTCACTCGCTTGCAGAACTCTGCTGGTTAGTGGATCTGACAAGGTACTCAGTCAGATCAGAGCAAAAGCCTGTTATAGGCAGGCTCCTTAGATGTGTTGCAAAATATCAGCGTCCAGCATACATCCCTGTGGCTACTGATCCCAGCAACACTTCAGGCACTGTCAACCCACCTGGCTGCCCTTTTCACTAGCCCTCCTGGCTAACTTCTCCAAGTCCTCCAGACTGACACTCTCCACAGTCCTCCTAGACTTAACACTCACCAGCCCAGATGTGCTGACCTGCTCCCACTTTCCTCTCTCCTTGCTCCCGTGCCTCCAAGAAGGGTTTCCTCAGTGTGTTTCAGGGGAAATCTTCCAGCACCCAAGCCCCAGGCCCAAGGTCAACTCCCCTCCAGGCTAGAGGATGCCCTGCAAGGGCCTCTGACAATGTCCTCAGCACTTCATCTCCATCTTCTACCTGGCGCCCCCTGCTGGCATGACTCATGCTTATTTATGAAGTGGCCTGCCCCCTGCCAGCCCATTTGCTGGGGATTGGCTGGGGCCCTTATAGAATTCCAAACAGACCCTCCTAGTCTCCAAACACTACATCTGGAATCTTCTCCAAGGTTCCAGATAACAGGGGGAGGCACCAGAAGATCTGTCAAAGTGAGTCATCCAGCCTCCCTGAGTCACTAAACCCTGACCCAAATTCAACCCAGGCCTGGCTCTCAGCCAAGCCAACTTACCTACTCTAACAGCTAAACTATGCACACTAGCACACTAGCTAGAGGGGGCTACACAAGTTTCTCACAGTGCTGCTTTATCTTGTGTAATCCCAGGCTTAATTTCTGTACTGTGATAGCTCAGGATTTGCAGGAGTGCAGGTAAAAGAAATACCAACACTTTCCCAGCATGAGAGGGACACTATGCATTAAATGGATAGATAAAGGAACAGGAGCACACTGGACACCCAGCAATAGCACAGTGGCAGCGAAGGTGCCCAGTGTGTCCCCGGACCATATTTACACCAGTGACAAACAGATGGACCCTGCCCCCACCTATAACTGGTCTTCACAGCAAGGACCACATGGAAGGGCAAATGCATGAAAGGCAAAAACAGAACATTCCATAGCTCAACTCACCAACCAGTCCGCCAACCGACCAAATTAACCTGTCCAACAGTATGCGTTAAAGAAAAAAAAAAATTGTTAGCACGTATTTGCAAACGCATACGTAAGCTGCAAGGCCTCTTCACGGCACCCTGTGTTTTGCTTGCAGTCCTAACTCTACCAAATTTATAAGCGTCTCCACAATGGAAGCACATGCATTAAATGAATAGATGAGGGGCAGGTGGGACAGGAGGCAGCCCAATCCCCCTTAAAGGAACAGGAGCACACTGGTCACTCAGCAAAAGCACAGTGGCAGTGAAGGTGTCCAGTGTGTCCCCGGACCATATTTAAACCAATAACAAACAAATGGCCCCTGCCCCCACCTATAACTGGCCTTCACAGCAAGAAGTGTCTGGCGCCCAATGAATCTACCTTGCATTACACCCACTATGCCTTACAACCCACCACATACAGAAGGATGTCAGCTGTCTCTGGCCCTGGAGGTGCTCAGGCTGAAGGAGGCCAGAGACCTTGCAACAGTAACAAAAGCAATGAAAGGAGGCTACACAGCACTGTACAAGCACTCTGCGCTCCAGGGCCCAGGCAAAGCTCCTCAAAGTGGGAGTGGCACTGCAAGCCAATGGGAATACATGATGTAGAGAGCAGTGGGCAGGACTACACACACCACCGGCTCCCACTGTGCTCAGTGTGCTGCCTGGTGATAAATCTGTCAGCCTTTAGCCCAAGCCCAATAGACTGACCTGGCGATATATCACAACGTGTCTGCGGGTATGCCTAATGATCTATAACACTTGCTGCATCTATTCCACTTGTGTGCCCCTGACTGCAGTGCTGCCTGTGGCTGCAGAGCAGGGACACCATGCACTTCATTTTGGCCCGGGGGGGTGGGGGTTGAACACCCCTGACCCCCCCCCCCCCCCCTCCCCACTCATCTACGCCCCTGGAAAGAGAGCATCTACATTGCAAACTTCACCAAGTCAGTCTCTAATCCCTCTAATCCATGTGATCATCACAATAGTTTTCAGAGTCTGTGCGGTAGTCAGCCTAAGCCAAGAGAATCCTACTCATACCAATAAATAACAGTAAGGTAGAAATCCAGTTAACAGAAAAAGATGTGATTCCTCCCTATTAGGGTTTCCACCTCATCTCTTTAAACCCAAACACATATGAATTACACAGGTCCTGAAGCAAATTTACCACCTTTGTCAGCCACAGAACCCGTGTAATTCATATGTGTCCAGGTTTAAAGGGTCGAGGTGGCAAGCCTACTCCCATAAGAGTTCACAAAGTGGGACATACAAAGAAAGTTCAGCAAGTCAGAATTCTTTCCGAATATTCTTTCCATGAATCACAAATGTATTTGCTAATACGTTTTGCAACATATTGTCTGTTACAAGTTAGGTGACATTTCTATGCATGTGATCTCCTCAGGCATAATGCTCACATACAAACATTATTTATTACTTTTGGTACAGACTGAAAAAAAAACGACCTACTTGTCAAGAATGCACTTGATGTTCTCTCTGTCAAAGTGACAGACTACTTGTTAACCTGATTATAAATTGTGTAACTGAGGAGTTGGTTTCAAAGTTAAGTTGATAGATTATATATATTATATAATAATTATTATTAATAATATATAATAATATAATATATTATTATATTATAGCAAAACTTTTAATCTCCTATAGAAAAAACTTTAGACTTCTCCAGAACCTGTGCTCCATTCTATAAAGAATGGAGGTTGCTATTTGAATTAACTTTGTCACCTACAGTGCCTTGCAAAAGTATTCACCCCCTTGGCATTTTTCATGTTTTGTTGCCTCACAACCTGGAATTAACATGGATTGTTTGAGGATTTGCATCATTTAATTCACAGAACATGAACACAACTTTGAAGATGTTTTTCTTTTATTGTGAAGCACACAACAAATAGGACAACATAAAAGAGAAAGTCAATGTACATAACTATTCACCTCGCTAAAGTCAATACTTTGTAGAGCCACATTTTGCAGCTATCACAGCTCCAAGTTGCTTTGGATAAGTCTCTGTGAGCTTGCCACATCTTACCACTGGGATTTTTTTCCCATTCCTCCTTGCTAGGGATGAGCCGAACACCCCCCGGTTCGGTTCGCACCAGAACTTTCGAACGGACCCCAAATTCGAACGAACTTTAGAACCCCATTGAAGTCTATGGGACTCGAACGTTCGAAATTAAAAGTGCTAATTTTAACGGCTAATATGCAAGATACTGTCCTAAAAAGGGTTTGGGGACCTGGCTCCTGCCCCAGGGGACATGGGTCAATGCCTAAAATGTTTTTAAAAATGGCCGTTTTGGCGGGAGCACTGATTTTAATGACGATTAAAGTGAAAAAAAAAAGTGAAATATTCCTTTAAATATGGTGCCTGGGGGGTGTCTGTAGTATGCCTGTGAAGTGCCACGTGTTTCCCGTGTTTAGAACAGTCCCTGCACAAAATGACATTAAACGGAAATAACACCATTTAAAACTGCTTGCGGTTTTAATGTTATATCTGGTTCCTGCAATATGGTTGAAAATCATTGAGAAAAATGGCATGAGTAGCCCTCCCTGCCCATTACCAGCCTATTTGGGTCTTGTACGCATATTAAGGGGAACCCTGTACCCATATTTAAAAAAGGAAATGCGTGTGGCCCCCAGGCCCTATATACTCAGAACAGCAGTATACAGGCGGTGCAAACAAGACAGGGACTGTGTAGGTTTGTTGTGTTAAGTTGAATCTGTTTGTAATTTTCAACTGGTACATTTTTAAAGTGTAGCTCCAGTCAAAAAAACTATTTTTAAGCTTTTTGGAAAACATAGGGAAGGGTTATCACCCCTGTATAATTTGTTTTGTCGTCCATCTTTTTTCATCTCACTTGCTGTTGTCTCCTTCCGTTTGCAAGTAGGAGATGTTTGTAAGTTGGATGTTTGAAAGTAGGGGCCTGCCCTATATGCTCTGCAGAAATGGCGGAACAAGGTGTTGGTTTTGCCACAACATTGTAAGCCCTCAAAGTGACTCTTGGTGGGCGCTGGAGCGCCCTGCTGTGAACGATTATATCAAGAATTGTAATTACATGCCATTGTTGAACAGTGGTAGAAAAATTGACCTTTGGTGGTTGTGGTGCTGGTGCCACAACACTATAAGTCCTCACCGTTACTCTGGGTGGGCACAGGAAGGGGCCCTCCTGTGAAATATTATATCAAGAATTGTAATTACATGTCCCTGTTAAACAGGGGCAGAAAAATTTGGCCTTAGGCACTGGTGCTGGTGCCACCACACTGCAACCTCTCCCATATACTCTAGTTTTATTGCAGGAATTAGCCCTGCTGCAAAGCATTGCATCAAAAATTGTACTTAAACGCCCCTGTTAAACAGGGGCAGAAAAATTGGGCCTTAGGCACTGGTGCTGGTGCCACCACACTGCAACCTCTTCCATATACTCTAGTTTTATTGCAGGAATTAGCCCTGCTGCAAAGCATTGCATCAAAAATTGTACTTAAACGCCCTGTTAAATAGGGGCAGAAAAATTGGGCCTTAGGCACTGGTGCTGGTGCCACCACACTGCAACCTCTTCCATATACTCTAGTTTTATTGCAGGAATTAGCCCTGCTGCAAAGCATTGCATCAAAAATTGTACTTAAACGCCCCTGTTAAACAGGGGCAGAAAAATTGGGCCTTAGGCACTGGTGCTAGTGCCACCACACTGCAACCTCTTCCATATACTCTAGTTTTATTGCAGGAATTAGCCCTGCTGCAAAGCATTGCATCAAAAATTGTAATTAAACGCCCCTGTTAAACAGGGGCAGAAAAATTGGGCCTTAGGCACTGGTGCTGGTGCCACCACACAGCAACCTCTGCCATATACTCTTGTTTTATTGCAGGAATTAGCCCTGCTGCAAAGCATTGCATCAAAAATTGTACTTAAACGCCCCTGTTAAACAGGGGCAGAAAAATTGGGCCTTAGGCACTGGTGCTGGTGCCACGACACTGCAACCTCTCCCATATACTCTTGTTTGATTGCAGGAATTAGCCCTGCTGCAAAGCATTGCATCAAAAATTGTACTTAAACGCCCCTGTTAAACAGGGGCAGAAAAATTGGGCTGATGGCATCACCCAGAACCAGAAATGTTCTTCCAACATATCAGCGGAGGAGGAAGAGGATAGACAATCAACATAACAGGACAGTCACTCAGCATCAGCATAGGCAGTCTTGAAGGGATGTGATATTTCAAAACAAATTATTCTGTTACATCAGCTTCAGGTGCTTGGTAGCTGTGGGTGATCCAAGACTGATTCATCTTGATGAAGGTCAGTCGATCAACTGATTCGGTGGACAGGCGCACCCTGTGATCGGTAACAAAGCCACCAGCAGCATTGAAGGTGCGTTCCGAAAGAACGCTGGATGCAGGACAGGCCAGTAGCTCAATTGCATACTGTGCAAGCTCTGGCCAGTGATCCATCCTCAAGACCCAGTAAGCCAGAGGATTTTCGGTGGGAAAGGTGTCCAAGTCTGACCTTACCCCTAGGTATTCCTGCACCATGTAAATCAGATGCGGGCGATGGGTGCTGGAACCGATCATACCTTGGGGCTGCGGACTAAAAAATTGTCTGAAAGCATCAGTCAGACGGCCACCTTCTCCACCGCTCCTTCTGACCGATGCCTCAGCAACACGTTGTCCAGGACCAGGAGTTTGTAACCTCCCAGTCTCTGGGAACGCGTTGCACAGACCTTTCTGCAAGGCCTCCCGGAGATGTCTCATCCTCTGCTCCCTCTGCGATGGCAAGATAAGGCCGGCAACCTTACCCTTGTACCGTGGATCAAGGAGAGTGGCCAGCCAGTAATGGTCCCTCTCCTTGATCCGAAGAATACGAGGATCCTTCCGCTGGCTTTGCAGGATCAGGGAGGCCATGCAGCATAGGTTAGCTGAGGCATTCGGTCCGGAGTCCTCTGGGTCACTAAGGACAACATGATCCGCAGCTACCTCCTCCCAGCCACGTACAAGTCCATGTGTTTCTTGGGACTGTAAATCATCCCTACAAGACTGCTGCTGCTGCTGCTGCTGCTGATGCTGAGTGCCAGCCTCCACCTCCATGCTGACACAATCATCCTCCTCCTCCTCTTCCTCCTCCTCATCCTCTTCCTGTGTGATGGGTGGCACAGCAGTCTGGATAAAGGGGGCCTTGAGAGGCAAGGAAGTCCTCCTCTTCCTGCCTCTGTTCTGCCTCAAGTGCCCTGTTCATTATTCCACGCAGCATATGCTCCAAGAGGTGGACAAGAGGTACAGTGTCACTGATGCATGCACTGTCACTGCTCACCATCCTTGTGGCCTCCTCAAACGGTGACAGGACAGTGCATGCAGCCCTGATCATGCCCCACTGGCGTGGTGAGAAAAAACCGAGCTCCCCTGACCCTGTCCTGGTGCCATAGTCGCACAGGTACTCATTGATGGCCCTCTGCTGCGTGTGCAGCCGCTGCAGCATGGCCAACGTTGAGTTCCATCTGGTGGGCATGTCACATATAAGGCGGTTCTTGGGCAGGTTCAACTCCTTTTGGAGCTCAGCCAGCCGAGCACAGGCATTAAATGATCGGCGGAAATGCACACAGACTTTCCTGGCCTGCTTCAGGACATCCTGTAAGCCGGGGTACCTGCCCAAGAACCGCTGCACCACCAGGTTAAGGACGTGAGCTACACAGGGCACATGGGTCAGTTGTCCCTGTCGGAGGGCGGAGAGGAGGTTGGTGCCATTGTCACAAACCACCATTCCTGGCTTAAGCTGGCGTGGCGTCAACCACCTCTCGGCCTGCCCCTGCAGAGCTGACAAAACATCCGCCCCAGTGTGGCTCCTGCCCAACAAACCAGCGCAAGCACGGCATGGCATAGTTTTGCCTGCGTACTTGCGTAGCCCCTGGAACGCCTACGAAGCACCGCTGGTTCTGAGGACAGAGCACTGGAAGAGGCCATGGAGGAAGAAGAAGAGGAGGGGGTGGAGGAGAGAGGTGTGTCACAACCAATAGTAGCATTTTGGAGGCGTGGTGGCGGAACAACCTCCAACACTACTGCACCTTGTCCTGCATCCTTCCCAGCAGCCAGAAGAGTGACCCAATGGGCCGTGAAAGACAGGTAACGTCCCTGTCCATGCCTGCTGGACCATGAGTCAGCGGTAATATGCACCTTACCGCTGACCGCCCTGTCCAGCGAGGCAAGGACATTGCCTTCCACATGCCGGTAGAGAGCCGGAATCGCCTTCCGTGAGAAAAAGTGGCGTTTGGGGACCTGCCACTGAGGAACCGCACATTGTACAAACTCACGGAAGGGGGCCGAGTCTACCAACTGAAAAGGCAGCAGTTGAAGTGCTAGCAATTTAGCCAAGCTAGCATTCAACCGCTGGGCATGTGGATGGCTGGGAGTGAACTTCTTTCGCCGGTCCAGCAGCTGGGGTAGGGACATTTGCCTGCTATAATCGGATGTGGGTGTACCGCTAGCAGAGTTCCTGGAAGCACTTGGCTGTGACACACCTAATTCTACACCTTCATTCCTCTCAGAGCAGGTTTCAGAGAGGACTGAAGGTCTAGTGGGGTTGGAGATGCCAGCTGATGAGGAGCAAAGAGAGGTCCGCTTTGTTCTTTGGTGTGGGTCTTTGAGGTACGCTTGCCAACGAGCTGCATGGCAGGTCAACATATGTCTGGTCAAGCATGTGGTGCCCAAGCGGCTGATGTTTTGGCCACGCGAGATACGCTTGAGACATATGTTGCAAATAGCAGCGGTGCGATCTGATGCACTCGTCTCAAAAAAGGCCCACACCAAAGAACTTTTAGAATAACGTGCAGAGGCAGCGCCCTGCACAGGCGGAGCTCTGCGGTGTGATTCAGTCGGTGTGCTGCCCCTAAGCTGGACAGGGAATCCTGCCTCGTTGGACATGTGCCTCCTCCTCCTCCTCCTCCTCCTCTCTCCTTCCAGGCACCCACGTGGAGTCAGTGCCCTCATCATCCCCTCCCTCTTCATCGCTGTAGCAAACCTGGCAGTATGCTGCAGCTTGTGGAACATGACTGCCAGATTGCTGTCCTTCTTGAGCATCCCCTCTCTCTGCGCTCACGCTACTGCCTTCCTCTAGCTGAGTGTCATCATCAGAGCCCACAAAACACTGGGCATCCTCCTGGAGCATGTACCCAACACTGTGCTCAAAGAGTTCAGGAGACTCCTCAGGAGGACGTGGTGGGTCTAGGGAAGGAGTCACTGATGATGACATTGAGAGGAGGGAAGACGATGCGTTGGCAGCTGCTTTGCTAGTACCCTGAGACTGGGTGAGAGAGGATGAGGAGGATGAAGAGGGCTTGGTCATCCACTCTACCAAGTTGTTGGCATGTCAACATGTCCAGCTGCCGAAAAGAAGGACAAGCGTGTCCCATGGCCATGTGCTGATGACAATGCACCACGTCCACGACCAGCACTGTTGTCTCTAGACACAGAGCCTGCTTGCCCTCTTTTATCGGCTCGCGCCTGTCGGCCTCTCCTTGCTGGCCTTCCAGACATGGTAATGGCCTGAAGGGAGTTGGGTAAAAAAGCAGTTGGGTAGTGTATATTGTGCTAGAGGCACACAACACCCACTAACTCCTGCAGATGCCTTTATTATAGAACACCAGAGATAAAGGGGTATATACAGATGTATACTGTGCTGTGCTGGAGGCACACACAACTTCCAATAACTCCTGCAGATGGCAAGTGGGCTCAAATAGAGAACAGCTATGTAGGTGGATATAGCGGTATGTACTGGGTACAGAGCACGCAGACAGCACGCACAAGCTCCTAACACTACTGACTGCAAGCTCTATTATAAAAGATAGATCACTAGCTATATAGGTGAGGTGAATATAGCGGTGTATACTGCGGTCAGGGCACGCAGAAAACAACCACTACACAACAGCAAGATCGAAAATCGTCCGAAAACGATCGGTGTGTACTGTATTGAAGGTACACAGAACACCCACTGCTTCAGACGCCAACACACTACACAAGGCCGCCGCGCTGGCGGCCTTATATAGTGTGGAGCGTGCACTACACAGCCTGAGCTATGATTGGCCACAGGCATCCTGCCTGTGGCCAATCATGGCTCTCCTCGCTGCTGGCGCTGCGATTGGCCAAGCATGCGGGGTCACAGTGCATGCTTGGCCAATCATGAGCCAGCAATACACTGCGCCATCGCAGTGCATTGTGGGCCGTGAGCGCCACATGAATTTGGTGCGAACGGACCAAAATGTTCGGACTTCGCCGAACAGACGAACAGCCGATGTTCGAGTCGAACGTATGTTCGACTCGAACACGAAGCTCATCCCTACTCCTTGCAAAACTGCTCCAGCTCTTTCAATTTGGATGGTTTGCGCTTGTGAACAGCAATCTTTAAGTCTGACCACAGATTTTGTATTGGATTGAGGTCTGGGTTTTGACTAGGCCATTCCAACACATTTACATGTTTCCCCTTAAACCACTCAAGTGTTGCTTTAGCAGTGTTTTTGGGGTCATTGTCCTACTGAAAGGTGAACCTTCATCCTAGCCTCAAATCACACACAGAGTGGTACAGGTTTTGCTCAAGAATATCCCTGTATTTAGCACCATCCATCTTTCCCTCAACTCCGACCAGTTTCCCAGTCCCGACTGCTGAAAAACGGTGTTCTTTGGGTGATGTGATGTGTTGGGTTTGCGCAGACATAACGTTTTATTTGATGGCCAAAAAGTACAATTTTAGTCTCATCAGACCAGAGCACCTTCCGCCATACATTTTGGAAGTCTCCACATGCCTTTTCGCAAACTCAAAATGTGTAATTTTGTTTGTTGCTGAAAGAAATGGCTTTCTTCTGGCCATTCTGCCATAAAGCCCAACTCTATGGAGCGTATGGCTTATTGTCGTCCTATGTACAGATACTCCAGTCTCTGCTGTGGAACTCTGCAGCTCCTCCAGGGTTACCTTAAGTCTCTTTGCTGCCTCTCTGATTGATGCCCTCCTTGCCCGGTCCATGAGTTTTGGTGTGCAGCGTTCTCTTGGCAGGTTTGCTGTTGTGCCATGTTCTTTCCATTTGATTATAGTAGATTTGACGGTGCTCCTAGGGATCATCAAAGATTTGGATTTTTTTTTATAACCTAACCCTGACTTATACTCCTCAACAACATTGTCCTTACTTGTTTAGAGCGTTCCTTGGTCTTAATGGCAGTGCTTGGTTAGTGGTGACTCTTGCTTAGGTGTTGCAGCCTCTGGGGCCTTTCGAAAAGGTGTGTGTATATGTAATGACAGATCATGTGACACTTAGATTGCACACAGGTGGACATCATTTTACTAATTATGTGACTTCTGAAGGTAATTGGTTACACAAGAGCTTTTTATGGGGCTTTATAACATATATGCACATGCCAATTAACAGTTTTTTATTTCTGAAAAATTGTTTTATGTATGTATTTTTCTAATTTTACTTCACCAACTTAGACTATTGTGTTTCTGATCCATCACATATAATTCAGATTAAAAACATTGAACTAAAGGCTGTAATGTAACAAAATAGGTAAAATCCAAGGGGAGTGAATTATTTTACAAGGCACTGTAAATTAAGCTAACAAAAAGACTTTAACCACTTTCAGACCGGACCATTTTGCTGGTAAATGACCAGAGGTCTTTTTACAATTTGGCACTGCGCTGCTTTAACTGGTAATTGCGCGGTCATGCAATGTTGTACCCAAACAAAATTTGCGTCCTTTTCTTCCCACAAATAGAGCTTTCTTTTGATGGTATTTGATTGCCTCTGCGATTTTTATTTTTTGCGATATAAATGGAAAAAGACCGCAAATGTTGAAAAAAAATTATATTTTCTAATTTTTGTTATTAGAAAAATCCAATAAACTCAATTTTAGTCATACATTTAGGCCAAAATGTATTCAGCCACATGTCTTTGGTAAAAAAAAAGTCAATAACTGTATATTTATTGGTTTGCGCAAAAGTTGTCACATCTACAAACTAAGGTACGTTTTCTGGAATTTACGCAGCTTTTAGTTTACGACTGCCTATCTCATTTCTTGAGGTGCTAAAATGGCAGGGCAGTACAAAACCCCCCCAAATGACCCCATTTTGGAAAGTAGACCCCCTAAGGAAATTGATAAGTGGCATGTTGAGCCCATTGAATATTTTATTTTTTTGCCTCAAGCGATTGAATAATGACAAAAAAAATTTTTTTAGTTTTTTTTACACAAAGTTGTCACTAAATGATATATTGCTCACACATGCTATGGGCATATGTGAAATGACACCCCAAAATAAATTCTGCTGCTTCTCCTGAGTTTGGGGATACCACATGTGTGGGATTTTTTGGGAGCCTAGCCGCGTACGGGGCCCCGAAAGCCAAGAACCGCCTTCAGGTTTTCTAAGGGCGTAAATATTTGACTTCACTCCTCACTACCTATTACAGTTTTGAAGGCCATAAAATGCCAAGATGGCACAAAACCCCCACAAATGACCCCATTTTAGAAAGTAGACACCCCAAGCTATTTGCTGAGAGGCATGTTGAGTCCATGGAATATTTTATATTTTGCCACAAGTTGCGGGAAAATTACAAACTTTTTTATTTTATTTATTTTTTTCACAAAGTTGTCACTAAATGATATATTGCTCACGCATGCCATGGGCATATGTGAAATGACACCCCAAAATAAATTCTGCTGCTTCTCCTGAGTACGGGGATACCACATATGTGGGACTTTTTGGGAGCCTAGCCGCGTACGGGGCCCCCGAAAACCAAGCACCGCCTTCAGGCTTTCTAAGGGCGTTACAGTTTTGAAGGCCATAAAATGCCAAGATGGCACAAACGCCCCCCAAATGACCCCATTTTGGAAAGTAGACACCCCTAAATTTAGGGATACACTAGTGAGACTAGGTAATAAATGGCGGGTGCCCTGAAACTATAAAAAATAACTAACCAACCAGCGTCACCTGTAACCGTTATATGGTGATCACTGGTGAAAGGGTTAACTAGGGGGCAATCAGGGGGCTTTATGCGGTAGTATATGGGGGTCCCTGGTGCTATAAAAAGCTGCGGCGAACCTAAATACCTACCTACCTAACTAGCGTCAACTGTGACACTAATACAGCGATCAGAAAATGATCGCTTATTAGGCTGGGTTCACACTGGAGCGATGCGGGAACGCCACGAATCCGCGGCGGGTTCCCGCATCGCATGCCTCCCGGCGGCAGTTCACACTGCCCTATGCGAACTGCTGGGAGTGTCAGTGAAATGTTAATGACACCCCCAGATCAGTTCGCATATCGCAGTGCGATCTGCAAACTCGGATCGCATGGTGTGAACACCCATGCGATCCGATTCTGCTGCGGACCAAAAAAAGGGTCCCGTGCGAATTTGCGGCGGGTGCGGCGCGAATTCAGCCATACTATCTGTATGGCTGAACTCGAATCGCACAGAGATCGGATGTGATTTGCACTGCAGTGCGGTGCGAATCACATTCGTTCTCATAAACCGCTGCAATGTGAACCCAGCCTTAGTGACACTGGCGACGGGGGGTGATCACGGGGTTAAACCTTTATTGGGGGGGTTAGGGGGGCACATTAGAACTAAAGGGGGCTAACCCTAACTGCCCTAACAGTTATTACAGTCACAAATGACACCAATGCAAAAAAAAAAAAAATGCAATTGGTGTCACTGTGACTGGGGGGGGCAGGGGTAATTGGGGGGGTGATCGGGGGGTAAAGGGGGGCTGTGAGTGTGCCTGGCATGTTCTATTGTACGTGTGGTGTGTTGGTGCAACTCACCGATCCTCTCTCCTCGGTGCCGGAACGAAAAATACCGACACGGAGGAGAGATTACATCACTTCCTCTCCTGTGAGGAGAGGAAGTGATGTCACGGAGCATTTCTATTCGTCGGGAGCGATCGCGAGGGGGTGGCCATGAATGAATGGCCGCCCCCTTATCCCGGATCGCTCCCGAACGAATGCCGACCGCCGCAGGCACCGGGGGGGGGCCCGATCGGGCCCCCCACCCGCGGGAAGGCAGGGACTTATATATACGCCCATATGCCTGCCCGTGCCATTCTGCCGACGTACATCGTCGTGCGGCGGTCGGCAAGTGGTTAAAAATATATTAATATTTACTTATCTGTCCCACCATCTAGAGTATGACTCCAGTCCTTGTTCTTTTGCATATCGACTGGAATCCCTAGTATCTGACACTTCCAGGTTTGTCATGCCGTCATCTACTTGTTGCCTAATGTGGTTCTAGCCACAACATCACCGGTGGGTGGGTGATTTACTAAAACTGGAGAGTGCAAAATCTGGCGCAGCTCTGCTTAGAAACCATTTAACTTCCAGATTTTATTGTCAAAGCCTAATTGAACAAGCTGAAAATAGATAGGTGCACCAGATTCCGAGTGCTCCATTTTTAGTAAACCTCCCCTAGGGTGACAACTTCTTAGAAGATGACAGGCTCATGCAGTCAACAATTTCAAAATAATTTTTGGAAAATTGGGCATGAGCATTTTAGAAATTTAGTGGGAACAGCACCTGAGATTTGCTGCTGTTGCCGGTGTTCTTGTAACTTTTGCAGGCTCTAGCTTTCCTCCCTTCATGGATTTTTGTATTTTAGATGGCTGGTCAACAGTCATTTTTTTCCACCCATCCTGTTTGCTAGCATTTAAATACAGAAGTCAGTGATCGCTTTGACATGTCAGGTAAATACATGTCAAAAACACAGCTTTCATTAGTGTAGGAAACATACAGTTGGCCTATATATGTTTTTTGTTTATTTTACATTAAATTGTGCTTCAAACATTAAGTAATACATATTTAAATATTAGACATTTTTTAACCACTTGACCACTGGGCACATAAACA
The DNA here is from genome assembly GCF_037356315.1 of Lithobates pipiens. Classification (NCBI taxonomy): domain Eukaryota; kingdom Metazoa; phylum Chordata; class Amphibia; order Anura; family Ranidae; genus Lithobates; species Lithobates pipiens. Next base: position 219,815,581 of record NW_027507748.1, on the reverse strand, counting down.
CCCTTAATAACCAGACCAATTTTCAGCTTTCGGTGCTCTCACATTTTGAATGACAAATACTCAGTCATGCAACACTGTACCCATATGAAATTTTTGTCCTTTTTCTTCACACAGATAGAGCTTTCTTTTGGTGGTATTTAATCACTGCTGGGTTTTTTATTTTTTGTGCTATAAAAGAAAAAAGACAGAAAATTCTGTAAAAAAATGAATTTTTCTTCGTTTCTGTTATAAAATTTAGCAGATTAGTCATTTTTCTTCATGGCCAAAATTTATACTACTACATATCTTTGGTAAAAATAAGTACAAATTGGTGGATATTATTTGGTTTTTGTGAAAGTTATAGAGTCCACAAACTATGGTGCCAATATCTGAAAATTGATCACACCCGAAGGACTGACGGCCTATCTAATTTCTTAAGACCCTAACATGCCATAAAAGTACAAATAACCCCCAAATGACCCCTTTTTGGAAAGAAGACATTCCACGGTATTTAGTAAGAGGCATGGGGAGGTTTTTGAGGTCGTCATTTTTTCCTACAATTCTTAGCAAAATTAAGTTTTTTTTTCCTTTTTTTTTTTGTTTCACAAAATTGTTATATTATAAGGTTATTTCTCACACACAGCATATGCATACCACAAATTACACCCCAAAACACATTCTGCTATTACTCCCGAGTATGGCGATACCACATGTGTGAGACTTTTACACAGCGTGGCCACATACATTGGCCCAACATGCAGGGAGCGCCATCAGGCGTTCTGGAGCACCCAGACCAATTCTAACATTTCTCTCCTACATGTAAAAATCATCATTTATTTGCTAGAAAATTACATAGAACCGCAAAACATTATATATGTTTTTTTAGCAAAAACCCTAGAGAATACAATGGACGGTATTTGCACAGCAATTTTTCGAACGCGTTTAAAAAAAAAAAACTGTTTTGTGATTTAAAAAAATAAAACAGTAGAGTTAGCCCAATGTTTTTGCATAATGTGAAAGATGAAGTTACGTTGAGTAAATAGATACCTAAAATGTCACCCTTCAAAATTGCACACGCTCGTGGAATGGCTCCAAACGTCGCTACTTAAAAATCCCCATAGGCGACACGTCTGCATGCGAGCACATGGGGACAGGGGCGCTTTAAAAAATTTTTTTCTTTTTTATTGTTCATTTTACTTTATTTATTTTAGTTTGACATCTTTTTCCCCAAAAATACATTTTTTGATCACTTTTATTCCTATTACAAGGAATGTAAACATCCCTTGTAATAGGAATAGGCATGACAGGTCCTCTTTACAGTGAGATATGGGGTCAATAAGACTCCACATCTCACCTCTAGGCTGTAAAGCCTGAAATAAATAAAACATTTTTTAAAAATGGCAGAGTATTGGCAGGGTATGGCAGAGTATTGGCAGGGTATTGGGTATGGCAGAGTATTGGCAGGGTATGACAGAGTATTGGCAGGGTATGGCAGGGTATGGCAGAGTATTGCAGAGTATTGGCAGGAAATGGCAGAGTATTGCAGAGTATTGGCTGGGCATTGCAGATTATTGGCAGGGTATTGCAGAGTATTGGCGGGTATTGCAGAGTATTGACAGGGTATTGGGTATTGCAGAGTATTGGCGTGTATTACAGAGTATTGGCGGGTATTGCAGAGCATTGGCAGGGTACTGGGTATTGCAGAGTATTGGTGTGTATTGCAGAGTATTGGCAGGGTATTGCAGAGTATTGGGTAATGCAGAGTATTGGCAGGGTATGGCAGAGTATTGGCAGGGTATGGCAGAGTATTGGCAGGGTATTGCAGAGTATTGGGTAATGCAGAGTATTGGCAGGGTATGGCAGAGTATTGGCAGGGTATGGCAGAGTATTGGCAGTGATTGGCAGAGTATTTCAGAGTACTGACAGGGAATTAAGTGGTTAAATTTCGGTGAGCAGCGATGTGGGCACTGCAGATGCAGCCCACAGCGCTGCTGACACCGATCTCTTCCCCCTCCGCTGTACCGATCGGTACAGGGAGGGGGAGGGAGGAACCGGCGTCATAACCGTCAAATGCCGGTTTGTTTACAAGTTATCACCCTTTCATTTGACGGAGCGATCCCGTGGTAAACAGCCACGATGAGTGGCCGTTTTCCGTGATCCGTGATGCGCCGGGTCCTGTGGACCCGGCGGTCACGGATGCTCTCGAGTGCGCGCCCCAGGGGGCGCGCGAGAGCTGAATTCTGGGAGGCCATTAATTAACGGCCTCTCAGAGTTAGACAACTGCCCTGAAGCCGTTAATCGGCTATGGGCCGATTGTTTTTTTTTTTTTTCTTTTTTTGCCACATCAGTGTTTCTATACCAGAGACTAGGTTCAGCTTGTCGCTCACTCGTGTCTCATTCTCAATTCCACATCATCGTGGCGTATTTAGTTGTACAAATATTTGACTTAGTGTAATCACATAAAGATTTTGTGTCATTTAATTTAAATACAAAGGTAATAAAAGATCCCCTAGTGTTTGTAGACTACCCATCGTGACGATATCTATTGTCCTGGTACCTCATATCTAGTACAAATTTCGCTCTCCCTACTCCCCTCCTCCACCCCCCCCCCCCTTATCCCCAGCTCATAAGGAGACATACTAAACAATTAAATACATAGTAAGAATAGGTGGTAGAGATATACAAGCTAGAGGGCACTTGTTCTATCACAGTTACTTATAGGGGAATCCCTAGTTTTCCCAATCCAGAGCCCCATATCTTTTTGAACTCCTTACCATTACCCTGCTTAAGAAAGAAAACCCTTTCATTACCAATATTTTTTCTTATATTGGCCAACCATATTTCTGGTAGTGGGCTAGAGTGTGCTTGCCAGTTCTGGGCAATTAACTTCCTTGCCTGGAAAAGGCATCTAGTAACTGGTGCAAATATATTTTTAGAGATATTATATCCCTCCGGTATAGCCAACAAGCAGGTCCTCACTGTTGCCTTTAATGTCAACCCGAAAATCTCGTTCACATGATCTATAACTCGTGTCCAGTATCTAAAAAGTTTCGGGCACCTCCAGAACATATGAATGAAATCTCCAACCTGCCCGCATCTGGGGCACTGATCATTATCCCTCCATTCCATTTTAAACATTTTCCTAGGTGTATAATATACCCGGTGAAAGAAGAAGAGTTGAGAAGCTTTCTGTGCCGGGGAAATAGAAACCTTGGTTCCCTGTTCCATTATCCAATCCCAATCGGGTATGGACACTGGACCCACATCACTCTCCCATTTCATTTTACTTTTAATCATACCGCTTCGATCTAACAATTTGTCCCCCAGCCTAGCGTATATAAGCGTAATCAAGCCTTTGAGCGTATCTCGAGACATGATTTGAGATATCACCGGGACCTGGATCAACTGTATCTCCTGCGATCTAAATTGGGCCTGAATTGCGTGTCTGATCTGGAGATATTTGTAGAATGAGCGGTTTGATAAAGAGAATTCAGATCTTAGGTCAAAAAATGATCTAATAGCTGAACCCTGGACAATTTGCTCTAACCTATGTATCCCTTGAGTTTCCCATTCCCTACATCTTTCCACTTTAAATAACTCGTCTAGGTTTCTATTATCCCATAAGGGGGCCAACACGGATATCTTCTGATATCCTAGTAAGGCCTTAACTGTTTTCCATAGTTTAACTGCCTGAGTAATTGTTGGGCAGTGCATGTTAAATGAATTTGCCTCCAGCGCCTCCACAAGCATCTTGTGCGGACAGCCTAGCATTAACAGCCTATGGCAGGGATTAGCTTCACTTATTGCCCTTGCTCCAGCTAAATGCTGTAGCTGGGCCGCTAAGTAATAAAGTCTAGGATATGGGATCGCCAACCCCCCTTGTTCCAACGGGAGCTGCAAGGTCCGTAAGCTAATCCTCGAGGGGCCCTTTTTCCATATAAGAAGTCTAAATAAGGATTCTATTTTCTTAAACCATCCTTCCCCTATCCATATTGGTGAGTTATGTAGGAAGTACAAAATTTGAGGGAGCCATACCATCTTGACCAGATTGCAGCGGCCCGCCATCGAGAGGGGGAGGCGACTCCAGATATCAGCCTTTTGTTTTAATTTTACTAGGAGAGGAGATAAATTATCTTCCAGGTAAGAGTTTACGTCCCTAGTAATCCACACCCCTAAGTATTTAAACTTCTCAACCTGTTTCAGATTCTGAATCTCTTGGGGAGCGCAAATGAACCCCGGTTCCAGCGGCAACAAAGCGGATTTATCCCAGTTAATAGTCAATCCTGATATGAGACCAAATTCTCTAATTATCTTCATTGCCGTTTTCACCGAGGCCTGAGCATCCCCCAGGAAAAGCAGAATGTCATCAGCAAATAATGCAATTTTTTCCTCTACCTGTCCTCTCCTAAATCCCTGTATATCAGGGCTAGCCCTAATAGCGATGGCTAATGGCTCCACTGCCAGAACAAACAATAAGGGGGAAAGGGGGCACCCCTGCCTTGTACCTCGTTCCAATAAGAAGGTCTCAGAAAGCTCATTATTAATTTTAATTTTCGCTCTTGGGTCTGTATAGAGCAGTTTTATCCATTTAAGAAAGTTTGGTCCGAACCCAAATCTAATAAGCACTTTAAATAAATATTCCCATTCGAGGCTGTCGAATGCTTTGGCTGCATCCAGAGTCAAAATTGCTCTGGGGCCTCCATTATCTACTGGAATCTGGGCATTCAAAAACAGTCTACGGATATTAATACTAGTAGATCTATTCGGGATAAAACCCGATTGGTCAGGGTGGATAAGCTTGTGGACAATTCTTTTTAGGCGTGTTGCGAGCACTTTTGCTAATATTTTAACATCCGATCCCAAAAGCGAGATCGGACGATATGAGGCCGGGTCCATTGGGTCTTTATCCTCTTTAGGAATCACCACTATCGTGGCTTCCAACATCAAGGAGGGCAAGTCTCCACACTGCAAGGACTGCTTCAATGTCTCCAATAGTTGTGGGAGCAGGACCTCCCCATATCTCTTATAGACCTCGATTGGTAAACCATCGGGTCCTGGTGCTTTTAAGTTAGGCATCTCTGTCACCGCTCTTTGGAGTTCCTCGATAGCAATTGGGGCCTCCAAAACTGCCAAGTCTTCTGCTATTACTGTTGGCATATTCAGATTCCCCAAAAAGCCTGCCATAGCTCCCCCTTCACTTCCTCCTTGGGATTTATATAGTGAACTATAGTAATGATAAAATATGTTATTGATAATGGATGGTTCAGAAGTAATCTCTCCCTCTAGGGTTCTAATTGATATTATCGCTGAGGGTGACGTATTTACTTTAACCAAAAATGACAGCATTCGCCCCACTCTTTCTCCCTCCCCAAAATTTGCTTGCTTCTGCAGTATACGTCTATTGTCCATCTTATACCTAATAATTGTCTTAAATTCTTGCTGTTTATCCAGCCAAGCCTTCTGTGTAGTAGGATTCGGATTCATAATGTACTGTCTTTCTGTCTCTAATACCGCCTTGGTAGCTTCCTCTTCCTGTTTTTTCATCTCGGCCCTACTTCTGGCGATTTGTTGAATAAAAAGACCTCTTAAGAAGGCCTTTAAGGAGTCCCAGATGACCCCCACTGATGCTGTGCCCATATTAACCTCAATGAACTCCTTTAACATGGTTGTCACCCGATCCATATCCTTCATTAATTCCAACCATACGGGGTCCAGTTTCCATTGGCCAGAGTATTGTTTCTTAGCTACACAAAGTGTCAATATTAGGGGGGAATGGTCCGAGACTCCTCTCGGGCCGTATTCTACCTCATCCACTCGTGACATTGCACTGTTGTTAACCAAAGCCATGTCGAGTCTTGATAGTGTAGAGAAAGTTGCGGAGTAACAAGAGTATTGTCGCTCCCCCGGGTACCGAGTGTGCCATGCTTTGCATAGGCCAGCTTCAAGTAGGAAACAAGCTAACCTCGTTTCCTCTTTCACCGTTGATGTTTTTCCAGTTGGAAACCTGTCCAAGGATTTGTCCAAGACCTCATTAAAGTCCCCTACTGCTATCACCGGGGTATCAGGTTTATCTATTACAAAGGCTAATAGCTTGTATAAAATCTCCAATTTAGATGGAGGAGGGACATATATGTTGGCTATCACGTAGGGACTATTTTCAATTTGACAATATAAAAAAATATACCTACCCTCTACATCTATACAGCTATTATAGTAAGAGAAACGAATCGCCCTGTCAACAAGGATGCTAACCCCTCTTGCATAGGTTGAGAATATGGAATGGAACTGGGTCTGGAATTTCCGACCTTGTAGGCACCGAATCGTATCGCCCGTTAAGTGAGTCTCCTGAAGGCATAATATTCCGGGTCCTTTACCCTCTAAAGCTGACAAGACCACTTTTCTTTTGGTCGGGTCTCCCAGGCCCCGCACATTCCATGATACTATCCTAATTCTTTTCCCCTGCATCACTACTTAATAACCTAACAATTGGGCAGTTTTGAAAATAACAGAAAAAACGGTGAAGAAAGTGTATAAATATATTAATACCAGAAAGGAGAAAAAAAGAAAGGAGAAAACCTTCCCCTCCCTTTCCCTTCCCCTTAATCTTACATACATATACTCTATATAGTGCATACCATTTTCTCCCATCCCCTCCTAGATAGTGCATCTCCAAGCTTATGTATCTTTGTATTATTTTTATTATCATTCCCTCACCCAAATTTGTATATCCTTGTATTACTTTTATTGTCATTCCCTTACCCCACCCTCCCTTCCCAACTCTCCCACCCAAATATTTGTGTCCTTGTATTTTTTTTATTGTTGTTCCCTTTCCCCTCCTTCCCACCTCAACTCTCCCCCCTCCCCTTTCCCCAACCTCCCTCTCCCGCCCCCCTCGCCCCCCCCTCCCTTTTTACCGAACTCCCTCTCCCACCCCCCTCGCCCCATAGGGCTACCCCCTAGGGGTACAGTTGTGACCTTCTTGCAACACTCCCACCACTCACACATACCAAACCTACTCGGTGCTTTCACCCCAATTTTCCACCCACTCATGGGAACCCTTTATCCCCCACTACAAATACCCACTTCCACACCCTTACTGCTCAACCCCTGCCCCCCACTCATATTGTGCATAATACCAATATAACAATTTTCAACAAACTTACCCCTTATTCCTATCCCCCCCCCAAAAAAATATATATCCCCGAATCCCTTGAAAACCACCCAACTGCCCTGTAACATATATTTATAGGTCTTTTTTACTTGCATCTAACCATTGGGATGCTTCCTCTGGGGTATTGAAAAAGAGCGTCTTTCCTAATGCAGTCACCCTTAAGCGGGCTTGATAGAGGAGTGCATATTCTAACTTATATTTAACCATTTCTCTTTTGACTGGTATAAATTCAGCTCTTCTTTTCTGGAGGTCAGGAGAGAAATCGGGATACAAAGACACCCTAGCTCCCTTAAACCTAATGTCTGCTCTCATTCTGGCCTCTCGCAGTAGAGACACTTTATCCTGGTAATTAAGAATTTTAAGCATTATAGGCCTAGGACGCTCCCCCATATGGCGGGTTTTTCCCGGGGTACGATGTGCCCGTTCTATTGCGAATATCGGGGTAAATGTTTCCGCCCCGAAAAGTTCTCGGAACCACCCCTCCAGAAAACCTATTAGATTAGTCCCCTCGCAGTGTTCAGGGAGACCTAGCACCCTAATATTATTTCTTCGATTCCTATTCTCCATCTCGTCGAGTTTATCCGCTTGTGTAGTAGCTGCTTTTTTAAATGAATCAATTTCCAGCCTCATAGGCCTCAACTCATCCTCCATTGCACCCATGCGTTCCTCAAGCTCGGTAGTTCTCAGTATAGTCCTATTCAACTCCTGTCTCATGGACAATAGTTCCTCCTTTATATATTTTAGCTGTTCATCAAAATTGGATATCGAGTTTTTGCATTCCTTAATTGCGTTCAAAATGTCTCTTAATGTGGGTTCCTCATCCGCATTGCTCGGCATCACTGCATGGGAGCTGCTTAGCGTTGTTTCCGAATTTATTGTTGCTATTGATAATTTTCCTCCCCCCCCTCCCTTATTGCCCCCCAATTTAGCAGCTGGTAAAATGGGGTTGGCCAGAGACTGGCCTTGGCTCCTTCTATCAGCAGATAAGTTCTTAGTATCTTTATTATGTAAATCTCCCCGCTGAGTGCTTGAATTACTGGGTGAGACTGGGCCAGAATGGGCGTAACGCTCCAATTTTGCCGCTGCTGATGCTGCCGCAATTTGATTAGTTTTATCCTTGGCGGCACGAGTAATTTGTTGACCCTCTACGGGTGTTTGTTCCTCGGGGGATGTTTTTCTCGACATAATTGGATTAAGTAGCCACGTAAAGACCCACCTTACAAGTTAACGGCTTCTGTTTATCAGCTAATCAAATAATAAAAAGATAGTTATATCCCACAGAAGAAGAGGAGAGAAAAAAAAAAAAGAAAAAAAAAAAAAAAGAAAAAGTATAGATAACACTGCTTATCAGAGGGGGCGATGCTGGTTAACTCCTAACTTCCAGCCTCAGCAAATGACTCAATAGCGAGAGACTCACCGCCCTATAATGAGTTATTTATATTTGCATACATATGCATGTATTCACAGTGTGTTCACAATGTATATTCAGAGTAGGGCAAACCAGGTCAGTAGTTCACATCAATAATAATTAAAGACCAGAAGAAGGAAAGACACTTATCTCAGTTGCTGGTGCATAATCCATGGATCCGTAAGAAGAGTATACAGGACATCCAGATCTTCCCCTCACTTCCCCATGAGGTTAGGCAGTCGGTACAGTTACAATTAATTGCCTCTCATCTCACCTTCCGTGTTTGTCAGGTAAACAGGAGGAGGATAGAAACCAGCGAGTAAGAGGGGGAGAGGTAGCTCTTTACAGGCATCCCCTCTCACCTGCCCAGCCCGCCGTACAGCTCCTAGGGCGCACGACACGCCGCACGAGTCCGCGCGCCTAATTCAAACCGAACGGAAAGCGCAGCAGTACTACGGGAGCCCGGGAGCCGTTCGTAATCTCGCGAGATCTTCAGCGAGATTCTCAGCCCCTGCTCCACCAACCACCCATCAGCAACAGCGGCCCCGTACTCCGAGCCCCGGCGGCAGCAAGCACTTCAGCTCAGGTAGGGGATCTCCGCCCAAGCATGGGGCATGGAAGCCACAAAAGAGACAGTGCACAGGGGAGCCTCCAAGCAACGCCAGGCAGCCCGGGGCACACAAGATCCAAGCGGAGCGAAGAACTCAAGGTAGGCAGGGTGGGGAGCGGGGGAGCAGCTCCATGCTCTCACTCCTCACACGTCTTCACTCCCATTCACATCCGGCCACACCCCCCTCATGGGCCGATTGTTAAGTGGTTAAAATAAATGTCTTGATGGCAAGTCCTTCATACAGTACAGGGAGTGAAACGTAGAGGGGGATAAAAGGTTAGGGACAAATGGAGGAAGCAGTAGGGATTTTGACAGGAAGAAAATGGGTTATCCTCAAAACCCTAAACTAAATATTTTCAAGGGAGCACCAGAGTTTTTCAACTATTACTTTGCTCTATTATATCTAATCATTATGTATAGTGCCTTGAAAAAGTATAAATACACCTTGAAATTTTCCACATTTTGTCATATTAATACCAAAAAACATAAATGTATTTTATTGGGATTTTATGTGATAGACCAACACAAAGTAGCACATAATTGTGAAGTGGGAAATGATAAATGGGTTTCACATTTTTTTCCAAAAAAAAAGGAAAGCGTAGTGTGCATTTGTATTCAGCCCCCCCTGAGTCAATACTTTGTAGAACCACCTTTCGCTGCAATTACAGCTACATGTCTTTTTGGGGATGTCTCTACCAGCTTTGCACATCTAGAGAGTGAAATTTTTGCCCATTCCTCTTTTCAAAATAGCTCAAGCTCTGTCAGATTAGATGGAGAGTGTCTGAGAACAGCAATTTACAAATCTTGCCACAGATTCTCAATTGGATTTGGGCCCGGACTTTGACTGGGTCATTCTAACACATGAATATGCTGTGATCTAAAGCAATCCATTGTAGCTCTGGCTGTATGTTTAGGGTTGTTGTCCTGCTGGAAGGTGAACCTCCAGCCCAGTCTCAAGTCTTTTGCAGACTCTAACAGGTTGTCTTCTAATGCCCCGTACACACGATTGGATTTTCCGACAAAAAAATGTGGATTTTTTTTCCAAAGGGTGTTGGATCAAACTTGTGTTGCATACACATGGTCACACAAATGTTGGCCCAAAATTTCAAAAAGAGGGGAAAGCGGTGACGTACAATAAGTACTACGGGACTATAAAAAGGAAGTTCAGTAGCCAGTGCACCACCCTTTGGGTAGACATGTGCGATTCGTTTCGTACGAATCTCAAATTCGTACGAATTTTCCAAAATTCGTACGTTCGGGAGGATCCGGAATACGAATTGCCGTGCGTCCGAATTCTGTACGGAATACGAACTTTTGTTTACGAATTCCGGACGACGACTCAGTCATTATGCTTATTATGACTTGTAAAAGACTTCTGTGATAGAAGTCAATGTAAGTTGCCTGAAGACATCAGTGAAGCACATTCCTCCTCTCTGGGCAGGCTGCCAGCCAAGAAAAGAACAAAATGATACAATGTTTCTTCTTCAATGGGCTGAACTCCGGGTGTAGAAGTTCTCAGTTTAACCATTTAAAGACTAAATCTTTTCTGACACTTGTTGCTTACAAGTAAAAATCCAGTATTTTCTGCTAGAAAATCACTCAGAAGCCCCAAAAATTATATATATTTTTTTAGCAGAGACCCTAGGGAATAAAATAGCGGTTGTTGCAATATTTTATGTGATGCGGTATTTGCGCAGAGGTCTTTCAAACGCAAGTTAGCCCTTTTTTTTTGGTCGACCTCTAGAGAGCACTGACATTAGCAGTGTGACATACAGCAATGACACCTGCACCATGATAGAGTGATCTGACATCAGCACCGTGATAGAGAGCACTGACATCAGCAGCGTGACATACAGCAATGACACCTGCACCGTGATATACAGCACTGACACCAGCACCGTGATATACAGCACTTACACCAGCACCGTGATATACAGCACTGACACCTGCACCATAAGCAGCCCCAGGAGGAAGTCAGCATAGCACAGGGATGGTGGATAGCGGTGATTGCAATATTTTATGTGACGCGGTATTTGCGCAGAGGTCTTTCAAACGCAAGTTAGCCCTTTTTTTTTGGTCGACCTCTAGAGAGCACTGACATTAGCAGCGTGACATACAGCAATGACACCTGCACCATGATAGAGTGATCTGACACCAGCACCGTGATGGAGAGCACTGACATCAGCAGCGTGACATAAAGCACTGACACCAGCACCGTGATATACAGCACTGACACCAGCACCGTGATATACAGCACTTACACCAGCACCGTGATATACAGCACTGACACCTGCACCGTAAGCAGCCCCAGGAGGAAGTCAGCATAGCACAGGGATGGTGGGAGCCCCTCATAATAAGCAGCCCCAGGAGGAAGTCAGCACATCACAGGGATGGTGAACTTTACAAACCTACAGGTCATATTTGCAGCCACAAAATAATTACTAGCTGTACACACATAGTCCCACCACATGGCCAATGACATAACACATGTATGAGGTGAATCTGGGATCGACAACTACAAGCATTCTTTTTTATATGTGAAATTCTGAAAATTCAGGAATCCTGAGATAATAGAGGCGAGGGAAGGTCAGGGTAGGCAAAGAAGAGGGTGCAGGAGATGATCACCAGCACCAGCACCATGATATAGAGCACTGACATCTGCAACGTGATAGAGTGATCTGACACCAGCACCGTGACATAACACATGTATGAGGTGAATCTGGGATCGACAACTACAAGCATTCTTTTTTTATATGTGAAATTCAGAAAATTCAGGAATCTTGAGATAATGGAGGCGAGGGAAGGTCAGGGTAGGCAAAAAAGAGGGTGCAGGAGATGATCACCAGCACCGTGATATAGAGCACTGACACCTGCACCGTGATCATGCTCATTATGAGGGGCTCCCACCATCCCTGTGCTGTGCTGATATCCTCCTGGGGCTGCTTATTATGAGGGGCTCCCACCATCCCTGTGCTATGCTGACTTCCTCCTGGGGCTGCTTACGGTGCAGGTGTCAGTGCTGTATATTACGGCGCTGGCTTCAGTGCTTTATGTCACGCTGCTGATGTCAGTGCTCTCTATCACGGTGCTGGTGTCAGATCACTCTATCACGGTGCAGGTGTCAGTGCTCTATATATATATAGGATTTTCAGGTCCTTTCGGATTTTCAGTGCCTTCTGTTCGTTTTGACCAGCCGACCGTTTTCAAGCCATGTTGCGGGTACGTTCTTGTCGTAGAGTTCGTGCTCTGCTTGGGCTTGGTGTTGGAGTTCTTGCTTTGACCCAAGTCCAGTCCATGAACAGGGCGAGGAGGAGGTCATGGACGAAGAACCGGTTGCTGCAGCGTGACCAATTCTCGCACATGCCTTTGTTGCGGGAGATCCAGGAGAATAATCCTGATGATTTCAGGAATTATCTCCAGATGACGGACCCCATTTTTCACTGTCTGTTGGCTTTGCTGTCCCCTTATATAACGAAGCAGGACATCTGCACGCAGGAAGCCATCACTCCCGAGCAGAGGCTCATCGCCACCTTGCGGTACTTGGCGACAGGGAGAAGTTTCCAGGATATTAAGTTCACGACTGGAATCCCCCCCCAGGCTCTGGGAATTATTATTCCAGAGACCTGCTCTGCCATAATTCAGGTCCTGCAGAAGGTCTATATTAAGGTAAGTTTTATCCTTTAACATCACATTCTCTGTATTTAATGTTTGCTAATGTATTGTATTTATTTCATCATTCCATAATTGCCATGATTGTATAATGGTGTGAATGTCTTCTTTGTCCTCATGCATGCTGTAAGCTTTTAATGCTCCTTTTTTGTCCTTCATGCATATTTGCCTTCACTAACCTCCCCAGAATGCTATCCTGGGCTCATACACACCTAGCCTAGTCACTTTACAATGTATTTTGTCAGCTCCATTGTAATGCTCACCCTAAACACCCCCCTAATATATGTCCAAATGTTATTGTTGTCCTTAAATTCAGGCATAGTGCAAGAGGCTTTTTTTTGGAGGCCAAAACTCATTTGGAACCCTCCCTCCCCCCCCCCCCAACCCCTAAGTCAACCGATACCAATAATCTATCTACTGACTTTGACAAACCCATACACACTATAACTATTTCTTTTGTGGTCATATTTATGGATGAATTCACCAGAGCATATAGTGCAAAGGGCCTGCCTGAATACTTTCAAATGGTACTGTATAAAGTTTTGTTCTCTTATTATCTTGATAGGTAATTGCAGAATATAAAAATGTGCTTCAATTTGGATAGGGAGTATTCATATTTTTGTATTATGACACTTCGTAAATGTCCAGTGGGCTGCCAATAGTGTAAGTGAGGAGGGGCTGGCCAAAGTAATACACATTATTTATGCATTCAGCTCTCAATGAAGTGGAAAGGGTTACCTGTCCATAACATCTCCCCACCCCCCCCTCTAAATTTTTTTTACAATGGGCCAACAGAGGGGGGGGGGGGGATCTGGTAAGTGGGCCTTATACTTTTGTGTTTAAATACTCATTTCAATAAATCTTATACTTATGTTGGCTAAGAATGTTTGTGTCTAATCTGCTTGCAATGTTATGTGCAAAGTACTAATTATTTTTTTGTTTGACTCCACAGTTTCTGTCAAACCCACAGGAATGGCTGACTGTGGCATCCCAGTTTGCCCAGCAGTGGGACTTTCCCAACTGTGGTGGGACAATAGATGGGGAACATTTTCACATAGTCCCTCCCCCCAACACGGGTTCGTACTATTATATTTATAAGGGGTATAGTAGTATAATGTTGTTGGCGGTGGTGTCCACAACGTATGAATTCCTCTATGATTGTGGACGTGGGGATGTCGGATGGTGGAGTCATCGCCCAGATGGAGTTTTACAGACGGCTCCAGAATGGCAGCTTGGGCTTGCCACCTCCAGAAGACAATGTGGCGGGACTCCCATTCGTCTTCATAGCAGATTAAACATTTGCCCTGGGGGACCATCTTATGTGGCCAATCCCTATGAGGACCCTCACCCTGGACCAGAGGGTTTTTAATTACCTGCTGGCCAGAGTCAGAAGAATGGTTGTAAATGCCTTTGGCATAATGGCCAGCCGGTTCCGCCTGTTCCTCACTGCAATCACCATCCTGGCTTGCCCCCTATCAGAGAAGTACTTACCGAGGCTGAGATGCCAAGAGCGGTTCACTTTTGCGACTAAGCGCAGTTCGCCCCCTGGAGGTGGTAAGGGGAGCAAATGGCACAAAGAGGCACAAGCAACCTAGGTGGCAGGGGGAGCCTTGCGTGAGGGTCTAGTAGAGGTGAGCACCTTATGCAGAGACTGGCTGGGCGGTAGATGTAGTAGACAGGAAACCGGGCTGAGGGTCAAACACTGACAATCTATGATGCAAACACAGGCTCAGGTGTGGTGTTTTTGAAAGACACAAGCAAGTCCTTGTCACAGGCCGAGGGTCAGGGCAGGAAACAAGAGGGAGGTCCGAGTCACAGGCAGAGGGTTAAACACTGGAGAGAAGCGGAGTCTGTATAACAAAGCCAAGGGTCAAGTCCAGGAGATAAGCAGCAGCGTCAAAGAACAATCCGGGTCACAACGGGTAATCAGATGCACAGAACAGGTTTCAAGTGGCAGGAGCTGAAGACAAACCAGCAATTGATGTGTGTGCCAGAGCAGCTTTTATAAGCCGCCAGGGGGACGCTAAACGTGCACCGGAGCTCCGAAACGCAAATGCGCGTGCCCCCGAAGTGCCGTTGCGCCACGCATGCGTGCAGGGACACGGCTGAGGCGCCTGGATAGTCTAAACCCCTGACACCCCCCCAATGCACCCGCAAAGTATGACAAAGCTATATGGAGTACTTTGCGGGTAGGGAGACAATTGATATGCCAGATACAGTTTAAAAACTCTGGAAAATATTTTTTTTAGAAACTGAACTCATATTTCTTTTGGTTTACTGGTTGTGTTTCTTTTATCTGTTTCCTAGGTTCTCCAGTTGCCTGTTTTTGGGGCATTTTCTTCATTAGTGCAAACGTAACTTATTCGATACATGAGGTGACAATCTCTTCTTCAGCTAACTATTATGTTCTGTTGTGCTATGGGTCTGCTACACACACAATGTTTTTTTTTGTTAATGTATGTAATGCATTAATGATAAAAATAATCATCCTTTCCATGTATTCATTGTTTGGAGTCCCTAAAATGGTCTTATTGGGGCAAATTTTACGCACTGTGGGGGGGTTATTTACTAAAGGCAAATCCCCTTTGCACTAAAAGTGCACTGCAAGTGCCCTTGAAACTGCACTGAAAGTGCACTTGTAGTGCAAAGTGGAATTGCCTTTAGTAAATAATCCCTATTTCCAGTGTAACTATACCAACTTACTCCAAAAATTGGTATTGAGCATTGAAAGAAGAAGCCACACATTGCTGAGTATAAAACATTTTACTCCAAGCACATTCACATGTGCATTATAAAAGGTTTTTTTAACAAGCCAACATCTTTGGTGTATAACATGTATGTGTGACAGTATATAGCCTTCTTGTGGCTAAAGAGGCATGTTTAAAACCATAACATACATATCCTCAACTTTGATAAAGTGAAGGCAATATGAGACATTACTATGTCAAAGCTTTGTGATTTTGCCTTCATCAGATGGGGTGATGTCACCCCTGTAAAAGCCAAATTTTAAAGATGCACACAAATTGGGACTCAAAAATGTGGATTTCCATCATGATCCCATGCCTAAAATGTGTGTATTTTTCCTACATCTATTTTGATAGATATAGGGAGAAGACACACAGTGTGTCAACATGTGCTATCTGCCATCATGGGATATCAATGTACACGTTTTGTGGGTGCAACCCCTTTCTCACAACTAAAGTAGATGAGAGGAAGGGGTTGCACCCACAAAAAACCTACATTGATATCCCATGATGGCTGATAGCACATGTGGACACACTGTGTGCATCTTCAAGATTTGGCTTTCAAATCACTTTAACATTTTGATAAAAACGTAAAATATAACAACAACATTGAATATTTTTTTTTTGGTTAGATTTTGGCTAAAACATCAATGATGTTGGTGAGTATTTTTTCAACATCATTGATGCTTTCCTTGACCTTTTCTAATTCACGATTGCACACCATTATTTCGCTGATCAGGATCTGTGCACTTTTATGTCCCCAGTCTCTGGTACTACCACCTCCTCCATCTCTACAAAGGACATATTTGAGGCCTTATATCTCCTCCTGGATCAAGACGTTTATTGCTCATGTTCGACCCGACCATAAAGCCCATCCCTAATGGAGATCACTATAAAAAAAAAAAAGAAAAAAAAGATTATTCTAAAGAGCTGAAAAAAGAAAAAAAAAAAAAAGATCACTATAACAAATAAAAAAGATTTTTCTGGAGATCTTGATAAAAACAAAAACAAAAAACAAAAACAAAGATTATTCATGAGATCACGAGAAATAATAAAAAAGAACAGTTTGTCAGAACTCTGTGTGAATATCAGCAGCAAAGCAACTTCATTATTCTAGCATTATAAAGAAGAAGAGAATGCGCTGCATCAAAATATTTCAAAATTTGCAGCATGACGAATGTGCTATCTCCATTACGAATGCTAGTTTTACAAGACCGAGCGCTTCTGTCTCGTACTTGATTCTGAGTATGCATGGATGTTTGTGAGCAGACTTGTGTACACACGATCGGACTTTCCGACAACAAAGTTTTGTTGTCAGAAAATTTGAGACCCTGCTCTCAAACATTTGTGTGCAGAAATTCCAACAGAAAATGTTTGATGGAGCATACACACGGATGGACTACACACGGTTGCCATGTATTTGGCTCCATTCATCTTCCAATCAACTCTGACCATCTTCCCTGTCCCTGCTGAATAAAAGAATCCCCACAACATAATACTGCCACCACCATGTTTCATGGTGGGGAGGATGTGTTAAAGGTGATGTGCAGTATTAGTTTTCCACCACACATAGCGTTTTACTTTTAGACCAAAAAGAAAACTTTTGGTCTCATCTGACCAGAGCACCTTCTTCCACATGTTTGCTGTGTCCCCCACATGGCTTCTAGCAAACTGCAAAAGGAACTTCTTATGGCTTTCTTTCAACAATGGCTTTCTTCTTGCTACTCTTTCATAAAGGCCAGATTTGTGGATTGCACGACTAATGCCTTGTACACACGGTCGGACATTCCGACCACAAAATCCGTCGGATCTTTTCAGACGGATTTTATCCGAAACTTGTGTTGCATACACACGGTCATACAAAATTGTTGGAATTTCCGATCGTCAAGAACGCGGTGACATAAAACGTGTACGACTGGACTATAAAAGGAAAGTTCAGCACCATGCGCGGCACCCTTTGGGTTCCTTCTGTGATCTCGTGTTTATCTCGTGTTAGTAGAAGTTTGGTTAGAGATGATTTGCGCTTTTCAGACTCGTGCTTCAGATCGTTACTGCTCTACAGTTTGTGCTTGTCGGTGCGTATCTGCTTATCAGTGCGTGTAGTCAGTTCGCATTTGTTTGTCATTGTGGCCTATATTTTTATAGTATGCTTTGATTTTCATTGCTTATTGTCCGCTCATTTCTGGTTTTCAGTTTGTTCTTTCGGGCCTTGCTGTTTATCGGTGCTTTCTGTTAGTCCGTTCTGACCAGCCGACTGTTTTGAAGCCATGTTACGTGTATGTACTCGTCATAGTGTTCGTGCTGTGCAGAGGCTTGGTGTTGGGCTTTTAACTTTGATACAAGCCCAGTCCATGAACAGGGCGAGGAGGAGTTCATGGAGCAAGAATTGGTTGCTCCAGCGTGACCAATTCTCACACATGCCTTTGCTTCGTGAGATCCAGGAGAATAATCCTGATGATTTCAGGAATTATCTCAGGATGATGGACCCCGTTTTTCACCGTCTGTTGGCTTTGCTGACCCCTTATATCAGCAGGTAGGATACCTGCTACGGCACTCCATCACTCCGGAGTAGAGACTAGTTGCCACGTTGCGGTACTTGGTGACAGGGAGAAGCCTTCAGGACCTCAAGTTCTCTACAGGCATCTCCCCCCAGGCTCTGGTGACCATTATTCCAGAGACCTGTTCTGCTATTATTCCGGTCCTGCAAAAGGACTATATTAAAGTAAGATTTCTCCTTTAACATCACATTCTATGTATTTAATGTTTGCTAATGTATTGTATTTCTCTCATCGTTCCATAATTACCATGATTGGAATATGCTGTAATATGCTGTGCCCCTTTGTCCTTATGCATACTGGAAGCTTTTAAACTTCCTTTTTTGTCCTTCATGCATATTTGCCTTTACTAACCTCCCGAGCATGCTCTTCTGGGCCCACAAACACCTAAAGCCTAGTCACTTAGCAATTTATTTTGTCAGCTCCATAGTAGTGCTTTCCCCTAATCACCCCCTAAAATCTGTAAAAATGTTATGTGTGTCCTTAAATTCATGCAGAGTGCCAGAGGCTTTTTTTTTATTGAGCCAAGCTCATTAGGAACCCCCCCCCAACTGCTAAGTCAACTGACACCAATCCTCTGCTGACTTTGCCAAACCCATACACACTATACCTACCTCTTTTGTGGTCAGATTTATGGATGCATTTACCAAAGCATGAAGTGCAAGGGCCTTCCTCAATATTTTCAAATGCTACTGTTTAATTTTTTTTTCTCCTATTATTATCTTGATAGGTAATAGCAGAATCTAAAAATGTGCTTCCATTTGTTCATTGTTTTGTTTTTTTGGATTATGACACTTCTTACCTGTCCAGTTGGCTGCCAATAGTGTAAGTAAGGAGAGGCTGGCCAAAGTATCACACATTATTTATGCATTCAGTTCTCAATGAAGTGGAGAGGGTTACCTGTCCAAAACACCTCCCCCCCCCCCAATTGTTTGCAATGGGCCATCAGATGGGGTGAGGAATCTGATAAGGGGACCTTATACTTTTGGCTTTAAATACTCATTTCCAAAAATGTTATACTGATCTTGGCCAAAAATTTTGTGTCTAATCTGCTTGCAATGTTGATGTGCAAAATGATAAATTTTTTTTCTTGTTTGAGTCCACAGTTTCCTTCAACACCACAGGAATGGCAGGCTGTGGCCTCCCACTTTGCCACCCGTTGGGACTTTCCTAATTGTGGAGCTGCAATTGATGGGAAACACGTCCGCATCGTCCCACCCCCCAACTCGGGGTCCTACTATTATAATTACAAGGGGTAAAATAGTATTGTGATGTTGGCGGTGGTGTCAGCTGCCTACAAGTTCCTGTATGTGAACGTGGGGAAAAATGGGCGGATGTCGGATAGTGGAGTGATTGCGCAGACGGAGTTTTACTGGCATCTCCAGAGTGGCAGTTTAGGCTTGCCACCTCCAGAGGAGAATGTGGAAGGACTCCCCTTCGTCTTCATCACGGATGAAGCGTTTGCGCTGGGGGACCATCTTATGCAGCCATTCCCGATAAGGACCCTCACCCCGGACCAGAGGGTTTTTAATTACCGGCTGGCCAGAGCCTGAAGAGTGGTGGAGAATGCTTTCGGGAAATTGGCCAGCCGATTCCGCCTATTTTTGACACCCATCCACATGGCGGAATATAAACTGAACCCTATAGTGCTTTCCTGCTGCATTCTGGCAATTTTTTAAAAAAAGTACTCTCTAATAGTGATGGCCGAACGGTTCGCCCGGCGGTCGTTTCGCTGTGAATTTCGGCTGTTCGCGGTCCGCCCGTTCGGCGGACTATTAGCGCTGTTCGCCCGGCAGACTTCCGTGTTTACTGTGTAAAAGAACTTTGACCTATGATGACACATCCATCATGGGGTACAGGACAGCCAATTGAGACATTACAGCACATGGACACTTGGACATTCCCCCTAACTTATAAATAGACCCGATCCGGCGGCCATTTTACATTCTTTCTTCTGTCACTATAGGGAGAGGTTGCTGTGTGGTGCAGGGAGAGATTGCAGTGACCCAAATCGCTAGCTATTTGGTACACAAAAGTTCTTTTCAGGACTGGTATAGGTGTTAGGTGTATATAGGTTTGCTGTGCTACTGATTGTTGCAGCAGCCTGAGTGTCTTTTGTCAGTTTAGAGAAAGGGACAGGACGGTGTGTCTGCTGTAGGGACAGTCAGTTTAGTCATTAGCTGTTACAATCAGGTCCACAAAAGTGCTATTCCAGTTATTGTTCCAGTAGCCTCTGTTTTGTCAGTTTATATAGGTACAGGCAGGAAGCAGTGTGTGAGGCAGTGAGGGTCAGTTTAATCAGTAGCTGTTACTATTAGTTCCACAAAGGTTCTTTTCAGGACTGGTATGGTAATAGGCTTGTACACGTATAATATTCTTTCTTCCAAATATAGAAAGAATATTATACTTGACTGCTGCCCTTCTGCTGCAGTCTGCTAATCATTCACAACCTATTTGTTCCACAAAGCTCCTTATAAGGACTGGTAATAACTTGGTGTAGGGTGCTATAGTACATAGGGTGGAGTGAGGTACAGTCTGTCATTCTATAAGGACTGGTATAGGTCCACAATACATAGGGTTGAGGTGCACTACTGCTGACCACTGCCCTATACTGCAGCAGTCCTTCATCGGTATAGGGACTGACGTACAGTCTGCTAATCACTCACACACAACCTACTTGTTCCACAAAGGTCCTTATAAGGACTGGTATCTTGGCCTGTCTAGGGTGCTACAGTACATAGGGTTGAGTGAGGTACAGTCTGCCATTCTATAAGGACTGGTATAGGTCCACAGTACATAGGATTGAGGTGCACTACTGCTGACCGCTGCCCTATACTGCAGCAGTCCTTCATCGGTATAGGGACTGACGTACAGTCTGCTAATCACTCACACACAACCTACTTGTTCCACAAAGGTCCTTATAAGGACTGGTAAGGTATAGGGTACTACAGTACATAGGGTTGAGTGAGGTACAGTCTGCCATTCTATAAGGACTGGTATAGGTCCACAATACATAGGGTTGAGGTGCACTACTGCTGACCGCTGCCCTATACTGCAGCAGTCCTTCATCGGCATAGGGACTGACGTACAGTCTGCTAATCACTCACACACAACCTACTTGTTCCACAAAGGTCCTTATAAGGACTGGTAACTTGGTCTGTCTAGGGTGCTACAGTACATAGGGTTGAGTGAGGTACAGTCTGCCATTCTATAAGGACTGGTATCGGTCCACAGTACATAGGTTTGAGGTGCACTACTGCTGACCACTGCCCTATACTGCAGCAGTCCTTCATCGGTATAGAGACTGACGTACAGTCTGCTAATCACTCACACACAACCTACTTGTTCCACAAAGGTCCTTATAAGGACTGGTAACTTGGTCTGTCTAGGGTGCTACAGTACATAGGGTTGAGTGAGGTACAGTCTGCCATTCTATAAGGACTGGTATAGGTCCACAATACATAGGGTTGAGATGCACTACTGCTGACCGCTGCCCTATACTGCAGCAGTCCTTCATCGGTATAGGGACTGACGTACAGTCTGCTAATCACTCACACACAACCTACTTGTTCCACAAAGGTCCTTATAAGGACTGGTAACTTGGTCTGTCTAGGGTGCTACAGTACATAGGGTTGAGTGAGGTACAGTCTGCCATTCTATAAGGACTGGTATAGGTCCACAATACATAGGGTTGAGGTGCACTACTGCTGACCACTGCCCTATACTGCAGCAGTCCTTCATCGGTATAGGGACTGAGAGTTTTGTCACAGGGTCATTTAAAAAATGACAGGCAGAGGAAGAGGCAGGCCCTTCCACAGGGGTGGTAGGGGTAGGGCAGGAGCAACAGGCTTGAGCCAAAGTGGGAAGTTGCAGAAGGTGCGTTCAATTACTTTAAAGGACGCACCAGACTTGGTTGAGTGGCTCGCTCAGCCTTACTCTTCTGCACCCTCCTCATCCTCTCGATCTGCACCCTCTTCTTCACTCTCTGCTATGTGCACCCCCAAAGACACTACCACCAACAACACCACCACCACCACCACCACCACATACCTTCCGCTTGAGTCACAGGAATTATTTTCCGATCCATATCAAAACATTTCTGATGTGCAGCCACTCTTGGTATTGGATCAGGAAGAGGAGGCAGCAACAACCGCTACTCAGCAGTCTGACAACAGTACCCAGATCAGCCCAAGGAGGAGGTTGGTCCCCGCTGTTGCTGCCTACTCCGAGATCTCTACTTATAGCGGTGGGGAAGGTGACATCGATGATGACGTCTCTAGTGATGTCACGTGGGTGCCCACAAGAGAGGAAGAGGAGGGGAGTTCAGAGGGAGATATGGACCAGCAGGTAGGGAGGAGAAGCAGGAATAACTTACATTGCACAGGAGGGACAAAGCAGACTGCAAATGTATCAGGAGCGAGTCATCGACCATGTACAGTCACATCTGGCACTCCCAGGACACCGGCACATGGCTCCGCAGTGTGGGCTTTTTTTAACGTGTCCGCTGCTGACAATAGCGTTGCCATCTGCAATCTTTGCAGTCAACGCATTAGTCACGGTAAGCCCAACACTCACCTAGGGACGACCGCCTTAAGAAGGCACATGAGTAGCCATCACCGAGCCCAGTGGGAGCAACGGAACACACAAAGCCACACTCCAGGCTCTCACCGTCCAGCCTCGTCCTCTACTTCTCCTTCTCCTCTCTCCTCACAATTGTCCTCCACTCCACCTTCCATCACGCCAAGCTCACGTTTTTCTGCAAAAAGGCAGGCTTCCGTGGGCCTAATGTTCGAGCGTAAAAAAATTATGACTCCGGATAACCCTCTTGCCCAACGGTTGACGGCTGGCTTGTCAGAACTCATAGCCCGCCAACTACTGCCATATAAACTGGTGGACTCGGAGGCCTTTTGCAAATTTGTGGCCATTGGAACACCACAATGGAAGGTCCCAGGAAGGAAGTATTTCTCAGAGAAGGGCATCCCAGAGCTATATGGCCATGTTCAGCGGCAAGTGAATGTATCTCTGGCACACAGTGTCGGTGCCAAGATACATCTGACCACAGACACGTGGTCTAGCAAACACGGTATATCACTTTTACTGCCCACTGGGTGAACCTTCTGACGGCCGTCAAGCATGTAACCCGTGGCACCCGTGTAGATTTGGTTTTACCACCACGGATTGCATGCAGACCTGACTCTTCTTCTCCTCCTCCTCCTACTCCATCCTCCTCCCTCTCCTCCTCGGCTGACTCCTCCTTTTCTGCTGCTAGCGTCTCTTCCGCTGCGCCGCCCAAGCTCCCCAGAACCTATTCGACATGCCAGGTGAGACGTTGCCATGCCGTGCTGCGTCTGTTGTGCCTGGAAGCCAAGAGCCACACTGGCCCGGCACTCCTTTCAGCTTTGCGTTCACAGGCAGATCAGTGGCTAACACCGCTCAATTTGACGGTTGGTAAAGTGGTGTGTGACAAGGGTGCCAATCTGCTTAGCGCATTGAAACAGGGCAAAATCACACACGTGCCATGTATGGCACACGTCTTAAACTTGGTCGTGCAGCGATTCCTTGTCAAATACCCTGGGGTCCAGGACATCTTGCGGCAGGCAAGGAAAATCTCGGCCCATTTCAGAAGATCTTACACGGCCATGGCTCGCCTTGCTGACATTCAGCGGCGACACAATCTGCCGGTCAGACGTCTTATTTGCGATTGCCCGACGCTATGGAACTCAACCTTCTATATGCTCCAGCAGAAAGGTGCAGTTAACGTCTACCTGTATGAACTCTGCGGCAGAACGGGTTCTGGGGAGCTGGGTTTTTTTTCACCGCGCCAGTGGCTGCTCATGCGCGATGCATGCAGACTTCTGCGCCCATTTGAGGAGATCACCAAACTGGTCAGTCGCAGCCATGGCGCCATCAGTGACATGGTACCTTATGCCTTCTTTATGGAGCGTGCATTGCATCGTGTCATTGATCAAGCTGTGGAGGAGCAGGAGCGGGAAGATGAGGAAGTCGCAATGCTGGATGAATTCCCAGGGGGGCTACTCTATCTGAGACAAGTCAACAACAGGAGTCTGAAGAGGAGTCAGAGGAGGATGGTGCCGGGGCGGATGAGGAGGAGCAAGAAGAGCATGCTTTAAACCTTTCTGGGATCCCTGTTGTGCATGGATGGGGAGAGGAGAATGAAGAGGACGACATTATCCTGGATGATGAGCAGGAGCCAGGCCACCACACCGCTTTCAGTTTAGTGCAAATGGGGGCCTTCATGCTCCAGTGTTTTAATAGGGACCCCCGTATAAAAAGCATAAGGGTCAAGGACCAGTACTGGGTGGCAACGTACTTAGACCCCCGGTACAAACACAAAATGGCAGAAATGTTACCGCCGTCACAGAGGGCTGGCAGAATGGAGCACTTCCAGGCCTTGCTTGGAGAAATGCTGCATTCTGCTTTTGCGTGCGCTGGCAGAGGAGCAATTCCCACTCCCAGAGAAGGAGTTGCGGGTACCAATCCAACAGCGCCTGCAAGAAGAGGCCGGTTTGAAGATGTGTTGGTGACTTCGGATATGAGGTCATTCTTTCAGCCGACCCATCGACAGGTGTCATCCGGATCCAGCATCAGGGAACGCCTAGACCGTCAGGTGACCGACTACATCGGGTTAACGGCCAATGTGGACGCTCTGAGGAGTGATGAACCCCTGGACTACTGGGTGGGCAGGTTTGACCTCTGGCCAGAGCTTGCCCAATTTGCAATCGAACTGTTGGCTTGCCCCTCATCCAGTATCCTGTCCGAAAGGACGTTCAGCGCAGCAGGGGGGATCGTGACCGATAAGCGTACTCGCCTAGCTCACGACAGTGTTAACTACCTCACATTTCTAAAAATGAATGAGGCATGGATCTCGGAGGAATTCAACACATGTGACCAGTAAACCATGTATATGTCTATAAACAATTTTTTTAATCGAGCACAGAGACCTTCTTTCTTCATTTGGCTCACTTCCTTGTCCAAAAAAAGCACACCGTACTATATGCCCGTACCCTCCTCTTTGAAGAGGTTGAGCGGTGTCATATTTCTACTGGGGCTGCCTATTATGAGGGGCTCCCACCATCCCTGTGCTATGCTCATTATGAGCGGCTCCCACCATCCCTGTGCTATGCTCATTATGAGGGGCTCCCACCATCCCTGTGCTATGCTGACTTCCTCCTGGGGCTGCTTACAGTGCAGGTGTCAGTGCTGTATATCACGCTGCTGATGTCAGTACTCTCTATCACGGTGCTGCTGTCAGTGCTGTATATCACGGTGCTGGTGTTAGTGCTTTATGTCACGCTGCTGATGTCAGTGCTCTCTATCACGGTGCTGTTGTCAGATGACTCTATCACGGTGCAGGTGTCATTGCTGTATGTCACGCTGCTGATGTCAGTGCTCTCTGTCAGGGTGCTGCTGTCAGTGCTGTATATCATGGTGCTGGTGTGAGTGCTTTATGTCACGCTGCTGATGTCAGTGCTCTCTATCACGGTGCAGGTGTCAGTGCTGTATATCATGGTGCTGGTGTGAGTGCTTTATGTCACGCTGCTGATGTCAGTGCTCTCTATCACGGTGCTGTTGTCAGATGACTCTATCACGGTGCAGGTGTCATTTCTGTATGTCACGCTGCTGATGTCAGTGCTCTCTATCACGGTGCTGCTGTCAGTGCTGTATTTCACTGTGCTGGTGTTAGTGCTTTATGTCACGCTGCTGATGTCAGTGCTCTCTATCACGGTGCTGGTGTTAGTGCTTTATGTCACGCTGCTGATGTTAGTGCTCTCTATCACGGTGCTGTTGTCAGATGACTCTATCACGGTGCAGGTGTCATTGCTGTATGTCACGCTGCTGGTGATCATCTCCTGCACCCTCTTCTTTGCCTACCCTGGTCCCTGACCTCCCCTCTCCTCCATTGCCTTCATGCGCTCCACAGTCCTGAATTGTCACAACAATTTCCCATATAAAAAAAGAATGCTTGTAGTTGTCGATCCCAGATTCACCTCATACATGTGTTATGTCATTGGCCATGTGGTGGGACTATGTTTGCACAGCTATTAATTATTTTGTGGCTGCAAATTTGACCTGTAGGTTTGCGAAGTTCGCCTCCCATTGAAGTCAATGGGGCCCGCCGCGAACGTTCCGGTTCGCGAACTATCGGCCGCGTTCGTGGTCCGCGTTTGCGAAACGTCCCGTCGGAAGTTCGTCCATCACTACTCTCTAAACTATGTGGCCTCAGGTAGACTTTCCCGAACTTGCCAACCTGATGGCACTTGAAGCTGGCCGTCCTGGCTTGCCCCCTTAAAGCGCCCGCAAGGTCAAAAAGAGATACATGGAGTACTTTGCGGGTAGGGGGGCCATTGATATGCCAGACAATGTCTGAGAGGCATTTTTTAAATACATTTCTCCTTCAAACTGCAATAATATTTCTTTTCATTTACTGCTTGGGTTTGTTTTAGGTGTCTCCTAGTTTGTTTTTTGTTTATTTTTTGGGCCTTTTTCTTCAACAGTGCAAAACAAATTTCTGTGTGAGATGAGGTGACAGTCTCTTCTTCAGATAATATTATTATGTTGTGGGTCTGCTACACACACACCTTGTTTTTGTGCATACATACATTACTGACAAAAATATTACTCATTTTCAGCACCATGACAGAAATGTGTGGAGTCATGAAAATGACGTGATTGGGGAAAATTCTAAAGCACTGTGGGTGTTATTTACTAAAGGCAAATCCACTATGCACTACAAGTGCACTGCAAAAGTACACCTGAAACTGGAGTGCAAAGTGGATTTGCCTTTAGTAAATAACACCCATTGCCACAGAAAACAACAACTTTACTACAAATACTGCTTTTGCGCATTGAAAAAGGAAGCTCCACAAAAAGGGTTTTTACAACAAACCAACATATTTGGTGTATATAACATTATTTTTGTTAACATTAATATAACTTGCCGTTTTTGAGGAACAGGCATGTATCAAAGCATAACATACAGAACTGAGGAACTTACAAAGTTCAAGTTTGAAAAGTGAAGACAATTTCAGCGAAGACAATATCAGATATGAGTATGTACAAACTGTGTTGATATTGCCTTCATCATATGGTGACACACCCCGGTAAAAGACAAATTTGGAAGATGCACACAAATTGTGATTCAAACTGAGCATTTTCCTTCTGATCTCATGCTTAATGTCAACATGTGCTATCTCCCATCATGGGGGATCAATGTACATGCTTTGGGGTGCAACCCCTTCATCTCAGTCACTTTAGTAGCAAGGAAGGGGTTGCACCCACAAAACGCGTACATTAATCCCCCATGATGGGTGATAGCACATGTTGACACACTGTGTGCATCTTCCAAATTTGGCTTTTGTCAAAATATAAAACTGTTTTTTCAAATATAAAATTGATGCTAGTTAGTTTTGGATGTTTCAGATTCTCCCTAAAACATCTATGATGTTCTTCATTTTTTGTTGAACATCATTGATGTTTTTCTTGAGATTTTCTAAATCGCGATTGCACCCCATTATCTCCCCGATGAGGATCTGGGCACTTTCACTGGTAAAATGCGATTCTTCTTCCACAACATTCACATCACCTAAAAAAAAAAAAAAACACCATGTATTATAAAAATGCAGGCATACATCTATTACCTGAAGCTGTGGTCTCAGACACTCACCTGTTGTGGTGCCAATTTTTAACAACCTCTCCTTCCTCCTCCTCTGCTTCTGGTGTTGGTATTTCCCCCTCTTTGGGAGGTGTGGGGTCCCTGGTGTCCTCAGACGTCCCGAGTCTTCTCTCCCCTATGAGAATGTAAAAAAGGAATACTTTTAGCACACAGATATTTGAGGGCAGAAATAGGAATATGAAACATTGCTTGGAAGTGTCGTACAATTGTCTTTTTTGGAAGAGTTCGAAGCTGAAAACATTATTTTAGAGACTTTCTAAAGCTGGAATACCTGTTTTGTGCAAGTTTGACAGATGGAGACACCCCTATAGTATCCACGTGTGTGGGACACCCTAATAAAAAGGGTGATTTGTTCTCCCACACTAGTGCTCCTGAGTCCAGGCGTGTAAACAGCTACTGGGTGTGCTCTCCTTTACACTGAATCAAGTTTGCATTTCATTCTATTTCAAACCCCTCTAGACAACAAACTTCCTTTGACTAGAAATAGGCATGAACAAATGTGGTTAAGTGCAACTATCAAAAACGTCTTTGAAGTGGGCGAACAAACGATATTTTTCCTCAGTTAATCATTGGATCGTCGTACCCCAAAAGTCTTCTGAAGACTCTTCACAACTTTAGTCATGATCTTGGCCTTTCTGATATTTGGGTTTGGGTAAGGTCCATACTTCCCATCAAAGTCGTTCCTCTTCAATATGTCCACCATCTCCAACATCTCGACAAAAGACATATTTGAGGCCTTAAATCTCCTCCTCTGGGATCGGGACGTTTCTCGCTGCGGGCTTTCATCCTCCTCCTCGTTACTGGAATAATTAGCGCACACATGCTATGTTTCCGCCATGTGCTCTCCCCACTGCACCATAAGAGAAGGGACGGGGAATAGACTAGAAAGAACATCAGGGGCGGGTGGAGTTTCACGCATGGGCATTGTATATAAAACGTAACCCGCGTGCGTCGTACGTACGAACTGTCAGCGGAGGAAGGAGTAACTGAAGCGCCAGTCGTTCGAACGAAGGTACAGTTTTAACTTGGTACATCACTAGCCTATACTGCTTCTATATTGAGGCTTATATTGGTACAAGATTAGGAGAATTTAGCCTGACATTAGGATTTGTCTTGTGTTGTGTTGTGGCAGAGAATATGGATGGGTTCAACGACCACAGTTTCCTCCCCCTATTCATAGACAAGTACAGGGAGCCGCCCTGTCTATGGCAAACGAAACACTCGCATTACAGCAAAAATTAAAGAGGCAGGCAGCACTGGAGAAACTGCTGGAGTTGGTGAAGTTGGTGGTCCCCAGGGCAGACATCACCTATTTAAAAGCAAAACTTGGTGGCCTGAGGAGTACATATCTGAGGGAGTGCAAGAAAGCCCAGGAGTCCATGAGATCTGAAGCTGCAGCAGATGACGTTTATGTCCCCAGGCTGTGGTACTATGACAGGCTGCATTTTCTGTCAGAGTAAGGTCAGGGAATCACTCTCCACTATTCCTTCCATGCTTCCTTCTACGCTTCGTTCCACCTCTGCTGAGGCTTCCGACACCCAACCTGGGCCTTCCAGCCAGGAAGAAGTGGAGGAGCCCAGCTTGAGCCAGGTATAGTATTGTTCTACATATTTTTGGAGTAAAAATGAATGAGGTTAACTAGATGTGATTACTGATCACTAATATGCTGATTTTATAAAGTGTTTTACATATCAATAGACAGTAGTGGCCAAAATATTTGGGACAAGAATGAAAAATGCTGGGCTCAGAATGATAGTATTTTCTATTTGACAGGAAGAGGCTGTGGAATGTGGCAGCCAGGAGGTGGCTGTGCAATGTGGCAGCCAGTATGAGGCAGGGGTTAGTGGCAGCCAGAAGGTGGGCAGGCCTAAGAGCCTGACAGAATCCCAGGTTCCTCTCCTCCGCCTTCCAACCAAAAGGGCCAGAAAGGGGGGGAACATGGAGGAGTCAGCGCTCGGGCTGATTGGGGAGGCTTCTGCGGCCCTCAAAGCCACCCCACTCATCAAGGGGCCTTTGCCGCCTTGGCTGCCTGCAAACTTGAGAACGTGGAGGACTTGGACTTCTGGACCAGACTGTTCTCCGTTAGATATGGACTCCTCAGACCACCCATTTTTGCCTTTAAATAATTGATGTGTGCCCTGGGGTCAAAGGCTTCGCCAATTTCACCAGTTTCTACAGCATTGTCTCGCTCTTTATTTGAATATGACACCTAATAAAGGTTTTTTTTCGTTAAAGAAATACTTGCCTATGTGTTTTACTTCAAAAAGAACAGTTTATTTGTGAGTAGGCAGGTACATTTCAAAAATACAAAGTCAAATTAACAAGGGGCACCAACACCAAACAACCTCCTCGAGATTAAAAAATAAAACAATAAAATAAAAAGATAATAATGGTGTTGTGGTAAGTTGAAACACAAAACATACCAAAAAAATGATGAAGATGACCAAAATTTTTAAAAAAAGGAGATCTTGATTAAAAAAGCAACCACAAGATTAAAAAAAAATGAAAAGATAAAAATCCAAAATGATTCGGGAGATCTGACGAATAAAAATATTCTATTCATGAAATCAGGAAAAAGAATAAAGAAATACTTTTTGGAGAAGTCTTTGTGAATAAGAGCAGCAAAACAACTTCTTTCTTCTAGCATTATAAAGAAAAAGAGAATGCACTGCGTTAAACAATTTTTAACATTGCAGCGTGACGAATGTGCAATATCCATTAGGAACGCCAGTTTTACCTGACCGATCGCTTCCGTCTCGTAATTTATTCTGAGCATGCATGGCACTTTGTGTGTCGGACTAGGCTACACACGATCGGAATTGACGCGATCGGATCATGTTGTCGGAAAAATTGAGATCCTGCTCTCAAACTTTGTGCGTCGGAAATTCTGAAAAAGTCCGATGGAGCCCACACACGTCAGCTTTTCCGACAACATGATCCGATCGCACATTTTCCGTCGGAAATTCCGACCGAGTGTACAAGGCATAATAGTTGTCCTGTGGACAGATTCTACCACCTGAACTGTGGATCTCTGCAGCTCCTCCAGAGTTACCATGGGCCTCTTGGCTGCTTCTCTGATTAATACTCTCCTTGCCCGGCCTGACAGTTTTGGTGGACTGCCATGTCTTGTTAGGTCTGCAGTTGTGCCCTACTCTTTCCATTTCCAGATGATGGATTGAACAGTGCTCCATGAGATGTTCAAATCTTGGGATTTTTTTTTTGTTATAACCGAACCCTGCTTTAAACTTCTCCACAACGTTATCTCTGACCTGTCTGGTGTGTTCTCTGGCCTTCATGATGCTGTTTGTTCACTAAGGTTATCTAACAAACCTCTGAGGGCTTCACAGAGCAGCTGCATTTATACTGAGATTAAATTACACACAGGTGGACTCTATTTACTAATTAGGTGACTTCTGACGGCAATTGGTTACACTCGATTTTAGGTAGGGGTATCAGAGTAAAGGGGGCTTAATACAAATGCATGCCACACTTTTCAGATATTTATTTGTGAAAAAGTTTGAAAATTATTTATCTTTTTCTTTCCACGTCACAATTATGTGACACTTTGTGTTGGTCTATAACATAATATCCCAAAAAAAAACATTTACGTAAGTTGAGCAATGATTTTTTTAACTTTGGTCCAAAATAATGTTCCCAGAAAATGTGCAGTAAGGTACCCTGCAGATCTCAGCACCTCCAACACACATTTGGCACACGTGGAAATATTTTTTGTAGTGCTTTAGGCACTCTGTACCAACAGGATAACACCTTATACCCTGGTTCCTGACACTAAAGTTATATTTCTGGTACAAAGAATGGCAAAGTTATTTGCAAATGAAAAATAATAAATTTGTTTAATGTTTTGTGCATTTTTATGCAACCCTGAAAAGAAATAGCAAACAAAAATTTAAATAAAAAATTAAGTTTAAATATTAATGGTAAAAAGCAGAGAAATAATAGCTAAGAAAAGAAGGGGGTAATAGTTAAAGCTAAACACACACTGTTTAATTTAAATTGTCCCTTCTATTTCAGTATGTGGATGATGGTACTGTAATTATTTTAATTAAAAAAACTGCAGGGAAACATAAGCAGGAGTATCTGCTAGATCTCTGCTGCTGGTCACATTTTTTTTTTTAAAAGAATCAGCCTTGGAATACAGAGTAAAAATAAAAAATAAATATCAATAAACTGTTTTAAATTGGCATTCAAATATATATTTGAAATCAAATCCTTAATATTTTGTGAAAATAACATAGTGTGGAGGGATTTCTGCCACTCACAGGCTTTGTCATGCCCCTCCAACCTGTGTCTTATGCCGCGTACACATGATCGGAATTCCGGCCAGAAAAAGACCGATGAGAGCTTTACATCGGAAAATGTGACCATGTGTGTGCTCCATCGGAATTTAGTTGTCCGAATTTCCGCCAGCCAAAAATTGATAGCATGTTCTCAAGTTTCCCGAAGGAAAAACTTTCTATCGGAAATTCCGATCGTGTGTATGCAATTTCGACACGCCAAAAATCACGCATGCTCAGATTCAACTACAAGACAGAAGCTATTGGCTACTGGCTATTGAACTTCCTTTTTCTAGTCCCGTCGTACGTGTTGTACGTCACCGCGTTATAAATGATCAGAATTTGATGTGACCGTGTGTAGGCAAGACAGCTTGAGCTGAATTCCGTCGGAATTCCGTCCGGAAAACCGTCAGAGCTTTTTCCAACGAGAATTCCGATCGTGTGTACGCGGCATTAGAATAAGAGGGAGACAAAGCCACCATTAATCTACATGTAATATCCCACACCCATTGTGTTTAGCTGGTTAGTGGGCATGGAGGAGGAGGGAGGGAGTGGGTTGTCATTTACCACTTTGTATACACCCTCATGTTTGACTCTATAGTTACATGGACTGCTGAGATGTGATAGGGAGGAAATGCTCAGCATAGAAACTCACTAAAAACTGAGCATGTGCCGAGTTGTCACCACAGCTGCAAACATTTTGAAGCACAAGTTAGTCACATTGCCCAGGTGCTTCCAGTGCACCAGGCTCTGATGTTAAAATCTGTGTTTTGAACACACCGCTCTCTCCACACAAGCCTTGCAGACAAAGATCTGTCTCACAGCTCCACGCTGGATGCATATGTCATCACTGACCTGGTCCCTCCCCTACGCATGTCGACACAGGGTCACATGTCTTCCTCAGGGGGATTATTAAAATTTGAGGTACACAAATAATTATAAAATTTACAATAAAAGAGAAAATATACTACCTGTAATAAACTAAACTACCCTAAACTAGAACCAGAGGCTCTAATAGGCTTCAAAATAGGGTGGGCTCACCCAGTTGTGGGACAATAGCAAATGAATATTCACTATTTTCACACTGATCCTCCTCCTGGCCAATCTGGAGGCAGGTCATGAGACCCGTCACCCGAATGGCTGAAAGGAGGAGGAGGGAGGATATGCCATGATCCACAAGAAGAGGAAGGATGGAAGTTGACGCCCCTGCCTGTCGGGCACACTGCCCGCTCACTCGCTACCTAGATGGGGTAAGGACAGGGCTTTGATGTCCGACTGTCCTTCCACAGAGGGGTTTTGCTGCTGGGTGCCGCCGACCGACCGGGTTGGTGTTTTTTTGCCGCCCCCCACCACTGATTTTAAGTATGAATAATTAACTACTACTCTCTGAATACAGTCTTTTAGGCAGTTTTCTATCCATTTACAAACTGATTTATCCAGGCCTGTAGACTTAACCTTCTGCATTAATAATATATTATACTGTGAAAGAGGACAGGTGGTCTCTTCTATTGTTTCCTTCAGGGCAGGGCTTTTTTCTCAGAGAATAGGTGCAGGAACTTAACCACGCCCTCACTGCAAGCCCCCTACCTCCCCTGCAGGGGAAGAGCACACTGCATCAAAAGGTGAATATGGCCAAATATGATCAAACAGTTGTAAGGCAAAGGGAGCTGGGCTCAAGAGTGTTCTACATACAGTGTACAGGACTCAAAAGTGCACTATATACAGGGTGCAAGGCTCAGGAGTGTCCTATGTATAGGGTGCGGAGTTCAGAGTACACCATATACAAGGTGCAAGGCTCAGGAGTTTGCTGTGTACAGGGTGTCGAGGTAACTACTGCATATTTCACAGGCCAGTATACCCCAAATTCTCCCATTACAGAGTAGCCCCCCACCCAAACCCACTTTTTCAGTACAAACCTGTCTTTTCTCCCAAAAAATCCTCTCTCCCCCACCTAGAGAGTAATGTAGAGAGGAGAGACGGGTTGTTACTGAAGGTCAATGACAACTTAGTTACAGAGTTTGTAAAGGCTGCATGTGTGGGTTTTGGAGGAGCTGCCATTGCGACACTAGAGTGGCTGTGCACATCCCCTGTTCCTTTTCTCTCATAGGGATAGTGCAAGGCAGGGAGGGCTGTGTGTACATCCCACAGAGAGATGCGCACTGCTAGGAAAGGAGCCTGTCAAACACCAGGAGAGGGGCCTGTCACTTGTACACACAAAAGCAAGGTTTCTGTATGTTTTTTTGGAAAGACAAAACACTGCGCTATTCAAATATGTGAACAATATACAAACAGCAGCTAACACAACATCAAGGTATAAGGATGTGACATAGTAAATATTATAGAAAAGTGTAGCGCTTATTATAGAAAATGATGGTGTATTTAGTGCCAATATAACAGGTGCATATATTCAATAAACACTATCAATGTGAACTAATACCCACACCATGCACACTTTGCAGTATGCAATTATAGAGCAAAAAACAAATGTCCAAAAAATGAAAAGTAAAAAAATGTGAAACAGGTAGATAAAGTCTCTGAAATTTCCGTGAATGACACGATTAAATGTAAACGATCCAACACCTCCTCCTTAAAGAGACCGTGCAGTCACCACGTGAAGTCCCTCCACCAAACGAAATGAACGCTTACCAGACTTAGTGGATCCTACCCAAATTTATATTTGGAGGATCATATAAGCTTGTGGATATATATAAACTCCTTCGGTGTTGCATTTTTCTGGAGGGATCTCAAGTATAGCTTATCTCGTTCACAAAGATGACATGTCTCCACCCATATGAGTCCGCATGGATAATTGAGCATATATAAAGAGAAGCAGGGACTACAATAGTGTAATTCCGTTTTTTTCCATAGAAATAATTTAATAAAAACTTATTAAACTCACATGTATACAGAGGATTTAAGCGCTTTTCAATATAAAATCAAGCTGCAATGAAGTCCCGACGCGTTTCATCATGAACAGACGTCATCTGGGGTGACTGTATGTGAAAGTGACAGCAGTGAGCGGGAAGGGGCTAGTGGCAGAGGTAGAGGAACACCTCTCCAGCTGAAAAAAAGCCCCGCTTCTGTGTAATCATTCCATCATGTTGGGTAACTGTCTGTCTTTTGTTTCTGAGGACCATAGACGCTGTAGTTGGCCAAGGAAACTTAATGCAGCAGATGAAAGACACATCATGCTTACTTTCCTTGACATCGGAAGATGTCCAGCAGTGCCATCAGCACAGAACTGGTGAAAACATGTGGGACCAAGGTACAGCCATCTACTGTAAAGAGAAGTCTGGGCAGAAGTGGTCTTTTTGGAACAATTGCAGGCAAAAAGTCATACCTCCGACATGGAAACAACTAAACTATGCACAAAAACATAGGAACCGGGGTGCAGAAAAATGGCGGCAAGTGCTCTGGACTAATGATTTTATGTCTGAAATATTTGGCTGTAGCAGGAGGCAGCTGGTATGCCGAAGGGCTAGAAAGTTGTACAATAATGAGTGTCTGCCAGCAACAGGGAAGCATGGTGGAGGTTCCTTGCAAGTATGGGGATGCATTTCTGCAAATGGAGTTGGAGATTTGATCAGAATCAGTGGTGTCCTCAATGCTGAGAAATACAGGCAGATACAGTACTTAACCATCATGCAATACCATCAGGGAGGTATTGTAATTGCCCCAAATATATTCTCCAGCAGGGCAATGACCCCAAACATACGGCCAATGTCATTGAGAACTATCTTTAGCATAAAGAAGAACAAGGAGTCCTGGGAGTAATATATGCCCTTATCTCAATATCTTTGAGTCTGCCTGGGATTGCATAAAGAGACAGAAGTATTTGAGGCAGTCTACATCTACAGAAGATGTGTGGATAGTTCCCCAAGATGTTTTAAAACAACCTACCCGCCTGTGCAAGTATACCTAGAAGAATTGATGCTGTTTTGAAGGCAAAGGATAGTTATACCAAATATTCATTTGATTTGCATTTCTCTTCTGTTTATTTACTTTTCATTTTGTTAATTGACAAAAATAAACTATTAACACTTCTGAAAGCATTCTCAATTTACAGCATTTTTTCACACCCGTCTAAAACTTTTGTGTGTCAACCAATGTAAGTTGAAATCAGCAACCAGGTGAGTATTGTTAAAAACAATTTTTTATCAAGTCCAAAGGAGTACATACATTTCAAAATAGAGCTAACACTGACATGTTTCAATCCAGGAGAGCCTTAATCACAATGTATGTGCATATAGTGGAAAAAATATGTTGGTACAGTAGTGGTCAGTGGAGAAGTGCATAGGTGCAATGGTGGCCAGTGAAGTACAGTGATATGCAAGGAAAGATGTGGGCAGTGGAAATGTGCATGGGTGCAATGGCAGTCAGTTAAGTGCAGCCAGTAAAGACTAGCATGGGTGCTGGCTTGGGTCAGTGTAGAAGGGCATGGCTGAAGTGATAGACAGTGCAGAAGTGCATTACTTCAGTAGTCAGTGGAAAAGTTAATCCTGCAGATCAGGTCAGTAAAAACAGTGTTTTGGTACAGTGTATGGAGAAATACATGAGTGCAGCAGCAGTAAGTGAGGAAGTGTAAATATCAGAGAGAAGTATGCGGGAGCAGTAGAGGTCAGTGGAGGTGTGCATTCAGTAGACAAGTCCACAGAATGCAGTAGCAGTCAGTGGAGAAGCGAAAGAAAAGCGAGACAAGAGAAATGAGTGGAGGGCTAACATGACTGGGGAAACAGGGTACAGGATGTTAGAAGGTTGTGGATTGGGGGGGGAAGTTAGTGGGAGGGGGAGTACATTAGAAAAGGTGCTGTCCCCACCTCCCAAGTACCACAGCATGAGGGAAAGTTCAGGGGGACAGAGCTATGGAAGATGCAGAGCAGATTCTGGCCCAGCTGTGGGCGAAGGCAGCATCACAGGGCACGGGTTGGCTGCAGGAGACCCTGGGGCCAATGCTGGCGGGACGGTCTGTGGAGGAGGGAACAGGGGGGGAGGGAGCTTGCGCTAGCTCGGAGGTCTGATCGCTTCTCACTCGACCTCTCCCCCCACCAAGCGTTCAGCCTTGCTTGGGAGGGACCCGGGAGGAATCCCCCTCATAGATGGACTCAGCAGGCGGCTTCCACCCCTGATGGGACGGAGCCTCAGCAGGGGAGATCTGATGTTGTGGTCACTGGGCCCTCCATGGCCTTGGCCGGTGACCCCCATGAGAGGTCAGATGTCTGAGAGAGGATGCCACCACGCCTGATGACACACGACAGGACAGGGG
Organism: Lithobates pipiens; assembly: GCF_037356315.1. Taxonomy (NCBI): domain Eukaryota; kingdom Metazoa; phylum Chordata; class Amphibia; order Anura; family Ranidae; genus Lithobates; species Lithobates pipiens. Next base: position 219,778,193 of record NW_027507748.1, on the reverse strand, counting down.
AGACCCCCCGGCCCCCAGAAGGTGACGCAGAAGTCCGTGGGCGGATCTGGAACTCAGAGGCGGGGCCAGACAGCTGCCAGATTCTCAGCATCCAGGGATGCTGCTCCTGGAGGGCCCTCATCAGACAATAGCGAGATGGTCGCACAACGTTTTGGAAGGAGAGCTGACGGACTCGGAGGAAAATCGTTTTCCCTTGATACGTTCGGCAGTGATGGATGCGGGACGGTTGACTCGTGGGACTCTTCCTAGGCATCCCGGTAAGTCTCAATTTTCATTGCCTTCTTTGGGAACTGATGGAGGGACAGCTGGGGCGGTCTGTGGGGGTGGTCATAGTGAAGCAGCGGCAGTAGCGGGGGGCTCGCAGGGGGCTTCTCCTTGGGCAGACGCATCGGATGAGGGGAGCTGGGGGCTTGCAGGGTTTCCTGGCTGGGCTAAAGGTGTTGGCTGGCAGGTTTGAGAAGGGGGAAGGCACCTCCACCAGCCCGGCTGCGACATGGGTTCCACCAGCAGGGGGGAAGAAGTATCCCCACCGCTCATGGCTGTGCAGGCGGGGTTGTCAGTAGTGAGTCTGTCAGCAGTGGCAGACAGTGTGGGGTAAGCACAGCAGGGGGCCGGGAAGGCTGTGGTGTAGCGGACATCGCTGGAAAACAGGAGGTCATCCATTTGGCTGACTCAGCTAAATGCGAGGTGTATGTGTGTTTTGTGGGTCCACTGGGTGCTCACTTGAAGCCAGAGGTCAGAGAAATAATCTGGAAGGGTGAGTACGTGGAGATGTTCTCATTGCTGCCGTTAGAAAAATGTAACCTGGATAGGGTTAAGCCAGTCCAAGAAAGAGGAGGAGGAGAAGCAGCGGTATCGGCTGATTCCGCAGACGTTCGCCAACTGGTTGCAAGTGTTTGTGATTATGGCAAGTGTAATAGGAGAAAAGAACCCAGAACATTGTTCGGTGTTCTTTTGTTACATGGATTCAGTAGGGGAAGCATACAGAGTCTATGGGGGCATGGCATGGCTATGGTATGACGAGCAGTTCCGGCAGAGGAGGGCGATACGTCCGGCACTGTGGTGGGATCACAAAGACATCAGTCTGTAGGAACGCTGCTCAGCTTTTAGACAAGGGGTTTTTGGATGGGTTACATATTCTGTGCAGGTTTGAAGTCATTCCCCTTGTGTGCCAGAATTTGAGATTGACCATGCAACATGTAGACTTAGGAAGGAAGTGGGCGGCCCCTTTTCCTCATCACCCTTAGTTTATCTGGTAGTCTCCCCCCTTGGGGTGGTGCTGAAGAAGGAGCCCAACAATTTTAGGCTGATACACCACCTTTCTTTTCTGAAAGGGGTCGGCCAATGATGCCATTGACCCAGAAGAATGTACAGTGAGTTACACTTCCTTTGATGCGCCAGTGTTTTGGGTTCGCCACTACGGATGGGGGGCATTAATGGCAAAAGATATGGAATTGGCTTTTCGGTTGTTGCCAGTGCACCCGGACAGCTTTAGGTTGCTGGGCTGTCAGTGGGAAGGGGAGCTCTATGTGGATCAATGCCTTCCGATGGGGTGCTCGATATCATGTGCACTGTTTGAGTAGTTGTCAGGGCTGGCTTAGCCCTTCCTCCTCTGGGCTGGCCGCTCAGCTGTCGGCTAATTGCCAGCTCTCTTCTCTCTCCACAGTTACCAGCTGTTCCCGATGATGCTCGTCTGGTCTGCCTATTTAAAGTCTTCCAGCTCATTTCTCCTTTGCCTTCACATTTGGTCACATCACTAGGAACCATCTCCTGCTGTTGTTTCAAGACTGGCTTGCTAACATCCCTCCTGGCTTCCATCCTGCTTGCAGTTGCTCTCCTTGGATCCCTGACGTCTGGACTGCGTGTGCGTTCGGTCCAGATGGTTAAGGGATGTTTTCAGGTTTTGGGGGGAGGGGGGGAAAGGGTGCCTCTCACGTTGCTGCGATTATGGTTGGTCATGTTTAGGCTCATTGTCTCCAGGGCCTCATTTCTCTCCGGGTATTTTTTCGGTGCGTATACACGCGTGTGGGATCAGTTGTATGTTTGCTCTTGTCAGATCTTGGTTTCTGTAGATTCAGCGGGGAGTCGCATGGTTATTTGGCTTGTTTCATTTCTTTTGTCCTTAGTCAGTTCAACGTACTGTCAAGTTCAGCTCGGTTGCAGGACCTCAGGGGTGTTTCTTCTTTAGATTTGCAGTCTAGGTTTTTTCAGGTGTGTTCGGCTTTACTTAGGGGTTCGTCACCCATGGTGAGAGCTAGGTGTGAGGTCACCAGGTTGGGTCTAGCAACACGGTTTCACTACTGAGGTACTTATTTTCATTTATATGCTTACAGGTGGGAGAAGGTCGGTCTAGGTTATCCAGGATTGCTTAGTGGCAAGTCATTTATTCATTTCACTCATTTCATACTGTATCATTTCACCTTTCTTATTATCCTACCTGACACGTTTCCTGGGGCCTGAGTGTACGTTTTTAATTGCCTGCGGAATCACAGGTGGCTCGGCTCTATCCATTTCATTTCTGATACTTTTCCAGTTTTCCTCTAATTCACAATTTACGCATGGGAGGGTTGGTATGTTGGTAATGGGAGGAATGGTCGGTTGGGAAAGGGGAGGGTGGGGTCATCATTTCAGGGTATCGGCACTTCTCTAGTCTCGGGTTAGGTTTGGCGGGGTGGTTTCCTAATTCACTGTCACTTGTGTCAAATTAGATCATGTCTCAGGCGGCAGATATCGAGGATTCTGAGATCATCCCTCCTTCCCAGGCTGGGGAGTCTGAACATGGCAGCACACCCTCCATGAGGTCTTGGATGGTCCCCAGGTTGATGGCCGAACTTCGTCGTAGAGGTGTCACTTATCCGGCTTCAGCTTGTAAAGCGGAACTTTTCAGACTTTTATTCCCCAGCACTTCAGGCGCTACCCCTGAACAAGTTACCTTGCGTTCTGTGGGTGCGTCGCTCACATTGATTCACTCCTCCCTTAGTGTGTTGGCGACAGGACTTTAATTTGGCCTCCCTCTTGATCGCGGCTCATGACATCGCGGACAACAAGTCATATGCTTGTGGTGATGTGTCGGTGGTAGTCAAGACCAGGGACCATAGGCTCAGTCACAAACTTTCCATCCCTGATTTCGTGCTAGCTTTTAGCATATTCAGGGATGTTGTTTGCTCGGTCAGTCCTCAGAGAAGGGAGGAGCTTGACCTATATTTGTACGTGGTGGTGGAGGTCGGACATAAGTATGGTGGGTCAGCATTTTACGATTATCATCAGTCCTTTTCAGCTAAAGCGGTGGCGGTGTTCGCTCAGCACCAGGTCATAACTGACTGGAGCAAGGTGGACACCGAACTTTTTTGTCGGCATTTTGCTGGGTTGAGGTTCCCGGTCTGCACCACTTGCCAGTCCTCAGCACATACTACTTACTGGTGCCCTCTCATGGGTCCCCCGTCAGTGCCGGGCACTTTCAGGGCCTCTCTGGTGTTTTACCTGTGTTTTACACAGTAAACACGGAAGTCCGCCGGGTGAACGGCGGCAAAAGTCCGCCGATCGGGCGGACCGCGAACAGCCGAAATTCGCCGCGAAACGACCGCCGGGCGAACCGTTCGGCCATCCCTAAATGGGGCCCGCCGCGAACATTACGGTTCGCGAACTATCGGCCGCGTTCGCGGTCCGCGTTCGCGAAACGTCCCGTCGGAAGTTCGTTCATCACTAGCCTTGTCCATCATTGCAGAATGATCAGTGTCATTTGCAGCTTGCCCAGCATCATTTGCAGCTTACCCAGCACTGTTTGCAGCTTGCCAGTGTCATTTGCAGCTTGCCTGTGTCATTTGCAGCTTGCCCAGCACCATTTGCAGCCTTGCCCACGTTTAAATTTCCTGGCGCCGAGACAGACCGAGCGAGTGCGCTTGGTATTTTTTGGCGGCGCTCGCTATTTTTCGGTGCCACTCGCTATTTTCGGCTCACATACAGTGGGGATCGGCGTATAACACGCACCCACAACTTTCCACCGATTTTAAGGGGGGAAAAGTACGTGTTATATGCCGATAAATACGGTATATATAATCTCTTTGGACTGCACTTAGATTGTTTGGATCTGTGAGGACTGACACGTACATACACAATTTCTTTAAGCTACTATACACATATTATTTTTTTTTGCACTTAGTTTGGGTGGAATCGTGAGGACTCTTGCAACATTTGAGTAGGGAGGACCACGAACACACAGGATTTTATCTATTTACTCCACCTGTAGCACTTAGCACTTTATAAAAGGTTTTTCACTAATTTAACTTATCATGTAGACGTCTTTACATTTTTGAATAGGAATCCATATACATCCTCTAGTTTAAACCTAATTAAGGTGAATAGAGAGATAGGTGTATAAAACCAATCAATCTCAGGTAGTGCCAATCACCCCATTTACTTACTCACATTTATGTTTTTGGTTGTAAAAAAAATGACAAAATGTGAAAATTTCAAGGGGTATGAATACTTTTCAAGGCACTGTAACTTGCACTGCTCTTTCTGAACAAACAGAAGTGAGGGGTTACTTTAACCTTGTTATTCATCTAGCTATTAACACCGGTACCAATTACTCACTGTGTTCATTCAGAAAAGGAACGGGCCGGCTGGCATCTCTGCAGTGGGGAGGGGGGCAGGGCAGTAAATATGGGGGCCACATGCAGCAGAAAGTAGAGGAACAGGGACAAGAAGGTTGGTGGGGGCAGCATATACTGGAACTGATCGCTTGTATTTTCATCCCATGTTGGCTGAATGCTAGCGGGAGGGAGGGGAGGAGAAGCCTACTTTCAGGTGCTGCAAGAGGAATATATGCCCCTGCCACCCCTCCTGTCCAGGTCCCTGGGGTTTGCAAGGAAAAATTTCACGGTTTACCTGTCCCCTACCTGCAATCGTTGGGTAGATCAGGATTAACGGGTTGCTGACCACCCTATGTGCATGCTAATGCTACCACCAAACAACCTAAAATAAATTATCCTGCTCTTGATGATTTTAGTGATACTCTACCCTTGACCATTAGCCCCGGTTCACACCAATGCCACTTGTAACTTGACGCACCCTATTTTGCCTATGGAACTATTCAAATCAATGCGACTCAGACTTGCACCGATTTTGAAAAGGTTCCTGCCCTATTTTTGGCGATTCCATACGCAACTTGCACAGATGTCGGTAAGCTGAACATGAAATAGCACTGACAGGCGGCTTAGAAATCGCTCTGAAGTAGCATGCTTTCAAAGCCGCATTCAGTGTGAACAGGGACTAACTCTAACCCTGATTATGACCTACACAAAATCCTTATGTAGCTATTTTATCTTTGTTCTTAATTGTTTTTTTTATACACAGTTTTATTTGTTTACAATTTCTCTTCTCTAGCAAGAAACGGTTCAGGCTGATGGTGGTGGTCTAATGATGTGGGGGATATTTTCTTGACACACTTTGGGAGACTCAGTACCAATTGAGCATCGTTTAACCACTTTCCGACTGGTGCATGCCGATGTATGTTGGCAGAATGGCACGGACAGGCAAATGGGCATACCTGTATGTCCCTTTAAATTTGCCACCGTGCCATCATGTGCAAGCCGGTCGGGACCTCCGTGGGTCGGATCTCGGTTCCAGGGGACTCGATCCCTGTGGGAATACCCGCGATTGTCTCACGGGGTGGAAGAATGGGTGAATGCTAATGTAAACAAGCAACTCCCCGTTCTGCCTAGTGACAGTGTCACTGATCTCTGCTCCCTGTCATCGGGAGCAGTGATCAGTGACATGTCACACATAGCCATACCCCCCCAAGCTAGAAACATGCCCCAGGACACACTTAACCCCTACACTGCCACCTAGTGGTTAACCCCTTCACTGCCAGTGTCATTTACACAGGAATCAGTGCATTTGTATAGCACTGATTGCTGTATAAATGACAATAGTCCTAAAAATGTGTCAAAAATGTCCGATGTGTCCACCATAATGTCGCAGTCATGATAAAAATCACAGATTGACGCCATTATTAGTAAAAAAAAAAATTATTAATAAAAATGTCATAAAACTATCACCTATTTTGTAAACGCTATAACTTTTGCGCAAACCAATCAATAAATGCTTATTGCGATTTTTTTGTTACCAAAAATATGTAGAAGAATATATATCAGCCTAAACTGGGGAAATTTTTTTTTTATATATATTTTTGGGGGATATTTATAATAGCAAAATTGTCACTTTTTTTTTGTTTATAGCACAAAAAATTAAAACCGCAGGGGTGATCAAATACCACCAAAAGAAAGCTCTATTTGTGGGGAAAAAAGTATGTCAATTTTGTTTTGGAGCCACTTCGCATGACCGTGCAATTGACAGTTAAAGCGATGCAGTGCCAAATCGCAAAAAGTGCTCTGGTCTTTGGCCAGCAAAATGGCCCGGGGCTTAAGTGGTTTAATGCCACGGCCTACCTGAGTATTGTTACTGACCTTGTCCATCCATTTATGACTACAGTGTACCCAACTTCTGATGGCTCCTTTCAGCAGAATAATGCACCATGTCACAAAGCTCAAATCATCTCACCTCTGGTTTCTTGAACATGACAATGAGGTCCCTGTACTCCAATGGCCTCCACAGTCACCAGATTTTAATCAAATAGAGCAACTTTGGGATGTGGTGGAATGGGAGATTTGCATCATGGATGTGCAGCAACTGCGTGATGCTATCATGTCACTATGGACCAAAATCTCTGAGAAATGTCTTCAACACCTTCTTGAATCTATGCCACGAAAAATTGAGACAGCTCTGAAGGCAAAAGGGGGTCCAACCCGGTACTAGCAAGGTGTACCTAATAAAGTAACTGACTGTGGGTGCATTTCTACTATATAATCAACACATTTATACCAGCCTGTGTATTTTAAAGCATGATACTATTTTATGAAAAACAAATAAACTTGTGAATTTTATATAAAAAAATGAGAACTGGTACCAATAAAGTCTAATTTTGGTCTACTATGGTTGTTGAGCAAATAAGAGAAATTTATTGTTAGAGTTTACATACACTTTAAGTACAAAGTGTGCTCTATATGTGGTACCATAATTACATAAAAATGTGATAATAGAATACAAAACAGTATACTATAAAAAAATAAAAGCCTTTTATTTATCAGAATGGCATGTCTTCCACTTAGCACAAAAACCATGTAGCCCTACAATCGTGCTCTGGACAACGCACCAGAACAAAATGACCTTTAATGTACCAAAGGTCTTAACAGCTTTTGTATATTGGCAATGCACTCCAGATCCACTAGAGCAGGGGTGTCCAAATTTTTTTCAAAGAGGGCCAGATTTAATGAAGTGAACATGCACGAGGGCCGACCATTTTTCCTGACATTCTTTGAACCATTAAAATTCGTTCTAAGTGTGTTCGTTCGAACACTAATACACGGCCCAACAAGAATTCTCTTGCCTTTGTGGCTGTGTGTGTTGAAGAGATGAGCTGGGGCGTGTTATTTGGATATACCGTATTTATTGGCGAATAAGAGGGAAGTTTCAGGAAAAAAACCTTAAAATTTTAAATAAAAAACTGTAAAGCAAAATAAGGGTCAGTGCCCATCTGCGCACCCACCATTGCTGGGAATGCAGCCCCCACCATTGCCAGGAATGCAGCCACCATTACCAGGAATGCAGCCACCATTAGCCAGGAATGCAGCCACCATTAGCCAGGAATGCAGCCACCATTAGCCAGGAATGCAGCCACCATTAGCCAGGAATGCAGCCACCATTGCCAGGATTTCACTCACTATTAGCCAGGAATGCAGCCACCATTGCCAGGATTTCACTCACCATTAGCCAGGATTTCACTCACTATTAGCCAGGAATGCAGCCACCATTAGCCAGGAATGTACTCACCATTAGCCAGGATTTCACTCACCATTAGCCAGGAATGCAGCCACCATTGTCAGGATTTCACTCACCATTAGCCAGGAATGCAGCCACCATTGCCAGGATTTCACTCACCATTAGCCAGGAATGCAGCCACCATTAGCCAGGATTTCACTCACCATTAGCCAGGAATGCAGCCACCATTAGCCAGAATTTCACATACTATTGCCAGGAATGCAGCCATCATTAGCCAGGATTTCACTCACTATTAGCCAGGAATGCAGCCACCATTAGCCAGGATTTCACATACTATTGCCAGGAATGCACCCACCATTGCCAGGAATGCACCCACCATGGCTGTTCGTCCGTTCGGCGAAATCCGAACAATTTGGTCCGTTCGCGTCAAATTCGCGTGGCGCTCACGGCCCACAATGCACTGCGATGGCGCAGTGCATTGCTGGCTCATGATTGGCCAAGCATGCACTGTGACCCCGCATGCTTGGCCAATCGCAGCGCCAGCAGCGAGGAGAGCCATGATTGACCACAGGCAGGATGCCTGTGGCCAATCATAGCTCAGGCTGTGTAGTGCACGCCCCACACTATATAAGGCCGCCATCGCGGCGGCCTCGTGTAGTGTGTTGGCGTCTGAAGCAGTGGGTGTTCTGTGTACCTTCAACACAGTACACACCGATCGTTTTCGGCCGATTTTCTATCTTGCTGTTGTGTAGTGGTTATTGTCTGCGTGCCCTGACCGCAGTATACACCGCTATATTCACCTCACCTATATAGCTAGTGATCTATCTTTAATAATAGAGCTTGCAGTCAGTAGTGTTAGGAGATAGTGCGTGCTGTCTGCGTGCTCTGTACCCAGTACATACCGCTATATCCACCTACATAGCTCTTCTCTATTTGAGCCCACTTGCCATCTGCAGGAGTTATTGGAAGTTGTGTGTGCCTCCAGCACAGCACAGTATACATCTGTATATACCCCTTTATCTCTGCTGTTTTCTGGTTATTGTCTGCGTGCCCTGACCGCAGTATACACCGCGATATTCACCTCACCTATATAGCTAGTGATCTATCTTTAATAATAGAGCTTGCAGTCAGTAGTGTTAGGAGATAGTGCGTGCTGTCTGCGTGCTCTGTACCCAGTACATACCGCTATATCCACCTACATAGCTCTTCTCTATTTGAGCCCACTTGCCATCTGCAGGAGTTATTGGAAGTTGTGTGTGCCTCCAGCACAGCACAGTATACATCTGTATATACCCCTTTATCTCTGGTGTTCTCTGGTTATTGTCTGCGTGCCCTGACCGCAGTATACACCGCTATATTCACCTCACCTATATAGCTAGTGATCTATCTTTAATAATAGAGCTTGCAGTCAGTAGTGTTAGGAGATAGTGCGTGCTGTCTGCGTGCTCTGTACCCAGTACATACCGCTATATCCACCTACATAACTGTTCTCTATTTGAGCCCACTTGCCATCTGCAGGAGTTATTGGAAGTTGTGTGTGCCTCCAGCACAGCACAGTATACATCTGTATATACCCCTTTATCTCTGGTGTTCTATAATAAAGGCATCTGCAGGAGTTAGTGGGTGTTGTGTGCCTCCAGCACAATATACACTACCCAACTGCTGTTTTACCCAACTCCCTTCAGGCCATTACCATGTCTGGAAGGCCAGCAAGGAGAGGCAGACAGGCGCGAGCTGATAAAAGAGGGCAAGCAGGCTCTGTGTCTAGAGACAACAGTGCTGGTCGTGGACGCGGTGCATTGTCATCAGCACGTGGCCATGGGACATGCTTGTCCTTCTTTTCGGCAGCTGGACATGTTGAACCGCAACATGCCAACGACTTGGTAGAGTGGATGACCAAGCCCTCTTCATCCTCCTCATCCTCTCTCACCCAGTCTCAGGGTAGTAGCAAAGCAGCTGCCAACGCATCGTCTTCCCTCCTCTCAATGTCATCATGAGTGACTCCTTCCCTAGACCCACCACGTCCTCCTGAGGAGTCTCCTGAACTCTTTGAGCACAGTGTTGGGTACATGCTCCAGGAGGATGCCCAGTGTTTTGTGGGCTCTGATGATGACACTCAGCTAGAGGAAGGCAGTAGCGTGAGCGCAGAGAGAGGGGATGCTCAAGAAGGACAGCAATCTGGCAGTCATGTTCCACAAGCTGCAGCATACTGCCAGGTTTGCTAGAGCGATGAAGAGGGAGGGGATGATGAGGGCACTGACTCCACATGGGTGCCTGGAAGGAGGGAGGAGGAGGAGGAGGAGGAGGAGGCACATGTCCAACGAGGCAGGATGCCCTCCGGGGGCAAGCTTAGGGGCAGCACACCGACTGAATCACACCGCAGAGCTCGGCCTGTGCAGAGCGCTGCCTCTGCGCGTTATTCTAAAAGTTCTTTGGTGTGGGCCTTTTTTGAGACGAGTGCATCAGATCGCACCGCTGCTATTTGCAACATATGTCTCAAGCGTATCTCACGTGGCCAAAACATCAGCCGCTTGGGCACCACATGCTTGACCAGACATATGTTGACCTGCCAGGCAGCTCGTTGGCAAGCGTACCTCAAAGACCCACACCAAAGAACAAAGCGGACCTCTCCTTGCTCCTCATCAGCTGGCATCTCCAACCCCACTAGACCTTCAGTCCTCTCTGAAACCTGCTCTGAGAGGAATGAAGGTGTAGAATTAGGTGTGTCACAGCCAAGTGCTTCCGGGAACTCTGCTAGCGGTACACCCACGTCCGATTATAGCAGGCAAATGTCCCTGCCCCAGCTGCTGGACCGGCGGAAGAAGTTTACTCCCAGCCATCCACATGCCCAGCGGTTGAATGCTAGCTTGTCTAAATTGCTAGCACTTCAACTGCTGCCTTTTCAGTTGGTAGACTCGGCCCCCTTCCGTGAGTTTGTACAATGTGCGGTTCCTCAGTGGCAGGTCCCCAAACTCCACTTTTTCTCACGGAAGGCGATTCCGGCTCTCTACCGGCATGTGGAAGGCAATGTCCTTGCCTCGCTGGACAGGGCGGTCAGCGGTAAGGTGCATATTACCGCTGACTCATGGTCCAGCAGGCATGGACAGGGACGTTACCTGTCTTTCACGGCCCATTGGGTCACTCTTCTGGCTGCTGGGAAGGATGCAGGACAAGGTGCAGTAGTGTTGGAGGTTGTTCCGCCACCACGCCTCCAAAATGCTACTATTGGTTGTGACACACCTCTCTCCTCCACCCCCTCCTCTTCTTCTTCCTCCATGGCCTCTTCCAGTGCTCTGTCCTCAGAACCAGCGGTGCTCCGTAGGCGTTCCAGGGGCTACGCAAGTACGCAGGCAAAACAATGCCATGCCGTGCTTGCGCTGGTTTGTTTGGGGGACAGGAGCCACACTGGGGCGGATGTTTTGTCAGCTCTGCAGGGGCAGGCCGAGAGGTGGTTGACGCCACGCCAGCTTAAGCCAGGAATGGTGGTTTGCGACAATGGCACCAACCTCCTCTCCGCCCTCCGACAGGGACAACTGACCCATGTGCCCTGTGTAGCTCACGTCCTTAACCTGGTGGTGCAGCGGTTCTTTGGCAGGTACCCCGGCTTACAGGATGTCCTGAAGCAGGCCAGGAAAGTCTGTGTGCATTTCCACCGATCATTTAATACCTGTGCTCGGCTGGCTAAGCTCCAAAAGGAGTTGAACCTGCCCAAGAACCGCCTTATATGTGACATGCCCACCAGATGGAACTCAACATTGGCCATGCTGCAGCGGCTGCACATGCAGCAGAGGGCCATCAATGAGTACCTGTGCGACTACGGCACCAGGACAGGGTCAGGGGAGCTCGGTTTTTTCTCACCACGCCAGTGGGGCATGATCAGGGATGCATGCACTGTCCTGTCACCGTTTGAGGAGGCCACAAGGATGGTGAGCAGTGACAGTGCATGCATCAGTGACACTGTACCTCTTGTCCACCTCTTGGAGCATACGCTGCGTGGAATAATGGACAGGGCACTTGAGGCAGAACAGAGGCAGGAAGAGGAGGACTTCCTTGCCTCTCAAGGCCCCCTTTATCCAGACAGTGTTCCTGCTGTGCCACCCATCACACAGGAAGAGGATGAGGAGGAGGAAGAGGAGGAGGAGGATGATTGTGTCAGCATGGAGGTGGAGGCTGGCACTCAGCATCAGCAGCAGCAGCAGCAGCAGTCTTGTAGGGATGATTTACAGTCCCAAGAAACACGTGGACTTGTACGTGGCTGGGAGGAGGTAGCTGCGGATCATGTTGCCCTTAGTGACCCGGAGGACTCCGGACCGAATGCCTCAGCTAACCTACGCTGCATGGCCTCCCTGATCCTGCAAAGCCAGCGGAAGGATCCTCGTATTCTTCGGATCAAGGAGAGGGACCATTACTGGCTGGCCACTCTCCTTGATCCACGGTACAAGGGTAAGTTTGCCGACCTTATCTTGCCATCGCAGAGGGAGCAGAGGATGAGACATCTCCGGGAGGCCTTGCAGAAAGCTCTGTGCAACGCGTTCCCAGAGACTGGGAGGTTACAAACTCCTGGTCCTGGACAACGTGTTGCTGAGGCATCGGTCAGAAGGAGCGGTGGAGAAGGTGGCCGTCTGACTGATGCTTTCAGACAATTTTTTAGTCCACAGCCCCAAGGTATGATCGGTTCCAGCACCCATCGCCAGCGTCTGATTTACATGGTGCAGGAATACCTAGGGGCAAGGTCAGACTTGGACACCTTTCCCACCGAAAATCCTCTGGCTTACTGGGTCTTGAGGATGGATCACTGGCCAGAGCTTGCACAGTATGCAATTGAGCTACTGGCCTGTCCTGCATCCAGCGTTCTTTCGGAACGCACCTTCAGTGCTGCTGGTGGCTTTGTTACCGATCACAGGGTGCGCCTGTCCACCGAATCAGTTGATCGACTAACCTTCATCAAGATGAATCAGTCTTGGATCACCCACAGCTACCAAGCACCTGAAGCTGATGTAACCGAATAATTTTTTTTGAAATATCACATCCCTTCAAGACTGCCTATGCTGATGCTGAGTGACTGTCCTGCTATGTTGATTGTCTATCCTCTTCCTCCTCCGCTGATATGTTGGAAGAACATTTCTGGTTCTGGGTGATGCCATCAGCCCAATTTTTCTGCCCCTGTTTAACAGGGGCGTTTAAGTACAATTTTTGATGCAATGCTTTGCAGCAGGGCTAATTCCTGCAATCAAACTAGAGTATATGGCAGAGGTTGCAGTGTGGTGGCACCAGCACCAGTGCCTAAGGCCCAATTTTTCTGCCCCTGTTTAACAGGGGCGTTTAAGTACAATTTTTGATGCAATGCTTTGCAGCAGGGCTAATTCCTGCATTAAAACTAGAGTATATGGCAGAGGTTGCAGTGTGGTGGCACCAGCACCAGTGCCTAAGGCCCAATTTTTCTGCCCCTGTTTAACAGGGGCGTTTAAGTACAATTTTTGATGCAATGCTTTGCAGCAGGGCTAATTCCTGCAATAAAACTAGAGTATATGGCAGAGGTTGCAGTGTGGTGGCACCAGCAGCAGTGCCTAAGGCCCAATTTTTCTGCCCCTGTTTAACAGGGGCGTTTAAGTACAATTTTTGATGCAATGCTTTGCAGCAGGGCTAATTCCTGCAATAAAACTAGAGTATATGGCAGAGGTTGCAGTGTGGTGGCACCAGCACCAGTGCCTAAGGCCCAATTTTTCTGCCCCTGTTTAACAGGGGCGTTTAAGTACAATTTTTGATGCAATGCTTTGCAGCAGGGCTAATTCCTGCAATAAAACTAGAGTATATGGCAGAGGTTGCAGTGTGGTGGCACCAGCACCAGTGCCTAAGGCCCAATTTTTCTGCCCCTGTTTAACAGGGGCGTTTAAGTACAATTTTTGATGCAATGCTTTGCAGCAGGGCTAATTCCTGCAATAAAACTAGAGTATATGGAAGAGGTTGCAGTGTGGTGGCACCAGCAGCAGTGCCTAAGGCCCAATTTTTCTGCCCCTGTTTAACAGGGACATGTAATTACAATTCTTGATATAATATTTCACAGGAGGGCCCCTTCCTGTGCCCACCCAGAGTAACGGTGAGGACTTATAGTGTTGTGGCACCAGCAGCACAACCACCAAAGGTCAATTTTTCTACCACTGTTCAACAATGGCATGTAATTACAATTCTTGATATAATCGTTCACAGCAGGGTGCTCCAGCGCCCACCAAGAGTCACTTTGAGGGCTTGCAATGTTGTGGCAAAACCAACACCTTGTTCCGCCATTTCTGCAGAGCATATAGGGCAGGCCCCTACTTTCAAACATCCAATTTACAAACATCTCCTACTTGCAAACGGAAGGAGACAACAGCAAGTGAGATGAAAAAAGATGGACGACAAAACAAATTATACAGGGGTGATAACCCTTCCCTATGTTTTCCAAAAAGCTTAAAAATAGTTTTTTTGACTGGAGCTACACTTTAAAAATGTACCAGTTGAAAATTACAAACAGATTCAACTTAACACAACAAACCTACACAGTCCCTGTCTTGTTTGCACTGCCTGTATACTGCTGTTCTGAGTATATAGGGCCTGGGGGCCACACGCATTTCCTTTTTTTAATATGGGTACGGGGTTCCCCTTAATATGCGTACAAGACCTAAAGGGGCTGGTAATGGGCAGGGAGGGCTACCCATGCCATTTTTCTCAATGATTTTCAACCATATTGCAGGAACCAGATATAACATTAAAACCGCAAGCAGTTTTAAATGGTGTTATTTCCGTTTAATGTCATTTTGTGCAGGGACTGTTCTAAACACGGGAAACACGTGGCATTTCACAGGCATACTACAGACACCCCCCAGACACCATATTTAAAGGAATATTTAACTTTTTTTTTTCACTTTAATCGTCATTAAAATCAGTGCTCCCGCCAAAACGGCCATTTTTAAAAACATTTTAGGCATTGACCCATGTCCCCTGGGGCAGGAGCCAGGTCTCCAAACCCTTTTTAGGACAGTATCTTGCATATTAGCCGTTAAAATTAGCACTTTTCATTTCGAACGTTCGAGTCCGATAGACTTCAATGGGGTTCTAACGTTCATTCGAATTTGCGGTCCGTTCGAACGTTCTGGTGCGAACCGAACCGGGGGGTGTTCGGCTCATCCCTAGCCAGGAATGCAGCCACCATTAGCCAGGAATGCAGCCACCATTAGCCAGGAATGCAGCCACCATTAGCCAGGATTTCACTCACTATTAGAAAGGAATGCAGCCACCATTAGCCAGGATTTCACATACTATTGCCAGGAATGCAGCCACCATTGCCAAGATTTCACTCACTATTAGCCAGGAATGCAGCCACCATTAGCCAGGAATGTACTTACCATTGCCATCAGTGCAGCCTTGGAGGGGACATGGAGGGGGCTGAACGAGCGCCAAAGAACAGGAGAATCTCCTGTTTACACAGCGGCCTCTTTAAGAGAAAGTCCCGCCTCCTTTGATGGACAGAACAGTCGTCCAATAGTGGAGATGGGACTTCCTATTACAGAGGCTGCCGTGTAAACAGGAAATACACCTGTGTGCACGGCGCTCGTACAGCCTCCTATCTCCAATGCAACCAGATTATATATCTTTTGTGGCCCCGGCGCTGGGAGATCGCCGGGGACCACAAAAGATATATATGTTTAGATTACGAGGCGGGCCACTCAAAACTGGGCCGCGGGCCGCGATTGGCCCGCGGGCCGGACTTTGGACATGCCTGCACTAGAGCATTAGTACCATTAGTAAATGTGGGTGCGGAAACAAACTTAAAAGTTTTTGAAAAAATAAAAACATGAATTGCAGCCACTGTGACCAGCAAATGCAGCCACTGTGCCCGTCAAAAGCAGTCACTGTGCCATCAAACACAGCCACTGTGCCCATCAAATGCAGCTAGTGTGCCCATCAAATTCAGCCACTGTGCCATCAAACGCAGCCACTATGCCCATCAAACGCAGCCCCTGTGTCCATCAAACGCAGAACCTGTGCCATCAAACTCAGCTACTGTGCCAAATGCTGCCAGTGTGCCCATCATATGCTTCCAGTGTGCCCATCATATGATGCCAGTGTGCCTAACTGTCCATCAAATGCTGCTAGTGGTTAAAATTACGCTAACCGGACAATTGATTTGCTCTTACTTCAGAGCATGTAAAGTTTGTTCCTTCCCTTTCCCTGTTCCCTGTAAGGAACGCGCATGCTCCGCGTGAGTCTCGCACATGATCTGAAACACGTTGTGTTTCTCCTATACTCCGGTGACGTCACACGCTCACGGGCTTGCTCACGGAGTGGAATACTTCCATCTCCTCCAGCCACCAAGAGGATTAGCTGGTTTCCTCCAGGGAAATTGCGGTTACCGCAGATGGACAATCCGCTCATACAGGACATGCCAGAGATGTTAAAGACCGATCTAGGAGATTTCACCTTCCATGAGCTTGTCATCCCTGACGTCTATGTAAGTGTTGGATAACATATTATTGTACACATTAAACCTTGCACTAAGAGGCACTTTTCTGCTTTTTTCTTGTCTTGTCTACCAGAGCTGATATCGCTCATGTGGAAAGCTGTGCCCTCAGAGCTGATCTTTTCCCTGAGATGTTACAAACATCCACCTTTAAAGACAGATTGTCTTAAATCTACCTGGACTTTTCTTAAATCCCTATCCCTGGACTTATCTATTGTAGCGGCGGCTCCTGAAGAGCGTGAGCTATGCGTTTTTCAAAGTTAAAGTTATGCTTGAACTGCAGTTTTGTTTGGGTACAATTGTCTAAATTTAGACTTCAGCATCAGTCTAACTGGCCTGTGAGATGTTCAGCCTGGCCACAGGTAGGCATGGAACTATGGTCTGGTTATGTGCTTAAGTTACTCTCTCTTGGAGTCCGCCCAGTGGGAGTGGCACTCCCGCTGTGCTTTCTGGGAGAGGGTATTTAGGATGCGGACGTCACGTGGTTCGGGGTTCCGGTCCAGAATGATGTACTGACTTCATGGTCCTGGTCCTCCTGATCAGCCCCCAGGAAGGCTATGGCCTGGGGTGCGGATCCACCCAATTTTGATGTCTCAGGGCTGGCTAGCCCAAGGCAGGGAAACTAAAGGAGGATTCTGAGGTGGTTGGGTGCTGTCTCCGGTTTGGGAGAGACCCAGTAACTTCAAGCATTCCAGGGGAGGACTCTTCAGAAGAACACCACATACGGGTTGGTTTCTTAGTAAGAGCCTGGAAGGGCTGAAGTACCCAAGAGAATCCGGTCTCGTGGATATCGCCAAGCTGACTGAAAGATCCAGGTATCCTACGAGTGTTTCTTCAAGTTTAGTTTCCCTACATGTTTTACAACAACGTCTGTGGCAGAGACATTATCTTGTATGTTCTACAACAACGTCTGCGGCAGAGACTTGTTCCTGAGTAAGCACCTTGTTGGCTGCTAGGCCTTGTGAGAGAGGGACTGTCCAACTCGAGTGAACATCCAGTTGCGAATGGCTATTCTCGGGATGTAGTAAAAAAACACAACACAAGGTTTTAAAATAATTTATTAGACAGCTCCGGTGGTCTTCCATCTTGGGGGGTCTTCTCGTCGGACTCCTCCGCTATCTTCTGCTCTTTTGCTAGCTCTTTTACTAGTGGAGGAGCTGGCTTTCTTCTTCGTCGCCGCCACCGTCTGGGAGTTCTTCTTCCGACTTTGGGGTCTTGTCCCGCTCCTCGGAGGTCTTGTCCCCCTCTTCGGTTTTTCTTGCCGGGCCTCCGCTTTCTTCTTCCAGCTTTTTTACTAGCGTTGGCCCGGTCTTCTGTCGCTGTTGCCGCCACGCCTTCTTGCCTTCTTCTTTTCTTCTTCCTTGCGATGTTGACACAATGTTGTCTCTGGCCGCAATGGCAGGGACGCGTTGTGCGGCGACTTATATAGGGACAAGGGGCATGGTCACTGGGTGATGTCACAGTCCCGGAGGAGAAGACCCCCAAGACAGAAGATCACCGGAGCTGTCTAATAAATTATTTTAAAACCTTGTGTTGTGTTTTTTATTTACACTTTTTTCACCAGGTGAATGGGTAGGGGTACATTGTACCCCATACTCATTCACATAGGGTGGGGGGCCGGAATCTGGGGGCCCCCTTATTAAAGGGGGCTCCCGGATTCCGATAAGCCCCCCGCCTGCAGACGTCGACAACCAACGGCCAGGGTTGTCGGGAAGAGGCCCTTGTCCTCATCAACATGCTGACACGTTTTTTTGGGGTGGGGGGGCCTTTTGGAAAGAAAAAGTCGTCGGCTGGAGCCCACACACGGGTGGATTGTCCGCCGGACCAAGTCCGCCAGATAGTCCGATCCTGTGTACGTGGCATAAACGTACCTGAACTTCCTTTCCAACCCTCTGATCCCAATTTAAGAGACTGTTCATTGTTTACGTCTTGCAAATAAAATCCATTCAAGTGGATCTGTTGTCAGTCTCCCAAGTTACTGGGCCATCTACCACGGGACACCCCTAGACGTGAAGTGGGTGGAATAGAAGGTAACGGTAAGCCTAAATCTAACCAGTAACTCCTTCGGGGGTAGTACTACACTACTTTTATCCATTGTGCCCATTTTTGATTGTATATTTTCTAGTGTAGAAATATGTGGGTGCTGTGGCAGTCAGTGTAGAAGAGTCCAAGTGCAGTGGCAGGGAAAAAGTGTGTTGGTGCAGCGGTGGTAAGTCGAGAAGTGAGTCAGTTCAGAAGTGTGCAGGTGCCATGGCTATCAGTGGAGAGGTACAGGCATGGGCGTCCGCAGCAGGGGGCAAGGGGGGTCAAGTGCCCCCCCCCTGGAATCCCCAAGGTGTTGCCGCCGCCTTGCTGCATTTTTTTTTTTTACTGAGTCCGCTGGCGGCTGTATCCTCCGCTCTCTCCTCTGGATCACAGATCTCTCTGTGTTCGGCGGCCACTCTGTAACACAGTCCCGCCCCCTCCAGACCAGCTCGTGTGATAGTAGAGAGAATCAACGTTCCGCCTATCACATGAGCCGGTCTGGGGGGGCGGGACTGTGTTACAGCGCGGCCGCCAAACACAGAGCCAGCCAGAGCTGTGATCCAGAGGAGTAGATGCCACCCGTACAACCCGCCTTGTGTGCCACAGTGCCTGGATAGGAGGATCGAGGGGGGGGGGGCTGCAGTGCTCTCCTCCACTACCACACTCTCCTGCCCCCCCCAGTGCTCTCCTCCACCATCGCACTCTCATGCCCCCCCAGTGCTCTCCTCCACACCACACTCTCCTGCCCCCCCCGTGCTCTCCTCCACCACCGCACTCTCCTGCCCCCTCAGTGCTCTCCTCCACCACCACACTCTCCTGCCACCCCCCCCAGTGCTCTCCTCCATGAACGCACTCTCCTGCCCCCCCAGTGCTCTCCTCCACCACCGCACTCTCCTGCCCCCCCAGTGCTCTCCTCCACCACCGCACTCTCCTGCCCCCCCAGTGCTCTCCTCCACCACCACACTCTCCTGCCCCCCCCAGTGCTCTCCTCCACCACCGCACTCTCCTGCCCCCCCAGTGCTCTCCTCCACCACCGCACTCTCCTGCCCCCCCAGTGCTCTCCTCCACCACCACACTCTCCTGCCCCCCCCAGTGCTCTTCTCCACCACTGCACTCTCCTGCCCCCCCCCAGTGCTCTCCTCCACCACCACACTCTCCTGCCCCCCCAGTGCTCTCCTCCACCACCACACTCTCCTGCCCCCCCCCCACAGTTCTCTCCTCCCCTGTTCTTGCTGCTCTCCAGATCTCCCCATCCTTCTCTAGCCACCCTCCCAGTGCTCTCCACTCCCCCCGTTCACCCCCCAGTGCTCTCCCCCTTGTCCCCCCCAGTGCTTTCCCCCCTGTTCTCACCCCAGTGCTCTCCACTTCCCCCAGTGCTCTCCACTCCCCCCAGTGCTTTCCCCCCAGTGCTCTCCACTCCCCCCCAGTGCTCTCTCCTCCACCACACTCTCCTGCCCCCCCAGTTTTCTCCTCCCTGGTCTTGCTGCTCTCCTGCTCTCCCCATCCTTCTCTAGCCACCATCCCAGTGCTCTCCCCCCCTGTTCCCCCCTCCCCAGTGCTCTTCCCCCCCTGTTCCCCCCAGTACTCTCCACTCTACCCAGTGCTCCCCCCCTGTTTTTTCTCCCCCCAGTGCTCTTCAGCTCTCCCCATCACTCTCCAGCCCCCCCCGTGCTCTCTACCCTCCGTGCTCTCCACCCCTGTTCTTTTTGGCTCCCCCCCAGCACTCTCCACTCCCCACCCCTGTACTCTCCACTCCCCCTGCATTTTGCCTCCACCCATGTGCAATCCACCCCCCATAGTGCTCTCCAGTCCCCCGTGCTTTCCACCCCTATTCTTTCTGGCCTCCACTGGTGCTCTCAAGCTCCCCCCCATTGCTCTCCACTCCCCCTGCTCTTTGTACCCCCCAGTACTCCACCCCCGTGCTCTACACCCCTGTTTTTCTGCCCCCCCAGTGCTCTTCACCACCCCACACTCTTAGCCCCCCCAGTGCTCTCAGCCTACCGTGCTCTCTACCCCTGTTCTTATTGGCCCCCCCAGTGCTCTCAAGTCCCCCCCCCAGCGCTCTATACTCCCCAACCCTGTGATCTCTACTCCCCCTCGCTCTTTGCCCCCACCCATGTGTTCTCCAACCCCGCCAGCACTCTTTGCTCCCCCTTCTCTCCAACTCCCCCCCAGTGCTCTCCACTTCCCCAGGACCAGAGGGCAGGCTGACTGGGGCTGGAAAATGAGGACGGCTGAAGGTGCAGGTGGCCAGGGACCACTCCATCTCACAGCAGACAGGTCCTCTGGAAGGAGCACCGTCCCCATCCAAAATGAGAACAGACCCTGCCTGCTGCTGGCCGTCATGGATATCCTGCTGGCATGCAAGGTACCGTACCAAGCGTCAAAAACACACCTTCCCACAGACAGGGACATGGGGCACAGGAGGGGCTGTAATGATGGACACAGTGAGACTGAATTCACGGCACAGTAAAGCTGCATTTGATGGACACAGTGAGGCTGCATTTGATGGGCACAGTGAGGCTGCATTTGATGGGCACAGTGAGGCTGCATTGGTGGGCACAGTGAGGCTGCATTTGATGGGCACTTGTGAGGCTGCATTGAGCACTTGCATCAAGTCTGCAGTCTGTGACCATCTCCTGTAGCATGTCTGCAGTCTCTGAGGGAGTCTGGAGAGGAGTCAAGAGTGGGAGCACCGCCGGGATGGGGGTCATGGGAGAAATCAGACTTGTGTGGACTGTGGACAGGAGACTATAGGATAAAACCAGAGCCACCCAGCTGGAGCCGACTGACTGAGCCCTGCACAGTGCACCTGAGAGGAGGTCAGTGAAAGCACCGCCAGGCCAGTCGGGGGTCACTGATGTAAGGGGGGAGTGAATACGATAATGTAAGGGGCATTGATATAAAGGGTTTCCTCCTTATATTAGTAACCCACCCCCCTTACCTTAGAGTATTCTTTCTGCAGAAGGTGGTTCCTCCCCCCCCCCCACGTTCTGAGTTTCTGGGGTCCCCCTTGAAGATTGATCACTTACCACTATTAACTGGAATTTGAATATATATATATATATATATATATATATATATATATATTGTACAGGACGCCGTGGCTGGGTCCTGGAAGGACGCTATATTTCCCCTCTGTTTGGGTTGTGGTCTTTTTAAATGAATAAAATTGATTAACCCACCTGTTAAGGGAGTGCCTTTAAAAAACAAGACAGGAAGTGGTAGATGGGTGTGGAGGAGTGGAGAACACATGGTGGATGGTGTTTTTGTGTTTGTTTGGGGTTGCAGCAACTGAAGTGGACACAGGGGCGGATCCAGAGTCTAATCTCGGGAGGGGCACTGCTATAAAATATGTTTTTTGGGGGGCAATTTATATGGGAAATGGCTGGTATTGGCGCTTCAATCATTACGGCACCATGGTTGTTATGGTGTCAGGATGATTGAAGCGCATTATTTCTATTAATACATTGTAATATAAAATTAAATGGTTCAACTCACCATAATGCAGAATCAGTGGGAGCCCTGAGGATGTCACTTGCCATGTCGCCTGCCACCAAATGTGGATTGTCACTTGTCACCAAATGCGGATTGTTACTTGCCACGTCACCTGCCACACATTGCGGATTGTCACTTGTCACGTAGCCTGCCACACATTGCAGATTGCCACTTGCCATGTCACCTGCCACACATTGCGGATTGTCACTTGCCACGTCGCCTGCCACCAGATGCGGATTGCCACGTCACCTGCCACACATTGCGGATTGTCACTTGCCAAGTTGCCTGACCCACATTGCGGATTGCCACTTGCCACGTCACCTGCCACACATTGGGGATTGTCACTTACCACGTCACCTGCCACACATTGCGGACTGTGACTTGCCACGTCACCTGCCACACATTGCGGATTGTCACTTGCCACGTCGCCTGCCACCAGATGCGGATTGCCACGTAGCCTGCCACACATTGCGGATTGCCACTTGCCACGTCACCTGCCACACATTGCGGATTGTCACTTGCCAAGTTGCCTGACCCACATTGCAGATTGCCACTTGCCACATCACCTGCCACACATTGGGGATTGTCACTTGCCACGTCACCTGCCACACATTGCGGATTGTCACTTGCCACGTTGCCTGCCACACATTGCGGATTGTCACTTGCCACGTTGCCTGCAACATATTGCGGATTGCCACGTAGCCTGCCACACATTGCGGATTGTCACTTGCCACGTCACCTGCCACACATTGCGGATTGTCACTTGCCACGTCAAAATTAAATGGTTCAACTCACCATAATGCAGAATCAGTGGGAGCCCTGAGGATGTCACTTGCCATGTCGCCTGCCACCAAATGTGGATTGTCACTTGTCACCAAATGCGGATTGTTACTTGCCACGTCACCTGCCACACATTGCGGATTGTCACTTGTCACGTAGCCTGCCACACATTGCAGATTGCCACTTGCCATGTCACCTGCCACACATTGCGGATTGTCACTTGCCACGTCGCCTGCCACCAGATGCGGATTGCCACGTCACCTGCCACACATTGCGGATTGTCACTTGCCAAGTTGCCTGACCCACATTGCGGATTGCCACTTGCCACGTCACCTGCCACACATTGGGGATTGTCACTTGCCACGTCACCTGCCACACATTGCGGATTGTCACTTGCCACGTCACCTGCCACACATTGCGGATTGTCACTTGCCACGTCGCCTGCCACCAGATGCGGATTGCCACGTAGCCTGCCACACATTGCGGATTGCCACTTGCCACGTCACCTGCCACACATTGCGGATTGTCACTTGCCAAGTTGCCTGACCCACATTGCAGATTGCCACTTGCCACGTCACCTGCCACACATTGGGGATTGTCACTTGCCACGTGACCTGCCACACATTGCGGATTGTCACTTGCCACGTTGCCTGCCACACATTGCGGATTGTCACTTGCCACGTTGCCTGCAACATATTGCGGATTGCCACGTAGCCTGCCACACATTGCGGATTGTCACTTGCCACGTCACCTGCCACACATTGCGGATTGTCACTTGCCACGTCAACTGCCACACATTACGGATTGTCACTTGCCACGTCACCTGCCACACATTGCGGATTGCCACTTGCCACGTAGTCTGCCACACATTGCGGATTGCCACTTGCCACGTAGCCTGCCACACATTGCGGATTGTCACCTACTGGTGGTCTTTTGTTGGGTCCCAGAGTGAACATAGGCAGCAGAGAGATGATGCAATCTCTCTGCTGCACACAGCTTCCTACACAGTGAGGGCGGAACTGGAGGGACGCAGGGCAGTGAGAGATGATGTCATCTCCCTGCTCCCCTGCCTGCTGGCTTCCTGATTGGCCAGCAGCCCTCCTAAGCCGCCCAGCTGCCCCCCTCACCCGTCCACTCAGCGCGGGTACCCGCGGAACCGGCCGCGCGGGTACCCGCGGAACCGGCCGCGATTGGACCCGCGGAACCGGCCGCGATCGGACCCGCGGAACCGGCCCGCGGGTACCCGCGGAACCGGCCGCGATTGGAGCCGCGGAACCGGCCCGCGGGTACCCGCGGAACCGGCCGCGATTGGACCCGCGGAACCGGCCGTTCTGTCATCGGCTGGCGGTATTCTCGGAGGGGGCAATTGACCCGTTGCCCCCCCCCCTGGATCCGCCCCTGAGTGGACAGCAGTGTCCTGTTTGGAAGGCTCCTGGCAGGGGAAGCTACCTGCCATCAAGATCAAGCTCTGTTTCTGATAAAGACTGCTGTTCTGGACTTTGCAAGTCGGTGAGACTACAAACCTTTTTCCTTTTGTTTTTGGCTGCTGTAAAGCGATTTAAGTTTAATAAACCCTTTGTTGTGTGCAAAGCCTGTGTCCTGCGATCTACCTGGTCCCCCGAACATTACAAGTGGTGCTCGAATGCGGGCAGGACAAAGTAACAGGCGTTTTTCTTGCTATTTTTAATTTTTTTTTGCATTGGATTTGAACTGACATTTAAAGGGACAGTACAGTGAATTTATGTCCTGGGTTAAAGCTGCACAACTGTTGAAAGCTGAAACAATGGAGGAGCTAATTAAACAGCTGTCCTTGGCTAATATGCAAGCGCAGACTCGCCATGAGGAAGCTAATCAGCGCTTAGCAACCCAGCTGGAGGTACAAAAAACGCACCACAATGAGGCGCTGGCTCTGCAGCAAGAAAATACTCGCCTGTTGGTGACCCAGTTAGCAGCCCAGCAAGCGACCCAACAAGGGGTGATGCAGGCTCAGATAACTGCCTTAAAAGAAGTAGTGCAGCAGCTTTCTCAGGGCCGTGAACAAGTGGCTGTTGCCCCTGGCAACCAGGTGACCATAAGGGCAAGCCATTTCTTGCAGAAGTTGTCCCTGAGTGATGACGTAGAGGCGTTTCTGGCAACATTTGAGGACGGCAGAGAGAGAAGGGTGGCCCCAGGACCAGTGGGCCGGCTTAATTGCTCCTTTCCTCACCGGAGATCCCCAAAAAGCCTATTTTGACCTACCACCAGAACATGCTAAAGATTATCAAAAACTAAAGGCAGAAATACTGGCTCGGTTGGGAGTGACTACGGCTGTTCGGGCCCAACGAGTGCACCAATGGAAGTATCGTTCAAACCGGCCACCGCGATCTCAAATGCATGACCTGGTGCAACTTGTAAAAAAATGGCTGCAGCCTGAAGTGTTGTCTGGCCCCCAAATTGTGGAGCGGGTCGTGCTGGACCGATACTTAAGGTCACTGCCAGACGACCTTCAACGGTGGGTCAGCCATGGAGACCCCAAAACCGTAAACCACCTTGTCGAGATGGTGGAACGATATACAGTGGTGGAGGATCTGCTTGGCCCCGCCAAGCGTCAAGGGCCCAGTCTGCCAAGGCCTTTCCGACCAACTGCCGCCCTTCGAAAGGATGTCCCCAGGAGCCCTGGAAACAACACCCCGGAAGGCCAAGAGTCACACCCGTTACCCCCTCAGCGACCTGTTCCTGATCGGAGAGGAGGGGATGTACAATGTTGGCGATGTCATGCCTGGGGCCATACCCGGGCCCACTGCCCATTGCAGGAAGAACCCATGGAATGCGGGGTTCTTCGGAGGGGGTCTTTTTATGCCCATAAATCGTGTACAACACATCTTGACCTTGGAGAGAGGAATTTTGAGTGTGAAGTCCAAGTGAACCACCACCCTGCAGGGGCCTTGCTGGACTCTGGAAGCATGGTAACCCTGGTTCACCCTAGAGTAATTGGGAAGATCGGTCCGGTAAGCAAAATTTTGCGGGTTGTGTGCATTCATGGGGACACTAGAGAGTACCCTCTCATCTCGGTGTCCATCTCCACAGCATGTGGCACTGGTACTCAAGAGGTGGGGGTGGTAAAGAACTTGGTACATGACGTTATCATAGGACGAGACTGTCCATTGTTTGCAAAACTTTGGAGACAAGGAGAACTATCTGAAAGGTCCAGAGACTGGGAAGAAACTAGTCCCTCTGTTCCTGTTGTGGAGGGTAATAACCCTGAGATGCCACATGTTCATAATATGGACCCAGTTGATAAAAATGCCAAGACTTTGATTAATAATAATGAAAATAGTGCTGATACTGTTAAGGATGTCAATATGTGGGGTTCTCAGACCTACCTGAACACTGAGGGGGGGGAACCTTCCCCGCTTCAGGTAATGCTGGGGGAAGACGATGAGGAAATGACCTCTACCCCTGACTTGCCAGATTTGGGTGTTCCCCAGGGGGCATTTGGTACTGCCCAGATGCAGGACCCCACTTTGGCCAGGGCACGGGAACAGGTTGTAGTAATAAATGGGGAGCCCCAAGAGCCAGGTGCTAATGAGCGGTGGCCACATTTTTCAATATGTAATGAGTTGCTTTATCGGGTTACTAAAGTGAGAGAAAATGTGGTAGAACAATTATTGGTACCCCAACAATATAGACACAAGGTCCTGGACCTGGCCCATGATGATGTTTTAGGGGGACACCTGGGAGTTGAAAAGACGGAGGCACGGATCGCCGACCGGTTTTACTGGACAGGCTTGAAAGCAGAGGTAAGGAGATACTGTACCTCTTGTCCCACCTGTCAGTTGACCGCTCCGGTGACCCATTTCCGGAGCCCGTTGGTCCCTCTGCCCATAATTGAGGTCCCATTCGAGAGGATAGCCATGGATATAGTGGGTCCCTTGGTAAAGTCGGCTCGAGGTCATTCTTACATACTAGTGATCCTCGACTATGCCACTCGATATCCTGAGGCGCTACCCCTGTGGAATACCTCCTCTAAGGCTATTGCACGGGAGTTATTCCAGTTGTTTACACGGACAGGTTTTCCCAAAGAAATACTCACAGACCAGGGCACCCCGTTTATGTCGAAGGTTATGGCTGATGTATGCAAACTGTTCCGGATTAAACAGCTGCGCACATCGGTCTACCATCCCCAAACAGATGGATTGGTAGAACGTTTTAATAAGACCCTTAAGTCTATGCTCAAGAGAGTGGTACAAAGGGATGTGAAAGACTGGGACTGCCTGTTACCAGCTCTCCTGTTTGCTATCCGAGAAGTGCCCCAGGCCTCCACTGGGTTTTCGCCCTTTGAATTGGTATATGGGCGGAGACCTCGTGGATTACTGGACTTTGTTAAAGAAGAATAGGAAAGTGAACCAATTCAGCATAAGAGTGTTCTTGAATATGTCTCTCAAATGCAGGAGAGGATCCGAACTGTAATGCCGCTAGTTAAGGAACACTTACAAAAAGCCCAGGAGGCTCAACGACGGGTCTATAATAGGGCAGCCAAAATTAGGAACTTCCAAGTGGGGGATCGAGTAGCAGTGTTGATTCCCACTGTGGAAAGTAAATTCTTGGCCAGATGGCAAGGCCCTTTCGAGGTTGTAGAAAAAGTGGGAGAGGTAAATTATAGAGTCCACCAGCCAGGCAAGAGGAAACCCTTCCAGATATATCATGTAAACTTGTTAAAGCCCTGGACAGACAGGGAACCAGTGACCTCCCTGGCTAGTACAAAACTTGAGCCTCGGGTTGGGGTGGAGAGTGTCCAAGTAGCAAATACCCTGTCTAAAACCCAAAGTCAGCAGGCAAAGGAGTTCTTGCAGAGAAATAAAGAAAAATTTTCAGACTTGCCAGGGCTCACTAGTGTCATAGAGCATGATATTGTCACAGAACCAGGAGTCAAAGTTTTTGTCCGGCCCTACCGCATCCCAGAGGCTCAAAGGAAGGCCGTTTCAGAGGAAGTAAAAAAGATGTTAGACCTAGGGATTATTGAAGAATCGCAGAGTGAGTGGTCGAGCCCGATTGTGTTGGTACCGAAGCCCAACGGGACTCTGCGATTCTGCAATGATTTCCGGAAACTTAATGAAGTTTCCCGGTTTGATGCCTACCCCATGCCCCGGGTAGATGAGCTTATCGAGAGACTAGGTCCAGCCAGGTATATCCCTACGTTAGACCTTACCAAGGGGTATTGGCAAATACCGTTGACTAAGGCTGCTAGAGAGAAAACTGCTTTTTCTACCCCAGACGGGAGTTTTCAGTACAAAAGGATGCCTTTTGGATTGCAAACTGCTCCAGCCACGTTCCAGAGAGCAATGGATAGGATTTTACGACCTCACCGGAAGTATGCCTCAGTATACTTGGACGATATAGTCATTTTTAGCAAAGACTGGGAATCACATTTGCCCAAAGTGCAGGCAGTGCTGGACTCTCTTTGGAAGGAGGGGTTTACAATAAACCCTGAAAAATGTGCTTTGGGAATGGAGGAGGTGAAATACCTGGGTTATATTGTGGGTAGAGGGGTAGTGAAACCTCAGGTCAACAAGATAGAGGCTATACAGAATTGGCTCCGCCCCCTCACAAAAAAGCAGGTACGTGCATTCCTGGGCATGGTGGGATACTACAGGAGGTTTGTACCCAACTTTGCCACGTTGGCGGCTCCGTTGACCGATCTGACTAAGGGTCGGAAATCGGTCATGGTGGAGTGGAATGCAGACGCTGAGAAGGCTTTTTTGGAGCTCAAGTCGGCGCTGTGCCAACACCCTGTACTGGTAGCACCTAACTTTTCAAAAGAGTTTGTTGTCCAGACTGATGCTTCCGATGTAGGATTGGGAGCGGTGTTGTCACAGGTTATTCATGGCGAGGAACACCCGATAACTTCCTGCTGAGGAAGACTAACACCAGCGGAGAAAAACTATGCCATAATTGAACGAGAGTGTCTGGCCATTAAGTGGGCTCTGGAATCCCTCAGATATTACCTTTTGGGAAGGAAGTTTAGGTTGATTTCTGACCATGCCCCTTTAACATGGCTGAGACAGGGAAAAGGGACTAATGCCAGGGTTACCCGGTGGTTCCTGGCACTCCAGGAATTTAAATTTGTAGTGGAGCATAGGCCCGGGAGACTGCATCAAAATGCAGATGCCCTCTCCCGAGTCCATTGTTTGAGCTCCACTGTTGCCTCCACCTCCTTGGCGTTGGGGCACAGGGGGGGGATATGTACAGGACGCCGTGGCTGGGTCCTGGAAGGACGCTATATTTCCCCTCTGTTTGGGTTGTGGTCTTTTTAAATGAATAAAATTGATTAACCCACCTGTTAAGGGAGTGCCTTTAAAAAACAAGACAGGAAGTGGTAGATGGGTGTGGAGAACACATGGTGGATGGTGTTTTTGTGTTTGTTTGGGGTTGCAGCAACTGAAGTGGACAGCAGTGTCCTGTTTGGAAGGCTCCTGGCAGGGGAAGCTACCTGCCATCAAGATCAAGCTCTGTTTCTGATAAAGACTGCTGTTCTGGACTTTGCAAGTCGGTGAGACTACAAACCTTTTTCCTTTTGTTTTTGGCTGCTGTAAAGCGATTTAAGTTTAATAAACCCTTTGTTGTGTGCAAAGCCTGTGTCCTGCGATCTACCTGGTCCCCCGAACATTACAATATATATATATATATATATATATATATATATATATATATATATATATAAAGCCCTATGTGATTTCATATCTATATCTAATACTCTCTTCATCAAATGTGCTTTAAAATGTATGGTTTTCCCTTTCATGAACAAGAAAATAATGACGTTATGCTGTTGGGCTGGTATAATAATGCTGTGAGGCTGGTATGACATTTTTTCCAGGGCTGGTTTTTGAAAGCATGGGCGTCCGCAAGGTTACTCAGGTGGCTGCGTACCATGCCCATATAGCCTAGAGAATGTACATCTTTTTACATTGCAATACATCTGTTGTTGCCATATTTTTATCTTAATGAAAACAGCCTATACAGTGACAGTATGAGATCAAAATATGGCCACAACAGATGTATTGCAATGTAAAAAGATGTACATTCTCTAGGCTATATGGGCATGGAACACAGCCGCCAGAGTAACTTCCAATACAAAGTGAAGATTAATTATCTGTTATATAACACATATGTATTACCAGTGGAAAGATTTTCATGAGATTGTCGAAAAAAGGTGGAGCATGAGTGGCCTTAAAATGATGCCCCCCCCTTGGAAAAAGTTCTGCGGACGCCCATGGGTACAGGGGTAGTCAGTGGAGAATTGAAAAGGAATAAAGGCAGTCAGTGAATATGTATTTGGGTAAAGTTGTGGCCAGTGAAGAAATGCTTTGGAGCAGTGCCATTCAGTGGAGAAATGGGCTGGCACAGGGTGGTAAATGGGAAAGTGCACAACTGCAGTTGTGGTCGGTTAAAACTGTGCAGGTACAGTAGCAGTCAGTCTAAAGTTTTGGTAAGTCAATAAGTGTTTTGGCAAAGTAGGTAAAGTTGGCAAATAGTGGTCAGTAGAGAGGTGCATGACTGCAGAGATGATCAGTGGATAAATGTGCAGGTGCAGTGTCAATTTGTGCAGACGTGGGAAGTTGGTTGTGACTGGAGAAGTACATGGGTGCAATTTAGTGGTCAGAGTAGAGGTTTCCATTTATTGTGACATGTGTTTTCTTATTACCGTATATACTCGAGTATAGGCCGACCCGAGTATAAGCCGAGGCCCCCAATTTACCCCCAAAAAACTGGGAAACCTATTGACTCGTGTATAAGCCGAGGGTGAGATATGCCTGTCCATCCCTGTGTGTGTGTGTCCATCCATCCATCCATCCCTGTGTGTGTGTGTGTCCATCCATCCCTGTGTGTGTGTGTGTCCATCCATCCATCCCTGTGTGTGTGTGTGTCCATCCATCCATCCATCCCTGTGTGTGTGTCCATCCATCCATCCCTGTGTGTGTGTGTGTGTGTGTGTGTGTGTGTGTGTGTGTGTGTGTGTGTGTGTGTGTGTGTGTGTGTGTGTGTACATTT
Organism: Lithobates pipiens; assembly: GCF_037356315.1. Lineage (NCBI taxonomy): Eukaryota > Metazoa > Chordata > Amphibia > Anura > Ranidae > Lithobates > Lithobates pipiens. The sequence continues at coordinate 219,747,526 of NW_027507748.1, read as the reverse complement.
TCTACATTCCCTAAAAGAGAGAACATGCAAATAAAGCATTGCATAGGGGGAGGATGCATGAAGTTGAGAGTTCCTGGGACATTAAGGCAGTGGACTGTGGAACTGGAGGAAGTAGGAATGTCAGCAGCACTTGCCAAACAGGTGTGGTAGTGATCAAAGTATGCAGATGGCACATAATGTGTGTGTGTGGCCTTGTGTGTCCAGCCTACCTGTGTCCCGAGCCTCCGTCCGGTCCCGAGCCTCCGTCCGGTCCCGTCCCGTCCCGAGCCTCCGTCCGGTCCCGTCCCGTCCCGAGCCTCCGTCCGGTCCCGTCCCGTCCCGAGACTCCGTCCGGTCCCGTCCGGTCCCGAGCCGAGCCTCCGTCCGGTCCCGTCCCAGGATCACCGCTCTTCGTCGGCGCCCATTCCCCTGTTAAAATGCCGCGCCTCCCTGTCTGTGATAGGCGGAACACAATTTCCCAGCAGTCTGTGTTCCGCCTATCACGGACATCCTCTTATCCTCGTCCGTAGTATGATGATGAGCGGATGTCCGTGATAGGCGGAACACAGACTGCTGGGAAATTGTGTTCCGCCTATCACAGACAGGGAGGCGCGGCTTTTGAAAGTTAGAATGGCCGCTGTCTGTCTGCTCGACACGCTGTTCGGGCAGACAGACGGCGATGACTCGAGTATAAGCCGAGGGGGGCACTTTCAGCCTCAAAAAAGAGGCTGAAAATCTCGGCTTATACTCGAGTATATACGGTAAGTCCTTAGGTGTGAAATACATCAGAGGCAGGAACTTGTGCAGTGGTGTAAAAGTAGAATTTAATGGAGATCACACCTTGGTCTGTGGCTTCCATATTTTGGATCATACCACTTGAAGCTGGAGGAATCTTGGGAGAGTCTGCACTCGAAGTGGAGTGTATGCAGCATATATGTATATATGTGCTTGGAGCAGGGTCATTGCTGCATGTTATACATGATGTATCGAACTGTGCAGGGGTACAATTGATTGTGGTCATTGGAGAAGTGTGGGCAGTGGAGAAGTATGTGGGTGCATTAATGATCAGTGAAGTGTGTGGGTGCAGTGATGGTCAGTGTAGAAGTTTGCTAATGCATTTGAGTTAAGTTCACCACTGCAATAGTGATCAGTAGGGATGAGCCGAACACCTCCCGTTCGGTTCGCACCAGAACTTGCAGTCAGGCAAAAAATTTGTACGAACACGCAAACAACGTTAAAGTCTGTGGGACACTAACATGAAAAATCAAAAGTGATAATTTTAAAGGCTTATATTGTCATTAAAAGTGTTTGGGGACCTGGGTCCTGCCCCAGGGGACATGTATCAATGCAAAACAAAGTTTTAAACCGGCCGTTTTTTCAGGAGCAGTGATTTTAATAACGCTTAAAGTGAAACAATAATAATGTAATATTCCTTTAAATATCATGCCAGGGGGGTGTCCTTAGCCAGTAAAGTAGCATATCTTTCCCATATTTAGAATAGTACCACAGCAAAATTACATTTCTAAAGGAAAAAATGTCACTTAAAACTGCTCATGGCTGTAATGTATTGTCGGGTCCCGGCAATATAGATAAAAATCATAAAAAAAAAAAAAGCATGGGTTCCCCCCCAGTCCATTACCAGGCCCTTTGGGTCTGGTATGGATATTAAGGGGAACACTGCATCATTTTTTTTTTTTAAATGGTGTAGGGGTCCCCCCAAAATACATAGCAGGCCCTTAAGGTCTGGTATGGATTTTAAGGGTAGCCCTGAGCCAAATTTTTTTTTAAAATGGTGTAGGAGTCCCCCCAAAATACAACATACCAGACCCTTATCCAAGCACGCAACCGGCAGACCGCAGAAAAAGTGGGGGATGATAGAGCACTCCTGAACCGTACCAGGCCACATGCCTTCAACATGGGGAGGATGCTTTGTGGTCCCCCCCAGAACACCTTGTCCCCTTTGTTTATTTTCAAATTTATTGCAGAGTATTGCACAGTGTTGCAGATTATTGGCAGAGTATTGCACAGTGTTGCACAGTGTTGCAGAGTATTGGCAGATTATTGCACAGTATTGCAGATTATTGGCACAGAGCAGCACTGTGGGCACTTTACATCCAGCCCACAGTGCTGCTGCCATCTCTCCCCTCTCCCCTCTCACTTTACCGATCTGTACAGAGAGGGGAGGGAGGAACCGTCATTATGACGTGACGCCGGTTTGTTTACAAGTGATTGCTCCGCCCACGGACGTCCACCCAGAATAAGCCGACCATGCTGTAGCCGTCTTTCGGCCATGGCCCGGTCAGCATGTGGTTAAATTAGATTTTTTGCTTTTCAAATGTAATTTTGCTGCTCTTATTCATAAAACTATTTACGGCTGCCATGTAAGCAGCCTTACATAGTGTGGGATGTGCAACCTGCCTTTGGTCAATTATGGCTCTCACAACAGTGTGTGCTGTGATTGGCCAAAACATGCAGGTCAGGTGCATGCTTTGGCCAATCAGCAGCCGTCAATGCACTGCGAGATCGTCGAGATTGATGGTCTTGCCGTTCATTATGGTGCGTTCCGCAGGCCCTCAAATTTCCCTCAAATGCCCCATAATGTTCAGTATTCTGTGAACGGGCAAACACCTGATGTTTGAGTCGAACTTGCGTTTGACTTGAACCGCAGACTCATCCCTAGTGGTCAATGATGAAGTGTGCTGGTACAGTGGTGGAGAGTGCATAAGTAAAGTGGCTGCCTGTCACGGCACTGATGCATTTCTTCACTAATGCCTCTACACCTGCACAATTCACTAAATGCTAGTTCACCTATCTATTTCACTAGTGGTGGGCACCAAAGTCAAAGCTGTGCTGTCACTATGTATAACCATAAAAATGTGTATGTGTATGTGGGGCTGGGCAAGTTCTCCCTTTTGCTTCCTGTTTGGGAATAAAAATTGGGATGTGATATATATGTATACAGGTATAAAGTTGATTTGCAGCAATCGTCTATATGTAGGCTGCGTCCTAGAACTAGGTGCTGTAAAACACATTCTAGCACTTGGTACAGGATCTGTGCATGCATTTTCCTCTCCTGCTTGAGAGTCTCTGCACAATCATCTGTCAGGCAAAAGCATTGGTCATAAAATCCCCAGTAGCAATCGGAATTAAAGAAAAGTTTACTAATTAAGACTGGGTACACACAAAACATTTTTTTTTCCTTCAAGCCAGTGTGCTGAACAAAACAAAACCTGAGAGGCACACGCGCAACTGTAAACCAGGAAGTTTGGCACAACGTATCGGTACGTCGTGGTGCCTAGGGGAGCCACCAGCCAGCAGTAAAAATTATTAATAATAATAATAATAACTGGCTGGTCTGCAGGTGGTTATAGAACTGGAAATCTCAATGCCATGGCTCATAAACACTTATCAGTAGTGCTGTAAAAATCAAAGGCTGCCACTACAAAATTAAGTTTACCTTGTTAATGTTTTGATTTTTATGTTTTTTTTCTCAATGTTTTGGTGATTATTAGAATTCAGAGGCCACTTTTATGTGGGAACAACAGTGGAAAGAGACTGCTGGAGGAACATCATTGGACTACATTTTCATGATGGGACTATGAAGGTGTTATTTCACACATAGGCATCCTAAAAAGGCACAACCCAAAATCTAATAATAAATTTGGAAAGGCGTTACCGTATTAATAAATTCTTAAAGCCTAAGAATACCGGTAATAATAAAAAAAAACCTTAAGATAGACTGCTATTTAGCCGATATATGTAAAGAAAAAAGTATGCACATGCCTTAAGGGGTTTATGTGAAACATGACCCTCTTACTAACGTAAGAATGGTCATCATATTTTTAAACGTTTGCATTTTCCAACCCTGCCCTTTAGGCTGAAGGTAGTAGACCACAATTTGTAATATTCTTGTTATGCTAGGCGTGGTCAAAAATATTGATGGGTGAAATATTAGTATACAGTTTGCTCGTGCTTAGACTTCAGTCCTTTGCCAGATGTTAAAAGTAACAGGTGACACTGACTTCTAAGAGAAGGTAAGTTATATAGGATGTAAACCAATGTATATTGACAAATACCAGAAAATACCAAAAACTAAATCAGAAAAGAATAGCTTATGAAAAATAGTTAGTTTTTTTAGACAATCTTGCTTACCTTTGTTTTTTTGTTTTTAAGACATATTATATGGTAGACAAATTGTGTGAGAATTTGTGACATACTGTTGCATCTCAGTTTGTGTACTTAGTTAAAATGGGTAATAAAATATATTACAGATCCAAAAACATGGTATTGATGTCTAGTGCGGGCATTGTGATGTGTTTAAGTACCAGCATAATATAGTAAATGTCATAAAGACTGCATGGATTATGGGGTATATTTGTAAAAATGTATATTTACAATAGAAACAAAACTCACAATCAGTTGTTTTATTGCAAACTATGCAATGAACACAAAGTTATGTTCTGTGACTTAATAACATAGCTGAAAACTGCCTAGTTTTTATTATTATTTTATTATTATTAATATCATATTATTTTTATTATTTTATCTTTTGTTTATCCAAAAGAATGTAAAGCAAATTACTAGTTAATCCTCATAGTAATGAATAAAAACTCTTCTGGCCTCCAATGATACATTTTAATATTTATATCACTGGAGATGCTAGTAAGACAGATATCCACTCTTCATCCTAATATACTGAGATACACTTATTTTAAGTGCGCACCATATATATTTTCAACAGTAGCATGAGTAAGCTCATGAATACTAAACTACCTAAAATATCTTTACAGTACTTGTTATAGTGGGTAAATTAACTGGGTCTTATTATCACTACATATATAACACCTATCGTTAAGCCTTTTTTTTTATTTTTTTTTATTTTTTTTAGAGATGAATTGTCTTACATCTTATTGTTACAAAAAACTTTTAAAACACATGGTAGGCAATATTTTAAAGCTAAGGTGTATCTATAGCCAAGACAGTTTTAAAAATAAAAATAGTCAATGGTTTAAACCCTCCTATAATTTTTTCTCTTATATGTTCTAATGAGAGACTTATCTTTAACTCCTGTCCTGGAGACAAAACAGGAACTGAGCGAAAATCTGAATTTTTGACTTTTCTCTTTAAAAAACTGTATGTCTACATGTTTTTTGGATCGTCCGGGGAATGGTTAAAATCTCCAAGAATAATTGTTTTTTTTTTTTTTGCTGTCTGTTTTATTGGGGTGATTTCACCTGCTCTCTGAAGGACATAACAGGAATTGAAAGGGAATCCTTCCCAAGTGAAGGGAAATTTTTTGTTGTCATCACAACAGGTATTACGATTGGAAGATTTCTCATCATCTTTTCTTCTGGTGACAGCCACAGTACTTTGGATTTCTGATCGCTTTCTGTCCCAGTGAAAGTGGTGACTAGAACAAATAAAGGGGGGAATCGCAGAGATGACAACAGAGATAGCAATAAAAAATGGGAGATTCCAACCCTGCTTCACTCTATTCAATGCCAAAAAATAAGCGTTTTGGCCTGATACACAAAACAGAAAAAATTGACTGAAGGTAAACTATGAAAACTAGACACCATCTATTGATGTGTTTTTTTCTTTTTGTTTTTGTTTTTTAAAAATAATAATTTATCATGCTTCATTTCAGCATACAGAGAAGCAGAAAGCAGTGTCTGATTTTGAGAGTCTAAAACAGTGCATAGTTTTAGAAAATTTCATAACAAGATTCCATAACAATACAGAAAGAAAAACCCATAAAACATTTAAAGACAGTCTGACAAGCAGGCAACACATGACACACTTGTCAAACAAGACCTCAGCACTAGGCCAACAGTATAGCTCTGAGGCTAATATACAGCTGTGATAACATTAATTCCACCGTACATTTAAATCAAATTTAAATCTTAGAATGTGACTTCTACTGGCTCTGATTTCTAATAACATTCTATGGGTCAAGAGTAATATTCAACAGACTCCGGATATAGTATACAAATATCCAGCCTACATCAAGAAAAACTCTATACACAATCCCAAAATATCAATACCAAACTCCACGTACATAAGATATTGCAACTTCCATGAGATTTATACTATACCGGTTTATTTAGACACTGTAGATACACTATGCATCCACCCACCAGCCCACCCACACTTTATCAAACTTATTGGGTATTCCTCTATGAGTAGATGTGACTTTATACAAGGAAGGGCTTTATTAATAGGTGCCTTCCAGGCCGAAGCAGCAAGAGGTGTAGGCGTTTTCCAAAAGAGAACTATCAGCTTTCGAACATAATAAACAAGCATGTGGCTAATGAGTTTGCACTGACTTTTTTAGTTTTGTTTACAGTGGAAATAATAATCTATGCCAGTTTTTTTTTTATTGCTGTCTGCATTCCCGCTGAGGTGGTCCCCCTTCTCTGTTTTTCCAGGTGATCATTTTGCAGTTGTTAAAGAGGTTTTAACGGGAACACCTGTTCTAGTTATGACTGCCTAATTTTTAAATGAATAGAGGTGTGCATCTATCACAGGGTGGTGTCTGTGGATACACTAAGAAAATTAAACAAATGCCACGTCCTGGTTATCACTTTACAAATATAAGCATTTTCAGGAAATGGGGAATTGGGGAAAAAATAAAAAAAATAAAAAATATATAGATAAGAGAACCTTCACATAAAAGACCTCAAAAGAAAAATGTGGGTTCAATTGGACTTTTTAGGCCTTTTATGCCTAAAAAGTCCAATTGAACCCACATTTTTCTTTTGAGGTCTTTTATGTGAAGGTTCTCTTATCTATATTTTTTATTTTTTTTCCCCAATTCCCCATTTCCTGAAAATGCTTATATTTGTAGACTGCCTAATTTTGTAGTCAGAAAGTGAAGGTAAATCTCCCAAAATAGACAAAGACAGCAAAAAATTTTGGGTTTGAAGTTTTCTTTGGCCTCCTGAATACTGGTTCACTGTAAATGCTGTTTCTCCTGATAGGAGAGAGATCAGACTGGGATAGGGAGTAGAAGCCTAATAAGGCAGTTAATGGCGTTGCACTGATTATCTACTAATAAGAAGTATGGTAATAGGAAGAGATAGTTCAACTATTTATAAATTGGACTCTACTGAAATGTTATTGCTACAGTAAGTCATATATAAATTGGATTTGGGTTTCTAGAACACTGAGCTGACATATCATTGGGGTACAAACAATATGCTAAAGATTGTTTGCACCTAAATGGAAAGGGTTCTGTTGTGCTGGGAGTGAAGTTTATGGGAAGGCTGGAGGAGTATTTAAACTAGGAGTTTGGTGTTTAAAAGTTAAAATCATTTTTTTCCCTTGAAAATTACATTATATATTTTTTTTCTAATACCCTAGAGAATAAAATGGCGGTCATTGCAATACTTTCTGTCACACCATATTTATGCAGTGGTCTTATAAGCGCACTTTTTTTGAAAAAAAAATTTTTTTTGAATTAAAAAATAAGACAGCAGTAAAGTTAGCCCAATTTTTTTTTATATCAATGCCAAAAATGCCAAGAGTTGGTGAAAGCAGGGGTCTGTCATCCGGAGATAATTCCGAAAATCATCTGGATTATTCTCCTTGAGCTCCCATAGCAATGGCATATGACATAATTGGTCACCATTAATAAATCAACCAATTTTTGGTCCAAGAAATTCTCCTCCTCCTGTTCCTGGACTGGACTAGGGTCAAAGCAATAACTCCAAGGCCAATAATAAATAAAATGTTATCTCCTCCAATTCTGCAATATGGCTGGTTGATGAACGGCCATTCATAAACTAACTGAAAAGTGCGAAATGAAAAGCGCAGAATGAAAAGCGCAAAAAGAAAGGCGCAAAATGGAAAGCATGAAATGAAAAGCGCTAAATGAAAATCACAAATCAACACTCACCAAACCACTAGTAACATGAAATTTGCAGAAGGAGCCCAAAGGGTGGCGCTAAAGAGCTGAAAAAACATGTTTGTTGACCGTCAATTCCTTGCCGTTTGTACGCAAGACAAAATCCAGGCACATGCCTTCGAAAAAAAGTCGCAGGTTTTGTCTGCGGAAAGTCCGATTGTGTGTACGAGGCCTTAGACTGGGAGGGAATATTGGCATAGCTGAACATAGAACAGAAATGGGAATTCTTCAAAACTTGCGAACTTACTGCAAAATATATTCCCGTGGGCAATAATTTTAAAAGGCTAAAAATAAAACCTATGTGGCTCACAGCCAAAGTTAAAAAAGCTATAAATGATAATAAAATTGATTTTAAAAATATAAAAAAATGAAGGATTCATTTCACAAGGAATATAAAAGAATATGTAAAAAGGAAATCAAGGATGCAAAAATTGAAAACAAACGACAAATTGCGAAAGAGAGTAAGACAAAATCAAAGATATTCTTCAAATATATTAATAGTAAAAAGGTGAGGTCTGAGCATGTTGGTCCTTTACAAAATAACCTGCAGTGGGTGACTGGGGACAAAGAGAAGGCAAATTTATGAACTACCTTCTTCAGCTCTGTGTATACAAAGGATAATGGTAGAGCTCATGTCCACAATTGGGGTGATATTGACACAGCCCTAAATGATCCACAATGGCTCAAAATAGATATGGTCCAGGATTATTTAAGCAGAATAAAAGTGCATAAAGCACCTGGACCAGATGGCATACACCAACGTGTCCTAAAATAATTGAGCTCTGTCATTTCAAAGCCGTTGTTTCTAATTTTAAGGGACTCTTTAATGACTGCCATGGTACCACTGGATTGGCGTAAGGCCAATGTGGTGCTTATATTTAAAAAGGGATCAAAGTCTTTACCAAGTAACTATAGATCTTCTAGTTTAACTTTTATAGTTGGGAAGATACTGGAGAGTTTAATAAAAGACCACATAAATGAGTTGTTGCTAGAAAAAAAGATTTTAAGCAAAAGTTAGCATGGATTAAAAAAAAACAGATGTCAGACAAATCTGATTTCTTTTTATGAGGAGATGAGCAGAACCTTGGACAGAGGGGTGGCTGTGAATGTGGTATACTTACATTTTTCCAAAGCGTTTGACAAAGTTCCCCACACTTGGCTAACGTGTAAGGTAAAGTCTACAGGCTTGGAAAGATCAGTTTGTAAATGGATAGAAAACTGGCTAAAAAACTGTAATCAGAGAGTAGTGGTTAATGATTCATACTCTGAATGGTCTAAGGTTATCAGTGGTGTACACCATGGTTTAGTGTTGGGACACTTACTTTTTAATATATTTATAACTGATATTGGGTCTGGGACTAAAAGTACAATTTCAATGTTTGCAGATGTCACCAAGCTATGCAGTAAAATAATGTCCTTACAGGATGTCTCCAATTTACAAGCCGACCTCAATGAACTGTTTAATTGAGCATCTGTGCGACAAATGAGGTTTAACCACTTGCCGCCCGCCCTATTACAAATTGACGGTGGCAAAGTGGTTTCATAATCCTGACCGGACGTCATATGACGTCCTCAGGATTATGAGCCGCTGCACTCCCCCGGGGGCGCGCATCGCGGCGATCGTTGTTGCGGGGTGTCAGTCTGACACCCGGCAACTACGATCTCGGTAAAGAGTCTCCGACGGAGACTCTTTACCACGTGATCAGCCATGTCCAATCACGGCTGATCACAGTGTAAATGGGAAGAGCCGGTGATCGGCTTTTCCTCACTCGCGTCTGTCAGACGCGAGTAGAGGAGAGCCGATCGGCTGCTCCTCTGACGGGGGGGTCTGTGCTGATTGATTATCAGCACAGCCCCCCCGAGGATGCCCACACTGGACCACCAGGGATGCCACCAGACCACCAGGGAAAAGGTAATCCTCCCTAGACCACCAGGGATGCCAGTCAGCACAATGGATGCCAATCAGTGCCCATAATGGATGCCAATCAGTGCCCACAATGGGCATCACTGATTGGCATGCATTATTGTTTGGCACTGATTGGCATCCATTAGTACAGTATAACACCAATGCCGCCTATGAGTGCCCACCTGTGCCGCCTATGAGTGCCCACCTGTGCCGCCTATGAGTGCCCACCTGTGCCGCCTATGAGTGTCCACCTGTGCCGCCTATCAGTGCCCACCTGTGCCGCCTATCAGTGCCCACCCATGCCCATCTGTGCCGCCTATCCATGCCCATCTGTGCCGCCTATCCATGCCCATCTGTGCCGCCTATCCATGCCCATATCTGCCGCCCATCCATGCCAATCCGTGCCAGCTATCAGTGCCAATTTGTGCCACCTATCAGTGTCCATCCGTGTCGCCCATCCGTGTCGCCCATCCGTGTCGCCCATCCGTGTCGCCTATCAGTGCCGCCTATCAGTGTCCATCAATGCCACCTCATCAGTGCCACTTCATTGGTGCCCATCAGTGCCGCCTTATCAGTGCCCATCAGTGTAGCCCCATCAGTGCCCATCAGTGAAGGAGAAAACGTACTTATTTACAAAGTTTTGAAACTGAAACAAAAAAAAAACATTTTTTTTTTCCAAATTTTCAGTATTTTTTTATTTGTAGCGCAAAAAATAAAAACCGTAGAGGTGATCAAATACCACCAAAAGAAAGCTCTATTTGTGGGAAAAAAATGATAAAAATTTCATTTGGGTACAGTGTAGCATGACCGCGCAATTGTCATTCAAAGTGCAACAGCGCTGAAAGTTCAAAATTGGTCTGGGCAGGAAGGTGTTTAAGTGCCCTGTATTGAAGTGGTTAATGTTAATAAATGTAAAGTTATGCACATGGGGTTCTAAAAATATGAACGCATCATACATACTAGGGGGAATACAACTAGGGGAATCAATGGTGGAGAAGGCTCTGGGTGTTATGGTAGATCATAGACTTAATAATACCATTCAATGCCAAGAAGTGGTTTCCAAACCAAGCAAAATAATTTCTTGTATTTAAAAGAGGTGTGGACTGCAGAGAGAGTGAGAGATATCATTTTGACCCTATACAAATCATTAGTAGGATCTCATCTTGAATACACAGTTCTGTTTTGGGCACCTGTTCACAAAAAGGATATTGGGGATCTAGAAAAAGTGCAGAGAAGGGTAAACAAAATGATAAGTGGCATGGAGAGCTTAACTATGAGGAAAGATTAGCTTAGCTGAATTTATTTTCTCTTGATAAGAGGAGATTGAGGGGGGATATGATCAACATGTATAAATACATTAGGGCCCATATAGTGAACTTGGTGTTCAGTTGTTCACTAAGGTCATCACAGGGGACAAGGGGGCACTCTTTATGTCTGGAGGAAAATAGATTTAATCTCCAAATATGGAAAGGCTTCTTTACAGTATAAGCTGTAAAATGTGGAATAGACTTCCTCAAGAACTGTTTCTGGCCAGAAAAGTCAAATACTGTAGCTGCTGACTTTTAATAATTGGACACTTACCTGTCCCAGGGTCCAGCGATGAGGGGGAACGAACCCCCGCTTGTCTCCCCCTCCTCTCTGGGACGCCGGCATTGTAACTGTGGGCGCCGGACATTGGCTTCACAGCCTGGTACCCACTGTGCATGCGTGAGCTGCGCGGAGTGCCGCGACCAACTGGGCAATCATCTGGGACCTGTGACATGTCCCAGATGATTGCCAAGAGGGAGGGGGGAGAGGTGATCTCCCTTCCAGTGCTGCGGTGCTCCGGGAGGAAGTGGGAGCTGGGACCCTCTAAAAAGAGGGTATCCGCTTCCCCCCCCAAAAAAACTGACATGCCAAATGTGGCATGTCAGGGAGTCACCGTTCACTTAAGGCGGAAGCTCCATTTTTGGGTGGACCGCTTTAAAAAAGGCTGGATTATTTCCTAAATGTATATAATAAAACTGGATACTAATATTTACTGTATATGTAAAGTTGATCCAGGGGATATCCAATTCCCTCTTGGGGGGAACAGGAAGGAGTTTTTTTTCCCCGTTGAGCAAATTGGATCATGCTTCATTTTTTTTTTCATTTAACTTATTTGCTTTCACCTATAAGAACATTTGTGGCATATTTTTATATGGAAATATTTTTATGCGCTACGCTTTTATATGTTCTCTAGGATCTTACCCATTTTTTAGCATTTATCTTAAAAATTGCAATTTCTTGATCATACATCACGGAACACAGGAGCTTCATTACATAGGGGGTTATATAGGCACCTCTGGTGATTGGACACTGGTTAACCCCAATTAAGGAGAATTCCTCCCCTATATAACCCATCCCATATGGGAGGCACCTCAGTTTTTTCGCCAGTGTCTATGGTGGTTGGTCACGTAAAACATGTGCTATGAAGAAAGCTCTGTGCAGGTCCCTGCGGGGGCCTAAGGGCTACAACAAACTGAATCCATATCTCGGGCCGATATTTGACTCCCAAGATGATATGGTACCGGGCCTCGTCAGCCGAAGAAACAAGGTTTGGCCTGTAAGTCCTCTCCTATTGGAAGACTGGGCTCTGGGAAAACCAGACTTGGTGTACTGTTTACACAGAGCGCACAAAAGTTTCTGGCAGAGTCTTTTACATGGTCCAGGTAGGAGGTTCTTCTGAGAAAGAGCCCCAGATAAACCTGAAGGTTGGCTAACACTGCCCACCGTGATGGGTGAAGGCTGGAATTTGTCTGTTTCAGAAATTCCTGCGACGAGGACAGGTAAGGGAAGTTAATCCTATATATATAATTATATGATGGATTTCTTCATTTTGAGTAGTTGTATGTCTTACCTGGTTTCCACCACTAGAGGGAGTAAGAGCAGCCTGATGCATACTTACATGCCTTTCAGTACACACGCTCAGTGAAGCCTGGTTCTCCAGCTGTCTCACGTCTCCACTGCAGTCCCTGCCACAATAGAGGTAATACAGGGGTCCCACGTAGTCTGGGGGTCCCACGCAGCTCCGATGCAGTTTCCCCTTTCCCCCCTGGATTCTGCGATCCTCATGCACGCACACGCGCTCCCGGCCTAATGGAGGAGGGGGAGTGTGGTTGTGAGCCGTGCACGTCAGTGTGCACGGCGCTGTACTGCGCAGGCGGCAGTTTTAAAAAGCCCAGAGCGTCAGGGGGCTGTAAGTGGAGACACAGGAGCTGTGGGCAGTAAGCATCCCAGGGGATTGGATCCAGGCAAACCTTAGACACCTACTCAGCATTAGGTTGTGCAGTTTAAGCATATATATTTATTGTGAGACTTTAAGCACAACAGTGATTGCACTTTGTACTAGTACCTCTGCTTTGTAGCTTAGGACTATGTCTCCTCGTAAGAGGGTTTCAGGGGGAGGTAACAAGAGCACTGGTAAATCACCGCCTAGGTCCAGGGGTTCTAAAAGTGCCTGTAAGTTACCATCCCCCCCCTGCAAGACTAGAGCCAGCCTCTCAGGATGAGTCAGTGCCCCTGTCAGGTTTTGCAGCCTCTCCTAATGTGTCAGCCCCGGTATATGTCACTGAGGACTCCCTTAGGGCTACATTAGAGGGTTTTGAATGGAGAATAATTAATTTTATTTCTGCTTCCCTGAAAGATAGCAGGAAAAGGGGAAGATCCCCTCCCTCTGCTGAGATTCCTCTCTCAGATGATTCTTCTGACAATGAGGAGAGATCCCTGTCTTGGGACAGGGATCAAGAGCAGTCAGAGGAATCAGAGGAAGAGGAGAGAGTCCCCTCCTCCCAGGCGCTCAGAAAACAGGTGCAGTATTATACTGAATTGGTGCGTACCACATTCAGAATGCCTGCTGCTGAAGTCGCTACGCCCTCTGTTTCTTCCCTGGGAGTCAGGAAAGCCCCACAGACTGCCTATTCCTTCCAAATTCATCCCTTAATGGATAAATTGTTGTATGAGGATTGGGGACATCCCGATAAACTGTTTGCTCCTCCTAAAAGGTTTTCTATGCATTATCCTCTGGAGGAAAGTTTCATCAAGAAGGGGGGGTCCCATCTGTTGATGCGGCTGTTTCTTGCGTGAATAAAAACCTGACTTGTCCCTTGGATAATGCGCAGGTATTTAAAGATCCAACTGATAAGAAGCTGGAAACCTTATTAAAAGCCTCCTTTTCCATGACTGGCGCTGTAGTGCAACCTACAGTCGCAGCCGTGGGGTTGTGTCAGTTCTTCAAGGAACAGGTTAAGCAGATGCTTGGGCTTCTTCCCAGTGAGGAAGTAGAGAATTATGCAGAAATACCTCATATTCTGTGTTTCATGATTGATGCGATTTTGGATTCTGTCCAACAAGCATCACGTTTGTCTCTCCTGTTGGTACACATGCGAAGGGCCCTATGGCTAAAGAATTGGGCAGCTGAGCTGTCATGCAAGAAGCATTTGATTGGGTTCCCGTTTAAAGGGGAACGTTTGTTTGGAGAAGAATTAGATAAATTAGTCCAAAAAATTTCAGGGGGTAAATCTACTCTCCTTCCAGTCAAAAGGAGCAAACGTCCTTCATTTAGGCGTGCTCTCTCTCCCGGAGCATCAAGCTCTAAGCAGTGGCGATGGCCTTCTCAACCCTCCTCTACAGGAAAGGCTCAGGGCCGGGCCCAGTGGCAGAAAAAGACTTGGGGGCGAAAGCCTGCCAAGCAGAGCCCAAAAGCTTCCTTGTGAAGGGGTGCCCCCACTCGGCCGAGTGGGGGGAAGGCTCCTGCAGTTTGCAGGAGCCTGGCGGGAAGAGATCCGGGACAAGTGGGTGATCTCTTCGGTATCTCTGGGCTACAGGCTAGAGTTTCAGGAGATTCCACCTTCTCGCTTTCTAAGGTAAAGGATCCCCAGGGATCCAGTAAAGCAAAAACCGCTATTTCTGGCCTTAGATCACTTACTATCCCAGGGGGTGATAGTAGAAGTGGACCCAAAAGAACAGGGTTCAGGGTTTTACTCGAATCTCTTCACCGTTCCGAAGCCAAATGGAAGTGTCAGACCTATCCTAAATCTGAAGGATCTGAACCGGTTTTTACGCATCCGGTCCTTCCGAATGCAGTCAATCCGCACTGTGGTCTCCTCCCTGCAGGGGGAGAGTTTATGGCATCAATAGACATCAAGGATGCATATCTCCATGTGCCAATTTTTCCCGCACACCAAAGATTTCTAAGGTTTGCGGTAAAGCGGCGCCATTTTCAATTTGTGGCCTTGCCGTTCGGGCTTGCTACGGCCCCTCGAGTCTTCACAAAGATTCTGAACCCTCTCTTGGCAAACCTAAGAGCTCAGGGTATAGCCGTCATGGCTTATCTAGACGATTTGCTTCTCATGGAGAAAACAGTAGCATTCCTGAACCACAGCGTTACCAGAACGCTAGAACACCTGGAACGCCTAGGTTGGATTATAAACCTAGAAAAGTCGTCCCTACAGCCTGCCACCAGGTTGGAATACCTGGGTATGATCATCGACACCGCTCAGGGCAAGGTGTTTCTTCCAAGGCGCCATTTTCAATTTGTGGCCTTGCCGTTCGGGCTTGCTACGGCCCCTCGAGTTTTCACAAAGATTCTGGACCCTCTCTTGGCAAACCTAAGAGCTTAGGGTATAGCCGTCATGGCTTATCTAGACGATTTGCTTCTCATGGAGAAAACAGTAGCGTTCCTGAACCACAGCGTTACCAGAACGCTAGAACACCTGGAACGCCTAGGTTGGATTATAAACCTAGAAAAGTCGTCCCTACAGCCTGCCACCAGGTTGGAATACCTGGGTATGATCATCGACACCGCTCAGGGCAAGGTGTTTCTTCCAAGGCCGAAAAGCCTTGGCCATTGGGGATCTGGTGCGCCTAATTCTGGGCAGGAGATCTTCCCCCATTCGATTGTGCATGAGACTGTTAGGGAGAATAGTCGCCTCCTTCGAGGCCATCCCATTCGCACAGTTCCACTCAAGGCCTCTGCAAAGATGCATCCTTGCGGCTTGGAACAGGAAGCCCCAATCCTTGGATCTTCCTATGCGTTTATTCCCAGGGACACGCAAGAGTCTCGTCTGGTGGTTACAAACCAAGAATTTGCTGAAGGGCAAAACTTTTCTTCCTCTTCCATGGAAGATTATCACGACAGATGCCAGCCTGACAGGCTGGGGAGTAGTGTTGGAGGAGACGTGCTCGCAGGGGAAATGGTCTGCGATCGAGAAGCTATTGCCCATAAATGTCTTGGAGATCTGGGCAGTTTATATGGCTCTCAAAAAGTGGTCTTACAGACTACGAGGTCTCCCTGTTCGGGTTCAGTCCAGCAATGCCACAGCAGTGGCCTATATCAATCACCAGGGCGGTACCAGGAGTCTGGTTGCGCAAAAAGAGGTGAATCGCATACTTGTCTGGGCAGAAAAGCATGTTCCGTGTCTTTCTGCAGTCTTCATTCCAGGAGTGGAAAATTGGCAGGCGGTTTTTCTGAGCCGCCAGCAGTTGTGCTTAGGAGAATGGGCTCTGCACCCCGACGTGTTTCGGAACATATGTCACAGGTGGGGTACTCCAGACGTAGATCTGTTTGCATCCAGGTTCAACAGGAAACTGGACAATTTTGTGTCAAGGACAAGAGATACACTTGCTCAGGGGTCAGATGCTCTGACAGTTCCCTGGGATCAGTACAATCTGATCTATGCCTTCCCCCCGAGCCCGCTTCTGTCACAGCTCCTGGGAAGAGTCAAGAGGGAGACAAAATCGGTCCTTTTGGTGGCCACGGCTTGGCCCAGGCGACCGTGGTACGCAGAGATCATGAAGTTGGCAGTAGGCAGGCCATGGATCCTCCCTCTCCGGCCAGATCTGCTCACACAGGGTCCAATTTACCATCCTGCTTTACACAGTCTGAATTTGACGGTTTGGCTGCTGAGACCCACATTCTGAGAGACCGTGGCCTTTCGGGACCAGTCCTTTCTACTCTGGTCAATGCCAGAAAGCCGGCCTCCAGGCTTATTTTTTACAAAATCTGGAGGGCATATGTTTCCTGGTGTGAACTCAGGAAATGGCATCCTAGAAAGTATGTCATTAGCAGGATCTTGGCCTTTCTCCAGTCAGGCCTAGAAATGAATTTGGCCATAAGCACTATCAAGGTGCAGATTTCGGCCCTGTCAGTGTTTTTTCAGAAGCCACTTGCATCGCATTCCCTGGTGCTTGGCTTTCACCCAGGGGGCCATGCGGATAAGACCACCAGTCAAACCTCCGGTATGCCCATGGGATCTGAATTTGGTTCTCTCGGCTTTGCAGGGGCAACCATTTGAACCTTTGCATCTGGCTTCATTAGTTCTCCTGACTAAAAAATTGGTTTTCTTGGTAGCCATATCCACGGCTAGAAGAGTATCAGTGCTAGCAGCTCTTTCCAGCAAGGAGCCGTATCTAATTATTCATAAGGACCGGGTGGTCATGCGTCCCAACAGGTCCTTTTTACCTAAGGTGGTTTCAGGATTCCATTTGAATCAAGACGTAATCCTACCATCCTTTTTTCCGGACCCACAGTCCGCAGAAGAAGAATCTTTGCACTCTTTGGATGTGGATAGAGCAGTCAGTATATATCTTATCTCTTCAAGCAACTGCTCAGATAAGGAAAACTGATTGCTTGTTTATTTTGCCGGAATGCCCTAGGAAGGGCCAGGCGGCGTCAAAATCCACTCTCTCAAGGTGGATTAGACAGGTTATTTCTCAAGCCTATAGTGTTAAAGGGAAAATCCCTCCTTTTAGAGTGAAAGCGCACTCTACTAGGGCTGTAAGTGCTTCTTGGGCAGTGCATCACCAGGCCTCCCTGGCTCATATCTGTAAGGCTGCAACTTGGTCATCAGTCCACACATTCACCAGATTCTATCAGGTGGATGTCAGAGGGCAAGAGGATATCGCCTTCGGGCGCAGTGTACTGCAGGCTGCAGTTTAGGTCCTCCGGTCCCTGGCGGTCTATAATTAAGATCTGTGTCTCCCTCCCCTCAATCTGAGCATTGCTTTGGGACATCCCACTATGTAATGAAGCTCCTGTGTCCCGTGATGTATGATCAAGAAAATTGGATTTTTATATACAGCTTACCTGTAAAATCCTTTTCTTGAGAGTACATCACGGGACACAGGGCTCCCGCCCCTCTTGGGTTTTACGTGGTTTCTTATTGCTTGTGCCTCCCATATGGGAGGGGTTATATAGGGGAGGAATTCTCCTTAATTGGGGTTAACCAGTGTCCAATCACCAGAGGTGACTATATAACCCACTATGTAATGAAGCTCCTGTGTCCCGTGATGTACTCTCAAGAAAAGGATTTTACAGGTAAGCTGTATATAAAAATCCAATTTTTAGTGCACTCTTTACTGAGCACTGTTTCTTCACTTTATTTGCACACCATATGGATATATTTTATCACTGTTTTATGAAGAATCTATTAAACATGTGATATGCCTATTGTCAAGAATCATATTGATACATTTTATGACCATCGCAGGGCATGCGATACGTTTTTATACTGCCTGGGATTGGATGTTTATTGACCTTAGACCATTGCCTCTCTTAATTATATCTTGTACTGAGCACTCTTGCACCCTATTTTGCGCATTATTTAGGTTCACTACCCTTTTCTATATTTCTTTTGGTTCTGATATTTCCTTCAGTGTTGCAGCATAATTTTAAAAACACATATATTTGGTAGTGCGGGAATATCATTTTGTTGTAACTGTGGGTATAGAATGCATATGGAGATTTTCTATTTGTTTTTTTTTTGTTTTTTGTTTTTGTTTTTATATATTGGTATACTGGATAGACTAGTGTCTTTTTTCAACCAGATTAACTATGCAACTATGTATAACAAAATATCTGTTTTTTTAGCAGTGTTCAACAACGTACGTCATGGGTGGCATAAAGTACATGTTGGGAGTACTGATTCTGGCTGTATGTGTCAAGGAAAGTCTTTCACAGATGGCTGTACAGAGTGAGTACATCATATTCCCTTAACAAGCTAATAATATGTTTACATAATATTTCCATTTTTGCAATAAAGAGTTCTTGCTTGAAAGGCAAAGTTTGAAAACCTAGGTCAAAATGTGCCATTTGCCTATAAGTGTATGTCTAGGCATTACCCAAATTTACCCCCCAAACCTCCCTCTCTCACTCTAAAGCTGTGAAATTTTTTCTTCTACCTCGTGACAAACAGCTTTTATTACTCACTGCTGGGAGCTTAGTTCCTATTGATTTAGGCATGTCCCCAGAACTACTTTTCCCAACCACCTTACACATATACACAGTGTGTGAATATGCTCTTAAGGGTCAATGCAACAGCACTGTTTTGCTGGAAAGAAATCAATGTATACAAATGGAGAAGGCCAGAATGGGCTGGGGGACCGGCAATGCTGGTTGGCATTTCAGTGCCACGGAAATACCCTGCTGTCCGTCCAAACAGGAAGTTAGGAGCACACTGCATTTCTGGCATAAGATATGTTTATTCTGTACTTGAGGTATTTTTAAAGGGATTAAACAATTGGGAAAGGTGTATGTGTTAAAGAGGTATGTGTTAAAGATGTATTAAGTATATATACAGGTATACCCCACTTTTAAGTACACAATCGGGTTTATTTACTAAAACTGGAAAGTGCAAAAAAAATGCAGAAGTGACACTGATTTTGCACTTTCCAGCTTAAGCAAATAAACATATTGTATACTTAAAAGTGGGGTATGCCTGCATATATTTTTATTTTGCCCTTACAGACACTTTACCCACTTCTTAATTTAAAATTTACAAGCTACGTCCTAAAAAAGTCAACAAAGTTCCTAGGATGTATTTCCTTCGTTCTGCTGTTCTCCCTATGCCACCACTACCCCTAACACTATTATCAGCAATTACTGGCTGCCAAAATGACAGCTGGAAATTGCTTTGCATTACATAGCAGGAGCGGCTCCTGTGTAAAATGACACTTGCAAATAGTCTGCAAGTGTCATTAAAATGACATACACCCTGTGCATGTTAATGAAGATAGAAATAATAAAGAAATCCTAGTACTTTTCCAAATGCATCTGCAACTTTGCATGCTATTCATATTTCTGTTTCTGTGCTATCAGCCTTTGAAGTTGCCATCTGTTTCCAATGACAACAAGCCCCTGTTGTGTTTCTCACCCCCTTCCCTATTCTCTACCTTTGATGTGTGCTGTGAGAAGAGGGAAAGAGACACAATAGCAGAGGATGTAATGTTGAGATCATGCAAAGCCCTGCTACGGTGCCTCGCTCCTTCCATCCACAACACAAATAATAAGCAGAGGGTAGGCGAAGGAGGGATGAGCGCCACTATGGAGGGCTTGATGTCACTGGGAACAGACAGCAGCTTTACAGGCAGATAGCACAGGTACAGAAACATGGACAGCATTTTAACTTCCAGGGATGCATTTTAAAGGTATTAGTATTTATCTACTGTTGCTAACTTAACCACTTGCCTACTGGGCACTTAAACCCCCCTCCTGCCCAGACTAATTTTCCGCTTTCAGTGCTCTCACACTTTAAACGACAATTACTCAGTCATGTAACACTGTACCCAAAGGTATTTTTTGTCCTTTTTTTCATACAAATAGAGCTTTATTTTGGTGGTATTTGATCACCTCTGGGTTTTTTTTTTTTTGCGCTATAAATGAAAAAAGACAGACAATTTTGAAAAAAGTGCATTTTGGCCACAATTTATACTGCTACATAGAAGAAAGCCAAGAAAGTACAAATACCCCCCAAATGACCCCTTTTTTGAAAGTAGACATTCCAAGGTATTTAGTAAGATGCATGGTGAGGTTTTTGATGTCAGTTTTTTTCCCACAATTCTTTGCACAATTAAGATTTTTTTCCCACCAAATTGCAGTAGGTTATTTCTCTCACAATAGATGGCACTGATGACAGACGACACTGATGTGGCACTGATGACAGATGGCACTGATATGTGGCACTGATGACAGATGGCACTGATATGTGGCACTGATAACAGATGGCACATGACACTGACAGGTGGCATTGATGACAGGTGGCACTGATACGTGGCACTGATAACAGATGGCACGTGAAACTAACAGGTGGTACTGGAGACAGGTGGCACTGGGGACAGATGGCACTGATAGGTTGCGCTGGGGACAGATGGCACGGACAGGTGGCACTGGGGACAGATGGCACTAACAGGTGGCACTGGGGACACATGGAACTGATAGGTGGCACTAGGGACAGAAGGCACTGACAGGTGCTGTGGACTAGAGATGGCCTTGCAGTTCGCCCAGTGGTCGGTTCGTGGTGAATTTTGCGTGTTCGTGATTCGCCAAACCGGCGGACTTCTGGCACTGTTCGCGCGACGGACATATGCGTTTACATTGTGAAAGAACTTTGACCCTTGATGACACATCCATCATGGGGTACAGGACAGCCAATTGAGACACTTCAGCACATGGGCAATTGGACATTCCCCCTACCTTTATAAATAGACCTGATCTGGCGGCCATTTTACATTCTGTCTTTTGTCAGTTTTGGGAGAGGTTGCTGTGTGGAGCAGGTACAGACTGTAGTGGCACAAATCACTAGCTATTAGGTCCACAAAAGTCCTTTTAAGGACTGGTATAGGTGTACGGTATATAGGGTTCCTGACACACTGCTGCTGACTGCTGTGCTGCTGATTGCTGAGTGCACGGCTGACCGATTCTGCAGCTGTCTTTTGTCAGTGTAGGGACAGGACGCTGTGTGGAGCAGGGACAGTCAGTTTAGCTATTACTATTAGGTCCACAAAGGTCCTTTTAAGGACTGGTATAGGTGTACAACATATAGGGCTGTACACGTATAATATACTTTCTTTCAAATATACAAAGTATATTATGGTGCACTGCTGACTGCTGTGCTGCTGATTGCTGCCCGATTCTGCAGCTGTCTTTTATCAGTGTAAGGACTGAGGGACAGTTTGGTGTTCTGAGCAGGGACAGTCTTCAAATCTCTAGCTACTAGGTCCACAAAGGTCCTTTTATAGGTGTACAGTATATAGGGTTGTACACGTAAAATATACTTTCTTTCAAATATACAAAGTATATTATGGTGCACTACTGACTGCTGTGCTGCTGAGTGCTGCGCGATTCTGCAGCTGTCTTTTATCAGTGTAGGGACTGAGGAACAGTTTGGTGCTCTGAGCAGGGACAGTCTGCAAATCACTAGCTACTAGGTCCACAGAGGTCCTTTTATAGGTGTACAGTATATAGGGTTGTACACGTATAATATACTTTCTTTCAAATATAAACAGCGTATTATACTTGACTGCTGTGCTGCTGAGCTGATTGCTGCGCGATTCTGCAGCTGTCTTTTATCAGTGTAGGGACTGAGGGACAGTTTGGTGTTCTGAGCAGGGACAGTCTGCAAATCACTAGCTACTAGGTCCACAAAGGTCCTTTTATAGGTGTACAGTATATAGGGTTGTACACGTATAATATACTTTCTTTCAAATATAGAAAGCATATTATAGTGCACTGCATTCAGTGCTGCTGACCGATTCTGCAGCTGTCGTTTCTCAGTGTAGGGAGGGACAGTTTGGTTTTTGGAGCCGGGACAGTCTGCAATTCACTAGCTAGCTACTATTAAGTCCACAAAGGTCCTTTTAAGGACTGGTATAGGTGTACTATTTGGTGTGCAGCATATAGTGGTGTAATACATGTATAAAATACTTGCACATATAGAAAGCATAGTATAGTGCATTTCCACTGTGCAACATTGTGACTGCTGAGCGGTTCAGCAGCGATACTACAAAGAGTGACAAACACAATTTTAAAAAGTATTATAACTGGTGTGATAGACCAGTGGCCCCCAAAAAATGACAGATTGAAGCGGGGTGTTATATACCTTCTTCCACATACATACTGCACTTCTCTAGAGACTTTTGTCACAGGGTAATTTAAAAAATGACAGGCAGAGGAAGAGGCAGGCCCTTCCGCAGGGGTGGTAGGGGTAGGGAAGGAGCAACAGGCTTGAGCCAAAGTGGCAAATTGCAGAAGGTGCGTGCGATTACATCAAAAGATGCATCAGACTTGGTTGAGTGGCTCACTCAGCCTTACTCTTCTGCACCCTCCTCTTCCTCTCGATCTGCACCCTCTTCTTCACTCTCTGCTGTGTGCACCCCCAAAGACACTACCACCAACACCACCACCACCACCATATACCCTCCGCTTGAGTCACAGGAATTATTTTCCGATCCATGACAAGACATTGCCGATGCTCAGCCAGTCTTGGCATTGGATCAGGAAAAGGAGGTAGCAACAACCGCCACTCAGCAGTCTGATGACAGTACCCAGATCAGCCCAAGGAGTAGGTTGGTCCCCACTGTTGCTGCCTACTCCGAGATCTCTAATTATAGCGGTGGGGAAGGTGACGTTGATGATGACGTTTCTAGTGATGTCACGTGGGTGCCCACAAGAGAGGAAGAGGAGGGGAGTTCAGAGGGAGATATGGACCAGCAGATAGGGAGGAGAAGCAGGCAGAACTTAGATTGCACAAGAGGGACAAAGCAGACTGCTAATGTATCAGGCAGTGAGGCATCAACCATGTACGGTCACATCTGGCGCTCCCAGGACGCCGGCACATGGGCTTTTTTTAACGTGTCCGCTGCTGACAATAGTGTTGCCATCTGCAGCCTTTGCAGTCAACGCATAAGTCGCGGTAAGCCCAACACTCACCTAGGGACAACCGCCTTAAGAAGATACATGAGCTGGCATCACCGAGCCCAGTGGGAGCAACGGAACACACAAAGCCACACTCCAGGCTCTCACCATCCAGCCTCGTCTTCTACTTCCCCTTCTCCTCTCTCCTCACAATTGTCCTCCACTCCACCTTCCATCATGCCATCCTCACTTTTACTGCCCACTGGGTGAACCTTTTGACGGCCGTCAAGCATATAACCCGTGGCACCCGTGTAGATTTGGTTTTACCGCCACGGATTGCATGCAGGCCTGGCTCTTCTTCTCCTCCTCCTACTCCATCCTCCCTCTCCTCCTCGGCTGACTCCTCCTTTTCCTCTGCTATCGTCTCTTCCGCTGCGCCGCCCAAGCTCCCCAGAACCTATTCGACAGGTCAGGTGAGACGTTGCCATGTTGTGCTACGTCTGTTGTGCCTGGAAGCCAAGAGCCCCACTGGCCCTGCACTCCTTTCAGCTTTGCGTTCACAGGCAGATCAGTGGCTAACACCGCTCAATTTGACAGTTGGTAAAGTGGTGTGTGACAACGGTGCCAATCTGCTTAGTGCATGGAAACAGGGCAAAATTACGCACGTGCCATGCATGGCACACGTCTTAAACTTGGTCGTGCAGCGATTCGTTGTCAAATACCCTGGGGTCCAGGACATCTTGCGGCAGGCAAGGAAAATTTCGGCCCATTTCAGAAGATCTTACACGGCCATGGCTCGCCTTGCTGACATTCAGCTGTGTCTGCCGGTCAGACGTCTTATTTGCGATTGCCCGACGCAATGGAACTCAACCTTCTATATGCTTGATAGGCTGCTCCAGCAGAAACGTGCAGTTAACGACTGTACGAACTCTACGGTAGAACAGGTTCTGGGGAGCTTGTTTTTTTTTCACCGCGCCAGTGGCTGCTCATGACGCATGCAGACTTCTGCGGCCATTTGATGAGATCACCAAACTGGTCAGTCGCAGCCATGGCGCCATCAGAGACATGGTACCTTATGCCTTCTTTATGGAGCGTGCATTGCATTGTGTTATTGATCAAGCCGTGGAGGAGCAGGAAGATGAGGAAGTCGCAATGCTGGATGAATTCCCGGCGGGGGGGGGGCTACTCTATCTGAGACAAGTCAACAACAGGAGTCTGAAGAGGAGTCAGAGGAGCAAGAAGAGCATGCTTTAAACCTTTCTGGGATCCCTGTTGTTGTGCGTGGATGGGGAGAGGAGGACGACATTATCCTGGATGATGAGCAGGAGCCAGGCCGCCACACCGCTTTCAGTTTAGTGCAAATGGGGGCCTTCATGCTCCAGTGTTTTAACAGGGACCCCCGTATAAAAAACATAAAGGTCAAGGACCAGTACTGGGTGGCAACGTACTTAGACCCCCGGTACAAACACAAAATGGCAGAAATGTTACCACCGTCACAGAGGGCTGTCAGAATGGAGCACTTACAGACCTTGCTTCAACAAATGCTGCATTCTGCTTTTGCGTATGCTGGCAGAGGAGGAATTCCCACTCCCAGAGAAAGAGCAGCGGGTACCAATCCAACAGCGCCTGCAAGAAGAGGGCGGTTTGAAGATGTGTTGGTGACTTCTGATATGAGGTCATTCTTTCAGCCGACCCATCGACAGGTGTCATCCGGATCCAAGATCAGGGAACGCCTAGACCGACAGGTGTCCGACTACATCGGGTTAACGGCCGATGTGGACACTCTGAGAAGTGGTGAACCCCTGGACTACTGGGTGGGAAGGCTTGACCTCTGGCCAGAGCTTGCCCAGTTTGCAATGGAACTGTTAGCTTGCCCCTCGTCCAGTGTCCTGTCTGAAAGGACGTTCAGTGCAGCAGGGGGGATCGTGACCGATAAGCGCACTCGCCTAGCTCACGACAGTGTTGACTACCTCACATTTATAAAAAAGAATGAGGCATGGATCTTGGAGGAATTCAACACATGTGACCAGTAGACCATGTATATGCATAACTCTATAAACTATTTATTTAATTGAGCACACAGACCTTTTTTCTACCTTTGGCTCACTTCCTTGTACAAAAAAAGCACACTGTACTATATGCCTGTACCCTCCTGTTTGAAGAGGTTGAGCGGTGTCATATTTTTGGGTCCCGCAGCGAGTTGCTGGTATCAGTGCTGGTGTCAGTGCTCTCTCTCTATCTTGGTGCTGGTGTCAGTGCTCTCTATCACGGTGCTGGTGTAGTGTCAGTGCCCTCTATCTCGGTGCTGGTGTGGTCTCAGTGCTCTCTATCACGGTGCTGGTGTCTGTGCTCTCTATCACGGTGCTGGTGTGGTGTCAGTGCCCTCTATCTCGGTGCTGGTGTGGTCTCAGTGCTCTCTATCACGGTGCTGGTGTGGTGTCAGTGCTCTCTTTCTTGGTGCTGGTGTGGTGTCAGTGCCCTCTATCTCGGTGCTGGTGTGGTCTCAGTGCTCTCTATCATGGTGCTGGTGTCAGTGCTCTCTATTTCGGTGCTGGGGTGGTGTCACTGCTCTCTATCATGGTGCTGGTGTCAGTGCTCAGTCTCTATCGTGGTGCTGGTGTCAGTGTTCTATCTCAGTGCTGGTGTCGGTGAGGGAGATAGCAGCGGAGAAGTCAATCAGCAGACAGTGCCAGCACCATGGCTGAGGATCAGCACTGGACTGGCACCTCCGGACCACCGCAGTGGAGCCCTGCATAGGTGGGGGTCAGGGCCAGGTAGAGGGAGGGGCTCAAGCACAGGTTGGCACACTGGGACACTGGCACAGGACTGCACTGCCCTGACTGTGGCACTGATCATCTCCTGCACCCCCTTCATAGCCTCACCTGACCTTGCCTCTCCTCCATGGCCTTCATGCGCTCCTGAATTGTTAAAATTTCACAGATAAAAAAAGAATGCTTGTCGTTGTCGATCCCAGATTCACTTAATACTTTTGTTATGTCAGTGTCCATGTTGTGGGACTATGTGTGCACAGCTAGTAAGTATTTTGTGGCAGAAGATATGACCTGGAGGTTTTTAAGGTTCGCCTGCCATTAAAGTCAATGGGGTCCGCCGCGAACTTTGCGGTTCGCAAATTTTTGGCCTCCTTTGCGGTTCGCGTTCCCGAAACGTCCCGTCGGAAGTTCGTCTATCACTACTGTGGACACTATTTTTTTGTGTACACTCACGCTGCAGCAGGAAGCTCTCCCTCCTCACACATGGTCTCTGTGTGAGGAGGGAGAGCCGGCAATGAGAGATGATCTCATATGTTTACATATGAGATCATCTCCCATTGGACACTCCGATCGAGTGCTAAATGGCCGCTGTGATTGGCCATTTAGCACGATCTGTGAGTAACTGTGTCTAAGGGACATGGCCAACACAGAATTTCCCCAATGCGCGCTCGCAGCGGTGCGCAGAGGGGAAGTAAACAGGAGGATGTTCAGGAACGTCCTCCCGGCAATTAAGCGCCACACTGTAGCCGTCTTTCGGCTATAGCGTGGACGCCTAGTGGTTAACATGCACAGGATGAACTTGCTCTTTAAATAATATAGTGTAACAATGTATAGTTACATTCCAGTTACTGTTTTAGTCAGATGTAGTTTAATGATGTGACCTTTAATCTGAATATGACATCAATTAAAGATACCTTGCATGTAAAAAAATAATAATTAAGAACTTTAATTTAACTCCTAGTTAACCTTAATAAGCAGGGCTTTTTTTCAGGTGGAACTTGGTGTAACTCAGTTCCACCACCTCTGGCTCAGACCCTTGGGGGGGGGGGGGGGCCTGCTCACCACAATCACTTGTAAACACAGAAGTTCGGTTTCTGTGTTTACACATGACAGCTTTGCTGCACTCTGTGTGTAACCCCCCCTGAACTCTGCACTCTGTATGAAGGCCACATGCCTATTGATGGCCTGATGGATGTGGGGCTGGGCTATTTAAATAGTAAAAAAACACACAGACACCATAGCAAAAGTCCTTTAAAAAAAAATACCATCATTGGACAATGTAAATCTGATGTCAGTCACATCGTCCAGCCATGTAGATGCATTGTCAGTCAGGATGAGTAATGCCTTAACAATTTTTGTACATAACAACCATTAGAATGACGACTCTCTCCCGCCCCACTGCTATTCACATTTCAGATGTCAGCTCCATGGCTGACATCTGATTGTCAACAAACCACCCATTGACGCTGCCTGATGTCATTGATTATAAATGGTCAAATTAATTTTTTTCTTTGATCCGTGTTACCTATGGCATTGCCCAGCTACCGTTCCCTCCCATTTTACAAAAAGCATGCAAACTGGCATTGAAAAAGGCCAATTAGAACAAAATTTCCAACGTTTACACTCAAACACTTCAATCGGATTTGGGTGCTATGTTCAGGGAACTTTGCCAGTTCACTCATCTCTAGTCACTACTCCTTAAATATTAACAGTGATAAAAAGTTATCTTCAACACAGCATCAAACTTTTTTTGGAAGTTTGAATCTTATTAGTGATTATGCAACCAGCAACAAGATATGTTCATTCCCCGACTTGTTCATTCCCCTGACTTAGTTGGGGTAGGCGGAACACTTTGGTGGGGGTGGGTCAGCCACGCCTCTTGACCTTTGACCTCGGGGGAACACTCCCGCGGACCTTTGGAGGAGGCCCTTATTCCAGTCCTTACCTTGTTCTTTAAGGGGAAACCCTAAGAAATTGCATTGAGTCGGAAACTGACCCACTGATCTTACATATGAGGAGCTCTCTAAAAATGTCTGCAGTGGAATAGAGGTAAAATTCTGATTTTAGCACATTTGCAAAGTTAGCTGCTTACTTGTTGTCTGGGTATGTTAATTTATGTAATGTGAATTAGTAAATATTCTTTATGGAATAATTAATACTAGTACAATTAGGTCAATGGTTCATAATTAGACCGCAGACTTGTGTATGTAAAGACAAATTATAGTTTTACTTTTGGATAAAATAAGAAAGGATTTTACTCTCTCTCTATATCACCCTGTTTATCCTAGTGGCCGTTGTTATTGAGACAGAAAATAAGGGAAAAATCAGATATTTGATTTGTCACCAGAGTAAGGGCTCATTTTCACTCGCTTCGGTTTCAACACACATTAATGGCTAGTTTACACTTGCTTCGAAACAAAGCTTCGGACACGTAAAGCTCTCTCAACACCAGTCAAAGCTCCTGTCACTAAATCAAATGGTTAGCTTATAGTCCAGGTTTACACCTAACGTTTGCTTTGCTTTGCTTTGGCTTCACTTCAAAAATTATACCCCATGAGGTTTAGTGGTGCTTCAAAGCGTCTTCAAAGCCTCCATAGAAATATATGGCAAAGCTTGCTTGAAGCCTCACCGAAGCTCCACGAAACCTCACTGAATCCCCACCAAAGCCTCATCGAAGCCCCACGAAACCTCACTGAAGCCCCACCATAGCCTCATCAAAGCCTCATCAAATCCCCCTCGAAGCACCAAGCAAAATTAAGGTGTAAACAGAACACTAAGCTAAGCATTTTTTTTTTTTGGTGACATGAGCTTTGACTGGCATTCAGAGAGCTTTAACAAAGCGTGTTCCAAGCCTTGTTTTGAAGCAAGTGTAAACTAGCCCTTAGGCAGGGGCAAACATCCAATGGGGACAAATGTTCTTGTGACAGCTGTCTTTGAAGGGATTTCCCTAAACTTTTTGGAGGTTTATTCTCATTTCCTGTTGAACATATACCGTAATCTTTATTTTCTTTATTTTTTTTAGGTTATGCACTTTCAAGTTAACTAATCTTTTTTTCTTTTCTTTTTGTTTTCTTTTTCAGATTTTACCTCATGTGAGTACATGACCTGCAACACTGAAAAAATTATTCTTAACCACACTATACATAAGAATCCACAGAACTGTACTAATTAAAAAAAGCACCAGATTCCCAGATAAAGAACAGCATTATCCATGACAGAAAAAAAACAATGGGCTTATGAATTATGATTTGAACCTCTTGCACATGGGGTATCTAGCACTGTGCCTCCAATTCCGTTGTTTAAAATGCTCAACATGCTCAAAATGTCAACAGAGACCATTAAAATGATTTGGATTTGGCTTGCTGAGCATTTTAGAGCTACAAACGACAAGCAGAAAATCGCTCAGCTGTGAGCGAGGCCAGTGTGCTTGGGAGGCACAGATGCAGCATCCAGCCCTGCTCCTGCAGCCCATCAAAGTTTATGACAGGCTGAAATAGACATGTACAGAACTAAAAAGTTTGTTTTGTTTTGTTGTTTACATAAATTTGTTTAGTTAAGTTAATTTAACCCATTTAATTAATTTTCGGAATTTGTTTTGTTTATTCATATCCAAATTGATTTGAATTATCTGAAAATCAGACTCGAATAGTTTTCGAATTTGAATAGTTTTGCAATTTCCAAAGAGAATAAAATAGAATAGAAAATAAAGGAATAGAATAGAAAAAAATATAATAGAGAAGAAAAAATTTATAACAAAAAATAATAGAATATAATAGAGTAAAACAGAAAAAATAGAATATAAAAGAACAGAATAGAATGGAATGGAATAGAAACAAATAGAATGAAATAAAATAATACAATAAAATAGAAAGAATATAACATCTTCTGAAATTCAAATAGAAAAGAATAGAAAATAATATTATAAAAAAAATGAATAGAAATTAGAATTTGAATAGAATATAAAATAATAGATTAGAATAGAATAGAAAATAACAGAATAGTGTAGGAAAAAAAACTGAATAGAATTGAATAAAAAGGATATAACTATCTTCCTTGTCTAATCTTTTCTTTTCTATTCTATTCAAATTATTTTTTATTTTTTTTGAAGTTTGGGAAATGGTTATATTCTTTCTATTCTATTGGTTTTTTTAAATGATATTATTTTTCCATTTGTTTATTCTATTCTATTCTTTTCTATTCTATTATGTTATTTTCTATTCTATTCTTTTCTATTCTATTCTTCTCTATTCAAACTCAAATTTCTTCTATTCGAAATTCGAATTTTGGAAGATGGTTATATTCTTTCTGTTCTCTTCTATTCTTATCTGTTCTGTTGTTTTTTTCTAAACTATTCTGTTATTTTTATATTCTATTCTAATTTATTATTTTCTATTCCATTCAAATTGATTCTAAATGAATTTTGTGAAATGGCTATATTCTTCCTATTTTATTCTAGTCTATTGTTTTTTAAATTCTATTATTTTCTATTCTATTATGGTCTATTCTATTCTTTTTTTTCTATTCTTTTATTTTCTATTTTGTTATGTTTTACTCTATTATATTCTATTCTTTTAATTTCTGTTATATTCTTTTCTATTCTGTTATATATTTTTCTATTGTATTCCTTTATTTTCTATTCTATTTTATTCTGTTTGGAAATTTGAAAATTTTTTGAATTTGAAAACTTTTCGAAGTTGAAAACGTTGAATTTGAAAAATATTCGAAAAAATATTCAAATCAATTCAAATTCAAATTCCGTCCGAATTTCTTTTTCATTGTTTCGGATTTGTTTAAATTCGGTACTATTGTAATTCAGAAATTTGAATACTGTACATCCAAATTTCCAAAAACAAGAATTTTGCCCAAATTTAAATTTGGAACAAAACGAACTGCACATTTCTAGGCTGAAATACACTGAGGGGGAGGCTGAACACTGTACCAAATGGTTCTAAGACCCTATACACACAATTAGATTTTCTGCAGATTTTTGTCTTTTTTTTTTACCAAAACCATATAATATAAGGTCAATCCTTAAGAGTTTCAATTTGTATACAATCAGGCAGGCCCTTCTACTACATGGTTTTTGTAAGTCTGAAGACAAAAATCTGCAGAAAATGTAATAGTATGTATGGGGTCTTAGTGCTCAGTGGGGCGGGGTTCTATGCGTTCAAGCTTAAGAAGGGTTGATTAATCATTATACCATTTGTACATAGTTCCAATATGTAGTATAAGATTTTAGATTCTATAGTAAAAAAAAAAAAAATTCTTGTTTTTTTTTTTTCTATTTATAAACTAAGACCTTTTTTTTTTATTTTTTTAATCTGAGGCCATCTTATATTAACCTGGTCTAAGTAGGTTTTATCCTTTCTTAGGCTGGATTCACATTAATGCGTTTTTTGATGCATTTTGCATTTTGCAGAAATGCAGGGAAATTTTTTAACATGGGTTGCTATGGAACATGTTCACATCAATGCATTTTTGTGCCTCTGCGTTTTTGGAAAGGGTCAGGGACTTTTTTCATGCAAAATGCAGCGTTTTGCATGTAATAGAAGTCAATAGAAGTCAATGGACCTCCATCAAAAACGTAAGTACCGCGTTTTTTCCGCGTTTTTTCCCGCGATTTGCATTTTGCATTTTTTTCACGTTTTTTTTCACTGCATATAGCTGGTTGCTAAGCAACCACAGTGTAACAAAAAAATGTAAAACACAGCAAAATCGCGGCAAAATCACTGTAAAATCGCGTGTCCAAAAACGCGACTAGCGCCGCAAAAAGCACTGCAAAAACACTCAAAAGCAACATGCTTAGATGTGAATCGAGCCTTATACAATGTATGACGCAATCTTTTGAGTAGTTAGATCCATGCTAAAATTGTTTTAGTTAAACTACTTTTAGTTTATGTTGGAACTAAAATTCAATATTATTACCATATATGTGATCTTTTCTTTTGCTGCTACCATATGTACTTATGTATAATAATTGTTAAAATGTAATAAACAAATTTGACAAGACAAACAAAAAAACGGTTGATTACGTCATCCTCTTTGTCAGGTAAACAGGTTCACGCCTTAGGCTGGATTCACACCTATGCATTTTTGTGCTTTTTGCATTTTGCAGATTTGTACTACAGTCCATGTAATATGGTTTCCTATGGAACACGTTCTGTAGTGCAAATCTGCAAAATGCAAAAAGTACTACAAATGCATAGGTGTGAATCCAGCCTTAGAAGCCAATAATTGTATCCTGAGAGGTCACATGTTACTCCTTACCCATAAGCAATAGGTATTTTGCCGCAGCTCCAAGGCCTGGTTCACACCTATGCTTTTTTTTTTTAAGTGCGTATTTAGTTTTTCAGAAACACGCTACAGTCCATTTAACATGGTTTCCTATGAATGTAGTTCACATCTGTACATTTTATGGAAAGGGCCAAGGACTTTTTTCTGGTTTTTTTCCATAGATTTCAAAGGATCGAAGATGTGTATTGAAAAACACAAAATGCACCTGGAATATGTAAACTGCAACCTGCATAAGTGTGAATCAGGCCTTAACCACTTCAGCCCTGGACAATTTTACCCCCTTCCTTACCAGAGCACTTTTTGCGATTCGGCACTGCTTCGCTTTAACTGACAATTGCGTGGTCGTGCGACGTTGCACCCAAACAAAATTGACACCATTTTTTCCCCGCAAATAGAGATTTCTTTTGGTGGTACTTGATCACTTCTGCGGTTTTTATTTTTTGCGCTATAAACAAAAGAAGAGCGACAATTTAGAAAAAAACACAATATTTTTTACTTTTTGCTATAATAAATATCCCATTTAAAAAAAACAAAAACAAATTTTTCCCTCAGTTTAGGCCGATACATATTCTTCTACATATTTTTGGTAAAAAAAAATCGCAAAAAGCTTATATTGATTGGTTTGCGCAAAAGTTATAGAATCTACAAAATAGGGTATATATTTATGTTTTTTTTATTTTATTTTTTTATTTACTAGTAATGGTGGCGATCTGCGATTTTTTTCGTGACTGCGACATTGTGACGGACATATCGGACACTTTTGACACATTTTTGGGACCATTCACATTTACACAGCGATCGGTGCTATAAAATTGCACTGATTACTGTGTAAACGTGACTGGCAGGGAAGAAGTTAACACCAGGGGGCGCTGCAGGGGTTAATATGTTACCAGGGAGTGATTCTAACTGTGGGGGGAGGGGACTCACAAGGGGAGGAGACTGATCGGTGTTCCTCTGTACTGGTAACACAACATCGGTCTCCTCTCCTCTGACAGGACGTAGATCTGTGTGTCTACATACACAGATCCACGGTCCTGCTGTGTTCCCGGGCAATCGCGACTGCCCGGTGGCCATCGCGGCCGCTGGGCATGCGCACCGGGGTGCCCCCTATGCGGCCGGAAATGGGAGGACGTCATATGACGCCCGCCCAGGATGGGAGGTCCCATCTGCGGGCGTCATATGACTATGGGTGGGTAGGGAAGTGGTTAAAGAAGGAGTGGTGGAGGAATGGAGCAAAGGCAAGTAAGTGACTCTTGGGGGGTTATTTACGAAAGGCAAATCCACTTTGCACTACAAGTGCAAACTACAAGTGCAAAGTGCACTTGAAATTACACTGAAAGTGCACTTGGAAGTGCAGTCGCTGTAGATCTAAGGGGGACATGCAAGGAAAATAAAAAAACAGCATTTTAGCTTGCACATGGATAATGGATAATAAAATCAGCAGAGCTTCCCCTCATTTGAGACCTACCTCTCTGATTTACAGCGAGTGCACTTCCAAGTGCACTTTTAGTGCAATTTCAAGTGAACTTTGCACTTGTAGATTGCACTTTTGTAAAAACCCCCACTGTGTTGGCTAATAGGAGACTTTGAGGTTGATTTACTAAAGGCAAATAGACTGTGCACTCTGCAAATGCAGTTGATCCAGAGCTTAGTAAATGAGGTAAAGTATCACTTTGCAAAAAATACCCAATCACGTGTGAGGAAAATTAAAAAAAACTGCCTTTTTACTTGAGTATGATTGGATGATGGAATTCAGTAGAGCATTTCCTCGTTTACTAAGCTCTGGAGCAACTGCACTTTGCAAAGTGCACATTCTAGTTTCCTTTAGTAAATCAACCTCATGGTCACTTTATTGGGGGTTATTTACTAAAGGCAAATCCACTTGAAATTGCACTGAAAGTGCACTTGGAAGTACAGTCGTTGTAAATCTGAGGGGAAGATCTGAAGCTCTGCTGATTTTATCATCCAATCACGTGCAAGCTAAAATGCTGTTTTTAAAAAAAATTTCCTTGCATGTCCCGCTCAGATCTACAACGACTGCACTTCCAAGTGCATTTTTAGTGCAATTTCAAGTGCACTTTGCACCTGTAGCTTGCACTTGTAGTGCAAAGTGGATTTGCCTTTAGTAAAAAACCCCCATATTCTCCTTAATCGCATCTTTTTAATCTCATTTGAAAAGTTATACCGTAATAGTAACATATATTTCATATACAGTAAAAAAAAATCTACATTTTTACCATTACAAATGTCTGCTGGACACTATTCAAATATGTGACATGGATTTTCATTTTCACAGATGCAAAATCATGCAGTGATTGCAACTCAACAACAAATGCTGATTGTAACCCGAAGGCAGGAGGTTACGTATTGTGCTCCTGTAAGTCTGGTTTTCTCGGAGATGGCCTGAGCTGCACGAAGTTTGTGTTTTGTGACAGCTATCCCTGCTGCCCACAAGGATACAACTGGAACAGTGTAAAAAAACAATGTGTGGATATTAATGAGTGCAGCAGCGAAAGTACAAATGAATGTCTTGGTAGGGCCTACTGCAATAATAAGAATGGCATATACCTGTGCTCTGACGCTAAAAACCCTTCCTGTTCTACTGCGCCCTGCGACCCTGGTTACGATTGCGATAAAACTGTACTTGCCAATGGTGCAGTTTCTTTAAGTTGTATTGATCCCTGTGAAAAATACAAAGCCATAGATGGGTCAAACAGAATGTTTACTATCAACTCAGCCAAAAGATTCTCAAACGACCGAAACCTTTTTGGTTGGTACCGTTACAACAATGGCCTAGGGCTGAAGGTAGGGTGTGTTGGTCCCTTAAAATGTGGTTCCCTAACACCTCTTTCTCTGAGTAGCCAGCCAATTCTTAATGGAGCCATCCAATCCGTGTCTCTTATCAACAATGGATTAACAAGCTGCACAACCGGACAATCTATCCTCGCGAAAGCCTGCCCTGGAGGGTTTTATGTCTACAAATTTAATGGGCTTTTGAATTCCGATGTGTATTGCACAGGTGAGTGGAGTAAATTGTTCAAATTTTGTTACAGTATCAAGCAGCAAAACCCATTGCAATCTGTTTGTAGGATCTCTGTGAAACTAACTTTAATTTACTAACAACTGTGCAAGGTTTTTATATTGGTGCGTGTGCAAAGGTTCAAAAGATACCTGCTGATCCTGAAAGTTTTTTTTTTTTGCGCTATAAACAAAAAAAGAGCGACAATTTTGAAAAAAACAAAACACATTTTTGCCATAATAAATAGCCCCCAAAAATATATATATAAAAAAAATGTCCTCAGTTTAGGCCGATACGTATTCTTCTACATATTTTTGGTAAAAAAAAAATTGCAATAAGCGTTTATTGATTGATTTGCACAAGTTATAGCGTTTACAAAATAGGGGATAGTTTTATGGTATTTTTATTAATATTTGTTTTTTTACTAGTAATGGCGACGATCAGCAATTTTCATTGTGACTGCGTCATTATAGCGGACACGTCAGACA
The DNA here is from genome assembly GCF_037356315.1 of Lithobates pipiens. Classification (NCBI taxonomy): domain Eukaryota; kingdom Metazoa; phylum Chordata; class Amphibia; order Anura; family Ranidae; genus Lithobates; species Lithobates pipiens. The sequence continues at coordinate 219,711,515 of NW_027507748.1, read as the reverse complement.
TTTTTGACACATTTTTGGGACCATTGTCATTTATACAGCAGTCACTGCTATACAAATGCACTGATTCTTGTATAAACGACTATGGCAGGGAAGGGGTTAACCACTAGGGGGCAGTGTAGTTGTTAAGTATGTCCTGGGGAGTGATTCTAACTGTGGGGGGCGTGGCTATGTGTGACACGTCACTGATCTCTGCTCCCAATCACAGGAAGCAGAAATCAGTGATACTGTCGCTAGGCAGAACGGGGAGATGCTTGTTTACATTAGCATCTCCCTGTTCTTCCTCTCCAGGAGACGATTCCAGGTATCCCCGCTGACATTGAGTCTTCGGGACCCGCGACCCAACTCACGGAGCTTGCCTCATGCACACAGGCTGCCTCTTAAAGGGCATCGTACAGGTACATTAGTTTGCCTGTATGAGCCCTTCTGGAGGTGCAAGGTGCTGTGTAATGTAAAGGGGTCTAGAGGTGCAGGGTGCTGTGTAATGTAAAGGGGTCCAGAGGTGCAGGGGGTTGTGTAATGTAAATTAGTCCAGAGGTGCAGGGTGCTGTGTAATGTAAAGGGGTCCAGAGGTGCAGGGGGTTGTGTAATGTAAAGGAGTCTAGAGGTGCAGGGTGCTGTGTAATGTAAAGGGGTCCAGAGTTGCAGGGGGTTGTGTAATGTAAAGGAGTCTAGAGGTGCAGGGGGTTGTGTGATGTAAAGGAGTTCAGGGGAGCAGGGTGCTGTGTAATGTAAAGGTGTTCAGAGGTGCATGATGCTGTGTAATGTAAAGGGGTCAAGAGCTGCAGGGTGCTGTGTAATGTAAAGGGGTAAAGAGGTGCGGGGTGCTGTGTAATGTAAAGGAGTTCAGAGGTTCAGGGTGCTGTGTAATGTAAAGGGGTCCAGAGGTGCCGGGTGCTGTGTAATGTAAAGGGGTCATGAGGTGCAGGGGGGTGTGTAATGTAAAGTAGTCCAGAGGTGCAGGGTGCTGTGTAATGTAAAAGGGTCCAGAGGTGCAGGGGGTTGTGTAATGTAAATGAGTCTAGAGGTGCAGAGTGATGTGTAAGGTAAAGGGGTCCAGAGGTGCAGGGTGATGTGTAATGTAAAGGGGTCCATAGGTGCAGGGGGTTGTGTAATGTAAAGGAATTCAGAGGTGCAGGATGCGGTGTAATCTAAAGGGGTCCAGAGGTGCAGGGTGCTGTGTAATGTAAAGGGGGCCAGAGGTGCAGGGTGCTGTGTAATGTAAAGGGATCAAGAGGTACAGGGTGCTGTGTAATGTAAATGGGCCCAGAGGGTTGTGTAATGTAAAGGAGCTCAAAGATGCAGGGCACTCTGTAATGTAAAGGGGTCCAGAGGTGCAGGGAGTTGTGTAATGAAAAGGAGTCCAGAGGTGCAAGGTGCTGTGTAATGTAAAGGGGTCCAGAGGTGCAGGGTGAGTGTAATGTAAAGGGGTCCATAGGTGCAGTGGGTTGTGTAATGTAAAGGAGTTCAGAGGAGCAGGGTGCTGTGTAATGTAAAGATGTTCAGAGGTGCAGGGTGCTGTGTAATGTAAAGGGGTCCAGTGGTGTAGGTGCTGTGTAATGTAAAGGGGTCCAGTGGTGCTGTGTAATGTAAATGGGTCCAGAGGTGCAGGGGGTTGTGTAATGTAAAAGAGTTCAGAGGTGCAGGGTGCTGTGTAATGTAAAGGGGTCCAGAGGTGCAGGGTGCTGTGTAATGTAAAGGGATCCAGAGGTGCAGGGAGTTGTGTAATGAAAAGGAGTCCAGAGTTGCAGGGTGCTGTGTAATGTAAAGGGGTCCAGAGGTGCAGGGGGTTGTGTAATGTAAAGGAGTCTAGAGGTGCAGGGTGCTGTGTAATGTAAAGGGGTCCAGAGTTGCAGGGGGTTGTGTAATGTAAAGGAGTCTAGAGGTGCAGGGTGCAGTGTAATGTAAAGGGGTCCATAGGTGCAGGGGGTTGTGTGATGTAAAGGAGTTCAGGGGAGCAGGGTGCTGTGTAATGTAAAGGTGTTCAGAGGTGCATGATGCTGAGTAATGTAAAGGGGTCAAGAGCTGCAGGGTGCTGTGTAATGTAAAGGGGTAAAGAGGTGCGGGGTGCTGTGTAATGTAAAGAAGTTCAGAGGTTCAGGGTGCTGTGTAATGTAAAGGGGTCCAGAGGTGCAGGGTGCTGTGTAATGTAAAGGGGTCATGAGGTGCAGGGGGTTGTGTAATGTAAAGTAGTCCAGAGGTGCAGGGTGCTGTGTAATGTAAAAGGGTCCAGAGGTGCAGGGGGTTGTGTAATGTAAATGAGTCTAGAGGTGCAGGGGGTTGTGTAATGTAAAGGAATTCAGAGGTGCAGGATGCGGTGTAATCTAAAGGGGTCCAGAGGTGCAGGGTGCTGTGTAATGTAAAGGGGGCCAGAGGTGCAGGGTGCTGTGTAATGTAAAGGGGTCCAGAGGTGCAGGGGGTTGTGTGATGTAAAGGAGTTCAGGGGAGCAGGGTGCTGTGTAATGTAAAGGTGTTCAGAGGTGCATGATGCTGTGTAATGTAAAGGGGTCAAGAGCTGCAGGGTGCTGTGTAATGTAAAGGGGTAAAGAGGTGCGGGGTGCTGTGTAATGTAAAGAAGTTCAGAGGTTCAGGGTGCTGTGTAATGTAAAGGGGTCCAGAGGTGCAGGGTGCTGTGTAATGTAAAGGGGTAAAGAGGTGCGGGGTGCTGTGTAATGTAAAGTAGTCCAGAGGTGCAGGGTGCTGTGTAATGTAAAAGGGTCCAGAGGTGCAGGGGGTTGTGTAATGTAAATGAGTCTAGAGGTGCAGAGTGATGTGTAAGGTAAAGGGGTCCAGAGGTGCAGGGTGATGTGTAATGTAAAGGGGTCCATAGGTGCAGGGGGTTGTGTAATGTAAAGGAATTCAGAGGTGCAGGATGCGGTGTAATCTAAAGGGGTCCAGAGGTGCAGGGTGCTGTGTAATGTAAAGGGGGCCAGAGGTGCAGGGTGCTGTGTAATGTAAAGGGGTCCAGAGGTGCAGGGGGTTGTGTAATGTAAAGTAGTCCAGAGGTACAGGGTGCTGTGTAATGTAAAGGGGTCCAGAGGTGCAGGGGGTTGTGTAATGTAAAGTAGTCCAGAGGTACAGGGTGCTGTGTAATGTAAAGGAGTCTAGAGGTGCAGGGTGCTGTGTAATGTAAAGGGGTCCAGAGGTGCAGGGTGCTGTGTAATGTAAAGGGTCAAGAGCTGCAGGGTGCTCTGTAATGTAAAGGGGCCCAGTTGTGCAGGGTGCTGGGTAATGTAAAGGGGTCCAGAGGTGCAGGGGGTTGTATAATGTAAAGGAATTCAGAGGTGCAGGGTGCTGTGCAATGTAAAGGGGTCCAGAGGTGCAGGGTGTTGTGTAATGTAAAGGGGTCCAGGGGTGCAGGGTTCTGTGTAATGTAAAGGGATTAAGAGGTGCAGAGCACTGTGTAATGTAAAGGGGTCCAGAGGTGTAGGGGGTTGTGTAATGTAAAGTAGTCCAGATGTACAGGGTGCTGTGTAATGTAAAGGGGTCCAGAGGTGCAGGGGGTTGTGTAATGTAAAGAAGTCTAGAGGTGCAGGGTACTGTGTAATGTAAAGGGGTCCAGAGGTGCAGGGGGTTGTGTAATGTAAAGGAGTTCAGAGGAGCAGGGTGCTGGGTAATGTAAAGGGAGCAAGAGGTGCAGGGTTCTGTGTAATGTAAAGGAGTCCAGAGGTGCAGGGTGAGTGTAATGTAAAGGGGTCCAGAGGGTTGTGTAATGTAAAGGAGTTCAGAGGTGCGGGGTGCTGTGTAATGTAAAGGGGCTCAGAGGTGCAGGGGGTTGTGTAATGAAAAGGAGTCCAGAGGTACAGGGTGCTGTGTAATGTAAAGGATTCCAGAGGTGCAGGGTGAGTGTAATGTAAAGGGGTCCAGAGGGTTGTGTAATGTAAAGGAGTTCAGAGATGCAGGGTGTTGTGTAATGTAAAGGGGTCCAGAGGGTTGTGTAATGTAAAGGAGTTCAGAGATGCAGGGTGTTGTGTAATGTAAAGGGGTCCAGAGGTGCAGGGGGTTGTGTAATGAAAAGGAGTCCAGAGGTGCAGTGGGCTGTGTAATGTAAAGAAGTTCAGAGGTTCAGGGTGAGTGTAATGTAAAGGGGTCCAGTTGACGGGGTACCAGATATAGAATCTGCCCCGGGTGACAAATACTCTAGGTATGCCCCTGTATGGCATGTCTCTACATAATTGTTTTTTCCACTGAGTGCTTAGAGCACTCCCTGGGGGTCTATAAAAAAAATCTATTTTGTGAAAGTCTCATAATTCGCACACATTCCCTATGACCAAGCTCACAAGGGGAGAGGGGGGGTCCCCAGGTGGGGATGAGTTGTGGAGCTCATATGGTTGAATCATTTTATACTGACCTGAGTGACATCATCATTGTGTGGCTTCTTCTTTTTTGTCAGTGCTTCTTAATGAAGCGAGGTTTGGCTCCTTAGGCAGGAACCTGATCGGCTTTGCAGCAGTGGAGTTGTTCCCTAATGTTTGATCCTAAGTGCTCATGCACACGGACGTTTTAAAAAACTGGCTGCAAAGCTAGCTCCGATGCCTGGAAAAATTGTTGTTAAAAACGTGATTTTTACCGCGTTTTGCATTGGCGTTTTTGCGCGTTTTTGCGCGTTTTTTAGCGTTAGCGTTAAGTAGCGTTTTTTAAGAAACATCTCTTGGCTATAGCACTCAGAAAACAAATAAAATATGTTGCGCGTTTATGCGCGTTTTCCCGCGATTCGCGTTTTTACAGCTCTAGCTCCACGCCACGGAACGCACTGGTCCTGGGTTTTTTTTACAGCTTAAAAACGCCTATGCCATTTGCAGCTCAAAAACGCCTAGGTGGGCATGAAGCCATAGACTAACATGGACAGCCGTTTTTAAGCTGCAAAAAAAGCTAAAAAAAGTGGCCGTAAAAACGTCCGTGTGCATGAGGCCTAAGAGAAAAATAGCCATAAAAGAACATTTGGCCATAAGAGTTAAAGATCATTCAATAGAGAGAAAATAGCTTGACACTATAGGCAAAGAAAAGCAAGGGAAACCTCAGCACTGTGTACTGTCTATGGAAATCCCTGTTCAAATGACTGAACGAATGGGTGCTCGGGCCAAGCAAACTTTCACCTACAGCATAGTTGCCAACATTGTAAAAAAAAATTCTGGGACACTTTTTTGGCTGTAGGCCAAGGTGTATTGTAATTAGGGGGTGGGGCATATGGTTATAGGCGTGGCATAGGAAAAGGTGAAAATCCAGACTGACCCCCAACATCCAGACTGCCCCCACTGACATCCAGACTGGCCCCCCGACATCTAGACTGCCCCCTGACATCCATACTAGCCCCCCCCTGACATCCATACTAGCCCCCCTCTGACATCCAGACTGGCCCCCCTCTGACATCCAGACTGGCCCCCCTCTGACATCCAGACTGGCCCCCGACATCCAGACTGGCCCCCGACATCCAGACTAGCCCCCCTCTGACATCCAGACTAGCCCCCCTCTGACATCCAGACTAGCCCCCCTCTGACATCCAGACTGGCCCCCGACATCCATACTAGCCTCCCTCTGACATCCAGACTGGCCCCCGACATTCAGACTAGCCCCCCTCTGACATCCAGACTAGCCCCCCTCTGACAACCAGACTGGCCCCCGACATCCATACTAGCCCCCCTCTGACATCCAGACTGGCCCCCCTCGTACATCCAGACTGGCCCCCGACATCCATACTAGCCCCCCTCTGACATCCAGACTGGCCCCCCTCGTACATCCAGACTGCCTCCCGACATCCAGACTGGCCCCTGACATCTAGACTGCTCCCTCTGACATCCAGACTGGCCCCCGACATCTAGACTGCCCCCTGACATCCATACTAGCCCCCCTCTGACACCCAGACCGTCGTTTCCGCGTGGAAGGAGATTGAGCTGCGGCGCTGCCCACCTTTTCGCCCCTTTCCATTACAGTTCACAGACACTGGCAGCGGGGCGGGGGTGGGTGGTGCTGCAGCATCTCTATTGTAGCCATCCGGCATGCCTTCCGGTCTTCTTTAAAATGGCAGCCGGCAGAGACATTGTCTCCGCCAGCCTCGGACCTCTAGCGGCCGGAGGTGAAAAATCGTAAATAACCGAATTTCCCGGGACATTTCCCGGGACAAAATTAAGTCGGGACAAGGGTGAAAATCCAGACTGACCCCCGACATCCAGACTGCCCCCTCTAACATCCAGACTGGCCCCCCAACATCTAGACTGCCCCCTGACATCCATACTAGCCCCCCTCTGACATCCAGACTGGCCCCCCTCTGACATCCAGACTGGCCCCCCTTCTGACATCCAGACTGGCCCCCGACATTCAGACTAGCCCCCCTCTGACATCCAGACTAGCCCCCCTCTGACATCCAGACTAGCCCCCCTCTGACATCCAGACTGGCCCCGACATCCATACTAGCCCCCCTCTGACATCCAGACTGGCCCCCCTTGTACATCCAGACTGGCCCCCGACATCCATACTAGCCCCCTCTGACATCCAGACTGGCCCCCCTCGTACATCCAGACTGCCAACCCGACATTCAGACTGGCCCCTGACATCTAGACTGCCCCCTCTGACATCCAGACTGGCCCCCGACATCTAGATTGCCCCCTGACATCCATACTAGCCCCCCTCTGACATCCAGACTAGCCCCCCTCTGACACCCAGACCGTCGTTTCCACGTTGAGCTGCGGCGTCGCCCACCTTCTGCCCCTTTCCATTACAGTTCACAGACACTGGCAGCGGGGCGGGGTGGGCGGTGCCGCAGCATCTCTATTGTAGCCATCCGGCATGCCTTCCGGTCTTCTTTAAAATGGCAGCCTCGGACCTCTAGCGGCCGGAGGTGAAAAATCGTGAATAACCAAATTTCCCAGGACATTTCCCGGGACAAAATTAAGTCGGGACAAGGGTCCTAATCCTGGGAATGCCCCGGGAAATTCGGGACAGTTGGCAACTATGCTACAGTAACATTTAGCAGTTACTACCACTCCTAAATGTGACAGCTTTCTACTCAGGGCTCCTTGCTGTTAGGGAGCTGGGATCCTGTGGTAAAACCACTTCACACTGCAGCTGGAGAGTTCCTTGGCCGAACACCCAGTCATTTGGCCATTCGCACAGGAATTTCCATATACTGTACACAATGCTAATGGTCCCTCCCCTCATGTCATTTCCTCTGCTAGCTACGGTGTTAGGCTATTTTCTCTATTGGTAAATGTTCCTTAAAACTCTAATGTCCTGTACACAAAGTTGGACTTTCCGACAGAAAAATGTGCGATCAGATCTTGTTGTCAGAAAATCCGATCATGTGTTGGCTCCATCAGACTTTTTCTGTCTGAATTTCCGTCACACAAAGTTTGAGAGCAGGATCTAAAATTTTATGACAGCAAAATCTGATTGTTTAAATTCCGATCGCGTGTGGATAAAGTGCCACGCATGCTCAGAATAAATTACAAGACCAAAGCTATTTGCTACTGCCCTCTTTATCCACATCAATACCAGGCACTTAAACACCTTCCTGCCCAGACCAATTTTTAGCTTACTGTCGCAATTTGAATGACAATTGCGCGGTCATGCTACACTGTACCCAAATGAAAATTTTTTATCATTTTTTCCCCACAAATAGAGCTTTCTTTTGGTGATATTTGATCACCTATACGTTTTTTATTTTTTGCTAAACAAATAAAAAAAGGCAGAAAATTTTGAAAAAAATGTTTTTTTTTTGTTTCAGTTTCAAAACGTTGTAAATAAGTACGTTTTCTCCTTCACTGATGGGCACTGGTGGGGGCAGCACTGAGGGGCACTGATAAGATGGCAGTGATGAGGTGGCACCAATGCAGTGGCACTAATGAGGTGGCATTGATGTGGCACTGATAGACGAGACTGATGGGCACTGATAGGTGGCACTGATGGGCGACACGGATGTACACTGATAGGTGGCACAAATTGGCACTGATAGCTGGCACGGATTGGCATGGATAGGCAGCACGAATGGACATGGTTAGGCGGCACAGATGGGCATGGCTAGGCAGCACAGATGGGCATGGATGTGCACTGATAGTTGGCATGGATGGGCACTGATAGGTGGCACGGATGGGCACTAATAGGTGGCACGGATGGGCACTGATAGGCGGCATTGTATTGTACTGATGGATGCCAATCAGTGCCAAACAATAATGCATGCTAATCAGTGATGCCCATTGTGGGCACTGATTGGCATCCATTGTGGGCACTGACTGGCAACCCTGGTGGTCTAGGGTGGCATACCTGGTGCTGGGCATCCCTGGTGGTCTGGTGGCGTCCCTGGTGGTCCAGTGTGGGCATCCTCGGGGGGGCTGTACTGATAATCGTTCAGCACAGACCCCCCCTGTCAGAGGAGCAGCCGATCGGCTCTCCTCTACTCGCGTCTGACAGACGCGAGTGAGGAAAAGCCGATCACAGGCTCTTCCTATTTACATTGTGATCAGCCGTGATTGGACACGGCTGATCACATGGTAAAGAGTCTCCGTCGGAGACTCTTTACCGAGATTGTAGTTGCGGGGTGTCAGACTGACACCACGCAACAACGATCGCCGCGATGCACACCCCTGGGGCGCACAGCAGCTCAAAATCCTGAGGACGGTCTATGACGTCCAGTCAGGATTTTGAAACCACTTTGCTGCCGTCATTTGACAATGGGCGGGAGGCAAGTGGTTATAGTCCCTGCTTTCTGAACAATTGGACTTTCCGACAACTTTGTGTGACCGTGTGTATGCGAGACAAGTTTGGGCCAAAATCCGTCAGAAAAAGTCAGACGGATTTTGTAGTCGGAATGTCTGACCGTGTGTAAGGGGGAATAATGGTCATTTGTTCTTATGGCTATTTTTCTCCTAAGATCGAATGTTAGGTCACAATCGGGTGCCAAACGGCAACATACTGTATATTACATACATATTACAAACGTTACAAGTATTATTTGCAAAGTTTCTTTTTTTTGTAAACATACTCATGTGCTAACTAAGAAAAGCACTTCTATTCTGCATGGAATGTACTGTAAAATATTCCTACATAGTACACACAAAGAATTAACATGACTGACACATGTACAGATTACGGATGAGCCCAACCCCCCCCCCCCCCCCCTCCCGGTTTGGTTCGCAGCAGAACATGCTTAACACCATTAAAGTCTATGGGACACAGACATGAATAATCAAAAATGCTAATTTTAAAGGTTTATATGCAAGTTATTGTCATAAAAAGTGTTTGGGGACCTGGGTCCTGCCCCAGGGGACATGTATCAATGCAAAAACATTTTTTTTAAACTGTGTTTTTTCGGGAGAAGTGATTTTTTTTTTAATGCTTAAAGTGAAACAATAAAAATGAAATATTCCTTTAAATATAGTGCCTGGGGGGTGTCTATAGTATGCCTGCAAAGTGGCACATTTTTCCCATGTTTAGAACAATGCCACAGCAAAATAACATTTCTAAAGGAAAAATTGTCCTTTAAAACTGATCGTAGCTGTGATGAATTGTCAGGTCTCGGCAGTATAGATAAAACTCATTGAAAAAAAATTTTTTTGCGTGGTGGTCACCCTAAAATCCATACCAGGCCCTTCAGGTCTGACATGGAAATTAAGAGAAACCCTGTGCCAATTTTTTTTAAAAAATGGCATGGGGTCCCCCCCAAAATCCATACCAGACCCTTATTTGAGCACGCAACCTGGCAGGCCACAGTAAAAGAGGGGGGAGATGAAAGAGCGCCCCCCCCTCCTTAACCATACCAGGCCACATGCCCTCAACATGGGGAGGGTGCTTTGGGGTCTGACCCCAAAGCACCTTGTCCCCATGTTGATGGGGACAAGGGCCTCATCCCCACAACCCTTGCCCGGTGGGTGGTTGTAGGGGGTGTGCAGGCAGGGGGCTTGTCGGAATCTGGAAGCTCCATTTAACAAGGGGACCTCCAGATCCAGGTCCCTGTGTGAATTGGTAATTGGCTACACCGTAGCCCTACCATTTCACAAAAAAAGTGTCAAAAGTAAAAAAGACAAGAGACGGCTTGGGACAAGTCCTTTATTAAAAAAAAGTCCCTTGATGTAAGTTCACGCTGCCTGACGGACCGAAAAAGAAAGAACAAAAAGCCGCAACCAATTGCCTCCATGGGAGGCTTCCGCTGACTGATGCGTCTTCTCTGTGACAGTTCTTATATAAGTAAGGGCGGGGCCACCCCTTGACATCACAGGGAAGCCAGAGGGAAGCCCCTGTGGTGTCCGAGCGGGTGGGTCACCCATTTATGTCCCCGGGTGGCCCTGCCCTCAGTTAAATAAGAACTGTCACAGTCTTTTTTTCAATGAGTTTTATCTATATTGCCGAGACCCGACAATTCATTACAGAAGCGATTAGTTTTAAATTACAATTTTCCTTTAGAAATGTCATTTTGCAGTGAAACTGTTCTAAACGCGGGAAAAATGTTCCACTTCACGATATTTAAAGGAATATTTCATTTTTATTGTTTCACTTTAAGCATTAAAAAAATCATTGCTCCTGAAAAAACTGCCTTTAAAAAACAAAAATATTGCATTGATACATGTCCCTGGGGCAGGACCCAGGTCCCCAAATAGTTACATAGTAAGGTTGAATAAAGACACCAGTCCATCCAGTTCAAAATTAGTAAGTGTCTACAATTGTCCCTATCCCTGGACATTGCACACTCACATCGGCCCCTACCCTCAAGGAGCCCACAATCCAAGGTCCCCATTCATATACTAGGGCCAATTTTTGGACAGAAGCCAATTAACCTACCCACAATACTTTTTATGAAAATAACTTGCATATACGCCTTTAAAATTAGTACTTTTAATTTTTTATGTTAGTGTCCTTTAGACTGTTCCAGCGGCTTTCGATTTTGCCACGAACAGGCGAACACTGGGCTCATCCCTAGTATAGATAGGTTTGTTCATTAAAGTGGATGTAAACCCGATTTATGAAATTTGAGCTAGGCATATATATCTGCAGTGTTTTCTTATCTCTCTTCAAAGCACTATGTCCTGTAGCTTTCTCCTGCTCCATTCTTCTGTTATCAGCCTGATAACTCCTGACAAATTCTCTGTCACATGTGATAAAAGCAGCTTGACTTTTGTCTTGGGGAGGATGCTATAAATAGATTAGCAGAGCCCGGAACTATTCAGCAAGCAGAGCTGAAAGTCTCTACCTATGAGGAGAGGGTGTGTGCGCCTTTCCTCCAATCAGCTGTCTTGGCTGTTTGCCCAGGCTTCACTGCAGTGTTGAACAGGAAATTAAAATCTCCTAACACGATCTGAACTTTCTAAACAGTATATAAAGCTGAAGACAGCTGATATACGTGTAAAACTTCTGTAGGGAGATTTGTTTCATCGATGTGTATCATCTGAGGCTATTCACTTCACTGGGTATATATTAGGGTTTACACCCACTTTAAGCCTATTATTGATTACAGTCTATATTTTTTAATTACATTAGAAATTACCAATTTGAATGTATGCAGTAGCCATTAGGCTTTGGACATGGTATGTCAATTGTTGTAACCTGTATGCAAAAGGTAGCCAACCAGAGATAGGTACATGAGTTAAGTGGTCTACAACACATACTAAGTATTTACAGTAAGGGCCGGTTCACACAGCGAGGCGAGGCGAGGCGACACGGCTCGCCTCGCCTCGCTCCCGCAAGTCGCCCCCATTCTGTACAATGGAACCGTTCTGAGAGGAGCGACTCGAGTCGCTCCGACTCAGAAAAAAGGTTCCTGTACTACTTCGGGGCGACTTCGGGGGCGACTTGCATTGACTTCTATACAGAAGTCCTCTGCAAGTCGCCGCTGAGCTCCCCGCAGGTCGCGGCGAGGTAAGTCGGAGACGCCTCGCCGCGCCTCGCTGTGTGAACCGGCCCTAACCCATTTTTATGAAGCTTTTCTTTACTTAGTCCAATGTAGAAAAAAGGCAGCAACTCTGTGCTCCTCTTATTGATCTTTATTAGCTACATACCATAGATACAGTACAAAAAAAAGAGTTTTGGGCAATGCAGCCTTCCTCATAGCATGTCATCTTTCGAAAGTACATGATCTTTAAAAACTTGCTTACTGGGCACTTAAACCCCCCTCAGTCCCAGACCAATTTTCAGCTTTCAGCGCTGATGCACTTTGAATGACAATTGCGCGGGCATACAACACTGTACCCAAATGAAATTTTTATTATTTTTTTCCCACAAATAGAGCTTTCTTTTGGTGGTATTTAGTTACAGCTCGGAGTTTTATTTTTTGCTAAACAAACAAAAAAAGATGCAAAAAAATAAAAAAAAATAAATCATGTTTTAATAGTTTGTTCTAAAATTTTGCAAACGGGTCATTTTTCTCCTTCATTGAAGTGCGCTGATTAGGCGGCACTGATAGGCTGCATTGGTGGGCACTGATAGGCTGCATTGGTGGGCACTGATGGGCTGCATTGGTGGGCACTGATGGGCTGCATTGGTGGGCACTGATAGGCTGCATTGGTGGGCACTGATAGGCTGCACTGGTGGGCACTGATAGGCATAGTTAAGGCGGCACTAATAGGCACAGATAAGGCGGCACCGATGGGCACAGATAAGGCGGCACAGATAAGATGGGCACAGATAAGATGGCACGGATGGGTGGCACGGATGGGTACCACTGATAGATGGGACTGATTGGCACTGATAAGTGGCACTGATAGGTGGCTCTGATAGGTGGCACTGCTGGGCACTGATGGGCGGCACTGCTGGGCACTGATGGGCGGCACTGCTGGGCACTGATGGGCGGCACTGGGGTGCAGCACCTTTGAGGCAGATTGTGGGCACTGTGGGTGGCACTGTGGGTGGCACTGCTGGGTGGCACTGTGGGTGGCACTGCTGGGTGGCACTGTGGGCACTGCTGGGTGGCACTGACGGGGGGCACTAACTTTTATTAAATTGGCACTGCAGGGGGCAGGTGGGCACTGGCAGGGGGCAGGTGAGCGCTTACATTACTGGCCGTGATCAGGACTGATGTCCCGATCATGGCCGCCGATCGGCTTTTTTTTTTCTCCTTGCGCTGTCAGCGCGAGGAGGAATAATAGCCGATTACCGGCTCCGTTCTATCACATGATCAGCTGTCATTGGCTGACAGCTGATCACGTGATAAGGGGTCGGGATCGACCCCTTGCACGGATCGGTGATCAGGCGAGTCTCATGGACTCGCCGATCACAGAGCGCGCCGCGCGCGCCCCTCAGGGCGTGCGCAGGCCGCTCGTACACGGGACGACGTCAATAGACGTAGTCCCGGAAATGTAGGTCCGCGCTAATGCCGTCATTTGGCAATAGCGCGGTACCGAAGTGGTTAATAAATGTTACCTTACCTCCACAATTGTGCAAAGTAGGGGCTAAGAATCTAAATATCATGTACTTTTTTTAAAGATTACATAATGGGGGTTATTTACTAAAGGCAAATCCACTTTGCACTACAAGTGCAAACTACAAGTGCAAAGTGCACTTGAAATTGCACTGAAAGTGCACTTGGAAGTAAAGTTGCTGTAGATCCGAGGGGGACATGCAAGAAAAATAAAAAACAGCATTTTAGCTTGCACATGATTGGATAATAAAATCAGCAGAGCTTCCCCTAATTTGGGATCTACCCCTCAGATTTACAGCGACTGTACCTCCAAGTGCACTTTCTGTGCAATTTCAAGTACACATTGCACTTGTAGTTTGCACTTGTAGTGCAAAGTTGATTTGCCTTTAGTAAATAACCCCCAATGAGTTGCAAGCTTTTTTTTTAACAGTTTGGGGCCATAGACACCCTAGCTTGTACACTGTTCGTCAGCATTTCTTCTCAATAGGCATTGCATTGAAACTTACAGTTATCACCAACATGATGTAATTAAAATTTTATGGATAATAATGTGATAATATTTTTTCTTCTTAAAAAGTTATGCATAAAAACACGAGTGTGGTAAATTCAGCTAAAATGTTAAGTGTCTTAATAGTGCATATGAATTTAACGTATTATCTGAAGACAAACCAGTAATAAAACAAAACAGTTTTATGATATAGGAAATGGCGAGACTCTTACTTGTGGAACCAATCATATTTTATGGGTACAAGGAAACTCAGATTTTGTTTAACAATGCCCCTTTAAGACCCACCCACTACTGATGCAATTTGCCCACATCGACTGTAGTATTCCACATTATTACTCTCCTTGGGGTGCCCAATGGTATCCCATGCCTTTTATAATGCTAGCAGGGCCCCTGGGGTGACTTCCTATATTTTGGGGAAAACCAGCAACTACATCTCCATGGCATATTTCCTGGTTGTGTCCTCACCCATCTTGTAGGTTTTGGTGTTCCTCCTCACCTTAGGGTATTGTTGCTCCTCTTATTGCATCTTCAATATTATAAAATTAACTAAAATTTAAAAAAAAAAAGAATTAAACTATTTTTAAAACATTATGCAGCAGATGTGCAGACATGAGAAATCTTGTGATTTGAGATGATATTCCCTTAGGGCCGGTTCACACTGCAGGCGAGGCGAGGCAACTCCGACTTGCCTCGCCGCGACCTGCAGCGGCCTCGGCGGCGACTTGCAAATGACTTCTGTATAGAAGTCAATGCAAGTCGCCCCGAGGTCGCCGGAAAGTAGTACAGGAACCTTTTTCTGAGTCGGAGCGACTCGAGTCGCTCCTCTCAGAACGGTTCCATTGTACAGAACGGGGGCGACTTGCGGGAGCGAGGCGAGGCGAGTCGTGTCGCCTCGCATCGCCCGCTGTGTGAACTGGCCCTTAGAGACAGATTATAGAACTTTTCAACTGTTCAACTGAATTCTGGCTGGATGAGGCCCTTTAAGCCTAAACTTAAACTAGTAAAAGGTGGCAGTAAAGGTTAAAATTCTTGTAATTTTTTTTTAATTTTTTTATTTTTAAATACATTTTAGCGAGCTGTAATCATAGCTGTTCTGCTTGAACTCACTCACTGCTCCCTTATTAAGTAATGCATTTCTCAATATATTTCGTGATAATAGGATGAATATATAGTATAAACATACAGTATCTGCACACTTGTTTGATTTATAGTGCCTTTCAATGTAGTAAAAATTTTGACAAAATCTCAAATTTTTACAACTAAGAAATCCTCCACTGAAAGTACAGTATATTATTTGTGTTATCTTTATTTCAAACTCCCTATTTAAATATGCTCTGTGCAATAAATATTTAATGGTCATGTTGTGAAAGTTCACAATTTCAAAAGGTTTAAAAATGCCAATGGCTTCCAGCAATGAATTGTTACTATCACATTTTCTGGGAAGAGAAAAACACTGATAAGCGATCATTATTCGGGTTTTGAATCTGAAGAAACTGAAGGACCCCTGTTAAAATTAAGAGTACTGAGCATAGCAAAAAGTAGAGATAAACTGATACAAAAGCATACATTAGGAAAATCGTATAAAAATATTCAAGTGGTTGGCCATCTCCATAGCCACTATTGGTTCAAATATTTGGAAGCGAAAGCTCAAACCACTCAGGTGCTCCCTAAAAATAGATTATTTGTAAACTCTTTGTAAGAGAACCGTGAGGGAGACTAAAAGTGGATTGAAGAAGCTACACATTTCAGCAGAGTTAAAGAGAAATAGTCAATCAGATTTATAATTTGTATAGTATATAATGACTGCATTGCATGATATATGAGCCAGCACATTATAATCATTTTATGTTTATTTTTTGTTTGCAGAATTGCCACTTATCCCCACTGCAGCTCCTACTACTACTACAGTTACCACAGTTACCACACCTACTTCCACTTCAACAACTAGTACCACAACTACTACAATCCCTACAACACAAACAACAAGTACTACAACCCCTACAACACAACCAACAAGTACTACAATCCCTACAACACAAACAACAAGTACTACAACCCCTACAACACAACCAACAAGTACTACAATCTCTACAACACAAACAACAAGTACTACAGCCCCTACAACACAACCAACAAGTACTACAATCCCTACAACACAAACAACAAGTACTACAACCCCTACAACACAACCAACAAGTACTACAATCCCTACAACACAATCAACAAGTACTACAACCCCTACAACACAACCAACAAGTACTACAACCCCTACAACACCCCCAACTAGTCCTACAACCCTTACAACACCCCCAACAACTGATACTACAATCTCTACAACAGAACTAACTAGTACTACAACCCCTACAACACCCCCAACTAGTTCTACAACCCCTACAACACCCTCAACTAGTACTACAACCCCTACAACAGAGCCAACTAGTACTACAGCCCTTACAACAACCTCAACAACTGGTTCTACTACTCCTACAGAACCTTCGACAATTAGTACTACAACCCCTACAACAGAGCCAACTAGTACTACAACCCCTACAACAGAACCAATTAGTACTACAACCCCTACAACAGAGCCAACTAGTACTACAACCCCTACAACAGAGCCAACTAGTACTACAGCCCCTACAACACCCCCAATAACTGGTACTACAACCCCTACAACAGAACCAACTAGTACTACAGCCCCTACAACAGAGACAACTAGTACTTCAGCCTATACAACACCCCCAACAATTGATACTTCAACCCCTACCACAGAGCCAACTAGTACTACAACCCCTACAACACCCCCAACAACTGGTACTACAACCCCTACAACAGAACCAACTAGTACTACAGCCCCTACAACAGAGACAACTAGTACTTCAGCCCATACAACACCCCCAACAATTGATACTTCAACCCCTACCACAGAGCCAACTAGTACTACAACCCTTACAACACCACCAACTAGTAGTACAACAACTACTCCTACATCTATTTCCACCATTACACCTATTGCAGGCACTACAATTGCTACATCTGAGTCCACCACAGCATGTTATAACACAACTTCACCATCACCTGTAATACCCACAACACATGTCATTAAAGAAGAGAATATAACCATTACAACAGTGAAAAGCAAAAGTGTATTAAGTGTACGACTTTTATCACAAGTGATTAACAACAAAGAGGTTAAAAGTCTAGAAATAAATGAAACCACAATAGTTAATATTGAGATGAAGACCATCAACCTTTCCAAAGTCCACACTAAAATTACAAAATCCATTTCTCCTACCTCATTCCTTATTATTGTTGGAGATTCAGAACCAAAGTCATTCAGTAACAACACAGACACCAGCATAACCACTTCTGAAACCACAATTCCAAATACAGAGCCATTTTCACCTGACTCATACTGCAGTAAACCAGCTGAGACCAACACCATCACTGAAACCTCTGCAATTGCTGGAAACACCTGCTCCAAGGTCACTTCTGCTTCTGCTACCACCACCATTACCACAACTGAGGAAGTCATTGTGCTGGGTCCAGATGGCTTTTCCAAGAGCTGCAGTTACTTCTAAATCTGGTATACATGCTGTATTTCTTAAAAACTAAACAGATGGGACTATAGCAGACTATGCATCCTTTTCTACGATACTAACACAGCTATTCTAAATGCTTACAGTTACTTTTATGCCTGATTTACACTTTATTGATCTGTTGTGGTGAGTTAATGCACATTGCATTAGGGCTGCACATGCAATATGAATGGGCTTCCAATGCGCCATAATGGATCTAAAAAAATGCATAATTTTAGCAACACACCTCACTACAATGAATGGCGCTGTAATACATTGTACATTGCACTGTACTGTACAATGCTATTGCTGATTGTGGGCTTTAGCAAGTGTTGCCACAATGCACAACTGTTCATGGGCCCTAATGCCGCGTACACACGGGCGGACTGTATGGCCTACTTAGTCCGTTGAAACACATTTCAGCGGACAGTCTGCTCGTGTGTGGGCTTCAGCGGACTTTTCCAGCGTGCAGTCTGGCGTACTAAGTATTTCGGATTTTTCGAAATTCTGTCCGTCATACTTTGGTTTCAGCGGACAATCCGCTCGTGAGTAGGCTAGTTCGATGGACTAAGAATGGCGCATACTCAGAAAGGATTTACACGGCGGAAGGGTGCATTGCTGTGTATTGTACTTCCTATTTCTAGTCCCGTCGTACGTGCTGTACACGTCATCGCGCAAGCTTTCGACGGACTGTTTGTGCATCCGTGTGTGGTCAAGTCCGTTCATTCGAAAGTATGACGGACTGTCCGTCGGATTGTATGACGGACTAAGTAGGCCATACAGTCCGCCCGTGTGTACGCGGCTTTAGAGATATTATGCTCTATTCACTGAGATGGAGGAGTATTTTTAACTCCGGTTGGTATTTTATCACATAATAATGTTTTCCAAAAAATTAAAAAACATTTATAGTTGTGAATTCGTTTTTTCAAATTAATTGTGCATTTAATTCCCAAAAGTACTATTATTTTATTTTTGTTATTTCATCTCACATTTACCATTACGTCATACACCTTTTTTCCCTGTTCTTCTCAATAGGCATTGCATTGAAAATTACAGTTATCACAAACATGGTGTGATTACAATTTTATGGAGCCCATGTGATAATATTTTTTCTTCTTAAAAAGTTATACAAAAAAACATGAGTGTGGTAAATTCAGTTAAAATGTTAAGTGTCTAAACAGTGCATGTGAATTTAACCTATTATCTGAAGACAAACCAGTAATAAAACAAAACATTTTATGATGTAGGAAATGGTTTTACTGCATTCCATGCATGAAGTAGAAATATTAGCATGTATATGACCCCCCCTATATGCTTGCTACTATACAGGAGAAAAAAAAAACCTTTTCAGCAGCTTTACCTATTAGTAAAATAAGGTGTTCAGCTACAGTGGGTCTAAATGAACACATCTGTGTCTTAATAGTGAACGTCACACTTTCTACTAAAGAGATCCAAAAAAAAATGTTTTTGTTTTGTTTTTCCCAACAGAAATCACCATTAGGTTTGGCAAAGTAAAGATAATGAGACTAATATATTAAATGCGTGTAATAGAAAACACATTTCTACAGTCCAGGTTTGAAAATGAAATGAGGATCAAATAGCACAGACTGTACAGTTACTATACAATTCAATACAGGAGGAATCAGAGGGCCCTGCTCTTTAGAGCGTACCATCTAAAATTTGCCCCATATGTAGCCATCAAGCTAAAGTAACATTGAAAACAAAATAAATTCTTCTGTCTGAGGAAAATCTAGATTTCTCATCTGATACCAACCTAAGCTTCCTGAGGTGACAGGAAGTAGGTCACACGTAACTGCAGCTGAGAAATGCTGCTGATCTTGGATGAGCAAAATAAATTTAGTTATAACTTCCAAAGGATACAGCCAGGGCTCTTCTGAAAATTTGAATTCACTTTACCAGTAAACTTCCTTTTCTAAAGGAAGCCAACAGGAAGGTTTTTGGTCCTTGGGTGATCTTCAGTCACTTGGCAGAATCCAATGGGGGGGAAATATGTGCTGGGCAAACCCAATAATGGGGTCCATTTTACAGAATCACCATTGGAGTAGATCTCCATTGTTTGGCCATCTTTGCTAACCTTGACTTGACATGGTATTTGTAACAAGTTATAGCTTTTTATTTATTTTTTAACTCCAGAGAAACCCTTAAAATATTTTTCAGGTCCCAGTGAGGCCTTGTTTTAATAAATTCATATGGGTCATTAGAAAAATGTCCCTTACATTAGTGGTCAGTCTTCAGGATACCCCACCACACCTTTCAGTGGTGGTAGGAATGCCACCCTTACAGACAGCTAAAAAGATGTTTGCTGCCATGTCACTGGCTCTGCAAAGTGGCCTTGGACTCAGAACACCATCAGTTTAGAGGTCAATAAGCCACAGCTCAAGGAACCTCTAGCAACTTATGGAGGGGCTCTGGTTGAGAATAGCTGTGTACAGTACCTTTTAAAACAACTAAGAAACATATTGATTTGTAGATCGGGTGATCATCTAGACACTTTGCTGCTTGAGGCTTGATTTACCTAATGAGTAGAGTATTTTCATGTAGTAAAAGTCAATAACATGAAGCTGTATTCTATCAGAAAGCGAAATAAACAATTTTTTTTCTTGTAGTACATAAAAACGCTGACTTGATTTGTTTTTTAAATCTACATGCATGGAATGCAGTGTATTAGTGCTGTATATTATTTTAAATTAAACAGAATTGGCACTGTTTGACAAAAGCAGAACAAGGCTTACCATGAACTGTTCATTCAAATTGCTGTAAGATAAAGTTATTTGTATATACAGTATAACATTCCCATAATCTTATACCTGCCACTAACACCATCCACCCCCCACGGGAAGGTGCTGATCGCCGTAAGCACCCCCCCTCCTGCGGAGACTAACCTTATGAATGAGTAGTCGGGCCATTCTCCTTTCCGCTCTCATCCGGGCTGAACAGGAAGTAATTAATATTCACTATTGTCTCCCTGATTCTCCTCATGGCCAATCAGAAATCAGCTCCTGAGACACGATTGGCCTGTGTGTCCTAAGACACTGTCAGGAGCATTTAGTGCTCCTGTTCCTCATTCCAGCATCCGGGGTTTTGGCTATGGAACGCTCCTTGTCTGTCTGTCCCCCTGCAGGCTGATTAATGTGATCGGTCTCTGGGTGGAAACCGAGCCAGTTATAAGCCAGCTAAAACCTCATTTGGGGGCTTGTGATAGAGAGTAATACTTGTGTTATTCCTGATCAAGCTCCCTGTCTGTCTGCCCTGATTTGCTAGTTTGGATTTCCCTGTGTATGAATTTGGACCAGATTATTGGACTATTCCTGGAACTCAGCCTGCCTTTTACCTGGACTGTCATAAAACCACGTTATCTGTCTGTTAATTGCAAGTATCTATTTGCTCTGCTCAGTTCGCTTCTACCCTAGTGTGGTGGCCAGGCACTATAGCATTGTGTATAAGTCCTGGGGGCAACCGAGTACCAGTAGGCCTGGTTGCCTTATGGGAAAGGGGGCTACTACAGGTGAAGCACAAAGTAGCCAGCTATAGTTTCTGACACAATTGGGAGGCCTAAGACTTCCTGGCCAATCGGGTCTCAGGAGCTGTTTCCTGATTGGTCAGGAGGAGAATCATAAAGACAATAGTGAATATTAATTTGCTATTGTCACACAAGTTGGTGGGTTTGGGGCTTAGTGCTCACCCTTTTTTGAAGCCAATTAGAGCCTCAGGCTCTAATCACATGCTAGCCATTGGTCTTATTTAATTCTGAGAAAATAAATAAGCTTTATTCTTTCTGGTAGCTAAATTGTTTATAACACAACCCACTTTTGTTTCACGCATGTTAGACTAATACCAGGTATAAAGTGTATTTAGTACATTTATCTGTAATATTATTCATTGGGTCAAATGTTTTCTAGGTGGGAACATATCACTTGACATATTCATGTCAAATGGAAACTATGAGGATGAAAACGTGAGCTGTCCTTGCTGACGTATTTTTCAAGATGCACGGTCTTAGGCTGGCTTCCATATCCATCACTCATCCAGAATAAACATGTGTATATCAGGTATCCTGATATCCCAAAAGAATGGCAGCCCAGATGACAAACCTTCAAAAACTTTCATATTCTACCAGGTTCCTTTTCTTTAAGCAGCACAAAATATTATTAATTTAATATATTATGTTATTAAAAAGTATACTGGATACTGAAAACATTAATTATACATATCATATCATATAAAAAAGTAATACTTGCCCAATAAATAATGCTTATAAATATAAGATGTGTTGTCACCCAATACATTTTAAAGGTCTCTATACCTTCATTTTGGTCAGCTTCTTTGCTGATTGCTTTAAAAGAAAATATGACCATGAAGCTGTTTGTATCTATCTATCTGTATGTCTGTTTACTCTAAAGAGAAGTCTGTGCACTATTTTATAGTTATGCAAATGTTTACACAAATATAAAGATATATATATGTTCTTCTTCTTTTATGTTAAAAATCTTTTTGGGAATAAATAAAGGGTTGCTTCTTGCATGCAAGATACAAATGTCCATTGGAATAACTGCAAACCAGAAGAGCGGTTTAATAGAAATGTGGGTCCTGGTACAAATATAGAGTATAACATAGGAGCATGCAGACTGCATTCCAGAAAGGTACCTGGAAGAAAGACAACTAAGCTGACTGTCCTAAATCTTAATATGAAAAAGTGCTGCTCACCACCCAGCAGTAAAACACTGCAGACAATGCCAAGCCATGCACATCCACGCTCAACAATGCATCTGCATTTTGCCAGTGACTATTTTAACCAGAGCAGCTGAGTGGCCAGGAATCTAGGTATGACCTTTATAGGGTATCTATCGATCTAAATGAGGAGGGAGTGTCAGAATAGCTTCTTTTTATATGTGTGTTTGGGGATGAAAAACAAAAACCATGGCAAAAGAAAAATAAAATCATTGGCCATAGTTAGTTCATCTTTAAAATGCTATTGGTAACTGCTCCAGTTTTCCTTCCCCCTTGACTGTCTTTATTATTGCGAACAAACTCAAGAATATAAAAGTATATAAATATAAAAGCATTGGATGTATTATGATCAAAAACATGAACTAACATGCCTCTCTGCCAAAATGTGAAAACAGGAGAGATGGATCTATATAATTCCATGTACAGTGCCTTGAAAAAGTATTCATACCCCTTGAAGTTTTCCACATTTTGTCATGTTACAACCAAAAATGTAAAAGTATTTTATTGGGATTTTGTGTTATAGACCAACACAAAATGACACATAATTGTGAAGTAGTGAAGAAGGAAAATGATAAATGGTTTTCCAATTTTTTTACCAATAAATGTGAAAAGTGTAGTGTGCATTTGTATTCAGCCCCCTTTCCTCTGATACCTCTAACTAAAATCTAGTGGAACGAAATGCCTTCAGAAGTCACATAATTAGTAAATATAGTCCGTCTATATATAATTTAATCTCGGTATAAATACAGCTGTACTGTGAAGCCCTCAGAGGTTTTTTAGGGAACCTTAGTGAATAAACAGCATTACGAAGGCCAAGGAACACGCCAGACAGGTCAGGGATTTGTGGAGAAGTTTAAAGCAGGGTTACGTTTAAAAAAAATATCCCAAGCTTTGAACATCACGGAGCACTGTTCAATCCATCATTAGAAAATGGAAACAGTATGGCACAACTGCAAACCTACCAAGACATGACCGACCACCTAAACGGACTGGCCGGGCAAGGAGAGCATTAATCAGAGAAGCAGCCAAGAGGCTCATGGTAACTCTGAAGGAGCTGCATAAATCCACAGCTCAGGTGGGAGAATCTGTCCACAGGAAAACTATTTGTCATGCACTCCACAAATATGGCCTTTATGGAAGAGTGGCAAGAAGAAAGCCATTGTTGAAAAAAAGCCATAAGAAGTCCCATATGCAGTTTACGAGAAGCCATGTGAGGGCAAACATGTGGAAAAAGGTGCTCTGGTCAGATGAGAACAAAATTGAACTTTTTGGCCTAAAAGCAAAATTCTATATGTGGTGGAAAACTAACACTGCACATCACCCTGAACACACATCATCCCCACCGTGAAACATGGTGGTGGCAGCATCATGTTGTGGGGATGCTTTTCTTCAGCAGGGACAGGGAAGCTGGTCAGTGTTGATGGGTAGATGGATGGAGCCAAATACAGGGCAATCTTTAAAAAAAAACCTGTTACGAGTCTGCAAAATACTTGAGACTGGTGCGGAGGTTCACCTTCCAGCAGGACAACGACCGTATAACATACAACCAGAGCTACAAAGGAATCGTTTAGATCAATTCATGTGTTAGAATGGCCTAGTCAAAATCCAGGCCTGAATCAAATTGAGAATCTGTGGCAAGACTTGAAAAGCAAAGCTGGTATCCCCAAAAAGACTTGCATCTGTAATTGCAGCGAAAGGTTCTACAAAGTATTGAGGGGGGCTAAATACAAATGCACGCCACACTTTTCACATACTGTATTTGTAAAAAAATTGGAAAATGATTTATCATCTTCCTTCTACTTCACAATTATGTGCCGCTTTGTGTTGGTCTATCACATAAAATCCCAATAAAATACATTTAAGTTTTTGGTTGTAACATGACAAAATGTGGAAAAGTTCAAGAATACTTTTTCAAGGCACTGTATACTTAAACACAGAAAATCATACATGGCATGTTCTAGCTTTAAATGATCTCTCTGCGCACAATACACCTTAACCTTGGCAAGAAAATATCTTTTAACCCCCAAACATTATACATTTCTTTTTAGCAGAGACCCTAGGGAATAAAATGGTGATAATTGCAATTTTTCATGTTACACTGTATTTGCGCAGTGGGTTTGCAAATGCAATATTTTTGGGAAAAAATACACTTTAATGAATAAAAAAAAAAAACATAATATTTACCCAATTTTTTGTATAATGTGAAAGATGATAGAGTAAAAGAAACCTAATATATCATGCTTTAAAATTGCGCATGCTCGTGGAATGGTGACAAACTACAATACTTAAAAATCTCCATAGGCGACATTTTAAACACCTTTACAGGTTACCTGTTTAGAGTTACAGAGGAGATCTAGCACTAGAATTATTGCTCTTGCCCTAACATTCGCACCAATACCTCACATGTGTGGTGCAAAGACTGTTTACATATGTGTGCGCGACTTACGTATATGTTCGCTTCTGCGCAGGAGCATGGAGAGATGGGGTGCTTTACATTTTTTTTTCCTTTTTATTTTTTTTACACTGTCCCTTAATTTTTTTTGTTTGCTTTTGTTCCTATTACAAGGAATGTAAACAGCCCTTGTAATAGAAATAAGCATGACTGGTCCTCAGCCCCCGAATCTCTTCTTTACCTTTAAAAGCAAAAGATCAAAAAAAAATTTTTTTTGATCTTTTGCTTTAAAAAAAGCCTGGACTGAAAGTGACATCATGACATTGTTCCAGTCCTTCAAGATCATAGAAGAGATCAAAGTGTATCTACTCTTTGATCGCCTATGGGAGCAGCTGGCCATGTGGTCAGATCGCTTCTCGGGCAAATGAATGAATGAATGAAAATATTTGTAAAGCGCACAACGTGAACTGAATCGTCTCAAGGCACTGTGAAGAGCTTAGTTGTCATCAACTAGAAGAGGAAGGTCTTGAGTTTTTTCCTAAAGGCCTAGTGGTTTTCTTCCAGGCGGATGTTGGTTGGTAGAGCGTTCCATAGCCGAGGTCCTTGAACAGCGAATCTCCGATCCCCCTTTGATTTGTACCGTGCTTTGGGAACGAGGAGGAGATTTTTGTTAGATGATCGTAGACAGAGGTTTGGTGTGTAATGATTTATTTTCTCAATTAGGTATTGAGGAGCGTCTTTATGCACGCATTTGAGGGTGAGGCAGAGGGTCTTGAATGTGATCCGATTCTTTATGGTTAGCCAATGTAGGCTCCTCAGGGAAGGAGAGATTGATTCCCCGGGTTTTTTCCCTGTTATCAGCCTTGCCGCCGTGTTTTGGATAAGTTGTAATCGTGCAAGTTGATATTGGGGTAATCCTATATAAAGTGAGTTTGCGTAGTCCAGTCGTGAATTAATGACTGTTCCAACTACCACTGCTTTGTCCTTCTGTGGGATGAACGGGATTAGTCTGCGTAGCAGGCGTAGCAGATGGTGAGCACCACTAACTACTGCTCCTATTTGTGCATCCATTGACATTTGTGAGTCCAAAATGACCCCGAGACTCTTTGCCTTGGTCTTTGGGGAGATAGTTTGCCCAAAGATGGGGGGTGGTGTCCAGGAGGACTTGGTTACGGAGTTATGGTTTGAGTGTAGGATAAGAAGCTCTGTTTTTGATTCCTTGAGTTTGAGTGAGTTGGTGGTCATCCAGTCTTCTATTAAATTGGGGCAATTTTCTAGTTGTTGGTGATGGTCTCTTTGTCCGGTGCAAACCTGTGGAAACGGTAAGCCTGAGAAACCCCAGCAAGCGGCGGGAGGGCGGGGGCATGTCCCCTCCCATCACTTCGGAAATCTTTCCAGCGGCTCATGAGCCGTTTGGAAAGGGTTCATGAGAAAACCAGCCGCCAGCTGCAAAAAACAATACAGGGTTATGGCTGACATCTTCACCACTTCACCACAACCACTTGCAAACGGCAATGTATATATATGTATTGTGGTCGGCAAGTGGTTAATGTATATAGTTTTGAGTAGGCTTTCTGTGGCACAGTCACATTATTTTAAATCAAGAAAGAAAGGGAGAGACCACTGGAAGTCATACAGCTATGGTGTCCTACAGAGATGAATGGAGTGGCAACCTCAGTCTGGACTCTCACCAGGCCACGCCCCCAATGCATTGCACTCTGCCCCCCGCGTTGATTTAACTGTTGAGTTTTGTTGTTTGACGAGAAAAGATAAAGGGGAAGTTTAAATGGAGTGGAAGATTGTTAGGTCATTTATTTAAATGATAAGCAAGAAATCCAATTTGTGTCTGAATTCTGGGAGTGGTATTTCAAGTGGTGCCTTCCGCTTCCATATTATACATACAAATAACACACCACAAGGGAAGTATACATCTACTAAGGCTACCGGTTTGGAAAAAATTTGATTTATTGGACTAACAAAATTGATATTATGACAGGGCAGTGTAAATCCCCCAGAAAATTGCTACCACCACTGGGGGGTTGTCCCCTCCTAGACCCACACCCATCCCTATTCCTCCCCCCACCACAGCACACACCCAGAGGACACACCCCACTTCACTACTCCCAAATACCTCCCCCCAGGCACCCCTCCACCTCCTCTCCCACCCCAACCAATTCCTAGCTCCCCCTTAATGAATGTGGTCCTGTTTGGTCTGGTCCCTGTATGGGACACTTGAGCCTAGTTGTATGGCTGATGTGGACTAAAACATTGACTGCTCCAATCTATAACCTGCTGATTTTGATGATTCCAGGCCGCTATCCCCATGTACCAATCGAGGGTACCCAGTGTGGTTGTGGGACTCTAAGTACAAGCAGCAGTGTAATCGGTATGGTCTCAGCAGAGGCCGTGAACTAGAAATCCTGTGTGGGATGGTGAGCCTATATGCCTGCTCTGTAGTGAACTGTCTGTGTGTCACAATCCTCAGGTGTTGGTAATTGCAACTATGTTGTTCGTTGTAGCATTTCTGCTATATAGATAACCTTCCCCTCTTCTGTTATAACATCGACTCAGCTGTGGAGGATCTGACCTGCTATGCAGTGTCAGCTTGTACCACCCAGGCACTTAGCAGGTGATGGAGATCCTGTGAGTAGTGGTGCTACTCGGAGATATGGGTTTGTCAGCTATCTATGAGTGTATGTCTACCCTGGGATATGTGTGACTACATTGCTCAGCAATTTCTTCTGTGCAGTCTATGTTGAAGTAAACACAGCCATGGTAGCCAAGTCCTCAATATCAATATAAAAGATGAGGCATGGCAATGCTGTATATTGTGAAATTTGACAAAACCACAAAATCGACAGTTAAAGTTGCTTCCTAAGTTAATAACTCCACCAATGATGCTTGTAGATGGGGTGCAGAGCGGTGCAACGGCAATAACACAAGAAGTCCAAGTGCGATGCAAGAACTTGTATTGAAATAAAACAAAGACAGTTGACAATAAAACTGATGGAAAGACAGCCCAGCTGGGAACACTCACAGGTCCAAAAGTGTGTAGAAAACAGATTTCAGCCGAACTGACAGCACCTGTTGAGAGGGACAGAATGCGGGCTGGCTGTTGATGTCCAGAGAATTTGTAAGCCCTATGCTTTCCCTTGTCATCAGGAACCTTTACCTGATGCTAGTTCTGTCCCTACCAGGCAGGGTACCTGCCCCTACTCTACCCACTTGCAAAATGTGTGCTAAGCCTGGGAGACAGGGGCTTCAATAGGCTCTGCCTGACCCAAGATGGCTGCAATGGGGTTGCAGCATCCAATCAGATAGCTTCCCCAGTGACCCAGGAAACCATAGAGGAACCATGTTCCTCTTGACTTCCTTCCTAGCTGCAATTCCGCTGTGGAAGAGCACTACCTGCATAAGAGAAAGTAGACTGCATCTGCCCACATGCTGCTCATGCTATTTATTTAGGGTATCATGATCAGTTAACAGTTTTAGACCATGTTGTGTTTTTTTCTCTCTAAAAGCTTAAATTCATTATTCTCAATGAAAATGTTAAAACTTTTCATGTTTAAATTATGCAATATCTGTTATATTTTATCCGTTATGGTTGTGAGCATTGTGTGAGTACTACTGGCACTGTGTAACTGTCCACCTCAGGTTTTACCCTCTCATAGGACCCTCCCTTTCCCATCAGGTTAGTTAGGGAGTGTAATCACTTACAGTCCAAGCCAGGAGATATAGCCCCCTGTCTCTTCCTGTCTTTATTCCTTTCTTCCTCATTTTTTTCTTCCCCCCTTCTTTTCCTCACTTACAAAAAGTCTTTGACCCATGCCCTACCCACACCCATTCATTGGCCTACCCCCCCCATTCCTATCTCTAATCTGCTTCCTCCCTATAATATACTCAACCCCTCTTGCTCCTCAATGAGTGTCAGGCCGCGTACACACGGGCGGATTGTCTGTCCAACTTAAGGCCCGTACACACGGTCGGACTTTTTGACAACAAACATGCAAATTAGCTGTTTTGGAGCAACATCCGACTGTGTGTACGCTCCATCGGACAAACTTTTTCTGTTTTCATCGGACTTTTGTTGGCTCTGCGAACGGACAAACTTTTTGACAACAGAAGTCCGATGGAGCAAAGTCCGACCGTGTGTATGCAAAAGCATCGGACTTTTGTACAAGGTACAAACACGCATGCTCAGAACCATTGCAAACGATCAGACTACAATACAGAAGTTGACCAAAGGTGGCGCTGGAGTCATTGAACGTCCTCTTTTGAAGTGGCGTCCGTACGTTGTGACGTCACCACGTTCGTGTTTGTTGTCAAAAAGTCCGACCGTGTGTATGCAATACAAACTTGTGGACAACACACTTTGTACAAAAGTCCACGGAAAAGTTTGTACAAGTCCGACCGTGTGTATGGGGCTTTAGTCCGCTGAACCGTGTTTCAGCGGACAATCCGCTCGTGTGTGGGCTTCAGCGGACTTTTTCAGCGGACTGTCTGACGAACAAAGTCTTACGGAATTTCCGTAATTTTGTCCGTTCAAACTCGGTTTTGTCCGTCCAAACTTGGTTTCAGCGGACAGTCCGCTCGTGTGTAGGCAAGTTGGACGGACTAAGTATGGCGCATGCTCAGAAAGGATTTACACGGCCGAAGGTTGCATTGCAGTGTATAGGACGTCGTTTTTCTAGTCCCGTCGTACGTGCTGTACACGTCATCACGCACGCTTTCAGCGGACTGTCTGCTCATCGTGTGTGGTCAAGTCCGTTCATTCAAATTTTGAACGGACTGTCTGTCGGATTGTCTGACGAACTTAGTTGGGCAGACAATCCGCCCGTGTGTACGCGGCCTCAGAGGTGCAAGCAACCCTGGGTCTTCTACCCATGCCATAGAACATTAAAGACCTATTTAGTATCCTTAGTTGTGCTAGAACCCTCTACCAGATCCACATGTGAATATATATACATATAATATAAATAAGAAAATACATAATAAAATCAGAAAAAAGGAGAAAAAGAAGAAGAAGTATGTGTCAGAAAGTCCTTAAAAGTCAATAATAAATCGACTGCTTCAAAGCTGGTTCTCCACCACTAATGAATTGAGAAATCCGTGCATCAAAACCCATGTTGCCACCTCGATGGTATAAATACATGCTTACCAGCTGTATATGATCAAGATGTCATAAAGGGCCCATTCAAATTGTGTTGAGGTCGCCACACCTCCCCTAGCATAATTCTTGAGACAGCCAGGATCCTTACAAGAACGATTAGCACATTATCATTCCATTTGTGTAATAATTGGTTGTCCTAAATAAATATGTAATTACTTACAAATTTATATAGGACAACCAATTATTACACCAATATATAAACCTTCAAAAACGCAAATAAAATAATGCATAAAAATCAAACACATTAAAAATGGGTTAAAAATCCCCCCCCACAATCTATTAATTATAAGCATCTGTCTAGATGGATGCTTGGTTTCGGACTTTCTGACACGTGGACTTAGTTTTCTTCTTTTTTTCTGAATTGATTATGTATTATTAATGTATTTTATATGTATATATACACATGTGGATCTGGTAGGGATGAGCTTCGCGTTCGAGTCGAACATACGTTCGACTCGAACATTGGCTGTTCGTCCGTTCGGCGAAGTCCGAACATTTTGGTCCGTTCGCGCCAAATTCGTGTGGCGCTCACGGCCCACAATGCACTGCGATGGCGCAGTGCATTGCTAGCTCATGATTGGCCAAGCATGCACTGTGACCCCGCATGCATGGCCAATCGCAGCGCCAGCAGCGAGGAGAGCCATGATTGGCCACAGGCAGGATGCCTGTGGCCAATCATAGCTCAGGCTGTGTAGTGCACGCCCCACACTATATAAGGCCGCCAGCGCGGCGGCCTTGTGTAGTGTGTTGGCGTCTGAAGCAGTGGGTGTTCTGTGTACCTTCAACACAGTACACACCGATCGTTGTCGGGCGATTTTCGATCTTGCTGTTGTGTAGTGGTTATTGTCTGCGTGCCCTGACCGCAGTATACACCGCTATATTCACCTCACCTATATAGCTAGTGATCTATCTTTTATAATAGAGCTTGCAGTCAGTAGTGTTAGGAGATAGTGCATGCTGTCTGCGTGCTCTGTACCCAGTACATACCGCTATATCCACCTACATAGCTGTTATCTATTTGAGCCCACTTGCCATCTGCAGGAGTTATTGGAAGTTGTGTGTGCCTCCAGCACAGCACAGTATACATCTGTATATACCCCTTTATCTCTGGTGTTCTATATTAAAGGCATCTGCAGGAGTTAGTGGGTGTTCTGTGTACCTTCAACACAGTACACACCGATCGTTTTCGGACGATTTTCGATCTTGCTGTTGTGTAGTGGTTGTTGTCTGCGTGCCCTGACCGCAGTATACACCGCTATATTCACCTCACCTATATAGCTAGTGATCTATCTTTTATAATAGAGCTTGCAGTCAGTAGTGTTAGGAGATAGTGCGTGCTGTCTGCGTGCTCTGTACCCAGTACATACCGCTATATACACCTACATAGCTGTTATCTATTTGAGCCCACTTGCCATCTGCAGGAGTTATTGGAAGTTGTGTGTGCCTCCAGCACAGCACAGTATACATCTGTATATACCCCTTTATCTCTGGTGTTCTATAATAAAGGCATCTGCAGGAGTTAGTGGGTGTTGTGTGCCTCTAGCACAATATACACTACCCAACTGCTTTTTTACCCAACTCCCTTCAGGCCATTACCATGTCTGGAAGGCCAGCAAGGAGAGGCAGACAGGCGCGAGCCGATGAAAGAGGGCAAGCAGGCTCTGTGTCTAGAGACAACAGTGCTGGTCGTGGACTCGGTGCATTGTCATCAGCACGTGGCCATGGGACACGCTTGTCCTTCTTTTCGGCAGCTGGACATGTTGAACCGCAACATGCCAACGACTTGGTAGAGTGGATGACCAAGCCCTCTTCATCCTCCTCATCCTCTCTCACCCAGTCTCAGGGTACTAGCAAAGCAGCTGCCAATGCATCGTCTTCCCTCCTCTCAATGTCATCATCAGTGACTCCTTCCCTAGACCCACCACGTCCTCCTGAGGAGTCTCCTGAACTCTTTGAGCACAGTGTTGGGTACATGCTCCAGGAGGATGCCCAGTGTTTTGTGGGCTCTGATGATGACACTCAGCTAGAGGAAGGCAGTAGCGTGAGCGCAGAGAGAGGGGATGCTCAAGAAGGACAGCAATCTGGCAGTCATGTTCCACAAGCTGCAGCATACTGCCAGGTTTGCTACAGCGATGAAGAGGGAGGGGATGATGAGGGCACTGACTCCACGTGGGTGCCTGGAAGGAGAGAGGAAGAGGAGGAGGAGGAGGAGGCACATGTCCAACGAGGCAGGATGCCCTCCGGGGGCCAGCACACCGACTGAATCACACCGCAGAGCTCCACCTGTGCAGAGCGCTGCCTCTGCGCGTTATTCTAAAAGTTCTTTGGTGTGGGCCTTTTTTGAGACGAGTGCATCAGATCGCACCGCTGCTATTTGCAACATATGTCTCAAGCGTATCTCATGTGGCCAAAACATCAGCCGCTTGGGCACCACATGCTTGACCAGACATATGTTGACCTGCCATGCAGCTCGTTGGCAAGCGTACCTCAAAGACCCACACCAAAGAACAAAGCGGACCTCTCCTTGCTCCTCATCAGCTGGCATCTCCAACCCCACTAGACCTTCAGTCCTCTCTGAAACCTGCTCTGAGAGGAATGAAGGTGTAGAATTAGGTGTGTCACAGCCAAGTGCTTCCGGGAACTCTGCTAGCGGTACACCCATGTCCGATTATAGCAGGCAAATGTCCCTGCCCCAGCTGCTGGACCGGCGAAAGAAGTTCACTCCCAGCCATCCACATGCCCAGCGGTTGAATGCTAGCTTGGCTAAATTGCTAGCACTTCAACTGCTGCCTTTTCAGTTGGTAGACTCGGCCCCCTTCCGTGAGTTTGTACAATGTGCGGTTCCTCAGTGGCAGGTCCCCAAACGCCACTTTTTCTCACGGAAGGCGATTCCGGCTCTCTACCGCCATGTGGAAGGCAATGTCCTTCATCAGCATATTACCGCTGACTCATGGTCCAGCAGGCATGGACAGGGACGTTACCTGTCTTTCACGGCCCATTGGGTCACTCTTCTGGCAGCTGGGAAGGATGCAGGACAAGGTGCAGTAGTGTTGGAGGTTGTTCCGCCACCACGCCTCCAAAATGCTACTATTGGTTGTGACACACCTCTCTCCTCCACCCCCTCCTCTTCTTCTTCCTCCATGGCCTCTTCCAGTGCTCTGTCCTCAGAACCAGCGGTGCTTCGTAGGCGTTCCAGGGGCTACGCAAGTACGCAGGCAAAACGATGCCATGCCGTGCTTGCGCTGGTTTGTTTGAGGGACAGGAGCCACACTGGGGCGGATGTTTTGTCAGCTCTGCAGGGGCAGGCCGAGAGGTGGTTGACGCCACGCCAGCTTAAGCCAGGAATGGTGGTTTGTGACAATGGTACCAACCTCCTCTCCGCCCTCCGACAGGGACAACTGACCCATGTGCCCTGTGTAGTTCACGTCCTTAAACTGGTGGTGCAGCGGTTCTTGGGCAGGTACCCCGGCTTACAGGATGTCCTGAAGCAGGCCAGGAAAGTCTGTGTGCATTTCCGCCGATCATTTAATGCCTGTGCTCGGCTGGCTGAGCTCCAAAAGGAGTTGAACCTGCCCAAGAACCGCCTTATATGTGACATGCCCACCAGATGGAACTCAACGTTGGCCATGCTGCAGCGGCTGCACACGCAGCAGAGGGCCATCAATGAGTACCTGTGCGACTACGGCACCAGGACAGGGTCAGGGGAGCTTGGTTTTTTCTCACCACGCCAGTGGGGCATGATCAGGGATGCATGCACTGTCCTGTCACCGTTTGAGGAGGCCACAAGGATGGTGAGCAGTGACAGTGCATGCATCAGTGACACTGTACCTCTTGTCCACCTCTTGGAGCATACGCTGCGTGGAATAATGGACAGGGCACTTGAGGCAGAACAGAGGCAGGAAGAGGAGGACTTCCTTGCTTCTCAAGGCCCCCTTTATCCAGACAGTGTTCCTGCTGTGCCACCCATCACACAGGAAGAGGATGAGGAGGAGGAAGAGGAGGAGGAGGATGATTGTGTCAGCATGGAGGTGGAGGCTGGCACTCAGCATCAGCAGCAGCAGCAGCAGTCTTGTAGGGATGATTTACAGTCCCAAGAAACACGTGGACTTGTACGTGGCTGGGAGGAGGTAGCTGCGGATCATGTTGTCCTTAGTGACCCAGAGGACTCCGGACCGAATGCCTCAGCTAACCTACACTGCATGGCCTCCCTGATCCTGCAAAGCCTGCGGAAGGATCCTCGTATTCTTCGGATCAAGGAGAGGGACCATTACTGGCTGGCCACTCTCCTTGATCCACGGTACAAGGGTAAGGTTGCCGACCTTATCTTGCCATCGCAGAGGGAGCAGAGGATGAGACATCTCCGGGAGGCCTTGCAGAAAGGTCTGTGCAACGCGTTCCCAGAGACTGGGAGGTTACAAACTCCTGGTCCTGGACAACGTGTTGCTGAGGCATCGGTCAGAAGGAGCGGTGGAGAAGGTGGCCATCTGACTGATGCTTTCAGACAATTCTTTAGTCCGCAGCCCCAAGGTATGATCGGTTCCAGCACCCATCGCCAGCGTCTGATTTACATGGTGCAGGAATACCTAGGGGCAAGGTCAGACTTGGACACCTTTCCCACCGAAAATCCTCTGGCTTACTGGGTCTTGAGGATGGATCACTGGCCAGAGCTTGCACAGTATGCAATTGAGCTACTGGCCTGTCCTGCATCCAGCGTTCTTTCGGAACGCAACTTCAGTGCTGCTGGTGGCTTTGTTACCGATCACAGGGTGCGCCTGTCCACCGAATCAGTTGATCGACTGACCTTCATCAAGATGAATCAGTCTTGGATCACCCACAGCTACCAAGCACCTGAAGCTGATGTAACAGAATCATTTTTTTGGAAATATCACATCCCTTCAAGACTGCCTATGCTGATGCTGAGTGACTGTCCTGTTATGTTGATTATCTATCCTCTTCCTCCTCCGCTGATATGTTGGAAGAACATTTCTGGTTCTGGTTGATGCCATCAGCCCAATTTTTCTGCCCCTGTTTAACAGGGGCGTTTAAGTACAATTTTTGATGCAATGCTTTGCAGCAGGGCTAATTCCTGCAATAAAACTAGAGTATATGGCAGAGGTTGCAGTGTGGTGGCACCAGCACCAGTGCCTAAGGCCCAATTTTTCTGCCCCTGTTTAACAGGGGCGTTTAATTACAATTTTTGATGCAATGCTTTGCAGCAGGGCTAATTCCTGCAATAAAACTAGAGTATATGGCAGAGGTTGCAGTGTGGTGGCACCAGCACCAGTGCCTAAGGCCCAATTTTTCTGCCCCTGTTTAACAGGGGCGTTTAATTACAATTTTTGATGCAATGCTTTGCAGCAGGGCTAATTCCTGCAATAAAACTAGAGTATATGGCAGAGGTTGCAGTGTGGTGGCACCAGCACCAGTGCCTAAGGCCCAATTTTTCTGCCCCTGTTTAACAGGGGCGTTTAAGTACAATTTTTGATGCAATGCTTTGCAGCAGGGCTAATTCCTGCAATAAAACTAGAGTATATGGGAGAGGTTGCAGTGTGGTGGCACCAGTACCAGTGCCTAAGGCCAAATTTTTCTGCCCCTGTTTAACAGGGACATGTAATTACAATTCTTGATATAATATTTCACAGGAGGGCCCCTTCCTGTGCCCACCCAGAGTAACGGTGAGGACTTATAGTGTTGTGGCACCAGCACCACAACCACCAAAGGTCAATTTTTCTACCACTGTTCAACAATGGCATGTAATTACAATTCTTGATCGTTCACAGCAGGGCGCTCCAGCGCCCACCAAGAGTCACTTTGAGGGCTTACAATGTTGTGGCAAAACCAACACCTTGTTCCACCATTTCTGCAGAGCATATAGAGCAGGCCCCTACTTTCAAACATCCAATTTGCAAACATCTCCTACTTGCAAACGGAAGGAGACAACAGCAAGTGAGATGAAAAAAGATTGACGACAAAACAAATTATACAGGGGTGATAACCCTTCCCTATGTTTTCCAAAAAGCTTAAAAATAGTTTTTTTGACTGGAGCTACACTTTAAAAATGTACCAGTTGAAAATTACAAACAGATTCAACTTAACACAACAAACCTACACAGTCCCTGTCTTGTTTGCACCGCCTGTATACTGCTGTTCTGAGTATATAGGGCCTGGGGGCCACACGCATTTCCTTTTTTTAATATGGGTACGGGGTTCCCCTTAATATGCGTACAAGACCTAAAGGGGCTGGTAATGGGCAGGGAGGGCTACCCATGCCATTTTTCTCAATGATTTTCAACCATATTGCAGGAACCAGATATAACATTAAAACCGCAAGCAGTTTTAAATGGTGTTATTTCCGTTTAATGTCATTTTGTGCAGGGACTGTTCTAAACACGGGAAACACGTGGCACTTCACAGGCATACTACAGACACCCCCCAGGCACCATATTTAAAGGAATATTTCACTTTTTTTTCCACTTTAATCGTCATTAAAATCAGTGCTCCCGCCAAAACGGCCATTTTTAAAAACATTTTAGGCATTGACCCATGTCCCCTGGGGCAGGAGCCAGGTCCCCAAACCCTTTTTAGGGCAGTATCTTGCATATTAGCCGTTAAAATTAGCACTTTTCATTTCGAACGTTCGAGTCCCATAGACTTCAATGGGGTTCTAAAGTTCGTTCGAATTTGGGGTCCGTTCGAAAGTTCTGGTGCGAACCGAACCGGGGGGTGTTCGGCTCATCCCTAGGATCTGGTAGAGGGTTCTAGCACAGCCCAGATTACTGAATACTACTATTACTGTGGAAAATATCTCATGGTAGAGCTGCTTTCACATAGTTTAATACATGTTATGGTATGTAAAGGTTTGATTCCCACATGAGAGCGGTTTCTTTCTGGTTTAACATTAAAGACTTTGATAACTGCAACTTCTGGCTGAAATGCAGCCCCCTGCAAAGCAAAACATGCCGTGAGCAAAGTCTCCAGACATTTGTTGGCTGTATCCTTAAATACTGTAATGTTGTGTGCTGGGCTCATAAGGCTACTATTTAGATAAGAGACTGCTGCATCCACTGAGGACATGACCCCACTCCTTAGTGAAATCCTCCTCCATCAGGTAAAGCTGAGCAACTCTCTTTGGTTGAGCTAACACCTTGTCTGGGTGGACCCAATCCACATATACAACTTCTTTGAGATTAGGGTGTAAAAAGGAATGACTGGGCATCATGAGGCAGCATTGACAATCTTAGTGGTGGAATTTTCAGAGCTGAAGAATCAGGAAGCTTCAGATCAAAGCAGATAACTCATAAAGGCCTTCTGGGGCTCCTCAGGTTTCTGCTTCTGTTTCTGCTTCTCCCACCTCAGGGCCTCCATCATCTGCCTCTTCCTCATTCTCTACCAATTTCTCCACCACCCAAAAGGAAGGGGAAAGGGAAGGACCATAACTCAATTTCCAATCATTTTCTCTCATTGTATTCTTGCTAAGGCAGATGACAAATCCTCCTTAGTAACCTAAGTATGTGTCCTTGAGGTAACCAAAATACCCAATAAGAAAAAGGGTTCTGAGCCACTTATGACCCCCTGACCCTCAGGGGAAGTTACACCAGGGTGCCTACGTCTAGATCCACATAATATGAACTTATTGTGCTCAATCCACCTGGACACAATATCTGTGTTCAATGAGCAGTGATACAGTAAAGGCTTCCATATGCCTTATTTATCCATCTGAAAAGTAAATACCGGCACTTGTCCTAGGCTTCTAAATCTTCTTTATTAAACAGCTGGGTAATGGTCACAAATGCAACAGTGCTGACATGTTTCACCCATGAATGGCCCTACTCATAGTAAAATAGCATATAAGCTACTGTATGCTCACTCATGGCCTTGATATGAGTAAGGCCAACTGTAGCTGAAATGTGTTAGCACTGTTGCAACTGTGATTTTTACCTGGGTTTTTATTTTTTCTATTTTTTTTATTCTTTATTTACGGATTGCAGGTAATACAGAGACAAACTGTAAAAGACACAAATCACTCAGCTTTCCAATTTGACAAAAATACACAGTTAACACTTCGTGGGGGACCGGAGGAAACCTATCAACTTATAGCAGCAGCAGCCCCAACCATGTCTAGACCACCACATTATCCCACTCTAATGATCCGGTACCCCAGTGACCACTTATAAGCCAGGGCAGTCCCCGGGGCGATCCCCCTCCAGGCCCAGTCTGAGGGGCCTCCAGCATCGGTCACCTTCATTCTATAAATCATAGAGCTCAGCCGGGACCACCTCGAGGGCCGCCAACCCCTGGCTGGGAAACTGAGAGAACAGAACGGAAAAATCCTTGCAATCACCATTTATTTTAATTATACTTGGGAGTTAGGGGATAGGGAAAAAGAGGGGGGAACAAATGGGCAGGAGAAGGGGATAGGGGTAGAAAGAAAGAAGGACAGAGCGGGCTAACAGTGCTATGAGGCAGAGGGGGGTCAAAGGGGGGGAGAGCGGGCCAGAGCGGTCCATGAGAAGGGAGAGAAAGAAAGAAGACTCTGGTGGGTTCCCACGGCCGGGTCCTTCCCTCCGCTCTCGTGCCAGAGTTTACAGATAGGATCTGTATGTGTCGGAAAACCTGAACAGGCTCCAAGGCAACCATCGAGTAGTGTGTTCTTCCTCCCTGTCGCCTAACGCTGATGTGAGCTGTTCCATACGGTAGATGTCGCAAACTCTTGCGAACCAGTGAGACACTATTGGAGCGGCCTGCTGCTTCCACATGCTAGGTATACATGCCCTGGCCGCACTCAGAAGATGTTTTAATAGAGATTTATGGTATTTCTTGCTCGAGAGTAGGGTCAGATTGAGAAAGATCGCCGCCGGGTTGTTCCGAAGATCGATAGCTGTGAGGTCATAAATGATATTGAGAACCTGTCTCCAGAAATGGGTCAGTTGAGGGCACTCCCAGAAGATATGCAGTAACGTACCGGCCTGTTCACCGCATCTCCAGCACAATGGGCTGTGACCGGGAAACATAGCTGCCAGGACATTACCTGGGTTTTTAGAATTAGAAAAATGTGTAGCTCTACCTGAGCCACTGTAGTTTAACAAGTTATTTTTCAAACAGTGCAGAGGCAGCCATGTACACAGAAAATGTCCATTCACTCCAACTAATTGAACAGAGAAGGGATCTCCAAACTACGGCCCTCCAGCTGTTGCAGAACTACACGTCTCATGAGGCATTGTAAAGCTGACATTCACAGATATGACTGGGTATTATGGGAATTGTAGTTCCTGAACAACTGGAGGGCAATAGTTTAGAGACCCCTGGTCTAGGTATGTGATATCAATTAACAGGTAGACTGAACCAGTCTTTAGGTTTACGGCTGAGGAACATAAAGTAGGTTTGAGCAAAAGTCAAGAGGTTCTACTAACAAGATCCTGGAACAAGATCAGTCAATAGGTGCTCCAGTCGAAAGGGCTTTCAGCGGCAAGCAGCCTCCCTCCTCTCTGCTTACAGATCCAATCCCTCAGCAAGGAAAAAGACAATATCCTCAGGGCTCCAGACTATTTAACAGCATCCCAGCAACCATCTTGGCACACCTCTCCAGGGATTGAGTAGGCTCTGTTCAATATTTAGG
Source organism: Lithobates pipiens (assembly GCF_037356315.1). NCBI lineage: Eukaryota > Metazoa > Chordata > Amphibia > Anura > Ranidae > Lithobates > Lithobates pipiens. The sequence goes on along the minus strand of NW_027507748.1, from coordinate 219,672,166 downwards.
CAGATCATTTCCCTCCCTAAGCTCTAGAAATGTATTCTACAGGTGGTGGTAAGCAATCAAACTCCCAGCCTGTGAAGCCCTGAACAGATCAGACCAAACAGCCTCTGCTTTCCTGATTACTGAAGGTGCCAAAATTAAATTTACCTGGCAGCCTACCTGGGAGGGGTGCTACAACTGGATAAAAACAAAATACAAATCCCAAATATTACACAATAGCTATATTTGATTTCTAATACCTCTCAAAAAAAAGGTGGCCAAGCCTTGGTCAGCAACCACATCAGGTGGCTAGGTGTCCTGGGCCAGTGGCTGTACACTTTAAAGATATAAAAGGTTAGTAAAGCTTTGTGAGTATGAAAGTGAGTCAATTGGGCCAGTCATGGACCCCCCAACCCCCCTCTAATATTAGGGGTGAACAATGTTTGCCTGTTCACCCCTGGTCTCTTGTCACCCCAGATGAATTTCAATAGTTTATTTTGAAAAATTTGTACTAAAGTAGTACACTATTCTAGACATTTATTTTAACAGAGTACAACCTAGTGAACCACAAGGGGGTTCAACATTCCAAATGTCAAGATCAGCTGATAACTTGTTATAAAGTAGGGGTAGTTTTTATGATATAAGGTATGGAGATGGGGTTAAATGAATGCCTAAGTATGTTAAAGCTTCCACTTACCATTTGAAATTAAAGGTATCCCTCACGTTTGCTAAAGTCTGACTACCTTGAGACAAGTTCATGGCTTAGGAATTTATGGAATTTACCACCAGGCCCGATATGTTTGAGATATTTTGTAATGTAGCTAATAGATTTAGGAATCGTAATATAATCAACAGGATATCATCATCAAATAAAATTCATTTGTGCTCAGTCCCAGTCTAATATCTGGTTTCTGATTGCTAAAAGCTCAATTGTTAAAATGAATAGGAGGCAAGGTCCCGGACCTCCAAAAGCCTAATGGTGACCTCCAGAGTCAGGGTTAGCTGACATCCGTATTTGTAGAGTGGGTTACAAGGCATAGTGGGTGTGATGCAAGATGGAGTGATGGGTACCAGACACTTTTTGAATGCAAAAAAAGATCTATTGTCTCTTAATAAAACTATGGGAGAGAGGGTTAGGGCCTGGACACCCTTAAGTAGATGCAATAATAATTGAAAGACTCTGAGACTTCTATCGGTAGACATCTATAGAGGGGAAGGCCTCCAGCCAGATACCACTTCTGTGTAGGTAGGACCGCTGTCTCCTATGGCAACAAATCTTGTAACAGTCACTAACGGTAGCTGTATTTAATTGTTGACAACACAGAATAGTTCTTCTCTTACACTACAATTTCTCACTATAGATTTTTACTCACTGAGCACCCAGTCTTTCACTAGACCTCTGGATCCAATCGCCAAGCATCACCCCCGCTATCCTGCTGGGTCCCTAGCTTGATACTCAATGCTCCTCAAGTGTCACCCCTGCTGTCCTGCTGGATCCCTGGCTTGGCACCTGCTGAAGCTTTCCCCCTTCTTCACTGTCCATGGCTAGTGAGAAGACTGCTCTGGTACTGGCTCCAGCTTACTCACTGTAGTCTCCAGTAGCAAGGTGGATGGTCTCTTAGTGGCCACAGCTTCCCCTCTACCGCCAACCACAACTGATTGCCTGTCCGGCTGAACCTTCACAACTAGCTTGGGCTCCAATCCTACGCTGCTTCTCTTGCACCTGGATAGGCCTCAGGCAGCCTAGCAAGCAGGTGCCCCCAGGATAGGCCTCAGACTTCCAGCCTAGCAGCCCGGGGCGACATAACACATGTTTACCCGGACAGCCATCCAGGTAGCACAGAACCCAGATCACCTGACTCCACCCAAATAAATAGGCTCTAACAGCAGGCCAAGGGACCAAAGAAAACCCTGGTGACAGAAAAGAGAAGGTACAGCAATCCAGAGTTAAACAAGACTCAGTGGATCTTCTAACAATCAGCCAGGGTGATTAATACCTGACAAACTACATTTTTTAGCAACTCTGCCTAAACACCAGGGTGCTAGACATAATGTGGGAAATAAGGGACACCCCTGACGCATGCCCCTATTTATTTGTAAACATTTGGATTTATACCCTTCACTGTTAAGGAAGCCATAGGGCCTGGCTGCGGATGCAAACCATATTTGTGTAATTTGAAAAAAAGGTATTCTCAGGAGCGAGAGTCGAGCGAGAGTCGAATGCCTTTTGTAGATCCAAAGACAAGAGCATGACTTTTTTCTCCCCCAGTGCATCCCAATTGTGAGTGAATCACCTGCCTGTAGGGGACAAATGCCATCTGGTCCGGGTGAATGTAGTTTGAGAGGAAGGAGTGGAGTCTATTAGCTAGTATAATACCAATGACTTTCAAATCAACATTGATTAGTAGTGATGGACGAACTTACGATGGGACGTTTCGCGAACCGCGAACCGCGAATGTGGCCAAAAGGTTTGCGGAGGGCCCCATTGACTTTAACGGCAGGCGAGCCTTAAAAACCTCCAGGTCATATTTTCAGTCACAAAATACTTACAAGCTGTGCACACATAGTCCCACAACATGGACACTGACATAACAAAAATATTAAGTGAATCTGGGATCGACAACGACAAGCATTCTTTTTTTATCTGTGAAAATTGAGTACTGTCCGTGATACTTTTTTTATTTATTTTTTTATTTGCACTAGCATAACATAACATAAAAAAAGTATCACGAACAGTGCTCAATTTTCTCTGTCACAATTGCACTAATACGGCTACAATCACACGTTTTTTATCTGTGAAATTTTGACAATTCAGGAGCGCGTGAAGGCCATGGAGGAGAGGCAAGGTCAGGCCAGGCTATGAAGGGGGTGCAGGAGATGATCAGTGCCACAGTCAGGGCAGCGCAGTCCTGTGCCAGTGTCCCAGTGTGCCAACCTGTGCTTGAGCCCCTCCCTCTGCCCGGCCCTTACCCCTACCTATGCAGGGCTCCACTGCAGTGGTCCGGAGGTGCCAGTCCAGTGCTGATCCAGCACCTCGATAGAGACTGAGCACTGACACCAGCACCGTGATAGAGAGCACTGACAACAGCACCATGATAGAGAGCACTGACACCAGCACCGAGATAGAGAGCACTGACACCAGCACCGTGATAGAGAGCACTGACACCAGCACCGTGATAGAGAGCACTGACACCAGATCTGTGATAGAGAGCACTGAAACCAGCACCGTGATAGAGAGCACTGAGACCACACCAGCACCGAGATAGAGAGAGAGCACTGACACCAGCACCGAGATAGAGAGAGAGCACTGACACCAGCACCATGATAGAGAGCACTGAGACCACACCAGCACCGAGATAGAGAGCACTGAGACCACACCAGCACCGTGATAAAGAGCACTGAGACCACACCAGCACTGTGATAGAGAGCAGTGACACCAGCACCGTGATAGAGAGCACTGACACCAGCACCATGATAGAGAGCACTGACACCAGCACCGAGATAGAGAGCACTGACACCAGCGCCGTGATAGAGAGCACTGAGACCACACCAGCACCAAGATAGAGAGCACTGACAGCACACCAGCACCGAGATAGAGAGAAAACACTGACACCAGCATTGAGATAGAGAGAGAGCACTGACACCAGCACCGTGATAGAGAGCACTGAGACCACACCAGCACCCAGATAGAGAGCACTGACACCAGCACTGTGATAGAGAGCACTGAAACCACACCAGCACCGAGATAGAGAGCACTGACACCAGCACTGATACCAGCAACTCGCTGCGGGACCCAAAAATATGACACTGCTCAACCTCTTCAAACAGGAGGGTACGGGCATATAGTACGGTGTGCTTTTTTTGTACAAGGAAGTGAGCCAAAGGTAGAAAACAGGTCCGTGTGCTAGATTATATAAATCGTTTATAGAGTTATGCATATACATGGTCTACTGGTCACATGTGTTGAATTCCTCCGAGATCCATGCCTCATTCATTTTTATAAATGTGAGGTAGTCAACACTGTCGTGAGGTAGGCGAGTGCGCTTATTGGTCAAGATCCCCCCTGCTGCGCTGAACATCCTTTCGGACAAGACATTGGACGAGGTGCAAGCCAACAGTTCCATTGCAAATTGGGCAAGCTCTGGCCGGAGGTCAAGCCTGCCCACCCAGTAGTCCAGGGGTTCATCACTTCTCAGAGCGTCCACATCGGCCGTTAACCCGATGTAGTCGGACACCTGTAGGTCTAGGCGTTCCCTGATGTTGGATCTGGATGAGACCTGTCGATGGGTCACCTGAAAGAATGATCTCATATCAGAAGTGACCAACACAACTTCAAACCGCCCTCTTCTTGCAGGTGCTGTTGGATTGGTACCTGCAACTCTTTTTCTGGGAGTAGGAATTCCTCTGCCAGCGCACGCAAAAGCAGAATGCAGCATTTCTCGAAGCAATGCCTGGAAGTGCTCCATTCTGCCAGCCTTCTGTGATGGTGGTAACATTTCCGCCATTTGGTGTTTGTACCGGGGGTCTAAGTACGTTGCCACCCAGTACTGGTCCTTGACCTGTATGCTTTTTATACGGGGGTCCCTGTTAAAACACTGGAGCATGAAGGCCCCCATTTGCACTAAACTGGAAGCGGTGTGGTGGCCTGGCTCCTGCTCATCATCCAGGATAATGTCATCCTCCTCGTTCTCCTCTCCCCATCCACGGACAACAACAGGGATCCCAGAAAGGTTTAGAGAATTCTCTTCTTGCTCCTCCTCATCTGCCCGGCACCATCCTCCTCTGACTCCTCTTCAGACTCCTGTTGTTAACTTGTTTCAGATAGAGTAGGCCCCCCCCTGGGAATTCATCCAGCATTGCGACTTCCTCATCTTCCTACTCCTGCTCTTCCAGGGCTTGATCAATGACACGACGCAATGCATGCTCCATAAAGAAGGCATATAGATACAAGATACATCTGACCACAGACACGCGGTCTAGCAAACATGGGCAGGGAAGGCATATAACTTTTACTGCCCACTGAGTGAACCTTCTGACGGCCGTCAAGCATGTAACCCATGGCACCCATGTAGATTTGGTTTTACCGCCACGGATTGCATGCAGGCCTGGCTCTTCTTCTCCTCCTCCTCCTACTCCATCCTCCCTCTCCTCCTCGGCTGACTCCTCCTTTTCCACTGCTAGCGTCTCTTCCACAGTGCCGCCCAAGATCCCCAGAACCTATTCGACATGCCAGGTGAGATGTTGTTATGCTGTTCTGCGTCTGTTGTGCCTGGAAGCCAAGAGCCACACTGGCCCTGCACTCCTTTCAGCTTTGCATTCACAGGCAGATCAGTGGCTAACACCGCTCAATTTGACAGTTGGTAAAGTGGTGTGTGACAACTGTGTCAATCTGCTTAGCGAATTGAAACAGGGCAAAATTACACACATGCCATGCATGGCACACGTCTTGAACTTGGTCGTGCAGCGATTTGTTGTCAAATACCCTGGGGTCCAGGACATCTTGCGGCAGGCAAGGAAAATCTTGGCCCATTTCAGAAGATCTTACACAGCCATGGCTCGCCTTGCTGACATTCAGCGGTGACACAATCTGCCTGTCAGACGTCTTATTTGTGATTGCCCAATGCGATGGAACTCAACCTTCTATATGCTTGATAGGCTGCTCCAGCAGAAACATGCAGTTAACGACTACCTGTACGAACTCTGCGGCAGAACTGGTTCTGGGGAGCTTGTTTTTTTTCCACCGCGCCAGTGGCTGCTCACGTGCAATGCATGTAGACTTCTGCGGCCATTTGATGAGATCACCAAACTGGTCAGTCGCAGCCATGGCGCCATCAGTGACATCGTACCTTATGCCTTCTTTATGGAGCGTGTATTGCGTTGTGTCATTGATCAAGCCATAGAGGAGCAGGAGCAGGAAGATGAGGAAGTCGCAATGCTGGATGAATTCCCAGGGGGGCTACTTTATCTGAGACAAGTCAACAATAGGGGTCTGAAGAGGAGTCAGAGGAGGATGGTGCCAGGGCGGATGAGGTGGAGCAAGAAGAGCATGCTTTAAACCTTTCTGGGATCCCTGTTGTTGTCCGTAGATGGGGAGAGGAGGACAACATTATCCTGGATGATGAGCAGGAGCCAGGCCACCATGCTCCAGCGTTTTTTTTTGTTTACAAACGTTTTTTTATTATAGATAAGTACAAAAAGTTGACAGTAGAATGAATTGTACAAGTAAAAGATACAGATTGATGATCCAATGTAACTTAGTTAATAACAGTTCTAGTGACAGAATTCACACAGTGGATTAGGAATCACAGAAGTATTAGTAAAAAGGATCTGTGAATATGCTTGAGAAAGATAACAGTGGTGAAAATTACATCAATAGTGAAGTTTCCCACAGCGTCCATTTATTTTGGTAAATATGCATAGTGTCATACAATGTGTGGTGTATTCTCTCTGATAGCTTAATATTAGCCATACGGTTGAGAACCTGGGGCCATGGAACAATGGGTGAGCGCCAGTTAGAGGCAATGGTCCAGTGGATGGAGCTAAATAAAGTGTATATTAGTCTGGAACTTGCTAATGGAATGTCTTGTATGGGGAAGAATAAAAGGCACATTTGGGGAGTTAGAGGGATATTTTTACCTGAAACACGCTCACTCATTAGCTTGGCATTGTGCCAAATGTCATTAAGAAGGGGGCAGTCCCAGAAGATGTGAAGCAATGTCCCATGTGTGGGGCAGTTTCTGAAACAAAGTGGGGATGTTAAAGGGTAGAAAGAGTTGAGTTTGGAAGGGGTAAGATACCACCTATAGAGCAGTTTAGTGGCAGATTCTCTGATAATGGTAGTTTTGGAAGATTTGTGTAAGTTTTCAAATATGGGGTCCCATTGTTCAGAGGAGAATGAAACGTTTAGGTCTGATTCCCATTGGAGCATGGGGTGTGATTTATCAGGCATATTGAATTTATTTAGATTTTTATAGATTTTGGATATTAATCATTTAGCTCGTGGGGAGGAAATACAAATCTGCTCAAATTGTGAGGGAGCGGTGTGAAAGGTCAGGGAGTAGTATTTTTGGTAGAATTGTTTTATCTTCTAATACGTTACTTGTTCTGTAGGAGCTAGGTTGTATTTTATTTGTAGATCAGAAAAGGAGTGAAATATATTGTTGTGTATAAAAGCATTTAAATTCGTTAGATTATGTTGTTTCCATATAGTCAATGAATTATGGAGATAATCTGAAGGAGCGAAGAGAGGGTCTCCTAGTAAGGAAGCTAGGGGCGGGGTGACGGAGGACAAGTTGAATTTGGTATTTTGTCTGTTCCACAATTGTAAGGTATGTGTCATGATAGTATTTAATGGTCTTATTTTCTGATGGCGAGACAGTCTTGGACCACAGTAGTCCTTGTAGATGGTATGGGAGGACCGATTGTTCTTTGAACAGGAGCCAGGGGATTTGGGAGGAAGAGGCATACCATTGTGCAAATTGAGTAAGTCTGGCTGACAGATAGTACCTCCCTTCAACTGGGGGCTAAACATTAAGGAGTAACTGAATCTTGGTTTTCTGTTTTGCCATATGAATTTGTTGAGTTCTCTTTGGAGAGAATCTAAAGTGTTTTTGGGCACCGGAAGAGGAAGGGCTCTCAAAAAGAATATAAGTTTGGGTAGTATTAGACAAAATGGACGGTAACACCCCAGAAACAGGGTCAGAGGGCGCTGATCACCCCTGGTATGTTACAAACAAAAAAGAAAAAGTGTCCCCAAGGTGGGGCTTTTTACCAGCATGTATTACCTGTGGAAGCTAATAAATTTAAATGTAAAGAGATACTGACATGTTGCAGAAAGGCTAGTAATATAAATATTTTATTGATAAAAAAGGAGGATTACAGTGGTCAGGGATTGAGCTCCACTATGTGAATAAAAATGCATAGTGTTACATGTATAAGCAAAAGTACACATATACATACAATTATAATGCTTGGAACATAGTATCAATACAATAAAAGATATATGCGTATAGATAATATAAACCCTTTACGCGTTTCGACCCTCTCAGGGGTCTTCTTCAGAAGGTTATTATCTATTATAGAAAAGGGGAAAAAACAAGCATAAGTATATATCCATACATGATACACTATGTTGTGCTGAAGATGGTCTGCTGTAAGCAGAGTATACATCAAACTTTGTAAGATTGCACAGTTAGCGATCAAGTAATGTATATTGTAACAATAAATACCTATATTAATCACAAAGGGAATCCTCTTTAAAAGACCGGACAGGACTCCGTCACTTCTCCCATAACCTTCATGGATGTGCCGACTTTATGTAGATGGAAAATAATGACTAGCTCTACCACAAAGGGAGAGCAAGAAAAATGGATCCAAGGGGTGAATGGCTTACAAGGGATCACATCCCTATTGCTACCTCCAAAATACGATGATGGAGGAGGGTATGGGTATGGATGAACAGGATTGGGAGACGGGCAACCTACAGAGAAAGAAAGAGTATGAGATATATATATATGTATATATATATATATAAAGAATGGCCCTATTTAGGAGCTATCACTTCTGTATAGAAAGATAGAAGATACCCACATGCAGTGTCAGTAATATACACATGTCAGGGGTATACGTATGTCACAGTGAATTCTACTATTTCAAAGTAGGGAGCTGCACTCAGTTAGAGTATAAACAAGTACATGCCCAGAGAGAAAACCAACACCAAACAGGAACACCATATATAGAAAGAGTAAAAAAAAAAAAAAAGAAAAAGAGAAAAGAAAGAAAGGGTGAACACAAACTAGTGCAAAACAATCGTGCAAGGTAGACAGGACCCAAACGTGACTAAGATGGGGAAGTGAAGGAAAATTAGAAATAAAAGTGCAAAGATGTTGCAAAGTCCAATATAACCCAGCGTGACCACGGTGATGCTGGGGTTGGGCAATATATGTGTACCTGTAGCCGATTTCCAATGGGTCCACATTGAATAGCAGAACCAAAAGGAAAATACTATGGTAGTTAGTGGTAACGTGATTAAAGGTGATGGCCTTTACAATAAAGCCCCTCACAATCGTATGTTTTCATAGAGCAAAAGAGGTCTTATGTCTGCAAATAAACAAGAGATAGTTTTATGCTCCTGCTAGCAGGACTATATATGGTGCAAATAAAGAAAGTAAAAAGACATTGAATAAAGAGACCCAGGAACTTACCCCGATACGTGAAAACAATGCAAGTGTTATCCTGTGGTTGGAGGAATAGTTTACCAGTGTGAGAGGGTGGGGTATATATAGCCCAAGTTGAGTTGATTTGTCAATCATAATCTCCACCTGTTATACCATAGCCCTTATTGGTCGCCTTGACAGCCGACCGGATGTGGTCCCCTCGGCGTTCCGGAAGTGGCCCTCCCAATATGGCGGGAAGGTACACGGTAGCGTCGCACCAGCGTGACGTTGGCGCGCCACGTCGCACGCGTAAGGCGCGCGTGCGTAGTGAGGCCCCTAGTCCGTTACCGTTCGGAATGCCGCCGACCAGGTATGTCGTCCCGGGGAGACGGGCGGCGCCCACCCGTTCGTGTCCCGGGAAGGCGGGCGGCGCTCACCCGTTCGTACCCCGGGACCTAATGGGGAGAGGCATGCGCGCGTCAATGCTGCTCCCCTCTTCTGGTCGTGAAGCCATACCCCAATAGTCCATCCAATAAACATAAGCAAGGACGAGAGGTCGCCTCGAATGGCACCATCCAGTGGAGGGAATGGGGAAGTGCATCCTGACTTACCGTCGTACAATATGTAAAATACTATAGTATATAAAAAAATATTTTAAATACATTTTAATAAACAACATGTCAGAGGTAAAAGATGACAATAAATAGATGTAAGTAAAGACATTTCATAGTGAGCATATGATTTACAGGTAAACTGGGCATACAAGAAGAAAAATCTACTGGTTGGTATGTAGGGATATGGCAAATTGGTAGTCACGGGGCACAGGTTTGTATATTACGTTAGCATATCATGCATATGCATGTACGTCCCATCAGGTGCAAAAATGGACAGATACAGATGAAATGCACCCATTCCAATAAGTAATGGGATACCTAGATGTGTTACATGCGTACATGTTCCAATCATCACCCTGGAAGTTATTCAGTAGGGTGCTGCACTCAATTAGGGTGCTGCACTCAATTAGAGTATAAACACGTACATGCCCATATGCATGTACATCCTATCAGGCGCAAAAATGGGCAGATACAGATGAAATGCACCCATTCCAATAAGTAATGGGATACCTAGATGTGTTACATGCATAATGTTCCAATCATCACCCTAAAAGCTATTTATATTATCAACAGACAACAATCAACAATACCCAAAAGAGGGATTGTGCCAAATACAAATAAACCAAGTAGAACTCAAGTCCCAGACCTCTTATGTTACCGAATGGGGAAGGGTGTTCAACCACCCGGGTTTAAAGAACTAGACAAAATGGACGGTAACACCCCAGAAACAGGGTCAGAGGGCGCTGATCACCCCTGGTATGTTACAAACAAAAAAGAAAAAGTGTCCCCAAGGTGGGGCTTTTTACCAGCATGTATTACCTGTGGAAGCTAATAAATTTAAATGTAAAGAGATACTGACATGTTGCAGAAAGGCTAGTAATATAAATATTTTATTGATAAAAAAGGAGGATTACAGTGGTCAGGGATTGAGCTCCACTATGTGAATAAAAATGCATAGTGTTACATGTATAAGCAAAAGTACACATATACATACAATTATAATGCTTGGAACATAGTATCAATACAATAAAAGATATATGCGTATAGATAATATAAACCCTTTACGGGTTTCGACCCTCTCAGGGGTCTTCTTCAGAAGGTTATTATCTATTATAGAAAAGGGGAAAAAACAAGCATAAGTATATATCCATACATGATACACTATGTTGTGCTGAAGATGGTCTGCTGTAAGCAGAGTATACATCAAACTTTGTAAGATTGCACAGTTAGCGATCAAGTAATGTATATTGTAACAATAAATCCCTATATTAATCACAAAGGGAATCCTCTTTAAAAGACCGGACAGGACTCCGTCACTTCTCCCATAACCTTCATGGATGTGCCGACTTTATGTAGATGGAAAATAATGACTAGCTCTACCACAAAGGGAGAGCAAGAAAAATGGATCCAAGGGGTGAATGGCTTACAAGGGATCACATCCCTATTGCTACCTCCAAAATACGATGATGGAGGAGGGTATGGGTATGGATGAACAGGATTGGGAGACGGGCAACCTACAGAGAAAGAAAGAGTATGAGATATATATATATGTATATATATATATATATATAAAGAATGGCCCTATTTAGGAGCTATCACTTCTGTATAGAAAGATAGAAGATACCCACATGCAGTGTCAGTAATATACACATGTCAGGGGTATACGTATGTCACAGTGAATTCTACTATTTCAAAGTAGGGAGCTGCACTCAGTTAGAGTATAAACAAGTACATGCCCAGAGAGAAAACCAACACCAAACAGGAACACCATATATAGAAAGAGTAAAAAAAAAAAAAAAAAGAAAAAGAGAAAAGAAAGAAAGGGTGAACACAAACTAGTGCAAAACAATCGTGCAAGGTAGACAGGACCAAAACGTGACTAAGATGGGGAAGTGAAGGAAAATTAGAAATAAAAGTGCAAAGATGTTGCAAAGTCCAATATAACCCAGCGTGACCACGGTGATGCTGGGGTTGGGCAATATATGTGTACCTGTAGCCGATTTCCAGTTTAAGTTTGGGTAGTATAACCATTTTTATAGCAACTATTCTACCAGAGAATGAAATTTGGTATGATGACCATAATTTCATTAAGTTTTTGATGTTGTTAAATATTGGAGGATAATTAGTGTGAAATAGTGATTTATAAGAGGGTGTAATATGGATTCCTAGGTATTTGAATGAGTCAGAGCACCAGATGAATGGAAATTTGTCTTTAAGTGTTGTAATCATGGTTGATGGAATATTAATGGGAAGGGCAGAGCATTTAGACAAACTTAGGCCGGTCAGGTCGTGAAAAATGTCCAGTGTTTTGGTCAGATTCGGTAAGGATATGAATGGATCTGTTAGAAATAGAAGGACGTCATCGGCATAGAGGCTAAGTTTAAATTCCTTGGACCCTTTAGTGTATCCTTTAATATCCGTGTGGTTTCTAATCGCACAAGAAAGGGGCTCTATTGCAAGGACAAAGAGGAGCGGGGAAAGTGGGCATCCTTGTCTAGTACCCTTGCTCAGAGGGAAAAAGTCAGAGTTAGAACCAGGGAGTTTGATGCGTGTTTGTGGGTTATGGTATAATGCTTTAAAACCATGAAGAAATTCACTGATTATGCCGAATCTAGGGGGTAATGTGTCCATATATGACCAGCTGACGCTTTTAAAAGCTTTATGGATGTCAAGGCTAAGAAGAAGTGTGGGAGTAGAGTTTTGGTTAGAGTCTTGAATGATGTTTGTGGTCAATCTTATGGTATCCATTATCTGTCTGTCAGGGATAAATCCTGTTTGGTCTGGATTGATTAGAGGAGGGATAACTGCAGCAAGTCTATTGGCTAACAAACGGCCAAATATTTTAAGATCATTGTCAATAACTGAAATGGAACGATAGTTTTGTGGGATGGAATGATCTTTGTTTGGTTTGGGAAGAAGGGACATGTTTGCTAAGAGCATTTCTGATGGGAATTGATTTCCTTGTAGAATGTGATTATATAGTTTTGTTAGGTGTGGGGTTAATGTGGAGGCAAATTTTTTATAATACGATGAGGAGTATCTATCAGGGCCTGGAGCAGTAGAGGTTTTTAAACGAGATAATGATTCTATTGACTTCTAAGTCTGTGCAGGGTGCGTTGAGCATCTCTATTTGATGACTAGATAAGGTGGGTAGAGTAATATCATTGAGCCAGTTCAGAGAGCAATGTTTGGGTAGAGAAGGAGGCGTAGAGAGAAGCTTCTTATAGAAGTCTAAAAAAATGTTGATAACTTCTTTAGGATGGGATACTAAGTTACCTGATGAGTTACATAGTTTATAGGTGTGGGGGGGTTTTGTAGTTTGATTTAATTTCCTGGCAAACATAATTGAATAGGAGTTGCTATTAAGCAGAAATCTTGCTATAGACCATCTAAGGGCTTTTTCTGTGTCTGATGTAAGTAATAAATCTAAAGCCGCGTACACACGGGCGGACTGTCTGGCCTACTTAGTCCGCCGAAACACATTTCAGCGGACAGTCCGCTTGTGTGTGGGCTTCAGCGGACTTTTTCAGCGTGCAGTCTGGCGGACTAAGTATTTCGGAATTTCCGTAATACTGTCCGTCGGACTCGCATTTCGGCGGACAATCCGCCCGTGTGTGTGCCAGTCCGCCGTACTTTTGAAATGAGCGGACTTTTCCTGCCCGGAGAAAAGTCCGCTCATTTCGAGCGGGTATCCAGGTAGGCGGGGCCCGCGAAGGAGACGTCGCTGGCCCCGCCGCCTGGTATGGACTTAAAGGGGACCCCCAACGCCGAAAAAAAATCGGCGTGGGGGTCCCCCCAAGTCCACAACAGACCCTTGTCCGAGCACGCTACCCGGCCAGCCAGGAAAGGGGGGCGAGCGAGCGCCCCCCCTCCTGAGCCGTACCAGGCCGCGTGCCCTCAACATGGGGGGGTGCCTTGGGGAAGGGGGGGCCGCGCGCCCCCCCCCCACCCCAAAGCACCTTTTCCCCATGTTGATGAGAACAAGGGCCTCTTCCCGACAACCCTGGCCGTTGGTTGTCGGGGTCTGTGGGCGGGGGGCTTATCGGAATCCGGGAGCCCCCTTTAATAAGGGGGCCCCCGGATACCGGCCCCCCACCCTATGTGAATGAGTATGGGGTACAATGTACCCCTACCCATTCACCTGTAAAATAAAAGTACAAAAAAAAAACACCACACACGAGATAAAATACTTTATTGCACAGCTCCGGGGGTCTTCCATCTTCGGGGGTCTTCTCGCCGGACTCCTCCGCTATCTTCTTGTAGCTCTTTTACTAGCGGAGGAGTCCGGCTTTCTTCCTCGCCGCCGGCCTCTTCTCCCGACTTCGGGGGTCTTGTCCCCCTCTTCGGTTCTTCTGCCGGGCCACAGCGCCTTCTTATAGCTCTTTTACAGGCGGTGGCCCGGTCTTCTGTCGCCGCCGTCGCCGCCGCCTTCCGTTCTTCTTCTTCTTCTTCTTCTTCTCCAGGAGATGTTGCCTCGACGATCTCTCCGGCCGGAATGCCAGGGGCGCACTGCGCGGCCACTTATATAGGGACAAGGGGCGGTGTCACATGGCTTTATGTCACATGGGTTGGTGTCACATGGTGACCCCGCCCCCTTACAATGTCATAGTCCCCATGTGACATCAACCCATGTGACCAACCCATGTGACATAAAGCCATGTGACACCACCCCTTGTCCCTATATAAGTGGCCGCGCAGTGCGTCCCTGGCATTCCGGCCGGAGAGATCGTCGAGGCAACATCTCCTGGAGAAGAAGAAGAAGAAGAAGAAGAAGAAGAACGGAAGGCAGCGGCGACAGCGGCGACAGAAGACCGGGCCACCGCCTGTAAAAGAGCTATAAGAAGGCGCGGTGGCCCGGCAGAAGAACCGAAGAAGGGGACAAGACCCCCGAAGTCGGGAGAAGAGGCCAGCGGCGAGGAAGAAAGCCGGACTCCTCCGCTAGTAAAAGAGCTACAAGAAGATAGCGGAGGAGTCCGGCGAGAAGACCCCCGAAGACGGAAGATCCCCGGAGCTGTGCAATAAAGTATTTTATCTCGTGTGTTGTGTTTTTTTTTGTACTTTTATTTTACAGGTGAATGGGTAGGGGTACATTGTACCCCATACTCATTCACATAGGGTGGGGGGCCGGTATCCGGGGGCCCCCTTATTAAAGGGGGCTCCCGGTTTCCGATAAGCCCCCCGCCCGCAGACCCCGACAACCAACGGCCAGGGTTGTCGGGAAGAGGCCCTTGTCCTCATCAACATGGGGACAAGGTGCTTTGGGGTGGGGGGGGCGCGCGGCCCCCCCTTCCCCAAGGCACCCCCCCATGTTGAGGGCACGCGGCCTGGTACGGCTCAGGAGGGGGGGGGCGCTGGCTCGCCCCCCTTTCCTGGCCGGCCGGGTAGCGTGTTCGGCGTTGGGGTTCCCCTTTAAGTCCATTCCAGGCGGCGGGGTCAGCGACGTCTCCTTCGCGGGCCCCGCCTACCTGGAGACGCGCTCGAAATGAGCGGACTTTCCTCCGCGTGTGTGGGCGAGTCCGTTCATTTCAAAAGTAGGGCGGATAGTATGGCGGACTTAGTACGCCGTATTAGTCCACTCAAAAAGTGATGTCTGTGGTCAAGTCCGTTCATTCGAAAGTATGACGGACTGTCCGTCGGATTGTCTGACGGACTAAGTTGGCCAGACAGTCCGCCCCGTGTGTACACGGCTTTAGGCTGTGCGTTTTTCTTATATTTGATTGAAGAGATTACTAGAAGGGTTTTGGTTGTTCCGGTGATATAAGAGATCGAAATCTTTGGTAAGAGATCTTATATCAGCTAGTTTAGTTTTGTTTTTGGTTGAGGCAATTTTAATCAAGTGGCCTCTCATGACCGCCTTATGTTCCATCCATAAGGTTGTGGGCAACGTGTCTGGGGTTATGTTAAGTGCAAAGTATTGTTCAAGGTGTGAAAGGATTTCTTGTGTGATTGTTGGGTCAGTCAAGAGGGAATTGTTTATTCACCATTTGTGTGTTGTAGTAGTTAGGCCTATATGTGGGGTATTAAAGGAAACTATATGATGGTCTGACCAGGGACAAGGGTGGATCTCAGCTTTTGAGGAGTTAGCCAATAATATTGGGGTACAGAAAATATAGTCCAGCCGTGCATAACTATCACGTGGGTGAGAATAAAAAGTATAGGCTTTGATGCCTACATTATGGGCTCTCCACGTATCTACTAGCTGGTGAGTATGTAATGCACGATTTAGGGATTTGGGGAAAGCTTTAGAGGATGGAACTACTCTGCTTCTATCAAGTGCTGAGTGCGCAGCTAGATTAAAATCACCCCCCACAATTAGATGTGTGGAATTAAATCTATCAAAGGTGTCAAAGAATTTAGAAAAAAAGCTTGTTTGTGCTTTAATAGGGGCATATACTGAGGCTATAGTAATTGAATGACCTTCTTTTGAATCCCTCAAAATCAAATATCGGCTATCAGGGTCTTTAAACACGCTTTGGATTACAAATGCAACAGAATTCTTTACGAAGATTGCCACACCTCTAGATTTGGTATTAAACGTAGAATTGGCTATAACATTTGTCCAAAAATTTAGGATGTTTATCAGTTGCAAAATTAGTTTTCTGCAACAAGATAATGTCTGCCCCCAATCTCTTGTAGTGACGGAACGCCTTCTTCCTCTTTTGAGGAGAATTAATGCCCTGTGCATTGTGAGATATCACTCTAAGCCCCATTGGACAGATGGTAGGAGACTATGATGGATATAGGGTGAAAGAAAAAGTTCACGATGCCCAGGGCATAGCCCGCATTTACCAAAATCATCAGCCAAGAAGGCCTTTGGATTACATTAGGACCTGAGAGAAAGAGTAGAATGGTATATTTTATGATGTAAAGTGATCTGTCATTAGTATACAACATCATTAAGTATAATGAACCTAGAAATGAGTTTACTATGGTTGACCTTTTTTTAAGAAAAAACATGTGAAAACAATTACTGTAGGATAGGGAGTCAGGGTGAAAAATACTACCTGAGCAAAAAACATTTTGAAGTGGACAAATATGTCCAGAACTCACAAGGGGAGTCCAATCTACGCTAATGATAGATATCATGATCAGGTGTGCAAAAATTAATGCGAACCGAACCATAGGCTGGGAACCCCAAATGAGTAGGGGGACAAACTAACTGCGAACAGCGAAGATTCTGTATTTCAAAAACGGTATAGACGTACATTGCATAAAAATATATAAAAATTGAAAAGTAAGGAAGTAAATAACCTCATATAAATAGGAGATATAAAAAAAAAACAAGTAACCCCATAGAGGGGTGCAACAGAGGTTTGCTTTGAGTTGCTAAATTAACTTGCAACCTTGCAACATTATAACACACTATTATTATTTTAGTTTTTTTGTTTCCCCCCCTTTTAAGTCAAATAGAGAAAGTAGGACACTCTAAAAATAATTTCGTTAGAGATTATTCCTTTTCTTAGATGCATTCAGGGAGGGAGGAGTGTAAGGCAACTGAAGAAGAGAGACAGCTTAATCAAGCTTCCAGATTTCTAAAGGATTGTTGCCATCAGTGTAGTTATGAGGCACTAGCCATAACTGACAACTGCTGCTCAAGTGGGGGGGGGGGGTCCGACCATCCAACTGGGGTGCTGTTCAGACCCGATGAGAGGGCACCAATAGATGGGCAGGCACTGGAAGATCCTCCAGGGGGACTGTCAATAAGGAAATAGAAGTGTGGCTCCAAATTATAGGTGTGAGCTTAACTGGTGGTACTAGAACCGCAGGCCCAACTGTGGGATGTGAGGCCCCCGCACTGCTACGGCCAGAGAGTGTTCAATAAGGGTTTGTAAATACCCCCTGAGCAGTGGGCTCACAGTGAAGTGGATGCCAGTACGGTGAAGGCCTGGGGTATTGAGCCAGGGGGTACCAGCTGGGGGTATCAGATTCTGGGAGGCTTGGTTTACTGGATGACCCGCAGTATACACCGCTGCAAGGGGGCAGTAGATGGGAGGCCGGGCCGGTGTGTATATACAGTCCACGACCGTGATGGAAGGCCGGACCAGCCACAGAGCACTCTGCCGGGCAGCAGCCGCAGCAAACACCGGGGATCTTCAGGCATAACTAGGCCGCACCAGGCCGGAGTCGGCCGCGCCCCCCCCCCCCCCCCGAGTGATGCAGAAGCCCGAAACAGCCCCCGGAGTGACCCAGAAGGAAGGGTGAATAATAGGAGGGGACGGATGGTAGTCCCCTACCTCTCCAAGCGGCAAAGCTCTGTTTTTTTCAGGCCTTAGGGAGGCAAGATAGCGGCGGCTGGGAGAGATCAGCGGCAGAGAAACTTGGCCGTCCGTATTGACACTTTGGACCCAATTTGGACATTTTCACTTACGGGTGTACTCACTTTTGTTGCCAGCGGTTTAGACATTAATGGCTGTGTGTCGAGTTACTTTGAGGAGACAGCAAATATACACTGTTATACAAGCTGTACACTCACTATTTTACAATGTAGCAAAGTGTCACATGAAAAGGTAATATACTAAACAAGAAGAGGTGAAATACTGCGCTAAACCCAAAATCAGTGCAAAAGCTGCCAACACTCAAACAAAGTCAAGCAAACATGTGTAACAGTATGTGTAGCGCTTAAAATTATTACCATGCATGAACACACAATGGTTAAAAAGTGAAAAATATACGTAATAATGTGTGAAGCAAATAAATGTCCCAAAAAATTGTGTACAAAATCTGGAGTCCCCCAAAAGGGACCCTGTGGGTGCTGCAACAAAGTGTAACAGTACATAGGCCAGTAGAGGGGACCTTGGTAATCTTCCTTCCTAGAAGCCTTGGTAAGGATATGGGTAGATCAATCAGATCCCAAAGGCAATACACACAAGGTAGGGTACGATTACCAGATGTGGTGGACACACATACCAACACCAGTGAGTCAGTTGGGCCTGTAATTCTCCTATAGGTGTCGCCTGGAGTAGATAGGTGATCAGCTCACAATCCCTGACCAGTGAAGGTACACGGAGAACAGCAGGAATGCCAGCCAGGCACGTCTTTGTTCCAGCAATCAGTTTGTTTCTAGGAAGGGAGATTACCAAGGACTACCCTACTGGCCTATGTACTGTTACACTTTGTTGCAGCACCCACAGGGTCCCTTTTGGGGGACTTCGGATTTTGTACACAATTTTTTGGGACATTTATTTGCTTCATACATTATTACGTATATTTTTCACTTTTTTTAACCATTGTGTGTTCATGCATATGGTAATAATTATTTTTTTTTTTTTAAATAATTTTTATTCAGAAATAGAAAATACAGAGGCTCATGTAAAGGCATATTCAGTAATGAAAAGATAGAAATCCAGGTCGAACCCTGGGGCACAGAGAAACCGTGATACATAGGAACGTTCAAAAACAGTGAAACCATAGTAACCAAGGGTAATAGAGACCAATCTGGATGGATCAGCGACTGTTTTGAACCCTAATTAGAGCGGGCACTAAGACCGGCTCCCAAAGGACCAAATGCCTAACTATAACTTATAAATCAAGGTAATGATAAAGGGAGGAGGGGGGAAGGGAGGGGGGGAGGAACGGATAAGAGGAGGGTCATGGGAATGGGGGGAGAGGTAGGGGGAAGAGGAAGTAGCTGAAACACAGATACATTGTAAGGGGGTTCATAAGTAAAGTCCACATAATAGGATCCTGTGGTGGAGGGGCTTTGGAGAGAGCTGGCCTATGTAGTAAGTCGTAGAGTGGTATTAGAAGTGGAATGATCCGTTGTAGGTAAAAGAAAGTTGATCCAATGCACGCTGATTGGGTAGTGACATGGTTGAGGTTATGAACAACTGCCACCTGGCGAGGAAGGCCGCTTTTTGGTTAACATGGGAAAAGTCTGTCATGAGCCTCTCTTTGTACAAAAGGGATAGAAGATCCTTGTGGAGTTGGGAAGCTGGAGGGCCAGGAGGCGATAACCAATATCGGAGTATGAGACGACGGGCCAGAAGTAAACATAGCAGAATCCAGTCCACTGTAGCTCGCGGAGAGTGGTGCCCCAGAATGGGTCCAGCACCTGAAGAAGTAGACCATGGCAGCAGTATGGGGTCCTAGTATCCGAAGATTAGGAGTAGAGGTTCCTTAGGTAATTTCAGTAATGTGACATCAAAGATGAAAGCCAAGACCTGGTCCCAGAAGGTGGATATAGTCGGGCAAGACCATAAGCGATGAGAGAGGGGTGGCTTCGGGTGGTGACAGTGGGGGCATGATGCCCCGTCTCGCTTAGATTTGGGAGAAATAAAAGGGATGTAGGCCCTGTGGGCAATCTTGAGCTGGGTTTCCCTCCAGGTTTCATTAGGCGTTAGGCGCAGTACCTTGTTGAGACCAAGCAGAATCTTATGGACAAGGTCGGGGTCCAGGAAGGCAGAGGACCAATTTGCGATGGAGGTAGAGGATGCAGGTGGCGTCGACCGTTGCAGAAGAGGTTTGTAAACATCAGAGATTCTAAAGCCTTTGTCTCGTATCAGCTGATCCATGAAGCTGGATTGGAAACGCAGAGAATCTTCCTTGCAAGTTTGGGTGATAAAACTGATGCATTGTTGGTAGTGGAGAAAATGTGAGGTGGGAATTGAGAATGAGTCCATCACCTTCCAAAAGGGTAGAGGTTTGCCAGTATTCGGGTCGCAAAGGGAGGAGAAAAGGGACAGGCCCCTTGCCGACCAGTCCGAGAAAGCTTTACAGTGGAGACCTGGAGTGAAGCAAGGATTTCCTTGAATAGGCAGATGAATGGATATAAAAGGTGGAAGTCTGGCCAGTTTCCTAGACTCTCTCCATGCTATCGCTGTGTCTCTGAAGACAAGATTGTGTTGGTGGTGGGGGGGGGGGGGGGGGGTACTGATTTCCAGCGGCAATGCAATAGGGCAGACAAGGAGAACGGGTGAGCCATAGCGGATTCCAATTCAAAGGTAGAGTACCTGGATGAGTGAGTGATCCAATCTAGACTAGTTCTAAGTAAACAAGCTAAATTATATAATCGAATATTAGGTAGACTGATACCTCCATTGCCCCTGGGAAGGTGCAGTTTTTTGTAGGCAATACATGGTCTTTTGCCGTGCCATAGAAATTTAGAGATAGCAGAATCCAATGAAGTAACATCTTTTTGCTTGAGCAAGAGTGGGAGAGTTTGCATAGGGTATAAAAGTCTGGCAAAGCTGACCATTTTTACAAGGTGACACCTTCCCAGGAGCGACAGGGGCAGATCCATCCAGTTGGTCAATTCTTGGGATATTTTGGACAACAGGGGGGGATAATTCAGCTGATACAAAGAAGATGGCAATTTCCCAATTTTAATTCCCAGGTAGGTGATGAAGGAAGGGGCAACAGAGAATAGAGAGCCACTAGCCCAGGAAGGGGTGGAATGAGAGCCAATGGGTAAAATCTTGCTTTTGGAATAATTAATGTGGAGCCCTGAGCATAGCCTAAATTCATTGAAAACACTTTTAATGGTGTGTATGTCAGCCGAAGGGTTTGAAGTGAAGATAAGGACATCGTCTGCAAACAGGGATGTGCGAAGTTCCATGTCTCCTATTTTTATACCGTGGAGGGGTGCCGTATGGGATAGGTATCTAGAGAGAGGTTCCAGGGTGATGTTAAAAAGGAGAGGAGATAATGGGCAGCCCTGTCTGGTACCTTTGTGTAGGGGGAAACTTGACGAGAGGAGGCCTGCCGCTACCAGACTAGCGGTGGGGGAAGTGTACATAGAGTTGATGAGGTGACTAAAGGGGCCTGAGAAACTTAATTTGGAGAGGGTCATGGAGAGCCAATCAAAACTGACCTTATCGAAGGCTTTCTCCGCATCTAAAGTAATGATGGCATAGGTACCATTGGGGTTTTGTTTGGCTGATTCGAGAGCTAGTAGAACTTTACGGATGTTTAAAGTGGCTGTTCGACCTTTGACAAACCCCGATTGGGCTGGATGGATTAGGTGTGGGAGAATATCGGCTAATCTCGAGGCAACGATCTTTGAGAGGATTTTCACGTCTAGGTTAAGAAGGGAGATAGGCCTGAATGATCCGGGCTGTAGCGGGTCTTTCCCTTTTTTAGAGAGGAGTTTAATGATAGCTTGATTCCCGGAAGGGAGATAAGGGCCTCCCGCCCAAATAGTGGAGTAAACTGAGAGAAGTGTGGACACCGTGATATGGATAAGGTTTTTGTAAAAATCACTAGTAAAGCCGTCAGGGCCAGGCGCCTTGTGTGAGTGAAGATGGCGAATGGTTTTCTCTATTTCAGGGAGAGTGATGGGGGCATCGAGGGTCTCCAATAGCTCCGCCGATAAAATGGGAAGTGACAATTTTTCTAAGAAGGACCGAGCCTTTTCTTGTACAATGGGGTCTGGGGCATAAAGATTTGTGTAGTATCGCAACATTGTCTCATTGATGGCTTGAGGGGAGGAGTGAGTGCGTCCCGTGTGGTCACAGAGGGAGGTGATATGGGTAGGTCGATGGCCCCCTTTACACAACCTGGAAAGGAGTTTCCTGGCTTTATTGCCGTACCTGTGAAGGGTAGCATCCAAGTGAGCCTTTTTCGTGCGTTCGAGGGTGTCAGCCCAATTATCAAAAGCTGACTTGGCTGATACCCATTCATCGTGATGTATAGAGGAGCTGGATAAGGAGAGCTGCTGTTGAGCAGCATGTAGTCTGGCACTGGCCGATTTGTAGTGTTGGAGTGCATTGCGTTTAAAGGATGTAGCGTAACAAATAATGCCTCCCCTAAGGTATGCTTTCCCGGCATCCCAGAATAGGTTAGGGTCTACTGTATGGAGGGCATTTGTGGAGGAGTACTCTGCCCAGGCCTTGTCCATGTACGTAATGAAATCTGAGTTATTAACCAGGAAGGTTGGAAAGGGCCAGAGGTTGGGGTGGGGAGGGAGATCCAGCCTGTCTAAGGAGATCGCTACTGGAGCATGGTCTGAAATCGCTATGTCGTGTATTACTGAGTCTGAAGTCATGTTTATGAGGTCATCCGAGCCAAAAAAGTGGTCAAGCCTGGCCAGGGATCTATGGGGATTGGAGTAAAACGTAAATTCTCTGTCTACAGGGTGGGAGAGACGCCATAGATCCATCATGTGTAGGGAGTCCATGGTGGAGGCAAATATAGTCGGGTTCGGTGTGGCAGTACCCGGTGATAGATTTTTTGGGGAGGACCTGTCTATCGAGGGGTGCATAACATCGTTGAAGTCACCCCCTACCAAATGAGGTAGGTGAGTGAAGCTAAGTAGCCATGTCGAGAGCTCGGTATAAAGGTATAGGTGATCAGCTCACAATCCCTGACCAGTGAAGGTACACGGAGAACAGCAGGAATGCCAGCCAGGCACGTCTTTGTTCCAGCAATCAGTTTGTTTCTAGGAAGGGAGAGTACCAAGGACTACCCTACTGGCCTATGTACTGTTACACTTTGTTGCAGCACCCACAGGGTCCCTTTTGGGGGACTTCGGATTTTGTACACAATTTTTTGGGACATTTATTTGCTTCATACATTATTACGTATATTTTTCACTTTTTTTAACCATTGTGTGTTCATGCATATGGTAATAATTATTTTTTTTTTTTTAAATAATTTTTATTCAGAAATAGAAAATACAGAGGCTCATGTAAAGGCATATTCAGTAATGAAAAGATAGAAATCCAGGTCGAACCCTGGGGCACAGAGAAACCGTGATACATAGGAACGTTCAAAAACAGTGAAACCATAGTAACCAAGGGTAATAGAGACCAATCTGGATGGATCAGCGACTGTTTTGAACCCTAATTAGAGCGGGCACTAAGACCGGCTCCCAAAGGACCAAATGCCTAACTATAACTTATAAATCAAGGTAATGATAAAGGGAGGAGGGGGGAAGGGAGGGGGGGAGGAACGGATAAGAGGAGGGTCATGGGAATGGGGGGAGAGGTAGGGGGAAGAGGAAGTAGCTGAAACACAGATACATTGTAAGGGGGTTCATAAGTAAAGTCCACATAATAGGATCCTGTGGTGGAGGGGCTTCGGAGAGCCTCTCTGGCCGATTTGTAGTGTTGGAGTGCATTGCGTTTAAAGGATGTAGCGTAACAAATAATTCCTCCCCTAAGGTATGCTTTCCCGGCATCCCAGAATAGGTTAGGGTCTACTGTATGGAGGGCATTTGTGGAGGAGTACTCTGCCCAGGCCTTGTCCATGTACGTAATGAAATCTGAGTTATTAACCAGGAAGGTTGGAAAGCGCCAGAGGTTGGGGTGGGGAGGGAGATCCAGCCTGTCTAAGGAGATCGCTACTGGAGCATGGTCTGAAATCGCTATGTCGTGTATTACTGAGTCTGAAGTCATGTTTATGAGGTCATCCGAGCCAAAAAAGTGGTCAAGCCTGGCCAGGGATCTATGGGGATTGGAGTAAAACGTAAATTCTCTGTCTACAGGGTGGGAGAGACGCCATAGATCCATCATGTGTAGGGAGTCCATGGTGGAGGCAAATATAGTCGGGTTCGGTGTGGCAGTACCCGGTGATAGATTTTTTGGGGAGGACCTGTCCATCGAGGGGTGCATAACATCGTTGAAGTCACCCCCTACCAAATGAGGTAGGTGAGTGAAGCTAAGTAGCCATGTCGAGAGCTCGGTATAAAATTGCTTAGTGGGGTTGTTAGGGGCATATATGTTAGAGATAAATAGTTCTTTAGTGCCTATCCGAACCGTTGCGGTGAAAAAGCGACCCTTATTATCCGAGAGGGTGGAGAGAATTGCGCACGGAAGATTTTTATGTATTAGAAGTAGTACACCAGCCTTCTGTCCCACTGATTCGGCTCCGTGCACCGTTCCCACCCACAGTTTTTGCATGCGCGGGAAATCGGAGGCTTGTAGATGGGTTTCCTGTAATAAGGCAATAACTGCCTTAAGTCGTTTAAGGTGTCGAAGGATCTTCACACTCTTTTGAGGAAAGCGGAGACCCTTGACATTCCAGGAGACTACTCTAAGAGGGACGCAAGCTGTGGGCTTGTGTGGCTAGATATGTGGCTAAAAAGGGCATGGAGAATTAGGTAACCTAGGCTGAACTCAACGGAGAAATGAGACAAGGGGCCTTGTCCAGGGATCCTTAACGGATATAGGGGTGAACCCATGTAGGCGGGGGGGAGGATGAAGGAAGGGCATGATTAGGGGGGGCATGGGGGGTAAACGGTAATAAAAGAAGAATAACCAAACAAATAAACAAATGCAAATACTTCTCTTTTTTCCGCATGAGTTCACTGTGTAGGGGGGGAGCTCCTCAAGCAGAGCCCCATGGAGGAAAGGATTGATAGCGGGCAGTCCCGGGGACACCCAATAGGCACGCCGTACTAAGACATGTGTCGCGGCCCGGCGGCAAATCTGAGATGAGGGGGTTCAGTACACAGTGAAGTCATGCTAAGACCTGACATAATTTTAGAAACAAATGTAAGGCAGGACATGGCAGTAAAAACATAAACAATAACTGAGAGCATAGTGAAAAAGCAAAAGAAAACGCAGTAGAAAAATAACCTGAACACTTGTCCGTGGACTCGGGATAAGGGATAGGAGTGGTGCATAGGCAGAGGGCCTACTGCGTCCTGAGTCCAGAACCTCCGTGGTCGGCAGAGAAGCAGTTCCGAGGTTAATGATCCGGGTAACAGGTATGAGGGAGGGAGGGAGAGATGAGAATCAAGGGGTACAAAAGTAGCGAACAGCCACTACTTAACACAACTTGCCTTGCGACCCGGGTGGAGGGAGGAGATAAGAAAGTCTGTCATATGGAGACAGAAGGGACTTCAGCGTGGAAAGTTACGGTGTTGATGATCTGGAGCCGAAGCTCGAAAGCGCTTGAGGGAGTCCTTCCTGGGGCTCCTCTGATCCAAAGCTCGAATGGTTGAGGCAGATTTGGAGGGCGTAGCTGGTGATGAGTCCGAACGAAGAGAACGCAGGAATGCTTCTGCTTCAGAGGGGTCCTGGAATGAGAGTTGTTCCCCTTTAGGGGATTTGAGACGAAGCACGGCAGGGAATGCCAAAGAGAACTTAATTTGCAGTTTAAACAGTTCCGAACATATCGGTTGAAAGGCTTTGCGTTTCTTGGATACTTCAATAGAATAGTCCACAAAGATTAGAATCTTGACACCATCGACATGCAAGGATGGAGATTGCAGGAATGCTTGAAGAATAGCGGCTTTGTCCGCATAATTAAGATATTTGGCAATAATGGGACGGGGGGTCTTGCGGTCCGCATTAAATGATCCCATGCGGTGGGCCCTTTCCACTGTGAAGGGACCTGTGAGTCCCATGGCTTCTGGAATGCGTTTGGCGCAGAAGTCGCTCAGGTTTGCTGTAGGGAGCGTCTCGGGGACACCGACGAATCGCAGGTTGGATCGTCTGGATCTGCTCTCTAAATCATCTAACTTTTGGATGACATATTGAATTGTTTTTTCCTGAGACTGCTCTGTGGCTTGGGACTGATAGAGATCATCTTCCACCTCAGAAACTCGGTGTTCAAGTTCATTGAGCTTGGTAGTATGCTCTGTGAGTTGGGCCTTAATTTGCTTCATCCCAGCCTGAATAGCTTTCTCCACTGAGGCTGTGATCATGGGAGACAGCAGGGCCGCCACCGCTTGTGCTATGCGGTTAGTATGGCCATCATCCCCTGGGGATGGCGGATGAGCATCCCCAGTCAGGTTGTGAGGGGTCCCTGTAGCGTGCCCACGGGGGTGGAGAGGTCCAGTGATAGCAGGGGATGTAGGTGAGGCGACCCCGCTTACCTCCATAGCCGCTTCCGTGTTTTCCGCAGCAGAGGCATGTGGAGCTGGAGCGGAGTAGGCCGAAGCCAGGGGCTCGATTAGCGGCCGTTCGGAGGGTGCCGCTGCGGCCGCGTACAACCGGGCTCCCGTTTTCTCGACGAAGCGATCCATAGCAGCGGGGATCGTGGGGGGACACCCGGATCCGAAATAGGGCACTGGGGCCGCTTGGGCTGGCTTTTTAAGCCGATTTGTGAGGCTCTGTTGCGGGAGCTAGGCAGAGACGTAGCTAGCTCATGCGGCGCCGGAACCAGAAGCTGGTAATAATTTTAAGCAATACACATATTGTTACACATGAAACGGTATAAATATGTGAGGGGTGTAAAGTCAATGGGAACCAAACTTCAAAAATCAAAAGTGTCCATTTTAAAGGCTTATATGCAAGTAATTGGGCATACAATGGTTATAGGGGTCTGGGTCTTGCCCTGGGGGACATGTATCAATTAAATATTTTTTGTGAAAAACATAATTTTTAAATGAGCAGTGATTTTTGGATTTTTAAAGTGAAAAGCATAAAAATGAAAAATTCCTTCCAATATAGTGCCGGGGGGGGGGGGGGGGTGTCCCCTTAGTCTACTTGTAAAGTAGCAGATCTGTACCATGTCTAGATTCTGCTGCAGCAATAATTCCATTTATAAAGCCAAAAAATTTATAATTTTTCCTGCAAGCTGCCTTTATTTTGCTCAGCAACAGCTCAGCTGGGGAGCCAGTGTGTATGATGAGGCCACAATGTAGTGCACTGGGAACAAGATTAGAGGTTTTTTGTATACAATCTGGTGGCACTTTGACTTTGGATAGAAGTAACGGGTGCATAAAAATTGGTCTTTGGTTGTCAGTGGCACCTTCCCACCATAACCTTTAAGAGGTACTCTTGATGAAAGCAAGAATTGTCCTTGCTGTAAAAAATTGCAATGTTATGCACCTGTCAAACAGGTGCAGAAAAATTTGTCTTTGGGTGTCGAGGGCGACTTCCCACCATAAGTCTATAGAGGTACTCTTGATGAAAGTAAGAATTGGCCTTGCTGTAAAAAAAATTGCAATGATATGCATCTGTCAAACAGGTGCATAAAAATGACTCTTTGGGTGTCGGGGGCGCCTTCCCACTGTAACCCTATAGAGGTACTCCTGATGAAAGGAAGAATTGGCCTTGCTGTAAAAAATTGCAATGCTATGCACCTGTCAAACTGGTGGTGAAAAATTGGTCTTCGGATGTTAATTGTGCCCATGAAACTTATACCAAAAACATTCTTCCAGATGAAATGATTGAACACCCTCAAAGCTAGGCAGCCTCAAAGTCCTGCAGAGATTCCACATCCCAAAAAGATGTAATCAGTGATATCGGCATCAGGGGCTTCATAGCTGGTAATCCAGGACTGATTAATTTTTATAAAAGTCAAACGGTCCACGGACGTGTTCTATAATCAGTTATGAAACCTCCTGCAGCACTGCTCTCCTGCCCGTTCTGGAAGCACGCTGGATGCAGGGCAGCCCAACAACTCAATAGCATACTGGATAAGTTCTGACCAGTGGTCTTTTCTCATGACCCAGTAAGTCAGTGGATCGCCAGCTGGAAAGCTCTCCATCTCTGTTTTGGCTCTGAGGTAATCGTCCACCATGTGATGTAGACGCTGTCGATGGGATGTGGAAGCTGACAGCCCTGGGCGGCGAAAACAAAAAAATTCCAAAATGCCTCACTTAGGGGGACGCCTTCTCCAATGCTCGTCTCTTGACCAACAGAAGACTCAAAACTATGTTTTCTACGACACTATAACCTACTGTCAGGAAAGGTTCCCTCCACTGATAATATCGATCATTTGGCATGCAGTACTGAGATCCATCAGCAGGTGTCTCCTGGCAGTTTGGAGCTGTCAGAAGAGCTTTTCCCTGCTGGAATTATGTCGTCTTTGGGCTGCAGTACTGGTTTCCACCAGCCGAGGGATCCTGGCAGTGTGGAGCAGGTATTACCTTCTGTAATCAGGCGTCACATGACTTTGATAGCAGCTATAGTATAAATACCCAGCAAGTGCACACACACCTTGCCCTGTGCCCTGACCTGCAGCCTGTTTATCTGTTAACATGAGCCCGATTCTGGACCTCAACCCTGATTCCTGTATCTTGGACTTGTTTGTATCTGCTCCTGTATCCCTGGATCCTTGCCCTGCAGCCTGATGCCTCCATCTTGTTCCCTGTCTGTTTACTCCTGGTCCCCCATCTACTGATCTCCTGTTTATGGCCTTGGCCTGGCTTGGCTACGATTCTGGTACTCCCTTTTGCTACATATGCTGGTTAGTTTATTATCACTGTTTGGTTGTTTGGTTTGTTCACTCAGTTTGTATTGGTGGTGTGTTCACATTTATATACATTTACTTTAATAAACTTACTTTCACCTATTTATGTCTCATTTTAAGGAAAACAACTTTAAGGAGGGAAGTTTAAGGGAAAAAAAAACTTACATTTAAATGCACATCAATGCAGCCTTATCAGTGTCCATTGCAGCCTTGTCCCCAGTGCAGCCTTGTCCCCAGTGCAGCCTTGTCCCCAGTGCAGCCTTGTCCCCAGTGCAGCCTTGTCCCCAGTGCAGCCTTGTCCCCAGTGTCCATCGCTTGGCTGAATTTAAAATAGGTGCCACAGAGACTCGCTGGAGCGGAACGAATGCAGCTGAGATCGCAGGGACTGGACGGAGCTGAGATACACATAGCCGAGTGTACTCGGCTCTTCTCGGCTCCGCTCACAGTCACGCCCAGTCCCACCATATGATGCAGGGCTGGGCGTGACTGTGAGCGAAGCCGAGAAGAGCCGAGTATACTCGGCTATGTGTATCTCGCGGCGATCGCTCCTCTCACAGTCAGCGGAGATCGGCGGAGGATCGGCGTATAATACGCACCAATGATTTTCCCCTGATTTTAAGGGGAAGTGTGTGTTATACGCTGATAAATATGGTATATATTGTTTGGGGAGGTGCAACCTTTGATCAAGATCTGTATTGAGCTGGCCCTGCCCTGCATTCCAGAGGGCCATGATGATTTCACCCCTCCTTTTAATGTGAATCAGTTGGTATCCTTCGTGTGATGATCCTGCCGATTTTTGTGAACACTACTCAGTCTGTTCCCCACAGGTGATTGCTGAGTGCATTGTGTCTGCTCAGTCTTTTGTTAGACAGGAAGACATAAAACTACAGTTTGTACAACCTATACTTTCAGCATGGTCTGACATGGTGCAATCAGCCCCAGCCAAACAAACTACCTTGGCCATCAGACACCAGCCTACCCAAATGTATGTTTTCCCATCAGCCATGTCAACCTCAGTTGCAGCCCAGTACATGCTGCTCCCAACCAAATACTCATATTCGGTCTCTGCTCCCTGTACCTATCCTGCTCCCTGTACCTATCCTGTGACCCCTCAAAGCACCTTGTCCCCATGTTGATGTGGAGAAGGGCCTCATCCCCACAACCCTGGCCGGTGGTTGTGGGGGTCTGCGGGCGGGGGGCTTATCAGAATCTGGAAGCCCCCTTTAACAAAGGGGACCCCCAGATCCCGGCCCCCCGTTTGAAATGGTAAGGGGGTACAAAAGTACCCCTACCATTTCACAAATAAAGTGTAAAAATAGGATTTTTATATACAGCTTACCTGTAAAATCCTTTTCTTGAGAGTACATCACGGGACACAGGAGCTTCATTACATAGTGGGTTATATAGGCACCTCTGGTGATTGGACACTGGTTGACCCAATTAAAGAGAATTCCTCCCCTATATAACCCCTCCCCTTAGGGAGGCACCTCAGTTTTGTAGCAAAGCAATAAGCAACCACGTAAAACCCAAGAGGGGCGGGAGCCCTGTGTCCCGTGATGTACTCTCAAGAAAAGGATTTTACAGGTAAGCTGTATATAAAAATCCTATTTTCTTGATCATACATCACGGGACACAGGAGCTTCATTACATAGTGGGATGTCCCATAGCAATGCTCAGGTTGAGGGGAGGGAGACACAGATCATAATTATAGACCGCCAGGGACCTGAGGACCTAAACTGCAGCCTGCAGTACACTGCGCCCGAAGGCGATATCCTCTTGCCCTCTGACATCCACCTGATGGAATCTGGTGAATGTGTGGACTGATGACCAAGTCGCAGCCTTACAGATCTGAGCCAGGGAGGCCTGGTGATGCACTGCCCAAGAAGCACTACAGCCCTAGTAGAGTGCGCTTTCACCTGAAAGGAGGAATCTTCCCCTTTAAGTCATAGGCCTAAGAAATAACCTGTCTGATCCACCTTGAGAGAGTGGACCTTGACGCTGCCTGACCCCTTCTAGGGCCTTCTGGCAGAAATAAATAAACAGTCAGTTTTCCTTATCTGAGCAGTTGCTTGAAGATAAAGACTGCTTGCTCTAACCACATCTAAAGTGTGTAAGGATTCTTCCTCTGTGGACTGAGGATTTGGAAAAAAGGATGGTAGGATTACATCCTGATTCAGGTGGAAACCTGAAACTACCTTAGGTAGAAAGGACCTGTTGGGACGCATGACCACTCGGTCCTTATGGATAATTAAATAGGGCTCTTTACAGGAAAGAGCTGCCAATTCTGATACCCTTCTAGCCGTGGATATGGCTACTAGGAACACCAGCTTCTTTGTCAGGAGAGTTAAAGAAGCCAGATGCAGAGGTTCAAACGGTTGGGCTTCTAAGGCCGAGAGAACCAAATTCAGATCCCAAGGGCATACCGGAGGTTTGACTGGCGGTTTTAGCCGCATAGCCCCCTGGATAAAAGCCCGTACTAGGGAATGTGATGCAAGCGGTCTTTGAAAAAAGACCGATAGGGCCGAAATCTGCACCTTGATGGTGCTTATGGCCAAATTCATTTCAAGGCCTGATTGGAGAAAGGCCAAGATTCTGCTAATGACATACCTTCTAGGATGCCATCTCCTGGGTTCACACCAGGAAACATATGTCCTCCAGATCTTGTAATAGATACGCCTGGAGGCCGGCTTTCTGGCATTGACCAGAGTGGAAAGGACTGGCCCCGAAAGACCACGGCCTCTCAAAATGTGGGTCTCAGCAGCCAGACCGTCAAATTCAGACTGCGTAAAGCAGGATGGTAAATTGGACTCTGTGAGAGCAGATCTGGCCGGAGAGGGAGGGTCCATGGCCTGCCCATTACCAACTTCATGATTTCTACGAACCATGGTCGCCTGGGCCAAGCCGAGGCCACTAGAAGGACCGACCTCATCTCCCTCTTGACCCTTCCCAGGAACCACGATAGCAGCGGGTTCGGGGGGAAGGCATAGATCAGATTGTACTGATCCCAGGGAACTGTCAGAGCATCTGACCCCTGAGCAAGTGCATCTCTTGTCCTTGACACAAAGTTGTCCAGTTTCCTGTTGAATCTGGACGCAAACAGATCCACGTCTGGAGTGCCCCACTTGTAACATATGTCTCGAAACACATCGGGGTGCAGAGCCCATTCTCCTGGGCACAACTGCTGGCAGCTGAGATACTCCGCCTGCCAATTCTCCACTCCTGGGATGAAGACTGCAGAGAGGCACGGAACATGCTCTTCTGCCCGGACAAGTATGCGATTCACCTCCTTTTGGGCCACCAGACTTCTGGTACCGCCCTGGTGATTGATGTAAGCCACCGCGGTGGCATTGTCGGACTGAATCCGAACTGGGAAACCTCGCAGTCTGTGAGACCACTCTCTGAGTGCCATGTAAACTGCCCGAATCTCCAAGATATTTATGGGCAGCAGACTTTCGGTCGCAGACCATTTTCCCTGCGAGCATGTTTCCTGCAACACGGCTCCCCAGCCTGTCAGGCTGGCATCCGTAGTGACAATCTTCCATGAGAGGGGAAGAAGAGTTTTGCCTTTCAGCAAATTTTTGGTCTGTAACCACCAGACAAGACTTTTGCGTGCCCGAGGGGATAAACGCATAGGAAGATCCAGGGATTGGGGCTTCCTGTTCCAAATCGCAAGGATGCATCTTTGCAGGGGCCTTGAGTGGAACTGGGCGAATGGGACGGCCTCGAATGAGGCGACCATCTTTCCCAACAGTCTCATGCACAACCGAATGGAGGAAGATCTTCTGCCCAGAATCAGGCGCACCAGATCTCCAATGACCAAGGCCTTTGGGCTTGGAAGGAACACCCTGCCTTGAGCGGTGTCGATAATCAGACCCAGGTAATCCAACCTGGTGGTCGGTTGTAAAGACGACTTTTCTAGGTTTATAATCCAACCTAGGCGGCCCAGATGTTCTAGCGTTTTGGTGACGCTGCGACTTAGGCACGTTGCAGTTCTCTCTACGAGAAGCAAGTCGTCTAGGTAAGCCATGACGGCTATGCCCTGAACTCTTAAGATTGCTAAGAGAGGGTCTAGAATCTTCGTGAAGACTCGGGGGGCCGTGGCTAGGCCGAACGGCAGGGCCACAAATTGAAAATGGCGCTGCTCTACCGCGAACCTCAGAAACTTCTGGTGTGCGGGAAATATTGGCACATGGAGATCTGTGCCATGAATTCTCCTCCTTGCAGGGAGGAGACCACAGTGCGTATTGACTGCATCCGGAAGGTCTGGATGTGTAGAAACCGGTTTAAGTCTCTCAGATCCAAAATAGGTCTGACACTTCCGGTGAACGGTGAAGAGATTCGAATAAAAACCTGAACCCTGATCTTTCGGGCTCACTTCTACTATCACACCCTGGGATAGTAATTGATCTAAGGTCAGAAATAGCGATTTCTGCTTTATCGGATCCCTGGGGATCCTTGACCTTAGAAAACGAGAAGGTGGAATCTCCTGAAACTCTAGCCTGTAGCCTAGAGACACTGAAGAGATCACCCATTTGTCCTGAATCTCCTCCCGCCAGGCGCCTGCAAACTGCAGGAGCCTTCCCCCCACTCGGCCGAGCGGGGGCGCCCCTTCACAAGGAGGTCTTGGAGGTCTGCTTGACAGGCTTCCGCCCCCAAGTCTTTCTCTGTCCCTGGGCTCGGCCCTGAGGCTTTCTAGCCGAGGAGGGCTGGGAAGGCCGTCGCCACTGTTTAGAGCTTGATGCTTCGGGAGAAAGAGTACGCCTGAATGAAGGACGTTTACTCTTCTTGACTGGAAGGAGTGTAGATTTATCTAATTCCTCTCCAAACAAACGTTCCCCATTAAACGGGAACCCAGCCAAATGCTTCTTGCATGACATTTCAGCAGCCCAATTTTTTAGCCATAGAGCCTTACGCATGTGTACCAACATGAGGGATAAACGTGATGCTTGTTGGGCAGAATCCAAAATCGCATCAATTATGAAACATAAGATGTGAGGCATCTCTGCATATTTCTCTACTTCCTCACTGGGAAGGAGTTCAAACATCTGTTTAACCTGTTCCGTAAGGAACTGACACAACCCCACGGCTGCGACTGTAGGTTGCACCACAGCGCCGGCCATGGAAAAGGAGGCTTTTAACAAGGTTTCCAGCCCTTTGTCAGCTGGATCCTTAAATACCTGCGCATTGTCCAAGGACAAGTTAGGTTTTTATTCACACAAGAGATAGCCGCATCGACAGATGGGGCCCCCCATTTCTTGGTGAAACTTTCCTCCACGGGATAATACATGGAAAACCTCTTGGGAGGAGTAAACAGTTTATCGGGATGTCCCCAGTCCTCATACATCAAGTCAGCCATTAAGGATGAATTGGGAAGGAACAAGCAGTCTGTGGGGCTTTCCTGACTCCCAGGGAAGAGACAGAGGATGTAGCGACTTCAGCAGCTGGCATTCTGAATGTGGTACGCACCAATTCAGTATACTACTGCACCTGCTTTCTGAGTGCCTGGGAGGAGGGGACTGACTCCTCTTCCTCTGACTCATCCGACTGCTCATGATCCCTATCTGAAGATAGGGATCTCTCCTCATTTTCAGAACAACTGTCCGAGAGAGGGATTTCAGCAGAGGGAGGGGCTCTACCCCTTTTTCTTGCTATCTTTTAGGGAGGCAGAAAATAAAATTCATTATCCTCCCTTCAAAAAACTCTCCAATGTAGCCCTAAGGGAGTCCTCAGTGACATATACCGGGGCTGCGACATTAGGAGAGGCTGCAAAGCCTGAAAGGGGCACTGACTCGTCTTGAGATGCAGGCTCCACTTTTGCAGAGGGGGATGGTAATTTGCATGCACTTTTGGAACCCCTGGACCTAGGCGGTGACTTGCCAGTGCTTTTATTACCTGCCCCTGAAACCCTCTTACGAGGAGACATAGTCCTAAGCTACAAAGCAGAGGTACTAGTACAAATGCAATCAGTTTGTTTGTGCTTAAAGTCTCACAATAAATCAATATATGCTTAACTGCACAACCTGATGCCGAGTAGGTGTCTTAAGGTTTTGCCTGGATCCAATTCCCACGGAAGCTTACAGCCCACAGCTCCTGTGTTTCACGTTACAGTCCCCTGACGCTCTGGGCTTTTAAAACGGCCGTTTGGCGCCTGCACCATAGCATTGAGCACACTAAACGTGCACAGCTGGCAACCACACCCCCCCCCTCCTCCATTAAGCCGGGAGCGCGCCCGCGCGCGTGCACGAGGCCCACGGGATCCGGGGGGGGAAGGAGAACCCAAAGGGAGCAACGTGGAACCCCTGGACCTGCATGGGACCCCTTTTTTACCTTAACTTGTGGCAGGAACTGTAAGGGAGACATGAGTAGCTGGAGAACCAGGCATTCACTGAGCATGTTTGTTTGAAAGGCATGTAAGTGTGCATCAGGCTGCTCTTACTCCATCTAGTGGTGGAAACCAGGTAAGACATACAACTACTCACAATGAAGAAATCCATTCATATATTAAAATATATAGGATGACTTCCCTTACCTGTCCCCGCCGCAGGAATTGCTGATCTCAGACCAATTCCAGCCTTCACCCATCACGGCGGGTATTGTTAGCCAACCTTCAGGCGTATCTGGGGTTCTTACGAAAAGATCCTCCTACCTGGGCCATGTAAAAAGCTCTGCCAGAAACTTTCGGGCGCCCTGAGTCAACAGTACCCCAAGTCTGGTTGTCCCAGAGCCCAGTCTTCCAATGGAGAGGACTTACAGGCAGAACCTCGTTTCTTCGGCAGACAAGGCCCAGGTACCATACCATCTTGGGAGTCAAATATCGGCCCGAGGTATGGATCCGGTTTGATGTAGCCCTTCGGCCCTCGCTGGGACCCGCATAGAGCTAAGTTTTACGTGACCGTCCACCAGACACTGGCGAAAAAACTGAGGTGCCTCCCTAAGGGGAGGGGTTATATAGGGGAGGAATTCTCTTTAATTGGGTCAACCAGTGTCCAATCACCAGAGGTGCCTATATAACCCACTATGTAATGAAGCTCCTGTGTCCCGTGATGTATGATCAAGAAAAATAGTTAAATAAGACAAACACACTTTTGAAAAATTCCTTTATTAAAAATAAAAAAAAATAAAAAAAAAATTCCAGCAGTGGTAATCTACTCTTGCTATCCAGCGATCGGTGATCATCTCTCCAGCGATGGCTGATCTTATCCAGCGCAGCGAATCCATCCATCTTTTGTCTCCACGGAGGAGACACTGCGGGGATCCCAGCGGCCTGACGTTTGTTATATGCGGAGGGCGGGGCCACCCGTCACCTGACCACACCCCCTCTGACACAAGGGGAAACCCGGGCTTCCCCGTGATGTATAAGTGACCCCGCCCCCCTCTGATGTAACACAGGCAGGTTTCCGTTACATCAGAGGGGGGCGGGATCACCCATACATCACTGGGGAAGCACGGTTTTCTCCTTGCATCAGAGGGGGCGGGGTCAGGTGACTGCACACTTGTCTCTGCTTGCATGACAGAGGATGAGGAAGGTTTAGTATGCCAGTGAACCACCTCCTCTACATGCTGTGGCTGGATAGCACGGGCAAATGTTGCCCTGCCTGAGGACTGACCACCACATCCACCTTTGTCTGTGGACGCATTTGTTGCTGGCCCCCTTACAGTGCCAAGGGAACATCTGCCTCTCCTTGTTGTCCTCCCAGACATTATTGGGAGGCAGGGGGCAGTGCTTATAAGCATAAGTTGAAATCGGTACATAGATGCACTTTAATCAATGTAAAGAGGTGCTTGGTGCACTTTAATTTAAATACTCACACTACACAGGCATACTCCATGGATACACTATAATATACTGCAATATAATGCGGCAAACATACAGTGACCCACAGAACTATATGGAGTTAAACTGACAGTAACACACACAGAACGATATGGCGGTAAACTGGCAGTAACGCACACAAAACGATATGGCGATAAGCTAGCATAAACACACACAGAACTATATGGAGTTAAACTGGCAGTAACACAATCAAAACTCTATGGTGTTAAACTGGCAGTAATGCACACAGAACTAAATTGCGTTAAACTGAAAGTAACACACACAACTATATGGTCTTAAACTGGCAGCAATGCACATAGAACTATATGGCATTAAACTGGCAGTAACGCACGCAAAACTATATGGCATTAACGCACACAAAAGTAAATGGCATTAAACTGACAATAACGCACAAAACTATATGGCGTTAAACTGACAGTAACGTACACAAAATGATATGGCGTAAAACTGGCAGTAACGTTCACAGAACTATATGGCATTAAATTGGCAGTAACGCACGCAAAAATATATGGAGTACAGATATGCTATAGAGATATTTCTCTATATGGAATAGAGAGGAACCCCCTATACTAACACACAGTATAGAAAAAATTGTATAGTGCAGGTGACCCCACCCCCTCTGATGTAACGCAGGTTTCCGTTACATCAGAGGGGGGCGGGGTCACCCGCATGTCACTGGGGAAGCCCGGGTTTCCCCTTGCATCAGAGGGGGCGGGGACAGGTGACGGGTGGCCCCGCCCTCCTCAGTTAAGAAGTGTCAGGCTGCCAGGATTCCCGCAGTGTCTCCGGTGGAGACAGATGTTGGATGCGCTGCGCTGGAGGGAGAGATCACCCATCGCTGGATCAGATCACCCATCACTGGACTCCGGAGAGATGATCATCCATCGCTGGATAGCAAGAGTGGATTACCACCACTGGAATCTTTTTTTTATTTTTAATACAGGACTTTTGCAATGGTATGTGTGTGTTTTTTTTTTTTAAATGTACACTTTCTTTGTGAAATGGTAGGGGTATTTTTGTACCCTCTTACCATTTCAAACAGGGAGGCCGGGTTATGGGGTTCCCCTTGTTAAAGGGGGCTTCCAGATTCTGATAAGCCCCCCGCCCGCAGACCCCCACAACCACCGGCCAGGGTTGTGGGGATGAGGCCCTTGTCCGCATCAACATGGGGACAAGGTGCTTTGGGGGGGACCCCAAAGCATCCTCCCAATGCTGAGGGCATGTGGCCTGGTAAGGTTCAGGAGGGGGGGCGCTCTCTCTCCCCCCTCTTTTCCTGTGGCCTACCAGGTTGCGTGCTCGGATAAAGGGTCTGGTATGGATTTTTGGGGGCAACTCCATGCCATTTTTTTTTAAATTGGGTGTGAAGTTCCCCTTAAAATCCATACCAGACCTAAAGGGCCTGGTAATTGAATTTGAGGGAACCCCACGCTTTTTTTTTTTTATCAATGACTTTCAATGACTGTTCTCTGTATTACAGTGAGCCGACAATTCATTATAGATGCGAGTGCTTTAAATGACTTTTTTTCCTGCAGAAATGACACTTTGTGCAGGGACAGTTATAAGCACAGGAAACATGTGCCCCTTTACAGGCATACTATACACACACCCCATGTATGAAATTTAAAGGAATATTACACTTTTATTGTTTCACTTTAAGCATTATTAAAATCACTGCTCCCGAAAAAACGTCAGTTTTTAAAACTTTTTTTTGCATTGATACATATCCCCTGGGGCAAGGCCCAGGTCCCCAAACACTTTTTATGACAATAACTTGCATACAAGCCTTTAAAATTAGCACTTTAGATTTCTCCCATAGACTTTTAGAGGGTGTTTGAATTTGCCACGAACACCCCAAATTGTTCGCTGTTCGGTGAATAGGCGAGCAGGCAATGTTCGAGTGGAACATGAGTTTGACTCAAACTCGAAGCTCATTCCTACTCCCCACTGAAACAACTGCATGTGGAAGAAAATTCCACATCCTAACCGCTCTTACAGTAAAGAATTCTCTATGCAGTTTAAGATTAAACCCCCTTTTCTTCTAGTTTTAGTGAATGGCCACGTGTCTTAATAAATTCCCTTTTTATCGCCATTGTGGAGTCACCAGCACGGTATTTGTACATTGAAATCATATGCCCTCCTAAGTGTCTCCTCTATAGGGTTCTGTCCTAAGGATTCTTCACTTATTTCACGTGAATTGAAGATTTCTGGTGGTGGTTTACAGACAATATATACACTCACCCGATCCAACATTTACATATGGACATTAGCATTTAATATTTAGCATTACTATATTTATATGTATATTTATTTATTGTTTGTAGAGCGTGGTATGAAATTTATTTTGTTTCTTTCACAAGTCTAGCAATAGCTTAGGAAGTTATTTTTAAACTTGCAGCTTAACTGCTTGCTATCTGAGCATTCCTTGGATGCCCTCCACTCTCGGACATCACCAGCACTGAGGTCTTGCCGACCGCTGACCAGGAAGTGCCCTTACAGCTCCCCGAAGCTCTTCCCTGTCCACTTTTCAGGTGGATGAAGCTTAGAGTCTCAATCCTCAGGACAGGATGCTGAAGCAGCTTGGCACCAGAGCAGGTGATGGTAGCAAAGCCGGTATGCAGGTAGCAACCAGCAACAGCCAGGCAATGAGGGACTGAGTCAGCAGGCAGAGCATGTACAGGGAGCAGGCCAAGGTCTGTAACAGCTGGCCATCGCAGTACAGTATGAGCAGGCAAAGGCAAGTCCAGTAAACAGGTTGAGGTCAGAGAGGTCAGATGAACAGGGTTAAGGCAGGAGCAAAGGTGAAGTCCAGGAGAAAGCCGGGTCATACACAGGTAAGCAGGTTCAGTGGATGAGGTCTCAGGAATACAGGTACAAGCTGAAGACCATTCAGCAACTGTGATGGTGACAGACCAGTTTAAATAGGCCATTGGGCCCATGCTAATTGGCAGTGTCTCAAAACAATGTCGTCTTGGAGACATGTACGCATGGGGGTCCGCAAGTAGTGGCAAGGGGGGGTGAGTGCCCCCCTGGAATCTGCAAGGTGTGCGTCCCAGTGGCATCGCTATGGGGGTGCGGGGACGGGGCGACTGCCCTTGGGTGTCACCCGCCAGTCCGGTGACAGTATCAAGGTAGCAGATCTAGCGGGTGCTGTCGAGCCCCTCACCACATGTGAAGCGGTGACAGGCAGCAGGCTGCTGCTCAGCTGAAGCGAACTCAGCAGCGACGATGTGATAGAGGAGAGCTGCGGGCTGCAGTCAGAATGTTTCCCCCTCCTTTCTCATATCGGCAGAACGGGAGAAGAGAAAGCTTCCTGCCCACTCTTCTTCCCTCCCCACTGGCCACATGCACTCTGCTGGAGGGAAAAGAGAGAACCCTGAAACAAGCAGAGGGAGTGAATGCTACACTGTAGCAGCTACAGGAGACATGGAAAAAGAAAGAGAAATCTGTGCTGGGGAAACAAATGTCCCCAGGGCCAGCAGATAGAGCCATGCTGTACCAGCAGCACCAGAGAGAGAGAGCCATGCTGCATTAGCACCACCAGAGAGCCACGCTGCACCAGCACCACCAGAGAGAGCCACACTGTACCCGCACCACCAGAGAGTCAAGCTGCACCAGCACCACCAGAGAGAGCCATGCTGCACCAGCACCACCAGAGAAAGCCATGCTGCATCAGCATCTCTCTGGTGATGCTGCATCAGCATCACCAGAGAGAGCTACGCTGTACCCACACCACCAGAGAGAGCCACACTGTACCCACACCATCAGAGAGAGCCACTGTGCACCAACACTACCAGAGAGAGCCACCCTGCACCAGCACCACCAGAGAGCCACGCTGTACCCGCACCACCAGAGAGAGCCACGCTGTACCCGCACCACCAGAGAGAGCCACGCTGTACCCACACCACCAGAGAGAGCCACGTTGTACCCACACCACCAGAGAGCCACTCTGCACCGGTACCACCAGAGAGAGCCGCGCTGCATCCGCACCACCACAGAGAGCCACGTTATATTCACACCACCAGAGAGCCTCACTGCACCTGCACCACTAGAGTACTTGCTGTACCCGCACCACCAGAGCGCCACGCTTCACCAGCATCACTAGAGAGAGCCGCACTGTACTGCACCACAAGAGAGCCACGCTGCACCCGCACCACCAGAGAGAGCCACGCTGTACCCACACCACCAGAGAGAGCCACGCTGCACCTGCACCACCATAGAGAGCCACGCTGCACCTGCACCACCATAGAGAGCCACGCTGTACCCACACCACCATAGAGAGCCACGCTGCACCTGCACCACCAGAGAGAGTCACGTTGTATTCACACCACCAGAGAGCCTCACTGCACCACTAGAGAGATCCTTGCTGTACCCGCACCACCAGAGAGAGCCACATTGTATTCACACCACCAGAGAGAGCCTCACTGCACCTGCACCACTAGAGAGAGCCTTGCTGTACCCGCACCACCAGAGCGCCAGGCTTAACCAGCATCACCAGAGAGAGCCACACTGTACCGCACCACCAGAGAGAGCCACGCTGCACCTGCACCTCCAGAGAAAGCCACGCTTCACCAGCATCACCAGAGAGAGCCACACTGTACTCAAACCACCAGAGAGCCACGCTGCACCATCACCACCAGAGAAAGCCACGCTGTACCCACACCACCAGAGAGAGCCACACTGCACCTGCACCTCCAGAGAGAGCCACGCTGTACCCACACCACCAGAGAGAGCCACACTGCACCTGCACCTCCAGAGAGATCCACGCTGTACCCGCAACATCAGAGAGAGCCACTCTGTATCACACCACCACAGTGAGCCAAGCTGAACTTGCACCACTTGAGAGAGCGACGCTGTTCCGCACCACCAGAGAGAGCCAAGATGTACCCGCATCACCAGGGAGAGCCATGCTGCACCCGCACCATCAGAGGGAAAAGTCTGAGCCACTGCCAGGTAACAGACATGCTACACTACTGACCCCCTGGTCAAGCCAGAGTGAGTCAATGTCCAGCCGGAGGGATCACTGCTGCTGTTTCGCTGGGACTGGTAAGAGGGCCTGTCGGCCATTACTTATCCTAGTGACTGAGCCCATTAGGAACTGCCTAACCTGCTATTCTCTAGCCATAACACTGCTTGCAGGACTTATTGACTGCCGCAACATGTGCTAACAAGCTCCAACGCTTAGCTGGCAGCCCAAAAATGGGGAGTGTGGTGGGTGACACTACGTTTTATCGCACCGGTTGACACCAACCCTGGTGATGCCACTGTGTGGTCCTTGCAGGGTCTGCTGCTGACTTTTTGCTGAGTCTGCTCTGCTCTCCCTCTCTCTGACAGTGACATTTGACTTACTGACACTGTCTGAGAGACCGTCCCTCCCTCACCCCCCGCTCCGCAGAGGCATCTGTCGGCTGCATGAGTCATTGCCTCTTCTATAGTTCTGTCTTCCAGTTGGCATTTTAGGCATGATTTGCAGTTCTATTGTTGATATGACTCCACCTCCTGGTCTCCGAGTCCTGAATTCACAGCAGTGTTGCAGGTTAGTGTCACTGGGCCAGTGTAGGAAACAGACAGTACTAGCATTGTATTGTATTGTATTCTATTGTATTGGACAGGAGTTATATGGATGCAATAGGAGTTATATGGACACAATAGCATCTTTATGCTATTGTGTCCCAATAGCTACTATTGTGCCCATATACAGTAGATGCTTTTGTGATAGCTTGACCCACCCCTTCATAACATTGTCAAAAAGGGGACGAGCATGGGTGACCTTAAAATGATGCCCCCCCCCCCCAAAAAAAGTTCTGAGGACGCCCATGCATGTATGTCTAATGGCTCTTGCTGAGGACTCCAAAAATATGGCCATCTAAAGACTTCATGCAATGATGTGCAGTACTTGCAGCCTGGGTGTCCTTGTCAGCTTGCACTTATTTGAAATTTAGAGCAAGATTGGACATTGACTTTTATTATAGTGCTGCCACCATCAGCTCAACTTTCACTGGGTCATGTCTGGCTTTGGATCGATCAATCACATAATGGATGACTGAGGCTATATGTTTTTTCTATAGTGCTGCCGCCATCATAGCACAACTCTCACTGGGTCATGTGTGACTCTGGATTGATCCCATATTGGACGATTGAGGCTATATGTTTTTTTCTGCATAGACTTTCTGACAGTATCACGGGTGCTGAGCACTCTAAAAACATGGCCTCCTGAAGACTTCCTGTCTAGTGGTGACATACTTCTGGCCTGTGTGTCCTTTTCGCCTTGCATGTGCTCACATTCATCCTTTTCTGCAGTTGTGGATTTTTTCATACCCGTCAGCTGTACAGTATGATACATCTGTGCGCTCCCTGCTCATTCCCACAAAGTATGGATCATGCTGGTTTCTCATTGTGCATTGCATATACCACAGTAAGCACCTTAATAGTGAAGCGTTATACTTTTTGTGGGCTTATTTTTTTTTTTTTTTTAAATAAAGCATTTTTTTGGACTATAGAACAAAATTGGACATTGACATTTT
Source organism: Lithobates pipiens (assembly GCF_037356315.1). Lineage (NCBI taxonomy): Eukaryota > Metazoa > Chordata > Amphibia > Anura > Ranidae > Lithobates > Lithobates pipiens. The sequence goes on along the minus strand of NW_027507748.1, from coordinate 219,628,983 downwards.
ATATATAGTGCTGCCCCCACCAGCTCAAATATCACTGGGTCATGTCTGGCTCTGGATCAATCACATACAGTAATTGATAATTGAGGATATATGTTTTTTTTTCAGTACAGATTTTGCCATTATTTCTGACATTACCTGCAAAGTCCTTGTGCTGTGTTCATGTGTCCTTCATATACTCCAGTGGCCTCCGTCCCTCACTGAATGTTTGTGTCAAGCTCCCCAAAAGAGCTCCCCAAAAGAGGATCACAAGCTATCCTAAATTTGTTTAAATTGTTCAATTTCTTTATTGTTGGGATTTTTGTTTGGGATTAACCACTTTTATTCAGTTTAAACTTAAGTACACTATCTACAAACACTTGGTTACCATTAAAGCAGGAAAAGGTATTTTCCTGTGCCCAGACAGACATTTGCTAAGATGAGGTATCTTCATCTTGAATTTACTAAACCTGTTAAAAAAGAAAGTTTTAAGGCAGCAAAAAATGTAAACCAGCCTTCATTAAATGGCAGACTGTGGTCCGAACCCGGACCGAGTGACAATCCCATCCGGACAGTCAGCTTGCCAGTCTGCAGTGCTAGATTCCCCACTTCACCACCATCATTGGTTGCTAGGATCGCCAGTGTCCTGTCAACCATTGACATTAACTTTGCTTCCCACCCTCTTTAGCAAGTTTCTCTGCCCAGCTCCTGCCCACTGCATCACGCTTCTTTTTCAAGCTCCCACTCCTGCCCCCTGCCTGCCTAGCTACAGGGAGTTATCCTGTAGGTATACTGTTCTACCAATCTACAGGTGCACTGTGATGGTTCACAACTGAAATTTAAGGATGAGCACTCAGCGGGGACACCTGCTTTCTGATGGAGACACTCTAATGGGGACACCTGCTCTATGTGGGCACTCTGATGAGGATGCCAGCATTCTGATGGGGACACCTGCTCTCTGATGGGGCACTTTGATGGGGATACCTGCTCTATTGGCATACTCCGATAGGGACACCTGTTCTCTGGGGGCACTCTGATGGGGTTGCCTGCTCTTTGATGAGGACAACTACTCTCTGCTGAGAACGTCTGCTCTATGGGGGCACTCTGATGGGGACACCTGCTTTATGGAGGTGCTCTGATTGGGAACACCTGCTCTCTAGGCGCACTATGATGACATGTTCTATGGGACCACACTGATGGGGACACCTTCTCTATGGGAGCAGTCTGATGGGGACAACTGCTCTATAGAGGCACTCTGATGGGGATGCATACTCTCTGATGGGGGCACCTCCTCTATTGGGGCAATCTGATGGGGGGACTCTGATGAGGACACATGCTTTTTGATGGGGACACCTGCTTTATGGAGGCATGCTGATGGACACACTTGTTTTCTGATGGGGGTAACTGCTCTATGGGGGCAATCTGATGGGGGCACTCTGATGAGGACCCCTGCTTTATGGGGACACTCTGATGGGAACACCTGCTCAATAGGGGCACTCTGATTAGGGCGCCTGATCTATAGAGGTACTCTGATGGTGACACCCGATCAATAGGGGCACCTGCTCTATGGGGAAACTCTGATGGGAACACCTGCTCTATAGGAGCACTCTGATGGGGATACCTGATCTATGGGGGCACCTGCTCTATGGAGGCACTCTGATAGGGACATCTAATGTGAGGGGTACTCTGATGAGAAAAGAACAAAATATTACAGCGCACACATGCAAAAAAGACATTTACCTCCTGCAAGGCTTATTTAAAACATCTACACATTTTCAAAAAACATGATCAAAAAATATGGGGATTTGGTTACACCATATTGCTATATGGTGCTTAAGCCCACTGGATCTCTCAGTCTATGGGTTCTGACCAAATCCTTTTGGGCACGGAACACCCATCTCCCTCATCAGTGCCTCTCATTAGTGTCCACCTGTGTCATGGGTGGAGACCTCTAGTTCTCCCATATAGAGTGTATTGCTCCCATGGTTCAGAGAAGCAGGATCTCCCAGTCTATGGATAATGTAGGACCCACTAATCATGGGGTACTTTGTCGCAGTAAGTGGGCTTAAGCACCATATAGCAATATGGTGTGACCAAATCCCTATAGTTTTTGATAATGTTTTTTGAAAATGTTTTAAATAAGTCTTGTAGGAGGTAAATGTATTTTTTGCTTGTGTGTGCTGTAATATTTTGTTCTGTTGTGTGGTCTTATGGCTGCACCATCTTTATTGCATATTTTAGGGCGAGTCCCCCAAATATCTTGTTTGTCTACTGTACGGATTCTGACCAAATCCTTTTGGGGCGCGGAATACCCCACTTCCTCATCAGTGCCTCTCATTAGTGTCCACCTGTGTCATGGGTGGAGACCTCTAGTTCTCCCATATAGAGTGTATTGCTCCCATGATTCAGAGAAGCAGGATCTCCATGATCTCCCAGTCTGTGGATAGTGTAGGACCCACTAATCATGGGGTACTTTGTCGCAGTAAGTGGGCTTAAGCACCATATAGCCATGTTGATGAGGACAAGGGCCTCTTCCCGGCAACCCTGGCCATTGGTTGTTGGGGTCTGCGGGCGGGCGGCTTATCGGAATCCAGGAGCCCCCTTTAATAAGGGGGCCTCCAGATCCTGGCCCCCCCACCCTATGTGAATGAGTATGGGGTATGATGTACCCCTACCCATTCACCTGGGGGAAAAAAGTGTTAATAAAAAAACACAACACAGGTTTTTAAAGTACTTTATTAAACAGCTCTGGGGGTCTTCTTCCGTCTTTGGGGGTCTTCTAGCCAGGCTCCTCCGTAATCTTCTGCTCTTTTGCTAGCTCTTTTGCTAGTGGAGGAGCCCGGCTTTCTTCTTCATCGTCGCCGCCGTCCGAGGATCTTCTTCTGACTTCGGGGTATTGACCTGTTCTTCGGTTCTTCTTGCCGGGCTGTCTTTTTACAGCTCTTTAACTAGCGTTGGCCCGGTCTTGTCACTGTTGCTGCTGCTGCCACTGCCTTCTTCTTCTTCTTCTTCCTTCTGATGTTGACACAATGCTCTCTCTGGCCGTAATGGCAGGGACGCGTTGTGTGGCGACTTATATAGGGATACGGGTGGGGTCACCGGGTCATGTCACATGGTGACCCGCCCCTTATGATGTCACAGTCCCAGAGGATGCTGATGTGACCCTGACCCTTATACCTATATAAGTCACCGCACAACGTGTCCCTCCAATTAAGGCCGGAGAGAGCGTCATGGAAGAAGAAGAGAGCGTTGTGGAAGAAGAGACTGGGCCAACGCTAGTTAAAGAGCTGTAAGAAGAACCGAAGAGCGGGACAAGACCCCCAAAGTCGGAAGAAGACTCCCGTATGGCGGCGGCGACAAAGGAGAAAGCCGGGCTCCTCCGCTAGTAAAAGAGCAGAAGATAGCGGAGGAGCCCGACGAGAAGACCCCATGAAGACCAAAGAAGACCCCTGGAGCTGTCTAATAAAGTACTTTAAAAACCTGTGTTGTGTATTTTTTATGTACACTTTTTTACCCAGGTGAATGGGTAGGGGTACATCGTGCCCCATACTCATTCACATAGGGAAGGGGGCCGGAATCTGGGGGCCCCCTTATTAAAGGGAGCTCCCAGATTATGATAAGCCCCCCACCCACAGAACCCCGACAAATAATGGCCAGGGTTGTCGGGAAGAGGCCCTTGTCCTCATCAACATGGGGACAAGGTGCTTTGGGGTGGGGAGGCCGCAGGGCCCCCCCTTCCCCAAAGCACCCCCCCATGTTGAAGCCATGTTGAGGGACCCCCCATGTTGAGATGGCTCAGGAGGGGGGCCACCCACTCGTCCCCGCCCCCTTTCCTGCCCGGCCGTGTGCTTGGATAAGGGTCTGGTATGGACTTTTGGGGGACCGCCACACCATTTTTTCAGCGTAGGGGTTCCCCTTTAAATCCATACCAGGTGACGGGCTAGCGAAGTGTTAATCTCGCCGATGGAGGCGGTGACATTGACTTCCGTCGCTATTTCTGTCTACCTGGAGCCACGTTCAAAATGACCGGACTTTATTCCATGTGTGGGCAAGTCCGTTCATTTGAAAATTCAGACGGACCCCCACCACAGTCCACCGGACCTAGTATGCCGGAAAAGTCCAGTCGTGTGTGGGCAGGTCCGTTCGTTCAGAAAGTCCGGCCTAGTCTGTGTACGCGGCATTAGTCAACAGAAAGAGGTTCTAGTATTATATAAAGCCGCGCTTAGGTAACACAGAATTGGTTGGAGCCTCCCCAATGAAAAAAGCCCCCAAAGGAGTTTTTACAAGAGATTGGTAATGTATTAGGGAGGGTTAATTGGCGCTACTTCATAAATAGTCCTAGGTTTTGAATTTACTAGAACCACAATATAATTAGGGGTTAAATGCCTCATCTATTTCTTATGGTGCAATATGTTTCCTTCTTATACCTATACAAGGTCTATATCACAATGATCATATGTATAGGAGAAAAAAGGGGTCAGAGATATGCAATTATATATGATAGGTGAAAGTGGATAGAATCTGTAATAAAATATTTTTTCCCAATGGAGTGCAAAATAATAATAACAAAGTGCCCAGTGATAAAGTGCAAATTAGTGCCTACAAACCCTATAGGTGCTGAGATATACTACGTCCTATCTGGACCATTTATATTATGTGACCACATGAAAGAGATTAATATCCATCCAAAGTGTATATAAAAAAATATAAAAAATTTGAGAAATGAATCCCCTTAAAGAATATAAAAGGTCTAGAGACAAATTAAATCAAACTATACAAAAGCCCAAAAGATGCAAATAGAACAAAATAATTAATAAATGAAGGCAAAAAATAGATACAAGGATACAAAAAATAATAAAAATAATAAAAATACAAATATTAGTGTCCACAGAGAAGTCTCTTCAATTGTGCAAATCCGGAAGAAAAAAGTATATGTATATGTATATATATATATATATATATATATATATATATATATATATATATATATATTTTCATAAAGTGACTTTAGTGCTCAAATATTCTTCAAGTGACCCGAGTGCTCCCCCACAAGAGTCCCCACTCACCAGATGTACGCACCACCACAGGGGTAATGTGCATGTAGATCAGATTCCTTTAAATGTATCGCAGCTCCAACTGTCATGCGACTCCGACAATCAGACCCAAGTAAGGTGTATTTCTACTTTATGAGTTTCACGCTCAATACTCTCCAGTATTGTCCTCATAAAAAAATAATAAAAGATGGCCTCCATAGTGTAGTAGTTTGGAAAAAGCCGTTTATTATGGTCAAAAGACACAGGTTTGACACCAAAAAATATGTACGGTATATAAAATAAAATAAATATATAACAGTCCAAGTGTTCCACTATTTTAAGATCAGTGGAGCAACAAAGTTCCATGCATAGAAAAAATTACCAAAAAAGGAAGATGTATAAAGAAAATTAGAAATAAAGATTAAAAACTAAAAGTTAAAAAATTTTATTAAAAAACTCTCTCCTCTTATCCTAGGAAAATCACCTTCACCGGAAAATGGAGTAACTATAAGATTGAATATCTAGATTTAGAAATTTTCAAAAAAGAAGGAGAATTAAACACAAAGACCTTCTGTAAAACAACAGACAGGAACGGTTACATACCGATGGCAAGTTGCCATCACCCGAAGTGGAAAGGAAACATTCCTAAAGGTCAGTTGTTAAGACTACGAAGAAATTATTACACGGTAGAGAATTATAATACCCAAGCAGACGTTCTAATAGAACGATTCTGGGGGAGAAAGTGTACAGGTTGGAACCGTTACTCAAACTAAAGAAAGAAATAAGTGAGATGGATAGAAAAACTTTGTTTGAGAAACCAAATAGGAAGGAAATAAAATGGAAATGGCTTTCATTACAGGTTATAATACCCAATATAGAGATCTTGAAAAAATAATCAAAAAATATTGGCCCATCCTGCAAGAGGATAGAGTACTATCCAAAGTCCTCCCTAAGAAACCTAGCTTCATATATAGAAAAGCTCCTACCCTTCGCAACCACCTGTTACATAATGTGATCAATCCGCCAAAAAATATAAAATATTGTGAGGATATGAAAAGATTCTATAGATGCCAAAGATGCCTCCCCTGCAAGGCTAGCAAAAAACAACCTTGCAAAAAAGAAACTTTTATAGCTAGAACTGACCATAAAGAGTACAAGATAAGGGAATTAATAACCTGCCGGAGCACACGTGTGACTTACGTTATAGAGTACCCATGTCACTTGCAGTATGTGGGAAGGACAACGCGCCCCTTATACGTGCAAATACAGGAACATATCAAAAAGGGCTTCCCAAATCATAACTTAAAGAGGAGAGCCCGCTTTAATTTTTTTTTTTAAAAGTCATCAGCTGCAAACACTGTAGCTGCTGACTTTTAATAAGCAGACTTACCTGTTCGGGGGCGCCCGCAATGTCGGCCGCCTGAGGTGGACCCATCCCTCGGCTCTTGGGTCCCGGCGCCACCATTTCAACTAAGGGAAACAGGCAGTGGAGCCTTGCGGCTTCACTGCCTGTTTCCTACTGTGCATGCACGAGTCGCGCAGCGCTTTGTGAATGGGTCACGCTGTGTTCTGGAACACACAGTTCTCAGAACACACATCGCCCCATTACCCAGAAGACGCCGCACGGAGGAGGGAAGACCAAAGATCACCACGGTGGAGGAAGAGGCAGATTAGGACGATATGCCTAGCAACAGGCATTTCTGGTAAGTTTAAAAAAAAAAATTCATTTATTTTTTCAGATTTTTTGCTAAATTTTCATGTATTTTTGTTTTTCAGGGTGGCCCTCCACTTTAACTTATCTTATTAATTTATCCCATCATTTTGATGGATTTCATCATAGAGATCCTTCGGGACTGATATTCTATGGGATAGACTGTATTAAAGATAACTGGAGGGGAGGGAACAAAACCACTCTGATTTCCCAAAATGAGACAGCTTGGATATATAGGCTGGGGTCCCTTGCCCCGGGGGGCCTCAATTTAGATATAGATCTAAATTGCTTTATAGCTAATCCATGAAATATATGGTTAGTGATATATTGATAATGGTTTAATATCAAATAAACAGATTTAGTCAACATCAAGCACTTGAGGCTGCTGGCCGTCTCTTTTTTACAGACGGACCTGTAAGGCCTCCCCTGATCAGTTAAAAAATAAGTCAAGACTTTGTTTTTTATGGGTGATAACTATATTCGGGGCGCCTCTCTCTCTCTCTTGTGATCACTATCCTCTTACCTTTCCCTCTGAATTTATTTATATCAAATGGATGGCTTTAGGCACACCCCTTTTTCCTAAGACTGATTTAAAAATCCTAATCGCTAAATGAGAGGTTTATCTGGTAATATCTGGATTGTAAATGGGTATTTTAGAATTATATAATATATGATTGACAAAGTCTCTGATCTTTTTGATCTGAGAACTTTACATTGTAATATCTGGACAGTAACGTTTATATAAAAAACCCTGTTTCTATCTTCAGAGTTTTACCTGGTAATATCTGGATTGCAATAGGGGCTGGAGAGATTCTTTTGCTAGATTCTATAAAAAATAAAAATCTTGATTGACCTGATTATATATAACACTCTGATAGAGATAGAAGCAACCAGACTATGGATCCTTAGATTTATATATGTGGCTATATATATAATGGCCTTAGCCGTGCTCTCCCCTTTTTTCCTCCACCCTTCCCTGCTCCTTCTTTTTCTTTCTCTATGTCTGTGTGCCCAGCGGTTCAGACGCGCTCAGTCGTACACAGTAGAGGGATGTGTGCGTGGGGGGGGGGGGGGTGTGCTGATGTGGTGGGCGCACAGACATGGAAAACATATGGCACATAATATCTAATGTGGGCGCAGAAGTATATTGTATAAAGTGCACATATAAATGGCATCTAATGTTATGTGGGAAATTCAAACGGACCCCCCCTCTTTTAGTAAGACCATCTAATTGTATGGTGGAGTGAACTGAGCCGATTGGGTATGCCGCTTAATTCCTCTGTATATGTTTACAAACTTTTCCCCTGTGTCTGTTCCTCGAACCCTGATTGGCCACCCCAGGAGGTGTGAGCTGCATATGGTGATCTCCTCTCCCTTAAAAAAACGTAGTTTGTGTAGTAGTGTGTAGTAGCGTGGCACCGCCACTGAAGACGTTATGACGAAATGCGTACGACGGAGCCACGCACACTACGTCACTTCCGGGTTACCTTGAGTGGTTGGAACACAGCTTGAGCTCTTCCTTTTTTCATTTTGGGAAACTAGGATCTATGGCTTCGCTCATCATGTACAGGTAACTACCTGGACTGGTATGATAGGACGAATAGCACCACCCTGTAACAGATGGACATATGAGCTGCCAGAGACCGGGTTTTTTTCCTATGATAAAAGGAAAGAGTTTTTTAATTGAATTTTTTAACTTTTCGTTTTTAATCTTTATTTTCTTTTCTTTATACATCTTCCTTTTTTGGTATTTTTTTCTATGCATGGAACTGATCTTAAAATAGTGGAACACTTGGACTGTTATTTATTTTATTTTATATACATATTTATTTTTATTATTTTTTGTATCCTTGTATCTATTTTTTGTCTTCATTTATTAATTAGTTTGTTCTATTTGCATCTTTTGGGCTTTTGTATAGCTTGATTTAATTTGTCTCTGCACCTTTTATATTCTTTAAGGGGATTAATTCATTTCTCAAATTTTTTATATTTTTTTATATACACTTTGGATGGATATTAATCTCTTTCATGTGGTCACATAATATAAATGGTCCAGATAGGACGTAGTATATCACAGCACCTATAGGGTTTGTAGGCACTAATTTGCACTTTATCACTGGGCACTTTGTTGTTATTATTATTTTGCACTCCATTGGGAAAAAATATTTTATTACAGTTATATTCTATCCACTTTCACCTATCATATATAATTGCATATCTCTGACCCCTTTTTTCTCCTATACATATGATCATTGTGATTTAGACCTTGTATAGGTATAAAAAGGAAACATATTGCACCATAAGAAATAGATGAGGCATTTGGACCCCTAATTATATTGTGGTTCTAGTAAATTCAAAACCTAGGTCTATTTATGAGGTAGCGCCAATTACCCCACCCTAATACATTACCAGAAAGAGGTTCTAGTACCCCTTTAAGCTCCACATAAAGGGTAAACTGTTTATTTTCATAAATCATGTCATAGAGAGCAATTTCAGGTAAATACGAGCACCTTAAAATGTAAGAAAATAAAGATATATATTATTTGCTAAAATACAATGACACGTAGCAATAAGAAGTGCTGTGATTTCTGCTGACAGCAAAAAAATTCAGGAGGTTTTTTTTTTTACTTTTTTCTGGGTGGATTGCCCTACTAACACGGAAAACAATGTTAAATACCTGGGGGCCTTAAGTGAGGAATGTAATGATGTCACGTGAGAGGCCAACCCGAGAATTAAAGAATTCATGTGATTTCTGTCTAGGTTTTGACAATTAAATTAAATTAATAAAATACTGTATATGATTATATTGATACACCCTACCTATTATGGCTTACATTTTTGCAAAAACTTTGTAAAAAAGAATATAAATGTATAGTGCTATTCTTGTACGCTACTACAATTCTTGGTCATGTTATATTGAACTGTATTGTTACACTCAATGGAAAGCTAATTCTGTTACTGTATCTTGAGCATTGTTTTTATTTGTATTGCTATAAACCTTCAATATAAATTATTGAAAGAAAAATATATGATTATTCAAATATTTGTAGCTACTTATTATAAGAATAAGAATTGAACAGTGTATATCATTTAGGTAATTGCCCCAAAGTAATTTGTTGCTGATGTCATGTGACCCATATAGAAGAGATTCCTATGGTGAGAGGATGGAGATACAGATACCAATTATGGTATGAAGTACCTGGCCAATAAAAATGAAAAGGATTGCCCATAAGCAACAAAATTTCTTAAGAAAAACTTTTACGTAGATGATGGTCTTATAAGTTTAGAGTCCTCAGAATCTGCAATCAGACTAGTGAAAGAAAGCCAAGAGTTATGTGCAAGAGGAAACTTGCACCTTCACAAATTCATCTCAAACAACAGAGAGGTACTGGATTCCATCAGTGACACGGAACGTGCATCAACAATGAAGAATGTAGATCTCAATTATGATCATCTTCCAGTTGAGAATGTACTTGGATTGGGATGGAATGTAGAGAATGACTTCTTCTTTGAAACATCCTTGAATGAAAAGTTGCAACTAGATGCACCATTCTCTCCGCAGTGGCTTCTATATATGATCCATTGGGATTCTTGGCACCAGTAATTCTCAAAGCAAGGGAAATACTACAAGAATTATGTAGACGGAAGTTGGGATGGGATGAACCCATACCTGAAGATTTGAGGCCAAGGTGGGAGGCATGGATAAAAGACTTACACAATTTGAAAGAAGTTAGTTGTTCTACTTGAGAGTGATAAAAAAACACTTGGAAGTTGAGAATCTGATGGAAAATTCCCAAAATACATATTAAACCCTACTATAGAGAACATAGGTATTTAATACAGTAATATATGTTACTATTGTTAAATAATGTGATTAGAACGGTATACTGAACTAGTTATGTGTTCACTTGTAGTTCTACCAAACATCATCAAACATCATAGCAAGCATTCAAACAAGCAAAACTATTTCTTAAGCCTCAGATATAACTCTCAGAGAGATCATAAAGTGTTTAAAGTGAAAGTACAGATACTGAAGAGAGAAATATATCTACCATTTTATGTAGAATGACAAGATTGAACAGTTGAACCGCCATTTGTTATACTTTATTCAACACATGTTTGTACATGCACTGCCTGCTGCTAAATTGTCTGTGTTATATATGAAGAAAAGCTGAAGTTAAAGAAGATATCATAGAGGTTTGGTGTGCTCTTTAACCACTTTACGATCAGCGCACAATGAGGTACGTCCATTTTTTGAGGAGGGATCTCTCGGTAACGGCAGCAGCTGCTGCCACAACCGAGATATCCATCTCTTCAGGTGCCGGTCGTGTGTACGATAATGGTGGTCACTGCGGCGATAATGGTGGTCTCTGCGGATCACCGTTATCGGTGGCGGGAGAGGTGCCACCCCCCCTCCTGCTGCTCTCCCGCACCCTCTGCCGCTTACCGGAGCCGTCAGTAGCGGTGGAGACGATCGGGTCCTTCACATTGCTGGGTATTGAGACAAGTGAAGCTAAGATGGCCCCCGCCCGTCTCTATACCATAGCAGGGCGGAAGCGATGTCAAAACGTCACTTCCGCCCATAGCTCTTAAAGGCACATATTTTCAATGTCATTTTTTCAAATTACATTTTTTTTATTGCATTTAAATCCAAACAGGAGATCTGAGGACTTTTTGACCCCAGATCTCATATTTAAGTGGACCTGTCATGCTTTTTTCTATTATAAGGGATGTTTACATTCCTTGTAATAGGAATAAAAGTGATCCATTTTTTTTTAAACAGTGTAAAAATAAATAAAAGCAAGTAAAATAAATAAGATTTTTTTTTAAACCCCCCCCCCCCGTCCAGTCGAGCTTGCACGCAGAAGCAAATGCATATGTGAGTAGCGCCCGCATATGAAAACGGTAGTCAAACCACACATGTGAGGTATCGCCGCAATTAGTAGAGCAAGAGCCATAATTCTAGCCCTAGACTTCCTCTGTAATGCAAAACATGCAACCTGTAGAATTTTTTAAATGTCGCTTATGGAGATTTTTGAGGGTAAAAGTTTGACGCCATTCCACAGGCGGGCGCAATTTTGAAGCATGACATGTTGGGTAACAATTTACTCGGCGTAACATTATATTTCACAATATAAAACAACATTGGGCTAGTTTTACTGGTGTCTTAATTTTTTCCAAAAAAAGTGCGCTTGTAAGACCTCTGCGCAAATACGGTGTGAAAAAAGTTATTTCAATGATCGCCATTTTATTCTCTAGTGTGTTAGAAAAAAACAATATATAATGTTTGGGGGTTCTAAGTAATTTTCTAGCAAAAAAAAAACAGTTTTAAACACCGAATCTGAAAAAGAGGCTCGGTCCTTAAGTGGTTAAACCTAATGCTTCCATAAATCGGTGCTAGAGGAATTATAGAGTAAGGCCGCGTACACACGCGGGGACTGTTCGCCCAACTTTGTCCGTCAAACAGTTTCGGCAAACAGTCCGCTCAAAATTAGCATGGACGGACATGGCAACACACGACGAACAAACAGTCCGCTGAAACCGTGCGCGATGACGTACGTCACGTACGACGGGACTAGAAACAGGAAGTACAAGACACAGCAAAGCACCCTTTGGGCTCCTTCTGCTGACTTTGCGTTAGTAGAAGTTTGGTTAGAGACGATTCGCGATTTTTAGACTTCAGCTTAATTTGTCCGTTCACTGCAGCGCAGTCTACCTGTGAGGTTTATATCTGCCTTTCGGTACGCGTGGATCAGTTGTACCTGTTATTAGGCGCTTCTGGTCCGCTCGTTTCTGTGTTTCAGGTCGTTCTTCATAGGTCTGGCTGTTCTTCAGTGCGTTCAGTTGAGCTTGTCTGTCCAGCCGACCGTTTCAAAGCCATGGAGAGTGGACGTACTCGGGAACGAGTTCGTGCTATATTGGGGCTTGGTGTTTTAGTTGTTATGAATTGTTTTTATTTAATGACTATTTTTTATTTATTTTTTTCCCCTGTGTTTGACTCCCCAGTGTCCTTCCACGCCACAGGAATGGCAGACTGTGGCTTCCCAATTCGCTGCCCGTTGGGACTTCCCCAACTGCGGAGGGGCGATCGGCGGGAAACGTGAGGATTGTGCCCCCACCACATTCGGGGTCCTACTATTGGAATTATAAGGGGTTCCATAGTGTGGTGCTAATGGCGGTGGTGTCGGCACAATGTGACTTTCTTTATGTGGATGTGGGGAAGAACGGCCGGATGTCTGACGGAGGAGTCTTTAGGCAGACCGAGTTCTGCCACCGTCTCATCACTGGTGGCCTGGACTTGCCACCAGATGCCGAGAATGTGGAGGGTCTACCGTTTGTGTTTCTGGCTGATGAAGCACTCGGTCTGAGTGAACATCTTATGAAACCCTTCCCCCAAAGGACCCTCACCCCGGAGAGGAGGGTTTTTAATTACCGGCTGGCCAGAGCAAGAAGGGTTGTGGAGAGTGCCTTTGGCATTATGGCCAGCCGGTTCCGTCTGTTACTGACAGCGATCAACCTTGCAGAATATAAACTGAACTATGTGATTCTGTGCTGCTGCATTCTGCACAATTTTCTACGTAAATTTTCAGGTAACCAGTACCTGCAGCCTATTGGGCCTGAGGCCGGACTCATATTTCCAGAACTGACAGGGCTGGATCATGCCCTTCCTGGCTTAGCCCCCCAAACAGCACGTGAGGTGTGTGACCGCTATGTCAGCTATTTTAATGGTAGGGGGGCTATTCCAATGCCAGCTGAGCAATAAAAATGTATTTTCCTTGAAATATGTCTTGTCTGTTCAAATTTTTAAGTTTGGTTCTTGTTTGCTTTTCACGTTGCTTGTCTCCTACATTGTCCTAATTCAGGGATATGCAATTGGCCAACCTCCAGCTGTTGCAAAACTACAAGTCAATCATGCCTCTGGGTCTCATGCTTGTGGCTGTCAGTCTTGCTATGCTTCATGGGACTTGTAGTTCTGCAACAGCTGGATTTCCACTAATTGCATATTCCTGTCCTAGTGCATTTGTATTGCAAAGTGGTTTTTGACAATAGGAAATAAGGCCCTTTGTGACAGAAAACACAAAATGACTTCCCAAACTGTAGACACACACACACACACATCTTTTTTTTGATTTTTTAATAGTGCACATGCCAACTAGTGCCTCTGTTTTAGATATTTTTTTGGTGTTTTTTTTTTTTTTTTAATTGTTTGTGTTTTTTTTTTTGGGGGAATTTTATTTTTTTATTTATTTATTTTTTATTTTTTATTTTTTTTGTAAACATAGAATATATATAGAAATATCTAAAATACAATTATCACAAAAATAAAAAAATAAAATCAGATTTTTAACTATTTACATAAAACAAGGGGTAAAGCCAAATTTTGAAGATGCACACCAAAAAATGGTAATGTCAACATGTGCTATGTACCATCATGAGTGATCAATGGACGTGTTTGGTGTGTGCAATCCCTTCCTCTCACATACTAGAATGAGGAAGGGTTTGCAAACACCAAATGCATCCATTGCGATCCTCTGATGGCACATAGCACATGTTGACACACCGTGTGCATCTTCAAAATTTGGCCTCTAAAAACTATGTTTTTAAAACATTAAAAACGTTGTTCCAAGGGAATGAAGAACATGATCGATTGGGTTTTAGGGAAAAGGGGCTTAGATTCTCCCTAAAACATCGATCATGTTCTTCATTCCCTGCCTCATAGTAATCAGTTCTCTTTGTATGTTGAGAATCTGGTTCTCCATACGGTCAATCTGCCCATTCCAGGCCATGATGTCACCAATCATCCTCTGGGCACTATCACTGGTAAATGGGTCCGCGACTTGTTCTACCACAACCAGATCACCTAAAAACATGTGTAGATAAAAAATTGGTTAAAATATACAGCCATTAATTGTTTACCTTAAGCTGGGTTGTCAGACACTCACTTTGTGGGGTGTGTAACTCCACCTGCTCTTCCTCCTCCACATCTAGCCCTGGGCTCGGCTCATCCAGTGGAGCTACGGAGCTTGGTCCAGCGGAGGATACCGAGCTTGGCTGCTCCCTCGCAGATACAGGACTGGGCAGCTCCAATACCGACGCAGGGCTGGGGCTAAGTGCCCAATCAGGCTGGCGAGGTCGGGGGGTCATGGGCTGCTCCGCCTCTTGTCTGAGTCTTTGTTCCCCTATGAGAATGAAAAGAAAAAAAAAATAAAAAGAAAAAAAATAAAAGATACTTTTAAGCATAGTGATATTTGAGTTCCGAAATGTGAATATGAAACATTGGTTTGAAGTGGTGTACAATTATTAGCTGGTTATTACAAGATCCTAGTTTAATACATCCTTAAAAGGACTTTTTTTTTAGTTAGGCTGTGTTCAGACTGGTGCGATGTGCGAACGCAGCAAATCTACTGTGGTTTCACGCATCGCATGTGCAGTTCGACTGCCCTATGTGACCTGCTGGGAGTATCAGTGTATTTTATTGACACCTCCGAATTAGTTCTCATTTCACAGTGCAATCTTTAAACTCGGACAGGAATCGGACCACATGGTGTGAATACCCATGTGATCCGATTCGGCTGTGGACTAAAAAAAGGGCCATGTACAAGTTTGGGCCGGATGCGATGCAAATTCAGCCATACTATATGCATGGCTGAAATCGCATCACACAGAGATCACATGTGATTTGCACTGCAGTGCGGTGCAAATCACATTTGATCTCGTACATTGCAGCAATGTGAACCTAGCCTTTAACCAAACTGTGATACTTTATATCTTATACCATCTTATATCTTATCTTATACCATATGAGCTCATTACATGAACTATTAACTACACGAACGATCAAATCCGCCGGATTCACATACGGTACCTACACGAAAGATTAGGATCAAATCCGCCAGATTCACATACGGTATGTACACGAACGATTAGGATCAAATCCGCCAGTTTCACAAACGGTACCTACACGAACGATTGAGATCAAATCCGCCAGATTCACCTACGGTATGAACACGAACGATTAGGATAAAACCCGCCGGATTCACATAAGGTACCTACACGAATGATTAGGATCAAATCCGCCGGATTCAGATACGGTATGTACACGAGCGATTATGTCCGACAGTCACGGAAAAAGCGCAGTTTACTCACTTTTTTTCAGGGCCTTCATGATCCGATGATATTGCTCCGGCTCCCTGGACTTGATGTCCGACCATCGTTTACGCAGCTGGTCCTTGCTTCTTCGTACCCCAAATTTGTGGAATAAAGTTGTGACAACCTCATCCAAGATGCCGCTTTTCCTGACATTGGGCTTGGGGTACGGGCCATTTTCCCCATCGTAGTCCTCCCTTCTTAATATAGCCACCATCTCCACCATCTCTTCAAAGGCCATATTGGTGGCCTTGTATCTCCTCCTTGCTCCAGAAGCATGGGGTCCATGGCTTTCCTCTGCGCTGCTCCCGCTGCTAATTGAATTTGCGTCCGCCATCTTCTCCTATCATTCACCCACAGCGGAACGAGGGTAAAAGGGGCGGGGAAATACGGTCACAAGGAACGTCAGGGGCGGGCGACGCAGGCGGAGCCTGAGCGCATGTACTGTATATAAAGCGTTACCGCGAGGCCGTACGCTTATCGAACGGAATCAGCGAGTGCTACACGCGATGGTAAGATAGTTTTATTTTTGTTTAATTTAAAGTCTGCATTAGGAATGTGTATATTGAAATTTAGTCTTATTGATGTTTAATTGATTTTTATGTGGGTTGGTGGTTGAGTGGGATTGGTGTTTTGTGTGGTAGTGTGGGGGTGGAGGTGGGTGTATAGGGGGGGGTGGGGGGTAGTGTGTGTGTGGGGGGGTAGCGTGTGTGGTAGTGTGTGTCTCGCCTACATTGTCACAATATAGTGTGCATTTGGTCTGACTTTTTTTTTTTGTCCAGAAAATGCAAAGGTATACCCCAGACCCCTTTAAGGAGGAGGCCTTCCTCTCAACATTTCTGGACTTAATTGAGTCGCACAGTAGTCTTTGGGATTCAAAACACCCCCAATATTCAAGCCGTGCTGCCCGGAAGAAGACACTGGAGACAGTTTTGGCGTTTGTGAAAACCCGACTCCCCCAGGCAGACACTGACTTTGTGAACGCCAAAATTAAGAACCTGCGTAGCGTGTATAGGCGGGAGCGCAGAAAGATCCTAGAGTCCCAAACATCAGGATCAGCAGCAGGTCAGGTCTATGTACCTAAGCTGTGGTATTATGACAGGCTGCATTTTCTGGATGACACGTCAGAAGCCAGGCAGTCACTTTCGACTCTTCCGTCTACCCGTCCCTCCACCCTTCCCTCCGCCTCAGGTGAGCCATCCCTGGAAGATCCAGACCCTTCCTTGCTGGAAGAAGTTGATGCACCCAGCTGGAGCCAGGTATATTTTCGTTTCTAAAGTTTGGATTGCTCAAATATTAATGTTGTAAAGTTCAATGTTTGAATTGCTTCCAAATCTAGGATTTCATCACAAATTAAATTAGATAGAAGGATACAGTAGTTTACACAAATGTGGCTCAAATCTTGGTGAACTGATGGAAAAATGGTGGTGTCAAAATGATAGCCTTTTGTATTTCAAGACAAATGTATTTGCAAGTGAGAACTGTAAAATTGTTAGTGATTGATGGAGGAGTCCTTGGCGCTTATACACCAAGCCACACAAGTTCTGTCCAAACCCCCCCAATCCGGAGGAGGCCTATGCCACTTATCTGGCTAGTAAGCTACTTGAAATGGACAAACCACAGCAAAACTTGTGTGAAGCAATATTTTTTGATGCCATCCAACGGGGTCTGAAGGGTGAGCTCACACCCACCACCAAGCTTTATAACGCAGACCCTACTGCTCCTCCTCCTCCTCCTCCTCCTACCACATGTCCACCACCAGAGACACAGCATCCAGCGACGCGTGGAGGGAAGGCTGGACGGAAGAGTCGCAAGTGACTGCCTGGCTTCAGTCTGCTCTGAAAGAAGACGCAGGCTGTTGTAGTACCACAGTCTGGGGACATAGATCTCATCTGCTGCTGTTCCTGGTCTTTGGGATTCTAGGACCTGGTTGTGCTCCCTATTTACATGCTACACAGGTTCGGAATTTTGGTGGCCACTCACTTGATGTGTGCCTGGGGGACAAAAGGCTTCACAAACGTCAAAATTGTCTCCAGTGTTGCCTCCCTCTTGATTTATTTTTGTTCTGAGGAAAAATAAAAATGTATTATTTCAAAAAAATATTGTATGTTTTTTTTTATTTTTTTATTTTGGCTTAAAAAACAAAGTTTATTTGTGAGTAGGCAGATACACGTCAAAAGACTCTGGGGGTTATTTACAAAACACACGTTCATGTTAATATAAATATGCTAACTTCAAGTGCAATTTTTAAAGCACTGCAAGTGCACTTGGAAGTGCAGTCGCTGTAAATTTGAAGCTTAACATTTGAAATGAGGGGAAGCTCTGCTGATTTTGAACATGCAATCATGTGTAAGCTAAAATGCTGGTTTGGGTATCTATCTATCTATCTATCTATCTATCTATCTATCTATCTATCTATCTATCTATCTATCTATATATCTATCTATCTATCTATCTATCTCTACTTGCATAGTCCTGCTTGGCCCAAAAAAAAATGCAAGTCCATCTTGTTTCAAA
Organism: Lithobates pipiens; assembly: GCF_037356315.1. Taxonomy (NCBI): domain Eukaryota; kingdom Metazoa; phylum Chordata; class Amphibia; order Anura; family Ranidae; genus Lithobates; species Lithobates pipiens. The sequence continues at coordinate 219,610,599 of NW_027507748.1, read as the reverse complement.
CCCCCCACAAAAAAAAAAAAAAAAATATATGACAATAGTAGTTCCAAAAATATATAGTAATAGATAAATTCTATATTTTTTTTTTCAGAAATAAAAATATATATATAAATTTTTTTTTATTTTTTTTATTTTATATATATATTTTTTTTTTAAGATAGACACAGACACACACACACACACACACACACACACACACACACACACACACACACACACACACACACACACACACACACACACACACACACACACACACACACACACACACACACACACACACACACACACACACACACACATATATATATATATATATATAGAAAGGCCAGTATGGTGGCCTGAAATTATGGGTGGAGCCCGGTGGTATATAAGCAGCCGTTCGCCCATCCTTCCTCGTCGGTTCCAGTGCGCGATATCTGATACGTCAGATATCAAGGGCCGACTATCCAGACCAGACGCAGTGAGCCTGTTCGTCAGCTCCCGCGTTATTCGTCTCCAATTTTTTGACAAACCGTCTCTCATCCATCAGCATCCGTAGGTTTTCGCCGTCGGAGTGTCGTTGTACCCGTCGAATTTGTCGCTACGCCTCGGGCCGGCTGTCGCAGGTAGGGCTTCGGCACCCTCTTTTCATTATGTTTTCGATGTACCGTCATCATGCTTATACTCACGAGCCGCTCGGTCCTTTCATATCGAATGTTTTCCGTGGCCTCGTACGCATGTCACTATGTTCTACTTTCGATGTAGTCGTTATCATCATTCGACACGTTCGATTTCGCCACGTCAGGCGATTCATTCGCAGGTACGGCAGTCGAAACCGTTCGACTGCCCGAGCATTTCTATTTGTAGCGGTCGAATCGTTCGACTCACAGCCGACTGCTTGTTACGACGAGGCAAACAGTCCGCACGTTTCGCTTGGTCTACTCCAGTTCGAATATGTCTCTTCATTCATGCAATTGTGTTATGTGTCTCATTTTTATCTCGTTTCATTCATTTCAGTCCCAGTCATTTCTACTGTCTCAAAATCATTTCTGTCACTAGTCGCACTCCGGCGCGAATCCTGTCGCACCTCCGGTGCACCGATTCGCTTTGAAGTGCCCCAGGGTTCGGCCTCATTTCTGTACATGCTCCAGAGACTGAATCACTCGCAGGATCACGCACGGTCCCCGATTCTTGTCTTTGTCATGGCATACCATTTCTGTCACTTATTACGCTCCAAATCGAGTCTTGTCGCATTCCTCTATGCACCGATTCGTTCTGGTGCGCCCAGCTGCTACGCCTCATTTCGGTACATGCCCCAGAGACGGATTCTCTTGTAAACCTACAGATCAGTCCTTGAATCCTGTCTCTGTCATGGGACATCATTTCTGTCACTTATTACACTCCAATTCGAATCCTGTCGCATATTGTTATGCACCGATTCATTCTGGTGTGCCCAGCTGCTACGCCTCATTTCAGTACATGCGCCAGAGACGGATTCTTTGTTGCTACCATCAGTCCAGTCGTTGATTCCTGTCTCTGTCATGGGATATCATTTCTGTCACTTATTACGCTCCGATTCGAATCTTGTTGCATTTATTGGATGCACCGATTCGTCCCGGTGTGCCCAGCTGCTACGCCTCATTTCAGTACATGCTCCAAAGACAGGATTCATCTGTTAGGTGCATGGGCTCGTCTTCTGATTCCAGTCTTTGTCATGGGTTTCATTTCACTTCACCTATCACGTTCCGGTACGAATCAATCACATTTACGATCCAATTCGTCCCGGCGTGCCCCAGGATTGGCCTCATTTCAGTACATGCTCCAGTTTCCGTTTCGTGCTCGGTCGCAAGTCTGTGGCATGGCGATTCGGATCTCTGTCATGGCAGATTTACTCATTTCACGGTCACGTTTCGCTTCCCGCTTCGGGTCCAGTTGATTCTTCAATGTTGGATTCCTATCGGGGGGCCCTTGCTCGTCAGCCTCATTTCACAAAAAAAAAAAAAAAAAAGAGGGGGGAAAATATATATATAATAAAGGGGGTAGGGGGGAAGAGAAGAGAAATTTCATCTGTTTTCTTTCATTGGTGTCATCTCATGTCTGAAGTCTCACCTCCACTGTTAGCTAGCCTTCATCAGGTGCGAGTCTCAAACAAAAACTTCACCTTCATCTCCTCAGGTCAGTCGAGTTCAGTAGGTCCAGCCTGCACCTGGTCGGACGGTGCCTCCTTCGGTAAGCATAAATCATCTAGGGGGAAAACGCCCTTCAGCAAAAGCATCCTTCCTTAAAACAGGTATTTCTGTAGGAGTCTCCAACCAGTTATAATCCATGTCACCCCTTGTAGGTCCGTATTAGGAGAAAACCCGGATCACAGGGCGTAGCCTCATCAGACCCACGTTCCGTTACCATGTCCCAGGCTGACAGCGAGGACCTCACGGCTCCATTATCCCCATCCGTTTCAGAAAATGGCAGTCAAAGGGCCTTCAGAGCATGGACCATTCCCAGGCTGACAGCCGAGCTGAGACGTAGGGGCGTCCCCTTTCCAGCAACAGCCAGAAAGGCAGAGCTTTTCCGGCTCCTGTTTCCTCCCCCCGCGGTGGTGGAGGCTTCGGCTCAGCAGGCCTCATTGGGCTCCATCGCCTCCTCTATCTCGCAGCTCCACACCCTGGTGTCGTCCCTCACTACCTCGATGTCTGATCTACAGGGCCGAGTGGCCCTCCTCGAGACCCACCCCTCTGTTTCTCTGCCAGAGCCAGCATCCCAGCCAGCTGTTAGTCTTCCCGCAGGTATCTCCGGAGGTGCACCAATAGTGTACCCATCTCATTTGGTGTCAGCAAACATCAGAAAAGATATATTAGAGGGCAAGGACGTCAACTTGGCTTCTCTTCTGATCTCGATTCACGAGCTGGCAGAGAATAAGGCGTATACTTGGGGGGACGTATCAGTGGTCCTCAAGGCCAAGGATCCCAGACTAGACAGGAAACTCTCTATCACCGAGTTTTCCCTGGCCTTCGGCATGATGAGGGACATCATTTGCTCAGCCTCCCCTGGCAGAAGGGAGGAGCTAGATCGGTACCTCCATGTGGTAGTTGACCTGGGGTACAAGTACGGCGGGTTTTCATTCTATGACTATCACCGCTCCTTCTCCGCTAGAGCAGCTGCCAGGCTCTCCCAGTTCCAGACCCCTACGGACTGGAGCACCATGGACACCGAACTGTTTTGCCGCCACTTCGCGGGGCTACGGTCCCCTCTGTGTGCAATATGCCAGTCAGCAACACATACTGCGGCCTGGTGCGCTACCTCAGTGGCAGCCTCTCCCTTCGACGGTCCATCTACCTCGGGTACCGCTCAGGGCCTGCAAGCACCAGCTCGCCCGCCACAGACCGATAAGCTAGGGCGCCCAGTTAAGACCATGGGCGGTGCTCCGATCTGCAACAACTACAACAGCGGGTCGTGTAACTTCAGTCAGTGTAGGCTGCTCCATGTGTGCACCCAGTGCCATAGAGCTCACCCCCGGCTCATGTGTGAGGTCAAGCAGCTCAAAAGGTCCTGACTGAGCCGACTCAATGTCGCATGGCTTAGCGTCTACCTTTCCAGTCATCCTACCCCCTCACTGTCCACCTTCCTCGTCCAGGGCTTCACAGAAGGTTTTCACACTGGACTTGTCTCCCTCCCTCACTGCACGCATGAATGCCAGAACCTACGGTCAGCAGCCACAGATGAACTAGCCATCGACCAACTGCTGCAATCTGAGCTAGATCAGGACTTTGTCATCGGCCCTTTTGAACAGCCCCCTTTCAGCACCTGGCGAGTCAGCCCTATTGGGCTTGTCAAGGGCAAGTTCTCTAATAAACTCAGATTGGTTTATGATTTGTCAGCGCCTCATTCCTCCATGGTTCCCAGCCTCAATTCCCTTATTCCCTCTGAGGAATTCTCCCTTAAATATGCATCAGTAGACATGGCCATCCAGGCCATTCTTAAAACAGGCACAGGTACCTGGCTTTCCAAAGCCGACATCTCAAACGCTTTTAAACTTCTTCCCATCCATCCGTCCCTCTGGTGCTGGCATGGAATCAAGTGGAGGCAGCGGTACTACTTTGCCACTAAACTCACGTTCGGGTCCAAAAGTAGTCCTTGGCTCTTCGACACCTTCGCGCAGGCTCTTGCTTGGATCCTGTTACACGTAGCCCAGTGTCAGGAAGTCATTCATTATCTGGATGACTTCCTGCTGATAGAGCCACCCGGCTCTCCTCCACGAGATCTGGGTAAGTTGAGGGTAGTCTTCAACAATCTTAATGTCCCCATCGCCGAGCACAAGGTGGAGGGTCCGTCGCAGGCTATCACCTTCCTCGGGGTCAGCCTAGACACCAACACTATGCAGGCCAGCCTTCCCCCGGATAAACTGACCCGCATCAGGACGGTCATGAGGGACTTCACTCATGCCAGAACTTGTACCAAGAGACAACTTCAGTCCCTTCTTGGTATGCTTAATTTTGCTATGCGCATCATCCCCCAGGGGCGCTCGTTCGTGTCACGCCTGTTAGCCTTGTTATCCCACTCTCAGGACCCGGAGCAAGTACTCAGCCTGGATTCGGCGGCTATGGCAGACCTAGCCATGTGGGAGGAATTCTTATCTTCTTGGAACGGAGTGTCCCTGTTCGTCCCCTCTGTGTCCGCCCTTTCACCTCGGGTGGTGACCGACGCGGCGGCCTCCACTGGCTTTGCGGCGATCTTTGGCAACCTCTGGCTCGCAGCCCCCTGGCCTCCACAGATACTGGCTATTCCTGGCTTCACTGAGACGTCCTCCCTGTTTGAGCTATATCCCATTGTAGCCGCTGCACACACCTGGGGCCGCAGCTGGTCGGGCCAGACGGTGGTCTTTTCTACAGATAACCTGGCCACTGCGGAGATTGTTAATAAAGGCAGGTCCAGGTCTCTACAGATTATGTCCTTCCTGCGGCGACTGACCCAGCTCTCATTATTGTTTCAGTTCAACCTTCATTGTTCCTTTGTTCCCGGCAAATTTAATCAGGCGGCGGATGCTCTCTCCCGCTTTAACTTTGTTTCATTTTTTAATCAGGTACCCGGAGCCGAACCAACATCAGCAGCTATCCCGGACTGGTCTCAACTGATCTTGGATTAGCCCCACACTTGTCAGCAGCAACGCAACTCATCGATCACTCCCTCTCAGACAATACCCGCAAGGCCTATCAGTCGGCCTGGAGGGCCTTTAGTCGCTTCACATCATCTCACAATACAGAGTCCTCCCGGGTCAAACAAGTCCTTGCCTTCCTTTCCTACTGCCATTCGGACTTGGCATTATCCTTTAACACAATCCGCTTGTACTTGGCCGGGATACAACACTTCACGTCCCTCCAGGACCCTACCAAGCCCTCCTTATTTACCTTTCACGCCGTCCGGGCTCTCATGCGCGGCATTCAGAAACGTCGGCCAGTTTCCAGCGTCAAACGGCTGCCCATCACAGGCGAAGTGTTCAGGGACATGTCAGACATTTTGGCCTCTTCACCTTTCGGTCTCCATGTCAGTGTCGTCCTGCAAGCAGCCATACATCTGGCCTTCTACGGCTTCCTGCGCCCAGGCGAGTTTACCTGCAGTAGCCCCTCGGCACGTATGCTGTGCAAGCACCATCTAGTCAGGTTCGAGGACCACTTCATCTTGCACTTAGCGGTTTCCAAGACACAGCAGCTTGGCCCAGGGACGGACATACATTTCTATAAGACCTACAACCGCTGGTGTCCGGTTACTGTCCTCTCCCGCTTGTTGACACTTTTGGCCGATCAACCAGGGACTGGCCCACTTCTACCCTTTCACTCAAAACCTCTCAACGCAGCCCAGTTCATGGAGCATGTCAGGATACTCCTGGGCATCCTTCACCTCAATCCTGCGCACTACTCAGGACATTCGTTTCGCATCGGGGCAGCTTCAACGGCCTCCCGCCAAGGGGTCCCGGTCCATGTTATAAAAAAGTTGGGCACATGGAAGTCCTCCTGTTTTGCACGTTACGTACCCAATCCGCAGATTGAGATGGCCCAGGCCTTTGTCAAGCTTACCCAGTAACAGTCTGTGTTCAATAAAATGCTTCCCCTACCTGAGTGTTTTGCCCCCTTATTTTGGTATACCGTACGTTAGACCAAGGCACACTTTCAGGTCCATTTCAAGTAAGCAAGTTTATGTTATCCTTGTCTGTCATCCTTATCCGTATCGGTCAGAGGGCTCTACACCATAAATAGAAAGGCCAGTATGGTGGCCTGAAATTATGGGTGGAGCCCGGTGGTATATAAGCAGCCGTTCGCCCATCCTTCCTCGTCGGTTCCAGTGCGCGATACCCGCCCACCCGCCCCTTTTATCAGGCCTTTACTCTAGCACACTCCTCATATGAGTACTCATTTCACCCATTTCATATTTATTTCATTTTAAGGTATGCCCCCTTATTTTGGTATACCGTACGTTAGACCAAGGCACACTTTCAGGTCCATTTCAAGTAAGCAAGTTTATGTTATCCTTGTCTGTCATCCTTATCCGTATCGGTCAGAGGGCTCTACACCATAAATATATATATATATATATATATATATAATTTTTTTTGTCTTTTTTTTTTTTTTTTTGGAGGGTTTTTTTATGTTTTGTTTTTTAATTTGGAATATATTTTTTCTATAATTGGAAGATTAATCATAGGATGAGGATGAATAAAAACATGTAGTATAACTCTGTGTGAATATAAGCAGCAATGCTACTTCACTTTTCTTGCATTACGAAGAAGAAAAGAACGGGCTATATTAAAAAAACACAAAATTAGCAGCATGACGAATATGCTAGCTTCAATGCGAACACTAGTTTTACAAGACCGAGCGCTTCCGCCCTGTAAATTCTTTCTGAGTATGCGCGGAACTTAGTTTGACGAACAAGCCTACACACGGGCGGACTGTCCGCTCAAACCAAGTTTCAGCGGACAGTTTTTCGGAATTTCTGAAAAACCTTGTTCAGCGGACTGTTCGCTGAAACTGTCCGCTGAAAGCCCACACACGCGCGGACTGTCCGCCGAAACACTGTTCAGCGGACAAAGTTGGGCGAACAGTCCCCGCGTGTGTACGCGGCCTAAGAGTTAGTCCTGTTTGGACTAAAAGTACAGAATTTAAAATTTGTCTAATGCCACAGAGCATAAGGCACTTCATAGTGCAGCGCCTTCCACACACTTAATTATATAATGTTTTTTTTTTTATTTATTGCAAGGTTTTATTTAGTGCCAACAATTTATACAGAACTTTATATATTGTATATTCACATCAGTCCATTTCCTCAAAGAGCTTATAACCTAAGGTCTCTACTTTACATGCATATATACTAAGGTTACTTTAGACAGGATGCATTTAACCACTTGCCGACCGCCGCACGACGATGTACGTCGACAGAATGGCACGGGCAGGCATAAGGGCTTACATGTACGTCCTTGCCTGCCCGCGGGTCGGGGGCCCGATCGGGCCCCCGCCCGGTGCCTGCGGCGGTCGGTATTCGTTCGGGAGCGATCCCAGACGAGGGGACGGCCATTCATTCATGGCCACCCCCTCGCGATCGCTCCCAACGAATGAAAATGTCCCGTGACATCACTTCCTCTCCTGTAATGTAAACACAGGAGAGGAAGTGATGTATTCTCTCCTCCGTGTCGGTATTTTTCGTTCCGGCACCGAGGAGAGAGCATCGGTGAGTTGCACAAGCACTACACTACACAGTAGAACATGCCAGGCACACTCACACCCCCCCTTTACCCCCCGATCACACCCCAATTACCCCTGCCCCCCCAGTCACAGTGACACCAATTGCTTTTTTTTTTTGCATTGGTGTCATTTGTGACTGTAATAACTGTTAGGGCAGTTAGGGTTAGCCCCCTTTAGTTCTAATGTGCCCCCCTAACCCCCCCAATAAAGGTTTAACCCCGTGATCACCCCCCCTCGCCAGTGTCACTAAGGCTGGGTTCACATTGCAGCGGTTTATGAGAACGAATGTGATTCGCACCGCACTGCAGTGCAAATCACATCCGATCTCTGTGCGATTCGAGTTCAGCCATACAGATAGTATGGCTGAATTCGTGTCGCACCCGCCGCACCCGTCGCACCCGCCGCAAATTCGCACGGGACCCTTTTTTTGGCCCGCAGCAGAATCGGATCGCATGGGTGTTCACACCATGCGATCCGAGTTTGCAGATCGCACTGCGATATGCGAACTGATCTGGGGGTGTCATTAACATTTCACTGACACTCCCAGCAGTTCGCATAGGGCAGTGTGAACTGCCGCCGGGAGGCATGCGATGCGGGAACCCGCCGCGGATTCATGGCGTTCCCGCATCGCTCCAGTGTGAACCCAGCCTAATAAGCGATCATTTTTCTGATCGCTGTATTAGTGTCACAGGTGACGCTAGTTAGGCAGGTAGGTATTTAGGTTCGCCACAGCTTTTTATAGCGCCAGGGACCCCCATATACTACCGCATAAAGCCCCCTGATTTCCCCCTAGTTAACCCTTTCACCAGTGATCACCATATAACTGTTACAGGTGACGCTGGTTGGTTAGTTATTTTTTTATAGTTTCAGGGCACCCGCCATTTATTACCTAATAAAGGTTTAACCCCCTGATCACCCGGCGGGTGTCATTTGTGACTGTAATAACTGTTAGGGCAGTTAGGGTTAGCCCCCTTTAGTTCTAAGGTACCCCCCTAACCCCCCCAATAAAGGTTTAACCCCGTGATCACCCCCCGTCGCTAGTGTCACTAAGGCTGGGTTCACATTGCAGCGGTTTATGAGAACGGATGTGATTCGCACCGCACTGCAGTGCAAATCACATCCGATCTCTGTGCGATTCGAGTTCAGCCATACAGATAGTATGGCTGAATTCGTGTCGCACCCGCCGCACCCGCCGCAAACTCGCACGGGACCCTTTTTTTGGTCCGCAGCAGAATCGGATTGCATGGGTGTTCACACCATGCGATCCGAGTTTGCAGATCGCACTGCGATATGCGAACTGATCTGGGGGTGTCATTAACATTTCACTGACACTCCCAGCAGTTCGCATAGGGCAGTGTGAACTGCCGCCGGGAGGCATGTGATGCGGGAACCCGCCGCGCATTCGTGGCGTTCCCACATCGCTCCAGTGTGAACCCAGCCTAATAAGCGATCGTTTTTCTGATCACTGTATTAGTGTCACAGGTGACGCTAGTTAGGCAGGTAGGTATTTAGGTTCGCCGCAGCTTTTTATAGCGCCAGGGACCCCCATATACTACCGCATAAAGCCCCCTGATTGCCCCCTAGTTAACCCTTTCACCAGTGATCACCATATAACTGTTACAGGTGACGCTGGTTGGTTCGTTTTTTTTTATAGTTTCAGGGCACCCGCCATTTATTACCTAGTCTCACTAGTGTACCCCTAAATTTAGGGGTGTCTACTTTCCAAAATGGGGTCATTTGGGGGGGGGTTTGTGCCATCATGGCATTTTATGGCCTTCAAAACTGTAACGCCCTTAGAAAGCCTGAAGGCGGTGCTTGGTTTTCGGGGCCCCGTACGCGGCTAGGCTCCCAAAAAGTCCCACATATGTCGTATCCCCGTACTCAGGAGAAGCAGCAGAATTTATTTTGGGGTGTCATTTCACATATGCCCATAGCATGTGTGAGCAATATATCATTTAGTGACAACTTTGTGAAAAAAAAATAAAAAAAAATTAAAGTTTGTACTTTTCCCGCAACTTGTGACAAAATATAAAATATTCCATGGACTCAAAATGCCTCTCAGCAAATAGCTTGGGGTGTCTACTTTCTAAAATGGGGTCATTTGTGGGGGTTTTGTGCCATCTTGCCATTTTATGGCCTTCAAAACTGTAATAGGTAGTGAGAAGTGAAATCAAAAATTTACGCCCTTAGAAAGCCTGAAGGCGGTGCTTGGTTTTCGGGGCCCCGTACGCGGCTAGGCTCCCAAAAAGTCCCACATATGTGGTATCCCCGTACTCAGGAGAAGCAGCAGAATTTATTTTGGGGTGTCATTTCACATATGCCCATAGCATGTGTGAGCAATATATCATTTAGTGACAACTTTGTGTAAAAAAAAAAAAAAATTATTTTTTGTCATTATTCAATCGCTTGAGGCAAAAAAAAAATATTCAATGGGCTCAAAATGCCACTTATCAATTTCCTTAGGGTGTCTACTTTCCAAAATGGGGTCATTTGGGGGGGTTTTGTACTGCCCTGCCATTTTAGCACCTCAAGAAATGAGATAGGCAGTCGTAAACTAAAAGCTGCGTAAATTCCAGAAAACGTACCTTAGTTTGTAGATGTGACAACTTTTGCGCAAACCAATAAATATACAATTATTGACTTTTTTTTTACCAAAGACATGTGGCTGAATACATTTTGGCCTAAATGTATGACTAAAATTGAGTTTATTGGATTTTTCTAATAACAAAAAGTAGAAAATATCATTTTTTTTCAAAATTTGCGGTCTTTTTACGTTTATATCGCAAAAAATAAAAATCGCAGAGGCAATCAAATACCATAAAAAGAAAGCTTTATTTGTGGGAAGAAAAGGACGCAAATTTTGTTTGGGTACAACATTGCATGACCGCGCAATTACCAGTTAAAGCAGCGCAGTGCCAAATTGTAAAAAGACCTCTGGTCATTTACCAGCAAAATGGTCCGGTCTGAAGGTGGTTAAAGGATAAGTTTACCTTTTGCATGTTTCACCGGTTTTTAGGGTGGAACATGTAACATGTTCCAGCATCTGCAGCCCCCCCCCCCCTTGATGCCCCCCCCATGACAGCGGGCATGGGAACCTTTCCCCATACCCACTGTCACAATTTCAAAACAGCGTGGCAATTTGGGGTTCCAGTTTCCTGTGAATTAATGTCTGCAAGTACCATCAGCCATTGTTTGTAGTTCTCAATAAACTATGGGGGTGCTGGTGAACGCTCTTGTAGTCCATTGATCTTCCTGCTCTCAGGTAACTGCCTGCCCATATGAGATACCAGTTCGAGAGTCAGCAGGAGTCTGAAATTGCACACATGATCTGCTGATTGCGGGTGCAGGCCCCTTGAAAAAAAATTGCACATTTTTTATTTTTTTTAGATGAACTTCAACTTTTAACCCATAAGGCCCACCCATGAGAAACTAACTCTATTAAACTTTCTAGGACAGCTTCTGGTTATTAAAGGGGTTGTAAAGGTAAATGGTTTTTCACCTTAATGCATTCTATGCATTAAGGTGAAAAAACATCTCACAATGCCGGCGCCCCCAGTTCCCCCGTTTTACTTACCTGACCCCTCGAAAATCCTGTGCTCGCCCCCGCCGTTCTCTTTGCCGCTCAGCCTGGCCACTGATTGGCTGGAGTGGATGGATTGAAAGTAGCGAAGCCATTGGCTCGCGCTGCTGTCAACCGCATTCAATGGTGCAGCGCGCCAGGGAGTGGGGCCGTGTGATACAGCAAGCGGCTATAGCCACCGGCTGTATCACGGGAGCGCGCCTGCAGGTGCTTCTCACCATGCGAGGGAGCGTGCATGAATGTGAGAAGTACCCGCGGGAGGAAGCACAGATAGCCGCCGAGGGATTCCAGAAGAGCAGGTTCGGGGCCACTCTGTGCAAAGCGAGCTGCACAGTGGAAGTAAGTATAACATGTTTGTTATTTTAAAAAAATAAACATTTTTACTTTACAATCCCTTTAAGTTGGTTTGTATAAAAGTAAAAAACAGAAAAAGCAACAGATTTCCAGGAGGACAGCTTATCAGTGACTGGGATTTCCAATCAAGAAGGAATTCCATTCCTTTGCATAATACAACAAATAAAATATAAGCAATTTTAGAAGGAGGGGTAAATGTGCATCATCATGTATACTCAGTAGTGCAGAGTAGGAGACAGCTGCAAAGTAAATTGCAATCAGGAATTAATAGCTGAAAAGACCCCTAACCAATAAGTATGTATATGCGGGCATGTCCAGAACTTACAGGATGTAGGAAGGTTATTTTGCATCTTGGGGACATGAAGGGCATTTGGACATACACTTAGGTGGAAACGTTTTAGCCAGGTGTGAAAAAATTCTGTAAATTAAGAATACTTAATCAATTAACAAAATATAAGTAAATGGACAAAGGAGAAATCCAAATCTAATCAATATTTGATGTGACTAACCTTTGCCTTCAAAACAGCTTCTAGGTACACTTGCACACAATTCTTGAAGGAACTTAGCAGGAAGGTTGTTTTAAACATCTTGGAGAACCAATCACCAATTTTTTTTGTGGATGTATGTTTCCTCTAATCCTTCTGTCTCTTCATGTAATCCCAGGCAGATTCAATGATGTTGAGATCAGGGCTCTTTGGGGGCCACACCATCACTTCCAGGACTTCTTGTTCTTCTTTACTCTGAAGATAGTACTTAAAGGCATTGACTGTATGTTTGGGGTTGATGTCTTAGTGCAGAAAAAATTTGGGGCCAATCACACACCTCCCCGAAGGCATGACATGATGGATACATATCTGCCTCTATTTGTCAGCATTGAGGACACTGTTGATCCTAACCAAATCCCCAACTCCATTTTTCAGAAATGCAGCCCCAAACTTGCAAGGTACCTCTACCATGCTTTTCTGTTGCCTGCAGACACTTATTATTGTACCACTCTCTTTTTGAGATCCTTGCACATAAGGTTTGTTTCACTGGATCTGTGAGAGTTGAACATCTGCAGCTGACTATATCTGAACAGCTTCTGGTTAGGCAGTTCTTAGTTAAGTTTGAGGCTCTGGAATGTTGGAAAGGTTTCCATTATACAAGAAATCCTGAATAGTTTTTATACCATGGTGTGCCCATATTTGTGGGTCAGGAATGGATCTGAAGTGGGGCAAAGAAGGTTTGCCCCATAAGGGCTGAGAGGGAGAGCTATGATTAGGATTAATAAACTTGGGATGCCCACACTCAAAGAATAGTTTTTGTGGGTACAACCAAGGTGGGATATGCCTTGGGACCCCTAAAGACTAAGGTACTATGTTCCAGGACGGACCCCAAAAAGAGACCTCCAGAAAACAGCCATATTTTATTTTGGTTGCCCAAACCATCATTGTACTGCTGCAAGAACTGAAGCCCAGTAGCAAAGCTGAAAGTCAGGAAGAGCTAAGCCACCCCTCTTTACGGGCAGATACAGGGTCATAGCCATTCTTGGTAGTTTTCTACCTGAGATAAAGGCAAAACACATTTGTTAATCTTCTGAAAAATCCTTCCAGGAATCCAAACAAGGCACTGTCTGAAGACGTAGTTGAATTTAGTTTGAAATATTGCCTTTATTAAATTGACCCTCCAAATCAAGTTCAAGGTGAGGGTCGGCCAGAGGCAGGTAAGATTCAGCATGATATAATGTTGTACATTCTTGTCCACATGAATCCTCAAATGTTAAAAATGCTCCACCCAGTGAAAAGGGGAAGGTGTCACTAGCAGTGGCGTAGCGTGGTTTGTCAGCGCCCGTGGCAATGCAAGCAATTTGCACCCCCTAAAACCATGCACTATGCAATGTACAGTACAACCAAAATGTATAGAGTGCAGAGATCAGGAGTAACTAACCTACAAAACAGCATATAGAGTGCAGCAATCAGGATGAACCCTCTGTTCACATCAGAGTCCAACCTTACATCACAGTCCCCAGCATTTCCTTATAAGTCATAGTTCCCAGAGTCCATTCTTACATCATAGTCCACAGTGCTTCCCCTTACACCAGAGTTCCCCCTTACATAAGAGTTCCCCATTACATCACAGAGCTCTCACTTAAATCAGATTCTCCCCAGTATTCCCACCTTACATCCCCAGCATTTCCCCTTACATCAGAGTTCAGAGAACCCCTTAAATCAGGGTTTGCAGAGCCCCATTTACATCAGTGTCTCCAGCATTCTCCTTTAGACTGTAAGGTGGAACTTTGCAGACTCTGATTTAAGGGGGGATGCTGGGGACTCTGATGTAAGGGGGGTGATGTGAACTCTGTTGTGACCAGAGCTTCTGTTTCCCAAGTCCCCCACAGTCTAGGGCACTGCAAGTGCCAGAATAGCAGGATGCAGTGCCTCAGTCCCCACATAGGGCACTGTAAGTCCCAGTATTGTGGGCTGCCAACCAGGAGTGCTCTCCTCCTCCATCATTCATCCAAGGGCCTCCTCCTCCTCTACCAACCATCCTGGGGCCCCCTCAAATCACTTACCTTCCTTTTCTCAGCAAATACCTGACCAGGCTGCAGTGTAACCAGCTAGGGGCGTGGTTACCTGCATGTTCCCAGGCCAGGACACAGATCTTCTCCCGGGAGAAGGTGTACTCATCAGCCATTGTCGGATCAGAGCCAGTAGAACTGGTCACTGCCACCAGCATGGCGGCAATCACCTGTCAGGATCACTTTTGCTACTCATTCCAGTATCTGGGTGTTGGCTATTGCATTCCCCCTGTCTGTGCCCACCTGGAAGATGATTGATCTGGTCAGGCACCTGATATAAGCAAACTGAACACTCTATCCCTTGCTTGTAATAGAGACCGTTACCAACATTGTTCCTGATCAAGCCTCCTGTTTGTCTGCCTTGCTTTGCTGTTGGATTTTCCTGTGTATGACCTAGATTGGATATTGGACTACTCCCTGAACTCAGCCTGCCTTTCACCTAGACTACCATTTGATCGGATATTGGACTATTCCCTGAACTCAGCCTGCCTTATTGCCTGGCTCATTTTAGAACCATGCTATCTGTCTTCTAAACTGCAAGTAATCTGTTTGCTTTGCTCAGTTCACATCTGGCTTGGTGTGGTGGCCAGACACTATAGCATTGTGTATAAGTCCTGGGGGCAACCAAGTACTTGTAGGCCTGCTTGTCTTAATGGAAAGGGGGCTGCTATAGGTGAAGCACACAGAAGCTAGCTATAGTGTCAGACCACCTGCGTTGGGGTAGCTATGACATTCGGAACATTATCACAAGCCTTTAACAAAAAAATTTCTGTGAAGATGGACTCTACACAGGCTCGCTTATTTTCTGAAGAAATTTGCAAAGTCCAGGAACTGTCTGTGCATGCAAACGCACCTCCAACAGAAAAGCAGGAGCCAGAGCCCAAAGTTAACCCGCCTGATAATTTTTTATGGTGACCCCTGTGTGTTTTCTAACTTTAAAAATAGTTGTATGCTGTACTTTAAGCTTAAGCCACACATTCCTTTGGTTCTGAAGCACAGTGGGTCAGCGTGATCATTATATGGTTGCAGGAAGTCTTGGGCTTTTAGTCTCTCCACAAATGACCCATCCAGAGGGTCAGTTGAAGAATTTTACAAGGCCCTGGGTTTACTCTATGATGATCTTGATCGTGCCCATTCAGCAGAAACTAATCTTAGGTCAGGGTAAACGCACCGCTGAGCAATACTGTTCTGATTTCCGCCGCTGGACACCTGACCCAGGGTAGAATTACCCAGCTCTAAGAAGCCAGTTCAGAATAGGTTTTTCAAACTGTATTAAAGACTCCTTTGTGCACTAAAAGTCTTTAAATGAAGCCATACAAGTAGCCATCCGCATAGACAGGCGTTTATGGGAAAGGCGTACTGAGAGGTTTCCCCCCCCCCAGTACTCTGCGCACCTCTTCTGCTTTTCTTGAGCCCTCTCAAACTCTCCAAGAGGCTCTCCATGCAAATTGGTGCTACCCATTTATCCTCTCGGGAAAAGGCTAGAAGGAGATCTCAGGGACTCTGTTTATACTGTGGCAACCACGGCCACTTAGTCTAGTGCGGGTGGGGTCTGCTTCTATAGAGAAAACTATGTCTGTTTCCCATACTATGTCTGTTTCCTTCAGAGATAAACTATTTTTTCCTGTACAACTTGGATCTGCCCAGTTTTCTCACCGCCTCTCAGCTTTCATAGATTCTGGTGCTGCTGGCAATTTCATTGATAGGGACCTAGCACACAGTCTACAGATTCTGGAGACTAAAGTGCACAGACCCTTCTCAGTTTTAGCCATTGCTAATTCTCCCTAGTCCATGAGCCTGGTGACCTTGTGCACTGTAATGTACCTATTGCCCTGTCCATTGAGAAATGTCATAAGGAGACAATCGGCTTCTACGTGATCTCATCTCCTGTTTATCCCCTTATCTTAGGGTATCCCTGGCTTTAACTGCACAACCCGCACATAGACTGGGCTGCAGAGGAGATTGGGTTCTGGTCCCAGACCTGCATCCAGAATTGCATTAAAACCTTTGACCAGTTGCCCATGTATAACTCTTGTGTGGCCAGTGCCAGTCACGTGCCTTTATTACAGTGTTATTCAGATCCTGATCATGACAATGTTTCCAATTGTTATTACAGTTTACATAACCATGTGCCTTTATATGACTCTGTTATAACAAAACTGACAAGTCTATTGAATTCGCTACAGGTCACTTTTCCAGCCAATTGCCACAGCCTGATCCCTCACCTCCTAGAAACCAAGCTTATTTATTGTCTCGTATCCTTGAGCCCCATTTGGAAACTTCTCCTAAGTCCTCAGCAGTCAAGATCCCTGGATTACCCCTACTTTTGCCTGTCACTAAACTCCCTTTGAACGCACAGCCAGGCTAACTTGTCTGCAAGTTCCACTGTTGCTACACCTGGTGATGCGATTCAGATAGTCGCTACATCTGGCGATGTGATTTCCTCTGTGAATGGATATCAGGTACATTGTACCCCTACTCATTCACCAAAAAAAGTGTCAAAAAAAGTAAAAATGATAGGAGACAATTTTAGAAAATTCCTTTATTAAAAAATAAAAAGTGTCCCGCGATGTCCATCCATCTTCAATCATGGCGTCCGACGGTCCCGGCAAAAAAACAAAAAGAAACAGAAGGACTCCACCTCCATGGGAGGCATCCCGCCGACTGCAGCCTTTTTGCAATGACAGTTGTTATCTAACTGAGGGTGGGGCCACCCAGTGATGTAAACGGGTGACAACACATCATAAGGGGGTGGGGTCACCCAGTTACATCACCGGGTGGCCCCAACCTCATCTATATAACAGCTGTCATTGTGAAAAGGCTGCAGTTGGCAGCATGCCTCCCATGGAGCTGTGATTGAAGATGAATTTACATCACGGGACAATTTTTTTTTTTAGTTTTTTAGCAAAGGACTTGTCAGAAAACTGTCTTCTGTCATTTTTACTTTTTTGGTGAATGAGTAGGGGTACAATGTACCTGATACCCATTCACATGGGGGCAGGATCTGGGGGCCCCCTTGTTAAAGGGGGCTTCCAGATTATGATAAACCCCTTGCCCACAAACCCTCACAGCCCCCAGGCAAGGTTGTGGGAAAGAGACCATGTCCCCATCAACATGGGACAAGGTGTTTTGGGGGGGACCCCAAAGCACCCTCCCTATGTTTAGGGCATGTGGCCTGGTATGGTTTAGGAGGGGGCACTCTCTTGTTCCCGCTTTTCCTGCGGCCTTCCGGGTTGCATGCTCAATTAAGGGTCTGGTATGGATTTTGGGGGACCCCCACGCCATTTAAAAAAAATTTTGGTACGGAGTCTTAATATCCATATCAGACCTGAAGGGCCTGGTATGGATTTTGTCCAGAACTCTGCAAGACATGTAAGGAAAAAATAGGGAGGGGGCGGCGACGACCTGAGTGTAGTATTAAAATGATAATGGCATAAGATTAACAACATTTACAAGATGATAGAAGATGCATGCTCATCAAAGTAAAGTGCAGTCCTGGCATTCCACATGGCTCTGTGGGTCCCACCGCTGTTCTGGATAGCTGGAAAGGATTGAGAAGCTGGCTGGAATGGATCACAGTGTTTCTCCAGGAGCAAATGAACCAAGCAGCTCCACATAGACCAGCATGGACCATGGAACAGGAAGTGATATCACCGTTCTCTGATTGGACCTAGGTAGAGCGGGAATCTTGTCAATCAAGGCTGCAGCGATGAAAGGCTACGCGCTCGGAGTTGACTGCTCCTTCTATTGGCCTTCTATAGATATCACTTCCTGTTCCATGGTCCATGCTGGTCTGTGTGGAGCTGCTTGGTTCCTTTGCTCCTGGAGAAACACTGTGATCCATTCCAGTCAGCTTTCTCAATCCTTTGCAGCTATCCAGAGCGGTGGGACCCACAGAGCCATGTGGAATGCCAGGACTGCACTTTACTTTGATGAGCATGCATCTTCTATCATCTTGTAAGTGTTTTTAATCTTATCCTATTAAAGTCATCATTTTAATACTACACTCAGGTCGGCACCTCCCCCTCCCTGTTTTTTCCTTACATGACCTTGGCATATGGACGCTGGCTGCTCTGTGTCTTCCATGTGGCTTTTTGGCTGTAGAAATGCAAGACCTGTTTTTTTTTTCCTAATTCCTGACAAATCAGTCAGATTTTCTGCTGAACAGACTTGATTTTGTTAGTTACCACTTTAGCATCTATATGGTCTTAACAGGGGGAAAATATGTTTGTCCATCTCAGCATTATCTTGCAGTGGGTAAGGGCTGTTAGTAGCACTGTGCCCAGGAAAAATTCCAGTAACAGCAGGCAGGTGAAGATGATAAGTTAACAGTAAAGTAGAGTTCTACATTCACTCAGGTCACTATCTTGCCCACAAATCCCCCCAAAACTATTTATAAGTAAGCTTGCCAACATGGCTCACTCTTTATGGTTTTCTTTAAAAAAACATTTTTGTGAATCTATTACGAAGTTTTTTTTTTTTTCACCTGGTCATCTTGCAGGCAACAGACTGACAATGCTAAGTTCTTGTTCACATCTGTGCTATGAGGAAATGTGTGCAATAAAGCTCAAATTCTCCCAGCACCTGAAAATGCATGTTGTTGCTGCTCTAAAGGTGCATTTCATTCTTAAAGTGGTTCTAAAGGCTCAAGATTCTTTTTATCCTCATGGATGCTACGTGTGAAGATAAAAAATCTTCTGTGTGCAGCATCCCCCCAGCCCCTCCTAATACTTACCTGAGCCCTATCTCGATCCAGCGATGTGAACGAGAGCCTCAGCTCTCTGGGGACGCTCCCTCCTTATTGCAAGAAGGGGAGTAAAGATTGGGACTTTGTATGAGGCAGTGAATGGGTAGGTTTATATGCCTCCATCCCTAATGACATATTAAAGGAGAGGGGATGGTTGGGACTTTACATGAAGCACACAACTGGAAAATCAATATGCAAACACGTTTATTGATTCATATTACATATATTTTAGAACCATGGAAAGATACACCAATAAATATAAATAACAATATATAACACCTTAGTAATGCATGTATGTAATAGTACACGTATTCCATGTATAAAAGAAAGTAAACAGTAACATGAAGCCCATTGCTCTGGTTCAATATGAACATATGCTGTAAAAAATAGTTCATAAATAAAAGGAAACTTAAAGAGGAAGTAAACCCTGATGAGTTTACTTCCTCTTTCATTCCCTGCAAAGGCAAAGCATAATGGACTACTATGCATCGCATAGTAGTCCATTATGTGTCACTTACCTGACACAGGAGCCAGCGAAGTCACCGCTGTCCCCTATAGTCCGGCGCATCCATCTTCTTGGTGGGATCCCGCAGCTCCGCCGCTGTCATTCAGCGAAGCCGCGATGACATCACTCCCGCGCATGCGCACGGGAGCCGACACGCGCGGCAGCTCCGTTGCTGAAAATGCCGCGCTCAGTGCGCCTGCGCACCGCTGTCTACGGCGCATGCGCTGTAGACAGCGGTGTCTGTCTTCGGGCAAATATCTCCTAAACCGTATAGGTTTAGGAGATATTTCTTGGACCTACAGGTAAGCCTTAATCTAGGCTTACCTGTGGGTCAAAGTGTGTTGTAAGGGTTTACAACCACTTTAAACATGTGATTGCATGTGAATAATGTAGCATAAAACAAGAGCTCTACCTGTTTTATGGACAACTTCCACTCATCAAGAGCAAATGCAAAATAGATGTATCTATAAGAAAATTAATAAATGCAAAATGATATGTAGTAGTTGGTACTACAGGGGAAGGGGAAAGAGGGAAGAGGGGGGACAGAAAAAAATCCCAATACTCTTACCTAAAAATGAACTGTACAATCAAGTGATGGTATCTGCTGGAGGCACTGTGGGAAACATAATTCCTGGGAGCTGTGACAGTAATATCTGCTGCAACATGGTGGCTCAAACAGCAATGGTGAACATCTATAGCAATGTAGTCCCCTAAGGCAGTAGTAATACTTGATCGTTTGTTATTTTCTCACTGGGTTCTTCTTTGGTACTTTTCATTACTTTGTTTCTAGGTGAGGTACGTGGTTCTTTTCACTGAATGCTCTCACTTTCTACCTGGTCTTCCGTCACTGCTATATGCCCTGCTATATACCCTTCGAGCTGTAGTTCTCCACTCTGTCAGTTGTGCAGTCACATCAGGGGCTGACTGACAACTCATGGGGCCCCCGGGCAATAGGAGATTATGGGGCCCCCGGGCAATAGGAGAAGATTATGGGGCCCCCAGGCAATAGGAGATTATGGGCCCCCCCAGGCAATAGATTATGGGGCCACACAGTATACACACACACACATACAGTATACACACACAGACACACAATATACACATACAGTATACACACACAGAATACACATACACACACTGAAGAGGTACTGGAGAGGCGGGGCAGCTATAATCTTGGGATTTTTTCAAAAAAACACACATTTTTACATACTGTCCCTGGCTTTATTGCGGCTGTCAACCCTGATGGGGCCCCTTAGTGGCATGGGGCCCTCGGGCAGTGCCCGAGTGACCCAATGGTCAGTCCGCCCCTGAGTCACATATATCTATACACTATTTCCTCCAGAGAAGCCCTGTGGAGTTTTTATACAGTATTTCTACTGCCTATTGGGGACTACATTCCTATAGATGTTCACCATTGCTGTTTGTGCCGTGGATATTATGCCACGTACACACGACAGACTTTCGGCGGAGGTCCGACGGACTTTCTGAATGAATGGACTTGGCTACACACGACCGTACTAAGTCTGTTCGAAAGTCTGTTCATTTTGAATGCGATGACGTAAACTGGACTAAACAAGGAAGTTCAATAGCCAGTAGCCAATAGCTGCCCTTGCGTCGTATCTGGTCCATTAGACTAGCACACAGACAAATGGTTTTCCCGATTTTTAGTCCGTGGGACTTGAGTCCGTCTGATACATTTGAAACATGTTTTATTTCTAGGTCCATCTGACTTTTGGGAAAAAAAGTCTGCTGGAGCTCACACACGATCGAATTGTCCGACGGACCAAGTCTGCCGGAAAGTCCGATCGTGTATGCGGTATTACTGTCACAGCTCCCGAGGATGATATTTTCCACAGTGCATCCAGCAGCAGATAACATCTCTTGAATATATAGGTAAGAGTGTTGGTATTCATATATGTCCTCCCTCTTCCCTCTTTCCCCTTCTGTACCAACTACTACACATCATTTTGCATTTATTAATTTTATTATAGATACATCTATTTCGCATTTGCTCTTGATGAGTGAAAGTTATCCACAAAATGCGTAGAGCTCCTGTTTTATACTACATTATTGCAATTGTGTTTTTAAGATTCCTTTTAATGATGAACTATTTTTTACAACATATGTTCATACTGAACCAGAGCAATGGGCTTCATATTACTGTTTACTTACTTTAATACATTGATAACTATGTTGGAATACGTGTACATTCATGAATTACTAAGGCTCTAACATATATGTAGTATGAATTCATAAACATGTGTTTGCATATTGATTTTCCAGTTGTGAGTTTCAAATAAAGTCCCACCCAACCCCTCTCCTTTAATACTCCCTCTTTATTGAATGAGACCGCATCGGGAACCATTGGAATCAAGCCTGCTCAGTTTCCCCCCATAGCAAGCTGTTTTGTTTTGGGGGCACTCAGTTTGAGGGAGGGGCTGGGAGCACTGGTGGGTTAGCAGGCAAGTATATGTAGTGGGTGGCCTGTACCTCCAGCTGCCCACCACCGTGTTGACACATCAGCTCTCAGAAGGAAGAGTGTACCTGTCAGCAGCTGCAGGGGAATTCCCCCTCCCTCTCATCCTCTCACTGTGCAGGGAGTGAGAGACACACACAGAGACAGCAGCTCCTCATTGGCAGGGGGAGGGAACCAATGGGATTCAAGCACAGGAGAAACATAGCATCATGGACATTTAGTCCCCAACACAAACGGCCACCATAGCAGTTCCTGGGGACAAAAACTACACAGACCAGCTACCTCAGGAGAAAAGAAGGAAAATAGGACACCAGGGGCTGACTGGGAGTTAGTCAGACACCACAATGCAAAGGAGCACACTGGAACCAGGGGAGAGGTACTGCCTCCCGGGTCAGTGTGCCGTTTCTCCCACAGATCCACAGCCGGTTGGGGACATCCTGCCTTAGAGAGGGTTCCCAGGTGCATTCTCTAAGCACACCTGAACAGTCACCGTGAAGTGTTCCAGTAGTAAGGAAGGCAGTCTGGCTACCTGAAGAGCCTATCTGTTCCAGGACATTATGCTTGGGCCTTGACTGCAGGATTGGTGAGCAGACACTTGCCCATTTGCAGGTAAACAGAGACACTGCATGCAGACAATGTTGCCTATTTTGCTTTTGTTACACTTACATCCTGTTAAGCAGTCAGTGTCCTCCTTGTTACCCGGATTCTGCCAGCATACTGCACTTTCACTCTACCAAACAGGATTTCTAGGTGCACCAACTAAAGTGGCTAGCTGAAGATTCATGGCTTTCTTCTTCCAAGGGACTGAAGTTATTGGTGTCATACGGGCACACACACACATACTCAGGGCTCATTATACAGTATATAGTGCATGAGTGGCGTAGTCTGACTGGTGGGTTACGCTATTGACCACTGAACTAGGTACATTGTTTATGCTTTTGTGGGCCTGTGGTGTCAGAAGACAGAAGGGAGAGGTCTGACATAAAAGAGGGTCATTCCTCTGCTCTTCTCCTGCCTGGACTCAGAGCCCAATTTATGTAAAGTGGTGACCAATCTGTTACAGAGTTTGCCATTTTGTGACCTGTCAATTGTTAAAGTGTTTTGCCTCTGCTCTCGGGGGTTACTCGCCTTGAGGAGTCCACTGAGAGAAGTCATACAGTACTATTGAGTTCTATTGCTCCTGATTTCAGTCATTATTATTACACAGTTGTCTTATTTGAGATACAGTATCTCACAAAAGTGAATAGACTCCTCACATTCTCGTAAATATTTTATTATATCTTTTCATGTGACAACACTCAAAAAATTACACTTTGCTACAAAGTAAAGTAGTGAGTGTACAGCTTGTATAACAGTGTACATTTGCTGTACCCTCAAAATAACTCAAGACCAAGCAATTAATGTCTAAACCGCTGAAAACAAAAGTGAGTACACCCCAAGTGAAAATGTCCAAATTGGGCCCAATTACCCATTTTCCCTCCCCGGTGTCATGTGACTTGTTAGTGTTACAGGGTCTCAGGTGTGAATGGGGAGCAGGTATGTTAAGTTTGGTGTTATCGCTCTCACTCACTCATACTGGTCACTGGAAGTTCAACATGGCACCTCATGACAAAGGACTCTCTGAGGATCTGAAAAAAAAAATTGTTGCTCTACATAAAGATGGCCTAGGCTATAAGAAGATTGCCAAGACCCTAAATTGAGCTGCAGCATGGTGGCCAAGAACATACAATGGTTTAACAGGACAAGTTCCACTCAGAACCGTCCTTGTCATGGTTGACCAAAGAAGTGCACATGCTCAGTGTCATATCCAGAGGTTGTCTTTGGGAAATAGACATATGAGTCCTGCCAGCATTGCTGCAGCAGTTGAGGGGGTGGAGGGTCAGCCTTTCAGTGTTCAGACCATACGCCACACACTGCATCAAACTGGTCTGCATAGCTGTCCTCTCAGAAGGTGGCCTCTTCTAAAGATGATGCACAAGAAAGCCTGCAAACAGTTTGCTGAAGACAATCAGACTAAGGACATGAATTACTGGAACCATATCCTGTGGTCAGATGATACCAATATAAACTTATTTGGTTCAGATGGTGTCAAGCGTGTGTGGCGGCAATCAGGTGAGCAGTACAATGTGTGTCTTGCCTACAGTAAAGCTTGAATCCCTCCCTTCAGAGTCTGGGCCACATGGCAATATTGCAACATGATAATGACCCCAAACACACCTCCAAGACGACCACTGCCTTGCTAAAGAAGCTGAGGGTAAAGGTGATGGACTGGCCAAGTATGTCTCCAGACCTAGACCCTATTGAGCATCTGCAGGGCATCCTCAAACGGCAGGTGGAGGAGCGCAAGGTCTCCAACATCCACCAGCTCCAAGATGTCGTCATAGAGAAGTGGAAGAGGACTCCAGTGACAACTCGTGAAGCTCTGGTGAACTCCATGCCCAAGAGGGTTAAGGCAGTGCTGTAAAATAATGGTGGCCACACAAAATATTAACACCTTGGGCCCAATTTGGACATTTTCACTTAGGGATGTATTCACTTTTTTTGGCAGCGGTTTAGGCATTAATGGCTGTGTGTTGAGTTATTTTGAGGGTACAGCAAATTGACAGTGTTATACAAGCTGTGCACTCACTACTTTACATTGTAGCAAAGTGTCATTTCTTCAGTGTTGTCACATGAAAAGATAGAATAAAATATTTACAAAAATGTGAAGGGTGTACTCACTTTTGTGAGTTACTGTACATTCATTTACTATTCAGCTATATTGCATTTGTTTGTTTCTATTTCTAAGAAATTTTAATATAACGTGTGTCTCTTATTAATGGTGTTCATACTAACACTTACGTGAGGTGTGCCAGGGGGGCTGAGACTGTTCTTGGGGTTGAGAGGTGGAGTACAAAACCAAATGTATTCAAGGGGGTAGCGCTACATATAACATGTTTATTATAAAAAAAAAAAATCCTTTTAATATCACTTTAATGGTGCCTCAATGCACCTTGCCCACACAGCACACCAGAATGCATGATAATATTTTAAGTTAGCGTGGCCCTTTCAGGGAATCTGAGCCTGGGTTTGCTATGTTCTGTTTTTGTTTTTTTTAGAACATTGCATGTCTTTCTCTTTGTCACAGCTGCTTCAAAAAAGTCTTAAAAATACACAGAGGCATGTTCAATGCAATGCTTACCTTTCATTTCACTAATGCCTTAGGACAGAATGAAAATATAACAGGTATTTATATTTGTCAAACCAACCTCAAAGCATTTAGAAAACTTTTTAAAGGTCAATATTTACCTTTGAAAAAACACACATTTATTTATTTTTTATATTGTATTTGCTACAGATTGAGTGCATTTATATGTTTAACTGTAATAGCAGGAATACACTGTTGGAAAACAGATGAACAACTAAACAGAGCCCATTGGTGTAATTGATGCCGACATTTAACAATCGAAAAAAATCTTAGTAAGCAAATA